>NC_048595.1:81415650-82018150 GCF_003668045.3 Cricetulus griseus | reverse complement strand
GTGATATTTTAATGGATTGTGACTACATTACACTCCTTGTTATCCAGTCTCATCTTTGAGGTTATAGAACATCAACCAGAAGAAATCAGAGAGATGCAAATTTGGCTCTCATTGCTGGCAATCATTCTCTGATTTCTGTTATCTACAGCTCCTATAGGTGGCATTCATGACTTCTGGGGTTCTAACTCTACCTGATCTCTCTAGTCTCAGCCCATTCCATCCTTCATCTCCTTTTACTCTATGTCTTAATAGTAATCAGTGTCACCATCACTACCATCATCATAACAAATGTTGACTATTTTTGTGGTACTTTGTTGAACATGCTACAGCCATGATTTCATTTCACTTTCACAACTGCCCTGTGAGATACAGTTTACAGTTATTTCTATCATGTCTATAGGAAACCCTAGTCTTTAAAAGGTTAACTGGTTTTTTTCTCAGCCACACAGTTAGTTGCTGGTGAGGTGGAGATTAAAACTCAGCCAATGAGACTTTAATGCCCAAACAGATTTTTTTCCCTGTAGCTGTAGACTAGAGTTTTACAGCTTGCAGTTCCTCTAAACAACCACATGAATATGCTTCTACCTGAACACCTCCCATTCCTGACCCCAGGAACCCCTTCCTCCATCAAGTCAGTTGTCCTGGCAGAAACTTCTGTTTAGTCTCTCTTACTGATCAGCCATGAAGATGCTTCATAAGCATTTTCTGAATGAAGCTATTTAGTGCATCTCTCTTATTTCCCTCAGTAGGGGCTTACTCAGTACCTAGAGCACCAGTGTAGTGAGTAGGGATGCTTACCCCCCCCCCCAAGAACATTGTCCTCATTTTCACAAATTCTGTCAAAGTTAGATGGGAAAGTAGGACTCATGACCTTGATGAGAGCCAGGATATCACATAAAATACAGACCCTATCTCTCTTGTCCAAAGGCCCCTTTTGTATCAGGTGGCTTGCGGTGACATCTGCAAGAGCTGAACACCTACAAACAGATGGTGGTAGCGTACAAGCCTTGGCTTGCCTCTCACACATGCTGGCTTTTTTCTGCTGTTTTTCCCCTTTGGTCTTCATGTGTATAGTGGGGTAACCTCAGTTGTAATTCTGAGAAAACCAACGATGGAAAAAAGCAATCTTATTTTGAAGCATTTGCATTTCCTGAAGTCAAATGGCAGACATATTTTAGTTGTTCTTAAAGAGTCTATTAGATGGTTTCATGTTAAAACAGAAATGTGGGATTCTCCTTCTAAGAATGGCATTGCTAGAGCTGGTTCAAGGAGGGGGCTGTTTATTGAGAGAGTAGCACTGTTGAGCTTGAAGAAGACCCCAGAGGCAACATATGTGTTGTTTCACATCTGGATATGTTGACAGAGAAGAAGAGTAACAGATGCTTGGTGGGGCCCAAATATCAAGGATCTCAGTGATTTCTGAAGGATGAAAAAGTTCTCAGCCAATGGCTAACACTATGACCTCCTTTCTCCCACATGGTGAATGGTGATGGCAAGACCTACGCCAAAGACACCCAAGTTATAACCCAAGTCACAGAGATGGAAGCTTGAATATTTGGGCAGTCAGTGCTGATCAAGGAGTGGGTATGCTGCTTTGAAAGTCACAGGGTTCTTGTTATGACCTAGACAATATTGTGTGGGGTACAAGCCATGTAGCTCAAGTCTCATCAGCTTGTAAGTCTATTATAAGACATTATATGGTGGATATGAAGACTTCTAGAGGGGAACCCATGGAGTAGGAACCCTGAAGTAGTCCTAGAGCTTTAAGGATTGGGTGCCCAGATTGTGAACTCTATCTCCACTTTCTGTTTTCCCAATGAATATGAGCCTGAAGTACCTTAGTTTGAGAAATAGAATATGAACTATCTGGGGATGGAGGCTAAATTGATGTGTTGGATGTTGGGATTCTAGGAGTTTCTCTTTTAGATTTTAGTGTTCCTATCTATATGGAGAGCACTGTAGACTGAGATGTGGAAGTGTCTTTCTAGACGATTCTAGCATACTGGCCTGATGTATATCTGCACTGCCAGTACTGATGCGTGTGTGTGTATGTGTGGGGTTAGCTGGGGCCAGGAAGTCAGTCCTGGTTCCAACTTTTACTTTTATGTGTCTGCTGTTCTACCCCAGGTTGGAGACTATGTCTGCACATGTTCAGATTTTTTGAGACTCAGGGGCAGAGGAAAAACTTTTCATCTCAGTGGCAATCTAAGTTATGAGCATCCTGCTTCTGAAAGACTTTGTATGATTTTTGAAATATAAGCTGCCTTTAAGAGCCTCTCTACAAACTTGGCAAACACACCACTTCCATGTTCCCAATGTGGCCCCCATTGCAAGTTTGTCCTAGGTCACAGAGAAAGTTAGTGACAGAGACAGGACAAGAGTCTAAAACTCCAAATTCTCATTGAGCATCACAGCTTTCAGACTGTTGGAGTTGGTACTGTGTGTTTTGTTGACAAGCTGTGGCTCCTGGAAGAATGGTGGACTACTCTTTTACTTTGGAAAACTGGAGAGAAAGGTATGCCAGTGGTATTCCAGTGTCTTGTTTCCAAAAGAGGAGGGGAGAGAAAGGGGCAGGGATGAAGACTGCTGAAGGTGATTTAAAGGACCATGCATTAGACAGTAAGGATTGTGGCAAACTTAAAACTGGACCCCCCCTTGAGATTTTACAATTATGGATCCAGAGGGTCATGTGAATGGAGATTATGTATTTTATTTGTGGGAAGACTGAGCCCAAATATCTCACAGCAGGTAAAAGAGCAGCAGATTTGGGTTCAGAACAGTTTTCCTCACTTTTGGTGCTTCACTCTGTCACTAATTTTTGGTCTTTCAGTGGAGCAGTGTTAAATGAAGGAAGAAATGAGTCTGTAGTGGTTTCATACATGGCAACTGGAATCTCAGGGCTCAGCTGGAGGAAAGGGCTGGGAAAGCAGCCCCAGAGCCTTCCTGATCCTTCAGAGTGTGGCAGAATGTAAGAAGATAGCTTCAAGTCTATGTTCGGAACTGGGTTCAGTCAAAGGTTGGGGCAACTGGGCTTTCTCGTCAGATGACATGTTATCTAGTCAACTCGTGTGCTGCGGAACCTCTCCTGAAGGACCAGGCAGATGGTGCTTCTCAAAAAGCATGTGGTTTTACTGAAGGCTTTGGACTCATCATTTCCTCCCCAGGAACTTCAGCTACTGTACCAGCAAAGAGAGGATAGTAACAATCAACACATATGTGTAGCTGATGTGACACACGTCAAGATTACAGATGCCAAGTAACTGGCCCAGCACATGGCTATTGGAGATATTGCAACTGTGAGGTCCATTCTTTTCTTGACTCTTTTTCTTGTCTTGGCACAGCTCTGTGACACCACACAGCAGAGAGGATTGACTAATGAGATGCTCATTAAAATGAAACCCGTGGTATTACCTATCAGAGTCTGAACACAATTGTTTGAGGCTCTCTGATACTTTTAGGGAATGATGAAGACTTCCTGGGAATATTTTAATCTTTGAAGAAATAGAGGGCCTATATTTTAATTTCATCTCCTTTGGACAATACCCAGGAGAATCCCAACAGCAACATCTAGAGGAGTCTCTACTCTCAGCATCACTGGGGAACAAAGTGAACCCAAAACCTGGCGGGGTCTGGTTGGAGGGGAGAGTAGGAGACAGGAAATTTCACAGTCTTTCAAATATAAGCATTTGCTTGATGCCACCAGGCAAAGAACATTTAAAATGCAGACTATAAGGCCATTTGTAAAAGGAAAAATGGATGACTCTGGATTCACGACAGTATTTAGGACACCCCAGACAGACAGCATGGTTATTGTTGAACAAAGAGAAAACAATGCATAAAATAGGCTGAAATCAAGTTGGAATTCACATAAATCTTGTGAAGGTTTTTGGGAGCTGGAAGCCTTTGAGTCCTGATCTGTTGTGGTATGTAAGATGAATACATTTGTCTCGGAGTTCTTCTTTGGAGTTTGCATATATTAAAGGCAGGGTGAACTGGAATTGTTGGGGTGGTAAGCTCTTCTAACATTCTAAATAACCGTTACAATGCCCCATCTTATTTGTGATGAGGAAGTACAAAAGCGCCCTCAGAAAGCTAGGCTTTGGCTCTGACACAGGCATCTGAATCTCACCCTGGCTACTTACGAGCTGTATGTTTTAGCACAGGCATGCAGGCCTATTTGAACTGTTCTTTCTTCTTCAATGTGAAAATAATATATACCTCGACAGCTGGCCAGAGGATTAAGTGAAATAAGGCACACCACTGAGCCTTCTATATACCACACAAACAATAACAAATCGTTGGTTCCCTTCTCTGGCATGTGGCCTGGGCTATCTGGCTGGCAGAGATTCAAGACCACAGATGCTGTTTCTGGGGCTAAAACTGGATATAAAAAGGAAACAGTTTGAGGTCTAGGACTATCTGCTCTTCTCACTTCTCCTCTGCCTCTCCCTTCCCCCATTAAACTGTCTGGATAGTAGGGAAAGGTAACATAGCCTCTGGAGTTAGAGAATGACAAATTGTATCTGCCAATTCTAGTATTAAATCTCAGCCTTGCCATCTTTTTTGTTCTCTCCTTTGCCCTGCACCACCTCTTTCTCCTCCCCCCTCATTCTTTTTGGGTATGAGAATTAGGAATGGTGGAGCCCTAGATAGTCTTTCCAGAACCCCATTGCACTTCAGTCTGAAGAACTCACTTCCTGGGTATTTTTGGCAGAGAGATTTCTGACTCCTCTTAGCTCTGCCTTGAGAAAGAGAAAGTGGGTTTAAGAGTGGGTTTTATTGAGCGTGTTCAGAGCGAATGGAGGAACAAATAGGTTCTTTGTGGCCAGTGAAAAGCAATTTCCCACTGCTACCACCTGGCCCTACCACACTGAGGAAAGCATCCCACAACACTGCAAAGGAGAAAGGATAAAACAGAAACTAAAAGTAACAAGCTGGAGACTTAGGCATCCTGGATACAGCTCTGTCCCTCAGACAGAGGGCTCTACTTGTCTGTGGTTATTCTCTGGAGGGGAGGGGGCTTCGAGGAAAAGGCAGGCTGACACTTTGTGTCATCTCTCTGTCATTAGTGCTGCTTCCTTATGACACATGGTCATAGACGATCCGGGTCATTGGAGTACTGGGGAAAAACTAGTCTCCTTGGATGTTCAGTTTTCTTACCCTCTATTTCTTTATTATAGAGCCCACACATTCAGTCTCTTTTGATTCCTGTATTTTCCTTTTAGTTATAGAGGCAGAGGAGGGCAGCTTGCCAAAATGTGTACAAATTCAACATAATGAAATGGTTAGAGATTCTAGGATAGCTATTCAATTCATGGATTTTATATTCGAAGTTAATCCATTCATTCCATGTTTCAGCCATATGGTTCAGCCCTGAGACCAACTCTCAGAAGTAGGAAATTCAAGACTGTAGGAGGAAAACAGAGTTGCTTCAAGTTTCAAGATTGAACTACAAGAGTACCATGTTCCAGTCTAGTTCTTTGTCTTTGGGGTCCATTTTCAGCTAGAGGTAGAATTTAGGCCAGGTTGGATAGTGAGCAGAAGGGAGTCCCAAGAACCTGCCTTTAATGTCTAAGTTTCTTTAGGGCTTTTAGGACCTCTGGGTTCCATGAACCACATAGCATTTGCAGGGGAAAATACATATTTTTACTGACAGGGCACAGAATCAGCCCAGGTCACATGACCCCCTTAAACCTGCTCTAAAGTCGAAGTGGCCCCCTGTGTTCCAGAACTTAGAGATGAGTATGTTAGCCTTTGAGAAGTTCCTAGTGGCTGGATTAGCTCCTGCCTTACAAGACAGAGCCTCAGAAGTCTCTGCTACCAGCAAGGAGACATTGCATTTTACCTTGCTGCCATGCTAGCTTTTCTTTATGTCTCAAATCTTTCTGCAGGCATTGCTATACAAAGAAGCAAAGTTCTGTTGGGACTCCTGGGAAATCCAGGTGAAGGGGGCTGCAATCTGAGATTTGGACAAATAAACCCAGAGTGCAAGCAACTTGAGAGATTCAAAATTCTGTGGAAGCAGATCATTAGAAAAAAGAGGTGATGAGGAGATTCAGGAACCTTGGTATTGGAGGAGGTAGGGTCATTTTGTGGAACACAGGAGAGCAAGGTAGACCAGATGGATGCTCTGAGTTTCAGCCAAGCAGGAAAATGAAGGTATGTTTTTGGCATGAACATTTCATGTTCACGGTGGACTTCCTGTAGGAGGTAAGTTGCCTGTCTGCTAGAGGAGAGACTAAAACCCAGTGAGAAGAGTATGTGAAGGGTTTGCCTCCCAGTGCTTTTGCTTATCCACGAATCCAACTGAATTGCCAGAATGACCCAAAAGTCTCAAGCACAGTGCAGTGAGTGTGCGTTGGCAGTTGGCTGGGGCCTATTCTGGCCAGGAATGGCAAGTTTGTATTAGGACTCTTTACCAACACAGGCGTGGTTTTCTGTGGTTTCCTTGTAGCTAAGGATATCCTGTGCTGGGCTACTTCAGCATGTGTGCAGAGCCTGCGTCCCAGGCTCTGGTCACTGCTGGCTTCCTGGAGGTGGTAGATTTACAACAGCTGTCATGGATGTGGGCTCCCCATCCTTATAGCTTTGGTCCTTAGGGCAAACCTCATGCATCCCTAGAATTTTTGCTCAGGAATCTCTGGAAAGTAGGTCTGCCCTGCCTGGATGTCTTGTAATAATGTCCTCTTTTCCCCCACCTCCTTTCGTAGAAGACAATTGGCTTCTTGCTTAGACTTAAGATCAGCTTGTTGGTGAAAAAGGTTGTAGCTTAAGATTTTCTTCAGACAAGTGTCAGGCTGTTTCTTTCTATCTTTATATATATATAGGACAAGAGAATTCTAGTCTTGGGAAGTGTAGAAGAACTCTACTATTTATTTTGTTGGATTCAAACATTTCCACACTGTTGCCTTCCACATATATATGTGGAGGCATGAATTCGTGTGTGTGTGTGTGTGTGTGTGTGTGTGTGTGTGTGTGTGTGTGTATGTGTTTAGAGGCCAGAGGTCAACACTGGAAGTTTTCCTCAATTGCTGGCTGTCTTATTTTTTAAGACAAGGTCTATCACTGAACCTGGAGTTTTTCAGTTTGGCTAGACTGGCTGGCCAGGAGGTCCCAGAGATCTTCCTATCTCTACTTTCTCAATGCTGGATTATAGGTATATATATCTGCACCTTGCTTTTTCTGGGGGTGAAGGGATCTGATGTAGGCTTTCACACTGTGCAATTGGCACGTTACCTACTGACAATTCTGTTCATTGAACACTCTTCCCAGCCCCAAATTCAAATCCATTTAGAATATTTAGTAGTAATGTTTGGAGAGGAGAAAAGGTTTTCCTAAAGAGACCTAGACTGCTGTTGTGAGGACACAGGTTTTGCCCTCAGATGTTATTCTTTCTCCTTCACCCTGCTACAACATCCAAAGTTTGTGGAGCTAAGTCAAGTGTAGCTGTGCATTAAAAGTGGGAGTAGGCAGCACACAGCAGGATGCTATCTCCTCAGAGCTGAAGCACATTGTGTAGGGCTAACAGAGGGAGCATTGGATTCACACATTACCACACTGTTGTCTTCCACATAACCCCTGCTAGTCACTCTGACTTCTTGATCTCAGCAACTGCTCAACAAATAGGAATGTTAATGGGAATATGCCCTACCCCTCCTGCACTGCTAGCTCTTTGCCTGGTATTCAGACCAACCCAAAGGAAGCTGGGGTAAGGGAAGGGTATTGTCAGCATTGACAAACAGAATCTGTTTGTAGAAACACTAAACAGAAGCTATTATTTTGTTGTTAGTTTTTGTTCTGATGAGCCAGGTATGACGGGGACTCACAAATGGTCAAATCCACAGTTCCCCAAATTTGAGATATCATGAAAGAAAAAAAAATTCTTCCCCAAATGAAAATCTGGGGAGCAACACAGAGAAGACAAATTATTTTTTGCTTCTTATGATCATTAAATCAAAATAAGTGACAGAACAAACAATCTAGCATCTATCTATATTAATTTCTTACTGCAAAGGGAGGGTCATTTTCACCAAAATCAGGAGGGTGTGCATGCCAAAAAAAGAGTGTTTTCACCTTAAGTGTAACTGACTAGCCAGCAAGAGGACAACTTCCTTCGTTATTTCCTATTCCATATGGTCTAGTGCTAACTGTAATCCACTAGTTAGTGTGCATTTTTGTACTTGGCAGCTTATGATTGGAGTGTCCACAAACAGAAAAGAACAGCTCATCAGTTGATGTCCTGATGCCTAATCAAGACTATTTTTGTCACTGATACTATGTCCAGAGAAGGTGGCTACTGCTGCTCATCAAATGAAAACTTCCAAACTTAAGGAGAAATATCTAAGTGGAGGTAGTGGTAGGACAATGGAAGCATAGACCAGGAGAATCATGTTTAATCAATGCTGATTGTTCCTCGCAAAGCTCCATGCGAACATATGCAACAAGTTAGTAGGATGACTAACTATACTGCCTGCACCACAAGGGTCTACTAGTCTGGTCTATGGGCCAAATCCAACCACTGCTCATTCTGTAAATAAATTCTAGTGGGATGCAATCATGTATGCACATTTGTGTGCATTTGTGTGTTGTTTGGCTGTCCAAATCATGGCAAACTGCAGGATTGATTTCAGCCAAGATAAGAAGGCATGCAAAGCCTGGAAAATTTATAATCTGGATCTTTGTAGACAATGCCTGTGGCCTCTACCTTTACTGTGCTCCTTGATTACATAACTGGTTATCTATACAAGCATGGAAAATAAGACCGCATACTAGGGGCTAAGTGACTTGGACCAATATTGAGATATTGTTCATCAAGCTAAAGTTATTCATCTGTCTAAAAAAGTTCAGAAGGCCTGTCCATCCAGGGCTCCTCGCCTATGCTTTCTAAGTCTCTAGTAGGATGTCCTGAAGGAAAGATACTACAAGTGCAATGCTCTTGAAGAAAAGAGCTGTATCACTTGCTCCATGTCCTCTGGTCCCAAGAATGCCCAGAATCTCTATTCTGGTGTCCGTGAAGGTCTACCTAGGCTCTGAAAGTTGTGGGTGGGGCTTAGGCAGGAATTGATGTTTGGTATGTAAAGACACTGAATCAGAGTCAAGGACCTTTTGATTTAGCCCATATGATATTGAGCAAGACACTTTCTCTCTAAGTCTAATTTTTCATTCTCTGAGACATGACATCATTAGATAATCTTGAGTTTAATCTTCACTGTTAACTGAACTGTACATATGTCCCCTTAGGGACTAGTAGTGACAATATGTTAATCAATAGCTTCTATGACTGGTAATGTAGAGGCAATGAGTCTGTTTTCACAGATCTTCAACTTCGTTAGGTATTTTTGCTATTGCCAGTTTTTTGATGGTTACTGTATGCTGGTTGCTATGCCAAGCAATGATCAACTCGCCATGATTGGCTCCTCCAGAACCACAGTGAGGTAAGCACTGTGATTCACATATAAGGGATGTGTAACTGAAGGTTCCAACTTAGGATTTCCAGCTCTAAATGCAAGGTTGCCTTGTGTCCCTGCCAGGGTCCACATTATGGCTACACCAATGGTGAGTGTTGTTAGTGAGAGTGTTACAGGCAGGTGGGAGGTTTGTGTGGGTTAGCACAGTGATCAGGGGCTACACAGATGAGTCAGAAGCATCAGTTTACACCTATCAGCCCCCACCTTCATTCACCCCACCTTTGTTGAGGACAGTCATGGCATTTCTGGTTGATAACTGCACCTTGTGGTGTCATCTGCATGATTCACTATATATTCATTCTTAAATCTGAGATCTTACCTCCTTTAAGGGGAACCTTGTCGGTTGTTCTGGGAGTGGAGTCCTGTAAGGAAAGAGAAGAGCAGGGTCACCATCCACATTTCACAAACAAGAAACAGGACAAAATGCCTCATCCAGGGAACACAAGTTCATGCAACTCAGGACCACAGTTGGAACTTCCATCTCTAGGTCAAGAGCTTTCTTTCCCTGCTACTGTTTTTCCCCCTCTTACTTCAATGTAAGTGAATAAATGCATGTACTTTTTTTCTTTCCACATTTGGTTCATCTATAAGTGTTGTAAACATACATGAAGATGTCTTTCTACCTCCACTGTTGTTGGACATTGTGAATGAATTAGTGTTTATATTCCAAAGACTGTGATGATGTTGCAAATAAACTGGTTCTCTGACTGCATGGATTTATTGCAAGCTTATTCCCAGATATAATTATCAACTATTTATAAATGTGTAGCACAAACAAAAGTGTATTTGTTTATACATTCATATTATAGTACATATGATACTTTCTATAATAATCACAAATGTCTACACAGACTTTTATATAAATGAGTAAGAAGTTGATGGAAACATTGTCTGCTGAAGAGGAAATTATGCTGAGGGTCAGAGGGTATTAAAGAGTAAAGTGGTTACAGTGTACTTTGAAGGTGACCCACAGAGATGGAGGGGCACTGGTTTCCAACAGAGTCCTCAGAGACTGGCTGTCCAGTGTTCCTCACTTCTTTCCATATTATCCTATAAAGGCATGCAAGAGGATTTCCACAATGGAATGGAATGTCACATATTCCTTTTGACTAATAGGTCTAGTGCACTTAACTGAGATAATAATAAAGAGTAGAAAAGGGTGAGTGTTTGAATGGAAAAAGAAAGTTTCCTAACATCTACCAAAGCTGGATGTTGACATCTGACTCCATCTGACTTTCTTATGCTAGTGTTGATGACCATTTGAAGGTATCATTTTAATTCATATCCTCAAGAACCTTGTAATTCTCCTTCTATGGACACACTGTTATCTGAGAAGAATGTTTCTTTCTAGTCCAAGAGGTGGAGCCCAGCCTGAGAGGCCTTGGGAATACAAGCCTTGGTGTTACACTAATCTCAAGAAAGTTTATAAATTTGAGCCCCAGTTTTTCCAGGGAAGGGATGTGAAATTGTTTTGGAAGATCCTTTCACCCCTGCTTGTTTTCTGGTTGTGTTTTTTTTCCCCGAGAGTTCTTTACATGGGTAATAATGCTTTACATTTGTGATTGCATGGTTACCCACATGCTTCTTAGGAAAACCTGACATCACAAAATTCCCCTTTATGTTGCCTCTGTGAGACAACAGCCAGCACTTCACAATTTATTAAACAGCTGACTTAATGCCAAGCTTGACTTTCGATTAGCATGAAGTGCAAACACATGAAGAAAGCTATTTCCATTTAGATGAAGCCTCACATGACTGAATGCACCAAATGCCCTGTATCCACCTAGTTACTTAGAGAGAATAGAAGAGGGAACACCATCAGAGCCATCCTAGTGGCAGAAATGCTAGAGAATCATTCTTTCAGCTTTGGGTGATGTGTGGTGTTCACTGGGTCACTCATTGGAAGATATGCTATGGACCTGGTTCATCAAAACAGCCATTTAAGAACTACTAATAAAATGGAATCATAATGGTGAGTTGTGGCACAAGCTATGAAAAGATCAGAGTGCTTAAACACAGAATTTCTGGAGCTTTAATGCTGAGGATCTTGATCTGCAAATTCCTGTTCCACAGGTTTGGGGAGAGCTTGGCTTGCTATTATTTCTCACAGGCTCCCAAGTGATACTGATATTCCTGGCCTCCAGAACATCCTTGAGCATCTATAAGCAGTGTATCTAGGATGAGGACCAATTGTATGGGATAGGAGTTTGTTCACAGAAGGGAAGTCCTTCCTTTTGCCTGTTAACTGAGAGTTTTTTCTTTCTCTTTAGGCAGGGAGATACCAAACAACTGGCTGGGGGTGGGGTAATAGCTTCATCCTTTACTCATGGTCCAGGGAATTCAGGACAGAAGTGAGACTGTTCCTATGTTGAAGAACACAGGATCTCTATAGCTTCCTCTAGCTCCCTATAGTAGATGTGATGCCAGAGTCAAAGTGAAAGACAGGCTCAGACATCTTTCAGACTTTCAAGTTGGTTTTTAAGGAAGGATGCCAAGATACTCTAGTCAAGGGCCAATTATGGACTAAAATTCTTCATCGAACTTTCCACTGGCCAAGGACAGAGCAGTTCATTAGTCTCTCCTCCTTATTCTGCAAGCAGCCCTTGCATATGACGATGGAGAAGCAAAGCCTAAGGATAGGCTGACTGCTTACATTTATCAGACATGATGGTGACTGTTAAAATTTGTCAGAGATTGTTTAGACCCCAGGCACTATGCTGAGTGCTGTCTGTAAACTGTTTTAATAAACCTTGCCCAAGAATTTGAGACCTCGGTTGGGGGAAATGAGAACTACCCTGCTCAGTGACTTGGCTTTGAGTAAGGTAGGACACAGACTTGACCTAGATGCAAACAAATGGGTACCCCCAGGCTGTCATCTCGGCTCCATAGAGTAGCTCATGGAAAAAAAATACCATGGTTACCAACCCCTGATGCATTTCCTTAAACACACTTCCTTTTTTCTTTTAACTTCTGTGAACATCTGATGGACATTCCAACAGTACCAGAGTTCTTTCTACGTGATGGAAAGAATGATCTTAGTCTGTCCCCAAGTGAAATGACCCCCATTTCAATTATTAGCGTAGAAATGTTTCCTTTTCTACTTTAATTGCTGTTATTAGAGGGCCAATGATACCTACTCTGGGCTGCTGGAGTCATACCAAGATGTAAATTATTAGAAATTGTTTGGAAACAGTAGCTATTTGAGAGGGACTGCTTTGAGCCTTATAATGTGTTTAATTTGTCATAATTCCCTGAAGGTATACTTATTTTCAGAGCAGTGTTGTAGGGGGCATGGAATAAATGTTTGCAAATGCCCTTGGCTCCCAAATTTACTTTTCAAACAAAATCCTTGCTTACTGAAATGATCAAAGGCAATTAATATATATGGAATATTCTAGAAAGACTTCTGTAGCCTCTTCCTTTCTGGATTTCACTGTCTTCTAAGGTGGTCTCTGACTCACAGCACGTAGAGATCTCTTTTATCCTTAAGGTAAGATGATTAAATATTTAATGTAGGTTACTCTGGGAGTCAAATCTTTTCCAGGTCTTATGGTATTGGTCTTTACCTGGACACCAAGAATTGGGAATTGTCAAAGACACAGAGAAGTGACTGAAGTTTTACAAAAGATCCCACAGATGAGAAACGTGGTCATACTGGCTGGGAAGGTCAATGCTCTTCAGTATTGTCTCTCTAGATTACAGAAGACAAAACAGCAGATTGTCCTCTCGAAACCAAAGGGGAGACTGAATGACAGTCATCAAAGACCCACAGGGAAAGGATTTTTGTTGGGAACTCATGGTTTGACAAGTCTGAGATTTGGACCACAGTGGCTTAAACAGCATTTCTCTCACTTGCAAGGACTTACCATCCTGTAAGATATTCATGAAAATAGGGATTCTAATTCAGTGGGTCTGAGACAGGCTCTGGGTTCTAGTTAGTCTCCTGGCTATGTCAGCATGTCTGGGCCACAGGCTAATCTTTGAGCATCACTGGCTTCAAGACATAATGTAAGAGGCAAGCACGTTATTATGGCTGTGAAAGGTGACTGCAGGGAGTTGGAGTCAGATGTGAGACTAGGAAATCTTCCTGCTCTGAAGATGGAGTTGGTACTTTGCCCTCTTGGCTTCATCTATCAGTGTGTTTTGTCATCTAGTCCCACTTCCTGCTTTGTCTTTGTCTGTGCTGGAAGATGACCATTGTTCACACCACAGTCACTCTCACAATTCAGTTTGTCTTCTTCTGAGCCATGCCTCAACTCTTTGTCTGGCTTGCTGGGTCCCATCTCCACCTGCTTCTATCCTGATAATGGAGAGCTCATCCTTATAGAACATAGTGAGTGAGTGGAAGGAATGACAGCATCTAATAATCTTCCAGCATCAATCCTCAGTATGGTAAAGGTTTCAGATAAGGATCATCAAGAAATGCCAAACTGCTGAGTAGAAGACATTCACATCTTTAGAATGTTACCCCATAGAATAGGTATTCACGAGAAAGACTATTTCACAAGCCAGACTGTTGCTAGCTGTCCCCTTAATGAAGTGACTAAACATATATCCATATATAACCAGACATATATTCCTAACTATGCTGTAATAACGCAAAGAATGGGTAAACCTCAGGCAGACCCAGAATGCAAAATGTTCTACTGCAGAATTGGCCTACCTCTTGTAGAATAGTCAGTGCCACAAAGTCAACACTTAAGGGTGAGTATAGTGGTTAGCTCAGGGATTTTCAGATTTTACTGTTTTTACAGATGTTCTGGGAAGATTATTAAAATGCAGATTTGACTCAGTAGCTCTGAGATGGGGCTAGGAAGTCTTAATTTCTCCCCACCCACCCCGTGTGTGTGTATGTGTGTGTGTGTGTGAGTGTGTGTGTGTGTGTGTGTGTGTGTGTGTGTGTGTGTGTGCATTATGTGTGCGGGTATGTGTGCCTGTGCATATTCATGGTTCTTTGAGTGTGTATGTATATAGCAATGATGTACTGTGGTGGTCAAAGAACAGCCACAGGTATCAGTTCTTAGCTTTTGCCATATTTGTCTCTTTGTTGGTCACTACTGTGTTTACTTTGAACCAATTAACTGAGAAGCTAGTGATTCTTCTGTGTCTATCTTCTATCTTGTTCTAGGAGCAATGGATTTATGGCTGTGCACCCAGATTTTGCACATTCAAGTTTAGGTCATCATGTTTGGTAGCAAAGGATTTAACCACTGAGCCATCTTTCAAGGCAAGTGTGAATTTCTAATAATCTCTCAGGACAATTATTTATTGGTTTGCTTGTTTGTTTTCCTGTGGTATTGGAGATTGAACCCAAGCCTTGCCTTTACTAGGCAAGCACCCTAGCACTGAACCACATCCCTAAGCCTTTAAAAATTTTTATTTTGAGCCACAGTCTCATTAAGTTTCCCAGGAAGGTTTGGAAGATGTGATCTTCTTGCCTTCGCTTTGAGAATAGCTAGGATCACAAGCATGTGATGCACAACCAGGTAGGGCTACCCATTAAATCACAATGGTTAGATTAAATCATAAGTAGTTATCACATATAAGGCAGTATGTGAGCTTAGTTTGGATTAGACCCCCAAATAGTAACAAACAAAACAGTCACAGAAGACATGGGGGAATGAAACGTGGACTGTACTTGATTGTGTATTATTAGGGATTATTGCTGAGTTAACATGAAATTTCTTGGTTATGGTGATAGTATTATAGTGGATAAAGATGTATAATAGAACATGGATGAGTAAAGCCACACTGCCTACAACTTGCTTTCATACACATACAGAGGCAGCATGAATGTTGTAGATATTTGATCACTTTTGGTGGAAGGCTATGTGGGTTTTTATCATTCAATTTTTAAACATTTACCAAAGACAATTTCTAAATTTTCTCAGGTTCAGCTTACACTGTAGTTACTGCACAAAACCCTCCTTATCCTAAGCACAGTCCAGCCACTTTTTGTTTGCTCTGGAGCATTCTACCTGAAGCTCCAGTTCATTAGCTTCATTTTCTCAAGTAAGGAGAGTTCCCTGAATTCACATGACTCTTCCCTTCAAAGCCCTGCTTAGGGCTTGATCCTTAGAAAAATTTTCAGCTATCAGGAAAAGCTTAATTAATTAATTACACTACACAAATTCTTAAATAGAATGAAAGCCAGATGCAGGGAGTCCCTTAAGAAGACGGAAATGTCCTGGGGCATTTCAATTCTGAGTTTGTAAAACAAGCTGCCTCCCGAACAGCCGCAATCATATACTACTTTTTACCAACAATCGCCTTGCTAAAGTTTGTGCTCTACTTCACTCTTGACCCAGAACCCTAAGAGAAAGGTAGACTTAGCTGCTTTCCCTTTCTGGAAATGGTATACAGTATGTGAAAATCAAACAGCCTGAGGCCTTGCTATACCACTCTGGACTGTGTGTGTTCTTGCCTTAGCCTGGGTAAGCCCAACCTCCTGGTTTAGGAAGCAAAGGTTGAGGATCCAGAGTCTTTATTAAAATTCAAACATCTATCTGTAAAGTGAATGGGAGCTGGGAAACCAGCATGGGACCCCCTGAATGTGGGTGTCAGTGAGGAGACCTTGGAAATTTATGGGGCCTCTTGTAGTGGATCAGTACTTATCCCTAGCATAGGAATGGACTTTGGGAGCCCATACCATATGGAGGGATACTCCCTGAGCCTAGACACACAGGGTGGGCCTAGGCCCTATCCCAAAGTATATAGCAGACTTTGAAGACTTCCTATGGAAGGCCTCACCCTCCCTGGGGAGCAGAAAGGGTATGGGATAGGTAGGGTATTAGTGGGGTGAGAGGAGGGGAGAGAGAGGGACCTGGGATTGACATGTAAAATAATTTTCTTTCTAATATAAAATAATATACAGTCTTAATAAACAAGAAAAAATAAAGTGACTGGGAAGCCAGTGCCATCATGGATTCCTCTTTTCCAGGGGGAGATAAAAGAAACTCTATTGTGCTTTTGCCCTTTGCTTTGCTCTGTGTGTTGACAGTTCATCCTGACTGTGGTATTTCCCACACTATGGGAAAAGTGTCCATACACTTGAATTACTCTTTCTTTCTTTCTTTCTTTCTTTCTTTCTTTCTTTCTTTCTTTCTTTCTTTCTTCCTTCCTTCCTTCCTTCCTTCCTTCCTTCCTTCCCATAGTGATGTAAAGAGACATGCTTTTGATGGTAGACTTTTCCTTCTCTGTGCAGGCTGATAGACAACATTTATTCAAGTAAAAAAAATATACATTCTATTCCAGTTTCTGGGGCTTGAGTTACATATATCAGTTTGTAGAAATGAACAAAGGGAAAAATGTCCTAGAGGGAAATGTAACAGCCTCCTACAAGGCACAGATAAATCCTGGAGCATCTGTACACCAGAATAAGAGATGACTCTACAGTGGCAGAGAGTAGGCTTCTACATACAGACATGGGATGATCTCTAAGATACACCACCAACTGAAGAGAATGGAGCTGATAATGACATGTGTGCTATGTATTTGTAGATATACAGATTTATGTAAGAGCATGCAGGAATTTGCTCATGGCAGCCATCTCAGCAAAGACAGGCTGCTGCTAGGATGACAAGGTGTGAGAACTGTTTAGTTTCTTTCCCCTTCTTTGTTGGTTAGTTTCCCAAGCAATGTAAATATATTTCATAACAAATGGTTTTCTGTTAAATGTAAGTAAGCATATAAATTTTTCAGGAGGCTTCAAAGATATTATGGGAAAGCTATACAAACAGTACAAGGGCAGGAACTTTGCTACAGGTTGGAGTTGCATAAAACTATATACACATTGTCTATAGCAGTGTCCTGTACAAAGCAGATACTCAATAAATGCTAAGTAAGATTCATGTCTCCATTTCTTTTTTGTCTTTCCTATGGAGTTTTCACTTGGAGTTATTTGGTTCTCTAGCCAAGTCTCAAAGATGACATCATTAACTGCTATTTCTCCATCTCTTTTCTCAGACTCTGCCATTTTCCAGATGGAGCTCTTTCCTCTCACCTCCTTCACTCCTTGAAAATTATTTCTATTTCCCACTTTGACCAGACAGTCTAGTTTTCTGTGATATTTTTCTTCAGTTTGCTGGAGAAACACTCCTTCATTGATGGTCTCAAGGTGGTCCTATGTATGTCAGTAAAGTGACTCGACTCCCACAGTTCCTCCACTCAGTCCCAGTGGTACACAGAGAATGCTATCTGGCCATCTCCCATTCCATGTTGAATACTATGATATGAGTCTGATCTCCTTGGACCCTCTCTTTGGTTTCTTTGAAATCCCCCATGAGCCTCTTCAATTGCCAAGTCCACCTGTTTCCAACAGTCCCCATCCTTCTTCCTATTGTATATATCCCTGATAACCCTGCCTGAGGGGATTCACATTTCCCTAGTTCTCACCAGAGTTAATGCCTGAGAATTACTAGAAATGATATGTGCAAAGCATTCAGTTTTCTATATCACGACTATTAAGATGGAAAGCCCTAGTCTGTGAGCAAGTACTTGAAATTCATGGAATCAGAGCATACCAAAGCATAGACTCAGACTGTGAGGTGCATCGCTCCAGACCAGGCATGGAGGCAAGTCAAATAGATGTAGCAGAGGATCAGTCCCTAAGAGAAGAGTGGGAACCAAGGCTCTCCACTCTTCTGCCAGCATCAGTGCAAGCTAAGGGCACAACATTCTCACAGAACAATCAAAAGGAGCCAAGCAGTCCCCACTGTACCACTTGCTCAGGGCGGTTGGCTTCAAGCCCTGTCCCTTGCCTGGGCTTCATTTTCTGCACGTGCAGAGATGGGGCAGTAAAAGACCCGACTAGCTTTCATAGTAGGGATCATTTCAACAACTGACTGGAATTGCATGATGACTCTTGTAGAGTTCTCTCTGGTTCTGCTCAGCACCGTCATCGCCCCTCTCTCTCCATCTCAGTTTCTCCTCCACAACCAGCAGTTCGACCTCTATCCTTCAACTGAAGAATTTCTTAAGGCCCATGCCAATCTATCTTATCTGGCCATTGCTATTAAACAACACATTTCTGGCATACTGCAAATCACAGTAACAGAAAGTGGGGAATGTGTACAGAAGAAACGGAGCCCAAAGTTTTGTCTAGGAGAGTCATTTTCAGGAGATGCAGATGAGCCCATTAAATAATGAGTCTCACCAGCTCTGACAGCCAAATCAAGTGTGAATAAGTACCTTCCTACACTCTCAGGGGAGAAGGAACTTCAAAGCTTCTTTTAAATGTCAACACTCGATGACACTTGTAAGGCCCTAGCCCTCTCTCAACAGCTAGTCAATTGCAGAGCCTGTGGTCCAAGACAAAGAAGGAAAGCCAGAAAAAAATCTGGGAGATCATAATGTGAGGAGTGAGAATTATGAAATAATAACAGATGCATTCACATTTGGCCAGGGTGCGGATGCAATTCATACAGTACCCAAATCAAGATGACTGGATCTCACCCCAAGCCTGTGAGTCATGCGTGCTGACGGCACAGTACTTTCTAGATGGTGTGTAACAGTTGGTACTCTCTCAATGATAATTTTCTGCATTTTGGTTTTCTCCTTCAACTCTTTTTTCTTATCACCATCCCATTTCAAAGTAAATCTCCCAAGACAGTGTGGCCCTGAATGTTGTGTGTGCATCTCAGAGGGTACAGGTGAAAAAAAAAAAAACATTGCTGTGCTCTGTTCCTTGGAGCTATTTCTTTCAACACCCTGGGCTCTTCAAAGCTAGTGGCTCGTGAGGAAGCTTTCGATTTCTTTTGTGGGTTTTAACACTGAAATACCCAGAGCTCTGGGGAGGGAACTTTGGCGTCTCTTGCTTTGTTTATTTTCTATACCACAGTCTCTAAAACTTATAGCCTTGCTAAAAACAAGCAACAAACAAAACCAACAGCAGTAAGAGAGGCCTTGGAATTCTTGGGAGCATGGACTGTGGACATAACTGTAGATCTAGGCTGAGAGCCTTACAGAGATGATTTCTCTCTCCCTACTGTGAGGATCTGCCTCAGCTGGGCTTAAATCATCATTTCTCAAGGCCAGTAGTTCCTCTCTGCTCATTTGGCTCAAGAACATCTGGAAATTTTTGAGCTCATGTCCAGTTACATTCCTCTACAACAATTATAAATTAGTGCAGTTAGTTCATCTCTATTTCTCTCTTACAGTTCTCTGTTATGACATCGGTATATATGCATAGTTGTATTTATTTGCAGTTTTTACTCCCCCCCCCAATTTATCTATTCATTAGCTCCCAGAGCTGTTCCTCTAGGGGACACAGATTATAAATAAGAAAAGAGAAGCAAAGAAAAGTCGTTTACTCACCTTCTTCTGCACTACCAGGACCAGGATGATCGCCATTGCCACAACGAGGCACACCAGGGCGGTGGTGCTGAGGTAGAAGTAGCTGTGGCTTGTTGTTCTCCAGGGCCTCGTGCTTCTCCAGGGGCTGGCCACCGAGTCGGGTGGTATCTGCATGTCTGGGTCAGGGAAAGGGGCCCCGTGGCTGCTTGTTTGCTGCAGCCCTGGCTCCATGCTTTATATAGTCTGCCCCACATCACACCTTATCTCCTCTCATCTGATTTGATTCTGCCCTCAGCTCTGTTCCAAGAAGGATTTTCCCCCTGCATCCTGGATCATGTGACTTGGAAAAAAGCCTTCACCAGTTGCCGGATGGAGAAACTCTTCTCTGGGGGCGTGAAGCAAAGGGTGCCTGCAAGGGTGGGGGAGAGGTTCATTTTTCATCGCCCGGGATTAATTTGAGTGCAGAGAAATTGTAGCGAGAGTTGATGGCTGATGTCAGAGGGCGGTAGGAAGGAGATAGTTCCGCATGTGTGTGCACCAACCACTTCTGTTTCCTTTAGGCTCAGTCACAGAATGCCTTCCCGCTGGGACCCTGCACACTTAATTCTCCAGACTGATGGCACAGAAAAGCTTCCAGATTAGTCTCTTTGCTGGGTCCCTGGGAGACTACAATCTTTTGTCTGCAGTACAATGACTGCTGGGGTTGTCTGATAGTCAAGGCCTGCTGCAAACTTGGAAAAGCACCCTTTCTTGGGAAAGAAGAGCCCACAGTGTGGACATTCTCCTACCTGGTGACAAGCTGTGACTGTAGGAAATTTGAGGATGGTTTCAAAGATATGGTGAGAGAACAGGAATTTGGAAACAATTTACTTTTGAATTAAAGCTCCTAAAACTCTTGCTGTATGGTTTTGGGATCTGTTATAATTGCTGACGAAGCTGGCTTACTATAACGTTCATGTAAGAGGAAGAAATTGGTGAGAGGTCAGGACGGAGAGGCTGAAGGTATGGGCTGTGTGTGCATGTGTCAGGTGCCTGTGGGGTGTGTCAGGGTGCCAATAGTGCTCCATGTATTTGTGATAAGCTCCTGCATGAATGTTACTAGAATTCAACATTCTGGTTCAGGCACAGTCTTAGGAAGTTAGTGTAGTGGCTGACTTCACACTCATCACCACAGGCAGGTAACATTTCTTCTTTATAGAATGGAAAACAGAGGCCCAACAAGCATGAAAACTTTCTTCTTTAAACCTTGCCTTGCTAATCTATTGGAAGAACTTACTGCATGCAAACCAGCATGGCCTCAAAACTCTGCAGGGGTCTTCCCTTACAGGCAGAAAACCTCATGTCCCATGTTAGCCTTGAATAGTTCACCAGAGCCCTTGTTTTAACCCCCTCTGCCTTACAGTCATTGAGAAGATCAAACAAAATGATGTAACAGTGCTTCCTGAATGGGAATTAGCTTGGCAGCTGCTGTTGAACAATTCCTGTTAAACAGCCCAAGCTGCCCTCTGGGCCATGTCTGGAATTTAGTATAATAAATAGAGTCCCTGGGACACAGAGCTGGATCACATTTGTGGATATGAGCAGTCTTCATTTCAGAATACCTCTAAAAGCACTTATCACTGTTTCATAGTTGCCTCCAGATGTGGCCTTCAGAAACCTCATTTTCTTTTTCCCTGGGTGTTGACAGCATCCTTCCCTTTTGGTTGTAGTCTACCTCTGTGAGCTATGGGAGATACCAGAAACCTCAAAGAAATGCCATGCCCAACGCCAACCTCAGGATATTCTCCTTTCTGGCTCTGTGTATCTCTCATTGAGGCAGCTTAGACTTAGAAGATGGTCTACAGACCTTATCTGGTGATTTCATAAAATCAAAATCCATGGAGGTGGGAGAGTCAGTGAGGGATGAACTTATGAATAGCTTTCTTGGCAGGCAGTATCTCCATTTGACTGTCAAGGAAGCTGAACTCCCTTGGTCCCAAACTGAGCTTGGGTTTGGAAGACATAGGTGTCTACATAGTTTGCCTGATTTATATAGAGTGAGGTAAACTAGTAGTTTTGGGGGTGCGCTTGGTTGACTGGGGGAGAAGGCCTTGTCCTTTGCTGGGTACGGACAAGGAGTGGGTGGCAATCTGCCCAGAGCTGCTGAGAACTGGCTGCTCACTTGGCCCTCTCTATTTAGTCCCTTTGATCAAAATGGAAAACTTCTGATTGCTGAATGGAAGCTGTGGGTGTTGAAAAATAAAAAGGCTTTGCTTAAAGTTCAGGTCTTCCTGAAGGCCCGTGGGGTTGAGGAGGCAGTGGAAAAAAATGTTTGTCTTATACTTACAGTTTTGCATACTGTACAATGTCCTGGGAGGGAAGGCTGACAAGGGGAAAAATCACCCTTTGTTCTTAGAAGCTTCTGAACAGTTGAGATTTTCAGATCAGTCGCTAACAGTTTGTGGGCCAAATTTCACTTCTTTTGCTGTTGCACTCCTCTGCTCATGAAATTTCAATGGCTCCCTATTCCCTACTCCCATTGTTCTCAACTACTTTATTCTTCCCACTCTTATAGAATTTGGTTCAGCCACTTAGTAGTCAATTCCCTGTGCCAACAGGCTCCTTTCTATTTCTACTTAAGCCACATGATATGCAAATGGAAGGATCCTACAGAGTTCCTTATTGAGTGATTTTCAAATCCTTCTTGGAAATAAAACTGCAGAGGAGATGTAAAATGGAAAATGAAATAATAATAATAAAAAAAAGCAGAACTTGCTGGCCGGAGCAGAGGAGGGCCAGGCAGAAAAGCTGATCCTAGCTGATTGCTTGTTTTATCAGACCCAGAGTCATTACAAGATAAACAAAATATGGAGCACTGTGATTGTTTAGTGCAAAGAAGGAAATGGACACACTGAAATGAAGTGACTTGAAGGGTTGGGAGTTTGCTTAGTGATCAAGCGTGAGGACCCAAGTTTGCTCTCCAAAACCTACATATAAAAGCCGGCCACAGTGGCAATTTGTTTATAATCCCAGTGTTGGTGAGACAAAGACAGGTAGATTGGTATTTGCTGACCAGTCAACCCAGCCAGCCTAATCAGTGAGTTTAAGGCTACTGAGGGGTCCCATCTCAAAAACCAGTGGTTCTTGAGGAATGAACCTGGAAGTTGACAGGTAGCCTCTGTTGTGCACACACACACACACACACACACACACACACACACACACACACACACACACACACACCTGCACATGCACTTGTACCCCTCACATGAACATGCATACCACACACATCTTTTTCTTGAAATGGAGTGACTTGGTCCACATGGGGAGGAATAGAAACAGGCTTCTTTCCCCCTCTATTTGTTCTCCAGCTGTCTCTGCTGAAACTATGCTGGGGCACATTCAGGCTTCCTTGAATGTTTTTCTCACCTTCTCTGTCTCTGCCTTTCTAGTCTGTCTGAACTCTGGCCATCTGGCTTCATCTTCTCAGGTAAAACCTGCCTCCATCTCAGTAGCCCACCAACCCAGTCTCTATATACTCAAGTCAAGGCTATGTAACCTAATTATTTAATTACCCGCCTGGCTCTACTTATTTACAAGTACGTGAACATGTATAAATTTTGCCTACCTTATGAGATGATAGAGTCTCAAATCCACTATGTACATTCTTCCTCTCTATCTGCATGATTTAGAGATGGGCCTGTGAATGGTCAACCCTCAATCAATGATTGTCTTGACATGGTGTTTATGAAACAAGGAAGTTCCAGAAGGTTGAGTATACAAAAGAATTATGTGATGACATTTCTGCCTCTCTTGCTTTTAAAACCAATTTCTATGTCCCCATCTTCCTTACTTACCTGCCTAGCACCACTTCCATTCTAAAATGCCCTAGGGAGATTGTCCATTGGTGTCCTTGTGGTGTATTGGTAGTTGCTAAGATGTGATTCCAGTACTTGACACTGCGTTAAACCAAGGTAATCTCTTATCCTTTGATGAGTAAACCTCATTTTGAAAAAAGTAGGAAGGACAAAGCTGTAACTTCCACACCTTTCATTGCTTCTTAGTATTATTGGCTTTGGGAACTCCATCATACAAAGTAGGAGCACTTCAGTGGTGTTCTCTAGCTCAGCACTATCAGCATCAGCATCACTAGAAGAGTGAAGTTTAAAACCTTCAGGAGCTATTGAAACAGATGCTCCAGTTGGCATCAAGGAAGCCATATTTGGGAAAGCACCTCAAAGTATCCTGGGAGCATTTGACTAACAGTGGTATAATTAATAAGAAAGAACCTCTAAGGTAAGCTTTGGGCAGGTATACTACTATTCTACAATGTAGCTGTGAAAAGTGAAGAGGAATAAAGTTAGTTTACAGAGTTGTGTGGTTGGGAAGTGCTGGTTTGAGGACTGTTTTTCAGGTTTCTTTGTGATCCATCTATTTAATCTCATTTACAATTGTGATACCTAAAGCTACTATTGGTCACGGAGATATAGGTATATCTAGAACAAAATGGAGATAACTTTTGCATCTATAGTTTTCGTGAATTATCACTATGTAAAAAGAACTTTTAAAAAAACATGTAGTGTATGTAAGAGGCAATGAACTTACCTAAGGTATGTTTTAAGCAGCAAAGCACAGAAGTAAACTATCTTTTGAGAAGGAGGTGTCAGTCCCCTTAATTTGAGAGCCTTCAATCTTGCTGGGGCTAACTTGAGAAACTTGGACATTAGACTTGTGTCACAATGACACTTTACTAAGAATCATTGTGACTGAGATGATGAAAGGTTAGGAGCAAGGCTAATGAAATATTGCCCATGGTTAAATATGGTAGCTGCCTAATTTAGGCAGTAAGATTTCATTGAAATAATCATAAACATTTTCTTATGAACTTTCTATAGTTGTGTTTTCTATAATGGTAGAGATGAGTAGCTGCAATAAGGACATCTTAGTTCTTTACAATTTAATTCTTTACAATTTAGCTCTTTATAGAGTTTGCTGACCCCTGATTTAGAATACTAAAATGAATTCAAAGCAAAACAATCAAGAAGGCTTGGGGGAGTAAAAGACAGGTTTAAGTTTCCTTCATAAATCCTTGTGAAGGTTTATCTTGCTATCCAATACTTTCATATAATATAATTCTTTTGAGGATTCTGCCATTGTGGAGGAGCTGTGTGTACTGGTTGGCACATTACAAAAGCTGACTGTTGGGAAGAATATAGCATCTGAAAAGGGGGTGGGGTGGAGAACATCTGGTAGACACATCTGGGAGACACACACAAAGATACTCTCAGCATTCCATATATTTGCTTATAAATTACAAGTAGGAGTTTTAAGTCAATTTAAAAAATAAATTTATAGGCAATAACGGGAATGATATATAAAGCCAGAGTTTTGAAGGTAGGGAGTAAGGGTAATGTATTGAGAAATACATTTGAGTATGACAGATATATCTATAAGTTTCTTGGTCATAGGGCAAAGAAGGAAGCACACTGGATTACATCACTCTCATTGCTCATAAAAAGCAGAGGAGCTCAAAAATAGAAAAATGCAATTAGGTGGTTATAAAGACACTTTAAATATATAAAAAACTGAAATGACTAAGAATTGTTTAAAACATGCCATTCTGGAGAATTGGGATAGCAGCCATACTTAAAAAGTGGAAATATTAAAATATGTTCTAAAAACAGATGTAGTTTCAGCCAGACATGGCAGGGCATGCCCATAATCCTAGCACCTGGAAGACAAGTACAGGAGGATGCTGAGTTTGGGAGTAGTCTAGAGTACATAGTGAGATCTTGCCCCAATAATGAAATTCACTTTCTTGATTTTCAGTGACACAGAACTAATGCTGAAAGTTGGAAAATCAACCATAGAAGCAAGGGATTAAAAATATATTAATTCCCTGCCCTCTTCCAGTGAAGTTGGCATAGAAAACTCAAATGCTTGAGATTGTCTTTCAGAATACTGTTGACACTGCATTTGTGTACTAAGCTGAGGAAAGGGTCTTCTTTGCTAGTAAGTAAAGGTACAGGGAGAGGCATCATCACTAAGCATGGAGAGTCTATGTGCAGGACACTGTCAAGGTAACAGTTAGGAGGCAACATCATCACATCATAGAGATAACAATGAGGGAGACAAGCATTATCCTTTCTTGCATAGAGCTTATGGACAGCCAGTTATAAAGCTCTTTCAAACAAGTAGCTGTAGCATAACATGGATGGTGCTCCTAACAGTTGATTCAGAGTGCTGTGTGCACATACCGGGAACTCATGCTGATCTATTATCCTTTATGGTTCATTTGTGGAGGTGGGGAGGCAATATGCTCTTTGACTTATTCTATACTAGTTGTAAAATTATTAACAAGAAGGAATCAACCACCAACTCTTAGTAAGCCACTCAACTTCTTTCCCCTTCTGGGCTGGAATTTGTCAGCATCTGCGGTTGCCTGCAGAATCCTGGCTGGATCATTTTGTAAGGCTTCTCTTGCCTCCCTCTACTTCACATTTTCAGTCTTGGATCCTACTGAATCATTCCCTTTCTAGAAATGCATTGCTTTATTCCAACACATGTACCTGATAACTTCTTCCATGACATCTCTTTTGTAAGTGCATTATCCTTCTTGCAGCATCAGAAGCTCTTTCTGGAATCTGTCACTCTTCAAGTTCACCACATTTTAAATTTCAATGTTTGAAGCCTTCATTCTAATTCATGATTTTCTTTTTAAAACATAGATTTATTAATTTTATTATTTATGTGTTTTTCCTGCATCCATATTTTCACACCACATATGTAAACTGGTAAGAAGAGAGGTGAGAAGAGAGTATTGGATTACCTCAGAATTTGAGTTGCAGATGGTCATAAGTTGATATGTGGGTGTCAGAAATTGAACACAGGTCCTCTGCAAGAGCAACAGGTGCTTTTAAACACTAGACAATATCCCAAGCCTATGGCTTTTTCCTGTAATTGTCGCTGCACACACATATGCACACACACACACACACACACACACACACACACACCTAAATACACAGATATAACCTGTTCTGCCCATGTAATGTTACTTGTATGTACATGTTTTAAGTTGATGTTCAAATATTGTCCATTTTTCTATATTTCACTTCCAGTCTGCAATAAAACCCTCTCTTCTGTTGGGTTTTAAAAGCAGGCTTCTTTCTCTGATTACTAGAGATGATTAGAGTAAGAACAATTATTTTATGGACTCAAAAAAATGTCTGCATTTTGGTAAACTTCAATTTTGTGTCATTCACTCATGAATTTGTTCACTGCTTCTAATTTTACAGCAATCTCCTGAGTGCCATCTTTTATATATGCTCCCCAATGCTGTCCTGTGGTACTTCTTCATTTACATATAAGCAAACATGCATGTCTTCTAAACAGAACAGACAGAAACTCTCACACTGCTGACAGAATGGATGTCTGAGAACTAAAGTGAAAAGAGTTTGGACAAATCAGTGTCATTTCCAGAGAGGGAGAAGTGAGGAGGAGGAAGGGGAAGAACTATGTACATTTTGGAAGTTTGGGGTCTGAGGGTTGTTTTTGAATTGTTTTATTTATTATTATTAGTAGTAGTATTAGTATTAGTAGACAGGATTTTCTTTGTAGTTTAGGCTGGCTTCAAACTTATGATCCTCTTCCTCAGTTACCTGAGTGTTGGGACCAAATGTTTACACAACTACACCCAGCTGGAATCTATTTGTTGATGTTTTTCTAAAAATGGCTCATTTATGTGCCAGCTAATGAAATATTTCACGAGAGAAAATCTGGCTTGCCCATTGTACTGGATGCCTGGAGCATTATAGGAGGTGGGAGTAGACACCCATGTCCTACAGAACTGTTTTTTGAAGCAAGCAGAATCAGGAAGTGGCATTTTTCTCTTTAAAGTGTGCTAAATTTTATTCTTTCAACTTCTAGGAAATATGTAAGCTCAGCAGTCATGACTTTGAAGTGAAAATCAATTTATCTCCAGATGGTTAGGGCAACCCAGTAAAGCCTCGGTCGACTATGCTAGCTGTGCAGAGGGCACAAATTCCCAGCTGGGAAAGACAAGTCGGGGAGACACAGGTGGACCACAACAGAATACACCAATGCATTTTTCACAGTAATTATCTTTACTAAGAACAAAACAACCTGACCTAACTTTGCCTTTTTTATTATTGAGCTTTCAGCTATGGAATGCAGGGCACACTGGAGGCTAAAAATGCCCAATTGTGCATACCTACTTGATACTTGTGGGTTGTGGGGTTACAGCTACAACTTTGTTGGGTCCCAAATTGGAAAGCTTGAGTGGAGTGTCTCACTGAGAAATCCTGCCTCAATGAAGTGACAGAAGATGGTGGGAATTTAAAAACCACTCATAAAGGAACCCAGGAAATATAGACCTGAGATCAAGCCCCCTTCTATTCCTTTTATTTCAAAGCAAACACTTGATGACAACCTGAAGTGGGGCAGGCACTTATAATATTTGAGCTGGGGAGGCATTCAGTCACCCCAAATCTTGGTTGCTTTCATTGGCATATAGTGATTCTTTTTTACTTTTAGTACGACTCAGAGGGGGATGCTGTGGATTGGAGAAACCTTGGGATGCCTGCAGGTACAAAGTGGGTACTTGATTTACATTTTTCAGAGTGTAAAATTTTGAATGTTTTTGTTGTTGATTTGAAGTGCTGGACATGTTATCAGGTCATCCTATCTAGGCTACATATCTAGCCATCTAAATTCCCTCTCCTTTCTCCCCTTCTCTAGTTAGGCTACAAATTTGCCCTTTTCTCTTTTCCTTCTGCTTCCTTCTGTGCTTCCATATTCTCCCCTTTTTGCCTTATTGATCTTATTCCCTTCTGGTTCTTGTAGCTCACTGGGTAACTCTCCAGCTGCAGTTCCACCAAGTATATTCATTACTTATTTTGTTGTATTTCATTTTTTCCCAAATGTTTGGAATGATTAAGTGTTGCTTTTTTATGAATAAGGTTCTAGAAACAACCCTAATCCCTACAGATTAGGCTACAGATAACATCTTGGAATCATACTGAATCGTATTTGTTCCTTTCCTGATACATGTGGTTTTCTATGTGTCATAGGAAAATCTAGGGTTTCCTTGTTTGAATACCATGTACCACTTTTCACTACCTCTTTCCAGAGAATGAGAATAAGTAGAAATCTTACAATTAAGCTTTTCTCTCTAAACCTAGTGCACAGAAAGGTTTATCCAGCCCTGTGCATCCTTTTCTTTCTCTTTAACGTGACTTTCCCGGGTAGCCCTTTCATTCTTCATCTTATGAAATGTGAGCATAGCTGACAAGTAGCTGGACAGGCTGCAAACCCTGAGGAAATAGAGAAATGATGCTATGCCAGGAATATGGTCTTATCAATTTGGTAAAACCCTAAAAGATTTTATGTTATGTCCTTGGAGAGTTGGAGCCAGGCAAGGCTGGCAATGGGCATCTTGGTCTCATGCTCTCCCTGTGAAGTCCAGCTCTGGTTTCTGTACATGTCCGTTGGGGAGTACAGGAGAACAAAACTGACTCAGTTTCCCAGGGTTCCACTTGACCAAAGTGGGAGCAAAAAATGAAGGCTAGGTATAAGTACACTTAAAATATTGGGAACATTGTCTGTGCTGCACTGAGACTATGAGATAACTGATTAATTGTGGATTAAAACAGAACTTAATTTCTTTGTTTACTGAGTCTCCTGGAGAATATTAGTAATGTTGTGATTAGGAATTAAAGATGGAAACTGTTGGGCTAACTCAGATCCTTGGCCAAAAATGGAGTCACCTAAGACACCAAGACGGATACCCCTGTGGGAGTTAACTCTTTCAGGGACATGGACAATGAACATTCTATATGTCTCAAGAGCCTGCTGGCCCTTGTCTCAGCAGAACATCTTGGCCACAGCTTCTTGCTGTCCTAATGGATAGAGGACCCTGATAAATTTTACTTACTGTAGTCCCTTTTGCCTTTGATAGTTCCTTTTATTCTTAATGTTCTCCTGTCATACTCCCACCCAAGTAAAAACACCCTATAAAACTCCAAACTCTTTTTTTAGGTGTGGTTACATTCCCCTCTCTTTGGGGACATAGGGGACATACATCCTGGAAGTTTTTACCTTGAGTAAAGCCTTGCCTTTTGGCCTTAGCATGGCTCTCCTGGTCTTGTTCTTGTTAAGCCACACAGAAAGTAGAAATAATGAAAAACAATACATACATGAACATTGAGTCTATCCACAAATAGGTGAGTGCTTCACAAGTGGGCTGGTGTTCACTGCTGTGCCTGGTCTATGTGACTGCTGATCTGGGTACTGGTTTATATGTACTCCTGATTCTCCAGCCATAATGGTGCATGAGAGTTGTTCAGGAAGCTTCTGAGATTGCAGATTCTAACTCACCCAGGCTGGGTGGAGGTGACTGCATTTCGAAGAAATTCCTGGGACATGATGATACTGCTTTATCAAGGACCACACAAAACTTTCTCCTTTCACACAAGGAGAAAGTCAAACTTTCATACAGTGACTTGTTTCATTTGGAAGAACGAGGTGGAGGAAACCTAGCAGGTTAACAAGATAAAATCCTGCACATCTCTTCAGTAGCAGCCTTCACAGCATTTCCCAGGCTGTCATCCTCTTCTTCCTGGTTTCAGGGTCTTAGCCCAACCATGGAAGGCTGAACTGGGTCCTAGGAAGGTTAAATGCACTTCCCAGGATCTCAGAGACAATCAAATGCAGTAGAGAGTCTAGTTAAGCAGGAACTCATTTATTGCCCCCACAGCAAGCATCTTTTAAAGCAAAAAACTGCAAAGCATGAACACTTGAGCCATTCATGCAGTGACCTTATCTGGTTCGATCTTGGCAACCAATCACCCTGTTTTGTAAACATCTCAGGACTCACCCTCCTGACTTCCCCTCAGCATCATCTTTAACTGGCTCGTGTGCCCTTCACTGGTGACACAGGTATGGTGTTATCATGAGACTATTTAAGGTGTGTACCACACTCCACTTAAAAGTTTAAAATTCTGTGGGAAATCCAAATCTATTCCTTCTCACCAGCTATTCCTAGCTCATTTGTGATGGGGGGAAGTACTTCTGTATATGTTTATCTTATTGATTGTTAAATAAAATACTGTTTGGCCAATGAGACAGCAAGTTAGACACACTAGGAGTCAAAGAGGATTCTGGGAAATGTAGTAGAGACATGGTGATCCAGGCAGGAAGTGACATAGCAAGGAGACTCATATTTAAGCAAAGGAAACAGGAAGGGTTCCCCTTTTCCCCTCCACTCTTCCTCCAGTGGCGCAATGTGATCCACTGGCAAGGAGGGACACCAATAAGGTGTCCGATAAGATAAGTCTTATAGAATATATAGATTTATGATAATTAAGACTGAGCTAACAGATAGGAAATCCTAGTCATTGGCCAAGCAGCATTGTACCTAATACAAGTCTCTCTGTGTATTAATTTGGGCCCTAACTTGGGCAGGTGGCTGGCACAAGCACACATGTGGTGTTGGGGCTCGGCAGCTTTTGGCAGAAAGATTTAATGTAACACATTTGCAGTTTATTAATTAAAGAAATTCTCCCCTTTAATGATGCTGTTCTATTGTACCAAGAATATTATTCTAGGGAATAAGCTGTGCTGTAAAACTAACCCATAGTCATTTCCCACAGGGATGAAGGATGACTTTTGCTAATACTGCACCAGAGCACACAATCACACCAAGAAGTCTATAATCACTGTAAGAGAACAGGTTAACAAGGACTTTTAGGAAGCTTGAAGTCACAGACTGTGATGGAGACCTACGTGTTCAATCTATTAAGAGCTTCTAACTAGCTGGCTTGTGTGGAAGATCCAGTAAAGGAGTCTAGGGATGATTCTGGGGGAAGAGTGGAGCTTCAAGGTGAAGGAAGAACAACATTATGAGCAGAGAGAGACAGGGTAAGTGTTGTTGGATGCTGTGTGCACTATTAGTTTAGCTCTACTAATTATTGTCTAAACCAGGATGCCTAAGAAACAAGGGGACTGTTGTATAGCTATTTCTTTTGAATTGGGTGATTTGTGAAGTAGGTGACTGAGGTTTACAGCCATGCCCTGCACCCTTGAGGTTTATTCCTTCCTTGACATGTCTCTATACAGGAATAGAAAACTAACAAGATCCTCAACTGCTGCCTTTAAGACATATATGAATTTATAAGTAATTCCTCATAAATGGCATCAGTGCACTCAGTGGTTAACTAAGCTAGACTTCAATTTGTGGATGATGCTATATCTGGAGTAAATGGATATTCATTTGTATCTCCCCAAGAGAAGGCATGCAACAGGGCTCTGTTAGTATCCACACTGAATCCCACCAGGGATGTAGGTATGAGACCTGTTCTAGTCAAACTGTAGGACATGTATGGCCACTCTAGGTATAGTCTATTTTTGTTTCAGTGAAAACAATATGAGTCACTAGCGCACATAGAGCCTTGCCTCTGTGTGGGAGGGAAGGCTGCAATGAAACATTGCCTTCAGCTCCCAGATAGAGGTGGGGAAATCAGAGACCATCTATGACCATTTCTTTGTGTGTGAGTAACACAGGTGAGTAATTTGGGGCTAGAGAGGCTGTGACTTTCTAGTTTCACTCTATAAACCGAGGAAAAGGTGGGCCTGAACTTTCTGATCCTTTCCTTTCTTTTTTTAATGTTCTAACCCATGTCTTCAAATGCATCAAGTCAGTGCAGGTTAAGCACTCGAAAACTGTTAACCATTAAGTATCAATGACTTACAAAAATATTAACATTTCTCACTTCTATGAGATATAATCCATGGCAGGTAGCTCTGGTAGCTGCAAAAATTGGGGACAGGCTTTAGTAAATTTTCCTTCACTATAACCAATTACCTAAGATAGTTGACTTTTACAAAGTATAGGGTTATTTTGTCCCATGGTTTTAATGATCCCAGATCATGATATAGTAGATAAATTTCTTTTTTAAAGCTTTTTTTATTAATAATTTATTTGCATTTTATGCAAATTGGTGTTTTGCCTATATGTATGTCTGTCTGTGTAAAGTTATCAGTTGCCCTGGAACAGGAGTTATAGATAGTTGTGAGCTGCCATATGGGTGATGGGATTTGAACTCAGGTACTCTGGAAGAGTAGCCAGCGCTCATAACCACTGAGCCATTTCTCCAGCCCAGATACATTTCTTTTATGACTCAAGTGGAGTTACAGATTCTAATGGCAGGGAACTTGTGGTAGAACAAACTGTTCCCCTCAGAGTCAAGAGGCCAAAGAGGAAGAAGAAGGGAAGCGATCACAGTCTCCTTTTGGAGGATGCTGCCAGTGACCTCAAGATCTCTCATTTGGTCCCACTTTTTAAAGTTTCTATTGCTTCCCAGAAGCACTAACCTGGAAACCAAGCCTTTGGCATATGAGCATTAGGCAACATTAATGTCCAAACCCTAGCAGCAAGGAGACTGTGGAATACCACACATGGAATATTCTCTGGGGCACATTTGGGAGTTGATTGCACAACTGTTGCCAGCACTCTATAGGCTGGAACTCATCTGACCCAAATCCAAGTACAAGTGAGGCTGGGAAATACAATGTGTGGGCTTGTGCTCCCGTGTGTGTGTGTGTGTGTGTGTGTGTGTGTGTGTGTGTGTGTGTGTGTGTGTGTACTACAAAAGCAAATACTATGGTGATCATAAAGCGTTTTTCACTATTTCTGAAAATTATGCTTTGCTGGATGTGGTGGCACACACCTTTAATCCCAGCGCTCAGGAGGCCATGGCAGGCAGATCTTTGTGAGTTTAGGCCACCTGGTTTACAGAGTGAATTCCAGGACAGTCAGAGCTGTTACACAGAGAAACCCTATCTGAAAAAAAATCAAAAAAGAAAACAAATATGTTTTAAGAACTCGCCTTAACAACTTGATAGGAAATTATCTAATATTATTGAAGTTCTCAAGGCCACACACTTTCAATAAAGAATCTCTTATTGTATTTTTCAATTGGAAACATGAGCCTGCTTGGGCTGCTGTAATAAAATACCAGAGTATAGGTGAATTAAACATCAGACATGATTTCTCTCCTGTCTTGTGTTAGTGTGATTGTCTTCTAAGGACCTCTTCTTCTGTCTTGAAGACAGCTGTCCTTTTGCTGTACTCACAGTTTGGAGAAATGGCTCATCACACTCTCATCATGAGAACCCCTCCCACAACATTATGCAAACCCAAGTACCTCCAGATTCTTTGCCTCTGAATGACAGCACACTGGGACTAGAGCTTCAGCACACAAATTTGGAGAGGACATAATAAGTATTTACTTCAAAACATATTTTCTTCCATTTTTCTACTCTTCTCAGGACACTATATGATTTGAAATATGCTTCCTTGGGCTCTGGCCCTCCTGTGGTTCTGAGAATTGGAATTTCTTCTTCTTCTTCTTCTTCTTCTTCTTCTTCTTCTTCTTCTTCTTCTTCTTCTTCTTCTTCTTCTTCTTCTTCTTCTTTTTTAGTTTAGAAACAATATTATTATACATATCAATCCCAGTTTCCTCTCCCTCCCATCCTCCTATGCCCCCACACGCCCCCCCTACCCACCCCAACCCACTCCCAAGGACAGTGAGGCCCTCCATGCAGGATCATCAAAGTCTGTCACATTCTTTGGGGAGGGCCTAGGCCCTCTTTCATTTCTCTGGGCTGCAATAGGACAACTGGAATTTCTACTCATGTGGCTTCTTGATGCATCAATTTCCTGAACTGTGTATCTTCTAAGGTCTTCAAAGAGTGAGCAGGTAGAAGGTTAATGGAAAGGTGCTGATTATCACAGCACAGGCAGAGAAAGAATCGACCTCTCATCTCTTCTTTCAATGTCTTCTGAGCACTGCCTCCAAAAAAAATTCTAGAAACTCAATATAATGGTGACCAATAATTGGTGTACTTGCTGAACAATCCTCATGGAATTTTCTTCCTTAGAGATCTGTATTACTTCTGTGACTTTTGTTTATTCTATGCAGCAAGGAAAACAGGTTGTATATATGACTATGATAAGGGCAACTGGTCCCCTTTGATAGGGGACATAGAAAATTTATGGGGTGACAATAATACGTGCATAGAGACTTAGAGGGTGTATTTATTACACTTCTCATTGTTGTACCTGATAAAAGATACCTGATAAAAGATACCTGATAAAAGCAACTTAGGGAAGGAAGGGTTTACTGTGGCTGACAACTGGCAAGCATGACAGCAGGAGGCAGTTGCTCACTTTGTATCTGCAGTCAGGGAACAGAAGATGAATGTTGATTCCCAGGTTTTCTTCTTTTCATATTTTATTCAGTTTAGGATTCCAGGACTATGAGATGGTACCATGTACACTGAAAAACGTTTTTCAATTAAACTTTTCTAGAAACTCCCTCAGTGGCATGCCCAGATGCATTATGTCCTTGGTGATTTCAAATGTGGTCAACTTAACACTGAGGTTTGGCCATTGCAAAGGATAATTTGGAAATAAAGTAATAATTTATAATGATAATAATAGCACTTATTGAGCCCTTGCTATGTTCTGAACTCTATACTATGTGGTTTTTATGTATTGTTTAAGTCATTTCTCATAGTCACCACTGCCTAGTTATTAACATTTTTGGAGAAAGAAAGGTGATTTTTACAATAAAAAGGAGGAAGTGAAGAGTTCCTGTGGTTGCAAAGATCATGGTTCATGAGTCATTTGAGGAAGTGAAGGGAAGTATTTGGAATCATACTGTATAAAATGCTAAAGGAAAAAATATTTTCTATCCATTAAAGTAATTAAGTTGGGGGAGGGAGCAAAGAAGAAATTGTGTAAGTTTGTGTTTATATTTCAAATACAACTGTATAGAAATACATTAACACATGTGCTTGTTAACTTTAACTGTCAACTTGACACTACCCAGAATCATCTGTGAAGAGAGTCCTTATGGGAAATTCTTAGGTCAAGTTTATCTCTGGGGGATTATCTTGACTTTTAATGGATATAGGAAGACTTTGCCCACTGTTGATGACACCATTCCTTAGGCTGATCCCTGAGTAAAGAAAGTGACTGAGAAAACAAGGATGTGTTTGTTCTATTCATTCTTGTTTGTGGATATGGAATCGAGTTTCAGCCTTGATTTCCCAAAATTGATAGAATATAACCTGAAATTGTAAGCCAAACCAAATAAACCTTTTCCTTTCCTAGTTGCTTTTTGCCAGTCAGGGCATTTTATCATAGCAACGTAAGTGAACCTAGGATGCAATGCAATGTGAAGTTATGGAGAATTTAATTAGCAAATTTTGTATGTGGTTTCCTCACAACATTACTACAAGGACTCGAGAAATACAGGTTTGGGGAAGAACTGTTATGAATAGACTTTTCTAGTACCTTTCTTCATTTGAAGTCATAGGAGTGATGGAGGTGTTATAAAGGTCAGAATTCAAAGTGGATTGCTTCCCTTTGGCTTAAATCTGCACTGAGGACTGGGGGAGACAATGGTTTAGTATAATGTGGTGGGTCATAGGTCATCTAGCTTGGTATTTTCCTGGGAAGGTGATGGGAATTTTTTCTCTTCAATTTTAAAACATAGTCCACTTGTTTGAAGTTAAAGTTTAAGCCTTTGCACCTGGCAGCATTTTCCTACATTGACTTGACTGAAAGATGAAATGTCTGGTGTTTCTTAATTTCATCTACAAGGTTTATTCCTTTGAAGCTGACATTTTAAAATATATGATTATATATGCATTACACACCTAATGATGACACATGTCAATGTTACAGGTAGATCCATTCCATGGCAAACAAGCCATGATGTTCCCATGAAACAAGGCTCATGGCGTTGTGCCCACAAGATCTACACCTGGAATGTGCTTATAAAATAAGCCAAAGGGGCAAGTAAAGAAGTGAAAATTTTACTGACTACTTAGAAGAAAGCGATTGAACTGCTGGGAGACACAAAAAAATCAGTCTCTTTAGACTGAGTAATGTGCTCGGTAGCTGTTTGTGCCGGTCTATTTTGCTCACTCCTCCTTAGCCCTGGGAGCCTCATCAACATGGGTTTCCCTAAAGATCCCTCTGCTCTCTGCTGTGAATTTACTATTCAGATGGTGTAGGGAGAATAGCTGGGTATTCCTTTCAGATCCTTATGGAATCCTCCTGTTTGAGGGAAATCCTGTACTGAATACTACTGATTTGCTTGTTTTTGAGATCCCCAGATGTCCTGGGTTTCATTATGTAGACCAGGCTGGCCTCAAACTCACAGAGATCTGCATACTTCTGTCTCCCAAGTTCTAGAATTAAAGGTGTGAGCCACTGTGCTTATCTTGGCACTGTTCTTGTTTGTTTCTTTGTTTGTTTTGAGGTGTCTCTGTTTGCACTTCTCCTATTTAGGTTCATGGATATGATCCATTCCCTCCTGCTTCAGTTCTCTTCCTGTTATCACTAACTATTGGCAACTGGGTTGTCTCTGCCTCTTCTTAGTGTCTCTAAACCCTACCTATACTGTTCTTAGCCCTTTATGAACATTTTACCCCTTATGTCTACAACACCTGGTTACTGACATTACCCCAATAGATGTATACTTCAAAGAGTCTTTTGAGGATGTGGCTTTTTGTATTGAAACCTGAAATGTCAGAAATAGTAGATCATTTATTTAATAAGAGGAAGTGAGTTTTAAAAATACATAAATATATGTGTGGAGATCTTGAGGCTGGACAACTTTGTATGTTCATGAGACATATCAAGGAGGTATGTATGGGTAGGGACAAAGAGGGGGTAGTGCTAGATGAGGCTGAAAAATAGACAGTGACAACAGAAAGAGTTTGTTTTCAGTCTGAGTGAAGTAAATGGCATTAAAGTAATTTAGCAAGAAGGGGGTTTATGATCAGATTGAATTCATTATCATTGGGCATTAATTTAAGTGCCCAAAGTTACCAATGAACACTACTTGTATGCTGTGATCTATATAGACTAACAGGGAGGAGGAGACATCTACACAGGCATTGAAGGCCTAGTCTTTCCTAGCAGAATCCTGGAACCATAGGGTGATAGATGCCTATAATGCTAACAGGTGACGAGGCAAAACAGTGTCTAACACAACCACATCTGGGGTAGATATGGAGATGGTCAGGGTGGCAGCACATGACTGGGACCTTGTCAGATTGATAGTTAAGTCTCAGTTACTGAAAATGGAAAGACAGTCCAGAGAAAGGAGAGCTATGCTGGACATTGCTAATCAAAGCATATGGTGTGTGAACCAAAAAGACAGCAAATATGTTTTCTTTGTCAGGAAGTTTTGCCATGAGCTACTTGGAATCTGTAGGAAACTTCTGGAGGAGTCATGAGAGAAAGAGGAGGTTGACAAACTGAAGAGAGACAAGGCAGACCATATGGTATGATAATCCCAGGGCAGAGAGTTAGGGCTTTATGCTGTGGGCAATGGCTGGCCATCCAACTCTGCTTTGCATTTAAAAATTATGTTTATTTATTTACATTTGACCACTTCATAGATGAGAATAGTATTACAAGTACAGTTGGGAATTATACTGCTTTAGGAAAGTGGCAGTAGTGGATTCTCCTCTGGGGTCCATGACTTTCACCAGTTATAGGTAGCAGGCATGATGACTTCCTATGGAGTTGGCATTAAGTCCAAGTTGGTGGCTGTTGGTAACCCCAAGACATAAGTGCTTTTATTGCACCCTTGAGTATATCTTGCCATGCTGCTCTTTGTTGTGGTTTGTGTACTTTCAGCTGGGTAGGACTTTGAATTGCTTTTCTCTATGATTTGCACAGCTCCTTCAGATATGAGAACTAATCCCCAGGAAGCAGGCTTCCAGGTCAGTGGCAGCTGGATTCCTCAAAGTCCTGTGCCTGAAGTATGTAGTGTCTTCAGCAATAGGGTTCCCCCTTCCATTTTAGCATAACTGCTGTTGTTATCCTTGTTTAGGCAGCCATGTTGTTGAGACTTCGTGATACTCCCCTGACATTTCTAGGAAAGGAAATCTCACAGCAGACACCCTGTTCTTCTGGATCTTACCATCTTTTGCCCCCCTTTCTCCATGTTTCCAGAACCTTGGATGCAGTAGTTGTATTGAAGATGGATCCATTGGGGTTGAGTACCACCTGAGCACTTGTTCTCTGCATTTTAATCAGTTGTGACTTTCAGTAATGGTCTCTGTTGAGCTAGTCTCTGGTGCAAGGTATGCCACTTTGTTTAAAGACTTAATTTTAATATTTTCAATTGTATGTAGGGTATGTGCCTGCATGTGGCCATGTGTACATGATGCCAGAGGCACCTGTTCCCCTGGAGCTGGAGTTGAAGAAGGTTATAATGTACCTGACATGGGTGCTGAGAACTGAACCAAGATGCTCTGGAAGAGCTGCAAGTGCTTTTAAGCACCAGGCCATCTCTCCAGTGCCCTTCCTTTTTCCCACCCACTGAAACATTTTTTGAGCTGCATATAGGAACATCAAACAGGATGAGGCTGGACATATTCCCAGGAGAAAAGTGTGGGCTTGTTATCAGAAAAACACTGGAGAGAATCAGCTATCTTTCTGGTGCTTATATTAGCAACAGGTGTTGTTTTATCTTTGAAATGCTGAATGTGATCTAAAATGTACTGTCATCTACTACTACCTTTCCATGCCAACTTCTGAGCATGATAACTTTTTAAAAAGTAAACAAAGCCAAGAGTCTTCAATGAAATAGAATAGAAATAAATCTCTTGAGAACAAAGGTGAATTAGCCATGACTGCTAACCTTTTAGTCTAATTTTGGGGAATGGAAACATTGTCTGTTCTTCTGTGAATTTTTAACATACACTTTTACTTGTGTGAGTGATGTCAGTGAGTTATGACGAGGAATTTGGTGAGTTATCTGCACGCTATTTAGTTGTGTATAAGTGGATCAATGTTTTTTGACCAAAGGAGGACCCAAGGAAGATTCATATAAGAAAAAGAGAAGGAGGGGAGAGAAAAAAAACCATATTCAGGCCATGTTGAAAATGGAAAGCTCTTGTGAACATTATCTGGGTAAGAGTATTACATGACATTAAAATAATAGTTTAGCTTCTTGCTGCCTGCTACATTGGGTGAACTAGTTGAGGCAGTTTTGGAGGGTTCACTCAGGTGGTGATGATGAGAGAAATCTGGCAGGCTGACCAAACCATCTACCACCCAGGCCTAGAACCATGACTTTGAGGTAGCCCATTCCAACATCCACCTCATCTATGAACTGTTTGGAGCATGTGAAGAGGGCCCAGACCTGCAGATCCAAAGCTACAGAATCTCCGTGATACAAGGCAACAATAGGATATCTGAGAGGAATCCCAGTGAGGGCCCAATATCCAGAGTGTGGCAGAAGCTGAGGCCTCATACCAGATCAATGACATATTGCAACGAACCCTTACAAGTAAAGATGCATGATTAAAGGGTATTCTGTGTGACTCACTAGGCCACACTACAGCTTCCATGCTGAGATTTTTTATTTGTTTGTTTTGTTTCATTTTTTGGTTTTATTTTGAATTTTGTTTTGTGGGGGAGGTTGCAAGGGCAGAGGGAAGAAGCAAGGCAACAGGGAGGTGAGTGAGATCAGGATGCATGATGTGAAATCCACAAAGAATCAGTAAAAAGTTTTAAAAAATTAGTTTAGGAGGCACAATGTGGACCTTTGCCTGCATCTTAAATTGGGAGGAGGGACAACCATGGGGACTGAGCCTCAACGTGGGGGATCTGATGCTAAATTCAGTTATGTAATTTCATAATTGAACTGAATTAGGGGACACCCAACTAAAGTCATTCTGTCACAGAATGGCTTGCTTGGTGTGTGGCAAAAACTTTTGCAGATCTGGTGTGTAAAGTGATGCTTGATGGAAGTGCTTAGCAGGAAAAAAGAAGTCTGAATTAGGGTTGGTTTTTTCCTTCTATATCTTTTGAGCCAGACCTAAACTCTTCACTTTCTGAAGCCTCTATCTTATTTCCCCATTCTTCCTCCTTCAAATACTTACTAATAAATCTGTCAGCAGGTCTCCATTTCCTATATAGTGGATACTTTCCTTAGGGATTAGTTTTTTGAAGTATTTGTATATTTTTGACCTAAATCGCCTCTTAGATGAATACTTAACAAAGACTTTGCCCCTTTCTGTCTATTCATTCATGTTACAGCTTCTTCCAATTCATAAGCATGTCTTTTTTGAATATGAATTCAATTTTTAAAAATAATTTATTTAACTTTATTTTATGTGCATTGGTATGATGGTATCAGATCCCCCTGAACTGTAGATACAGTCAGTTGCAAGCTGCCATGTGGGTGCTGGGAATTGAACCCAGGTCCTCTGGAAGAGCAGCTAGTGCTCTTAACTGCTGAGCCATCTCTCCAGCTATGAATTCAATTTTATTTAACACATGTTGGCCAGATTAGAAATACATTGAGATTCAAAATTTTGTTCACAAAAATGGCCTAGAAAGACAGTAAGGAGAACTAGTCAACATTTGGGTTACTGCATGTCAAAACTGCCATTTTATTTTTTTGTAATTTAACTAATTTATTTGTTTTTATAAATTTTATATAAATTAGAAACAGTCTTATTTTACATATCAATCCTAGTTCCCTCTCCCTCCCATCCTTCCATGCTCCCCACTGACCCCCACCATCCCATGGGGGCAGGGAAGCATGTCTTCTTATCTTCCAGTGTCTAAAAGTATTTTATCAGAGATGTCTTTTGTTTTCTTGGTTAAGTTTTTCCCCCAGGCATTTTTATTTCTTTTTTTTTGTAGTTATTAATGGGGTTGTTTCCTTTATTTCTTTTTCAGTCTGTCACAGATATTTACAAATGCTACTAAATTTTGTGTCTTAATTCTGCATCCTGCCACTTTATTAAAGGCATTTGTCAGCTCTACTTAGCCACCATGGAAATACAAATTAAAAGTTTGTAATAGCCCAGTCAGAAGGACTATTATCAGGAATACAAATGTCATCTAATGTTGGCATGGATGTGGTGAAATGGGAACACATATTCCCTCTTGGTGGGAGTATAAACTAATGTAATTACTTGGAAATCAAACTGGAAGGTTACCCTTTTATCTTTGAAAAACAGAAATAGAACTGCCATATGACCCAGCTATACTATTCCTGGGAATATATCCAGTGGACCTTACAGTCTATGGGAGACACACATATATCCATGCATGCTGCTCTATTCATAGTATCCTGAAAACAGAATCAACCTATATGTCCATCAGCACATAAATAAGATGAGAATCCTAAAGGATAAGAAAATGTGACACAAAGACACAATGGGGTAGTTATCAATGCAAAGAAAAATGAAATTATGGAATGTGCAAATAATGGATAGAACTGGAAAAAAGTATTGAATACAGTGACTAAGAAGACAAATGCCTGCCATATGTTCCCTCCCTATGTGAATTCTAGCTTCTGACCTCTAGTGTTAGGAGCATACATGTAAACCAGGAAAGTTGAAAGAAGTCTTTGCAGGATGCATGTGTGTGTGTGTGTGTGTGTGTGTGTGGAGCATGTTAAGGGAAGCTAGATACAAGATCATAGGTAAAATAAATATAGCAAGGTGGAATACTGGTGAAAGCCTAAATAGAAATGAGAGTGGACTAAATTAGGGGATGGGTGAAGGCGACAGCTAACTCAAAGGAAGGGGCATATGAAAAGCCATATGGAATCTACAGTCTGACAATCTAACTTAAGACAGTAGGATATGTGTAGAAAGAGAGGAGAGAATCCCAGGTGTAAGGATTCAGGCATTATGCTGGCCTGCCCCTATCACCTGGCAGAATGTACTCAGGCAGTAACCTGGTCAGCCCAGGTGCAAAGGACCCCTTCAAAAGAAAGACCTCCATCCACTTACACTCTCTTTCCTGCTGTTCTCCTGGGGCACACAGGACTTTTCTTGTCTCTCTCTTCTCTTCTGTTCTCTCTCTGTGTCTCTTTACCTCTTTTCTCTTTCCTTCCCCCCTCCCTTTCTAATAAAACTTCTCACTAAGCTCTATCTGCCTGGCATGTTTGTCCCCCACCTCAGTCACCCTCTCCTGCCATGGAATCCACCAATGCCCCCCCTCAAGCTTTATCATAACACTGGGGCTTAAAGGATTAAGTAGGGATGAGGCAGGGGATGGTGAGAGGAAGCAATTATAGTGAGTTATTCAAAGCTAAGGGTGTGTGAAAAGCCTTAGGGAAACCCACTAGTTAGAGAAATAATTTCTAAATACAACTTGAGAATAAAGAGTTTGAAAGCTAACACAAAGGTGCCCTTGCTTAGTATCTGATGGGGACTGTGTATCAGCCATGATACACCATAAGACATTGATTTCAAAGTTTACCAGTTTAATTTTGGGTGAGGAAAAAAATTCTGAAAACATGGAATTGGTGAATATTAAGGGTAAATTGTACAGTTTCATTGCCCAAATTAATCATTTAAAACATAGCCTGTCTATGATATTACCCTTTTGTTTTGACCTTCATTTTTATTTTATGTGTATAGGTGTTCTGCCTGCACACATGTCTGTGCACTATGTACACATGCAGTGCCTGCAGACACCAGAAGAGGACTTCACATTCCTGTGGTACTGGAGTTACAAATGCTTGTGAGCCCCTATGTGGGTGCTGAGAATGGAAATCGGGTCCTCTGGAAGAGCAGCAAGGACAGTGTGGTGAAGTGCTTTCTGCATAATCAGGAGGATCAGATTTTAATCACTGGAACCCAAAATTCAAATCAATAGATAAAACAAGCTGACATTTCTGCCCTGGGGAGACAGAAATAGGAAGATCCCTATGGCTTGCTAGTTAGACAGTCTGGCTGGATCAGTGAGCCTTGGATTCACCACGAGTCCTTGTCTTGGATAATAAGGTGGAGAGTGATAGATGAATGTACCTAGTGGTGACCTCTGCCTGCCATATACATGTTCACATTCATTCATATGCAGTGGAATTGAGATAATTGGATGGATGATTGATCCAAGTGACATCCTCACAGTAAATATCAAAACAAAAGTTCGGGTAAGTGAATTTTGCTGTATTATTGTAATTAAGTCCATGGTTCTCAGAATGTGGCTCAGGAATTCCTGAATTAATTACGTTCCTTGATACTGTGAACAAATATCTTACAAAAGTAACTTAAGGGAGAAAGGGTTTGCTTTGGCTCACAGTTTGGGAAGATGCACAAAAGGGAAGGAATGGCATCAGGCAGTCCCTTGGTGGCAGCAACTTACAGCTGAGACTTATCACTTTCTCATAATTTGGGAAACAGGAGGCAGGAAGGCTGGAAGTTAGATTGGGCTATAAACTGCAAGGCCTGACACTCAGCAACTCACTTCCTCAGCTGAACTTCACTTTTCAAGGGTCCACAGTGTTCCAAAACACCAGTTGGAGCCAAGTGTTCAAACACATGAGCCTACAGTGAAATGTTCACATCTAACCCATAGCAAGCACTAAAATCCTTTCATGGGGTAAGTGAGGTCAAACTATTTTCATTGCAACACCAACTGGGCTTTTTTCCATCTCATTTTCTTGTGGGTGTAAATGGAGTTGTCAGAGGTTTGGTGATATGGGATATGTAGAATATAAGAATCCTACTGTTTCATATTAACAGACATCAGCACAGATTTGTATAATTGTAAAACAAATGCCACCCTTCTTAGTAATTGTAGACTTTTTCAGTTATGACATGGTTATCTTAATATGTAATGGGATCACTATTGCTATGTTAAAAACCGGTTTACAAAAATTTTAAAAGTTTCTTAGTATGACATAGCTAAAGTCATATATACACAAACTTTTTTAGGTTCTTTGTTCTTAAAAACAAATTTCAGATCGAAACAACTGAGGTGGTTGGCACCATAGCCTGGGCTTGGGTCATAGACTGCCTACAAAGGAGAAAGTCAGCTGAGTAGTACAGGCAAGCATTGTTCTCTGCTTCTTGACTGGGGTTGCAATGTGACCAGCTGCCTCAAACTCCTGATTCTGGGACTTCCTTGTCATGAAGAACTGTACCCTCAAACTGAGCCAAAATTAGCTTTCTCCCTTAAGTTGCATTTACTAAGATATATGTTCACAACTTTAGGATGCTAAACAAAGATGTTATGAAAGGAAGAGGCTATAAATGCTGCTCTCTCCACCTTGCAAGCATTTTTTTATAAATCCCCTTCACAATCCTGCAGAGACCCAGCCTTCATTTTGGATTGAGAGCTAACACTGTCTTTGTTACATTGTTACAGAAGCCTCCATCTTCCCTTCAGCCAGTAAATCACATCAAGTCTCTTGAATCAAGAGTGATGCTCCATTTCATACATGTGTGTTTGTCCCTCTGGTTGGATGGTTCCTTTCTCAACAGGGCTGGCTAGTTTACAAATTCTCACTTAAGTCTCATTTTCTTAGAGTCATCTTCTCTGAAGGTGGAAGTAAGTTTGTAGTTCCTCTACTGTGGTGGTTTGAAAAAGAAGTGTCCCTGACAGGCTCTGATATTTGAGATTTGGTCCATAGCTGGTGGTGTTGTTTAGGAAAGCAGTGGAGTTGCAGGATGCCAGAAGCTTTAGGAGATGTCCCCTTATTGGAGAAAGTAAGAGAGTTGAGAGCTTTGTGCCATGCCCAGTTTGCTCTCTCTGCTTCATGCTCACTGCTAAGGATGCTCTTCTTGCTCTGCCCACTAGGGCTGCTACTTACTGCCATTTTTACCTACCACGATAGACTTTTACCCTTGTGCAATCTGAAATCAAAGTAAACCACATCTTCCATACTATGCTTTTGGTCATGGTGTTTTATCACAGCAACAGAAAAGTAATTAATGCATCTCTTATCATTGTTCTTTCTCTCACAGAAGCTGGTTTTGTGAATTCATGGCTCCTATTATATATTGTTATTTTCAAGACTCTGCTTTTGAAAGTTAATTGATGTTTTATCAAATAATATGTACATATAGTTAAAATGGTTAAATGTTTATGATGAAAATGATACTAATTTGAACTAATTTTCACCTTACTTGGTCCTGTTCACTGGATAAATAACCTCTAACTCTTATAAGCTATATTTTCTGGCTAGAGAAGATGGGAACTGACATTTTACACATATTTTCATTCTCCCTCTTCCCTAAATGTATATTTCACAAATTTCAGATAAATCAGAGTATATTAGTAGTTTGATGCTAATATAAATATTGTCCATTAAATTAACCTTGTGGAGTATTATGGCTATTTTATTGTATAAGTATTTCTACTTTTTTTGTTGTAAGGTGTTTTCTCATTTTAAACTTATCTTTTCTCATTTTACATATCAATCCCATTTCCTACTCCTTCCCTTCCTTTAGCTTTCCTCACCTATCCCCTACCCCACACCCATCCTTTCCTTCCAACAGGGAGTCTACAAAGTCAGGCACAACTCTTTGAGGCAATACCAAATCTCTTCCCCCTATATCAAGACTGAACAAGGTATTCTTTACTTGGTCCTACTCATTGGCTAAATAACCTCTCTTTTTCTTAAGTTCAAAATTCCTTCTTTATCCACAGATGGTGTTTTTATTTTTTTATATTTCTTATCTTTAAAAAATCCTATCTCATCAATTAATGTTGTTTTTCCTTTTAAATCAGAGGCTTAATTTTTTTCCTTTTTTTTTTTGGTATAAAGGACCATACTGTACACAGAAGTAGGTAGATGCCAAAGACACAGTACCACACTGCTGCCAGTAAGAGCTAGAAGAGATCTCTATCCTGGGCAAGTGAGGAGCCCTCATTTTCCTACAGAAAAACCATTTTTAGATGAGTTCAAGTTTACCTAGACAAGAGCCCACATATAACATGGGGTTTATAGAAAGGGAAGTTAGTAATAGGAGAGAGCATGCACCCATGAGCATGGGCGTGGGTTTCTCACTAATAGCCATGTGTTGCATTTGGGAAGCTTCTGAAGTTACATCTTTAATAGTTGCTAAGAGCATTGATGGGATTATAGAGTGCTCCTTTACCAGATAGATTTCAGTCAGCAAGGTAAACTGCCTTCACAAGGAATTAAAATATGTTTTCCTACATAGTGTATAATCTTGGTTGTGAAATTCTCAGAAAATTGCAAGTTCACAAGTGGTAAAGAAGAAGGCTATTCTGGATGGTCATATATGCTCAGGCCCTAAGCATGGATCACTGTTATTTTAATACATTTATTTGAATATGACTTAAATAAAAGGAATATTCTTTCTATTTTGTTAACTATGCTGGAATATTGACTCTCAGTTGACAAGAATCATCAACGAGACTCCAGGATGAGAGATTCCTTTCCCTTTTAAGATCCCCTTAATTTTGTCTTTCTATTCCACCTCAATTTGACAAATATTTCTAGGATTATTTTAGTCCAGACAGCTGTACTGATTTCACTAGTGGGAGGAGAAAATGTCACAGATGACATATAATTGAACTATAAGCTAGGAAGAAATAAGCATGGCTATGCCCCAATAAAACTTTATTTAAAAATACATTTTACAAACAATGATCAAGGTTTGACTTGTAGACTGGAGTTCCCAATCCTGTTCTAAATGATAATATAAAATTGGTTTTGGTAATTTTGTTTTGTTTTGATTTTTTTCTGCAGGCCTTTTCTGGAGCCCTCCACTCATGTGCTCTGACTATTGGTCATTCTCTTTGCATCCTGCCATGCTGGCTGGCATCCTGTGACTTAACTGCTTTCCTGCTTTTAGACTCCTCGGCTTTTAGCCTCTGCATCTTCCTCTTTCTAGCTTTGTTCTTTTGTTCAGCTGTGGATATTTTTAGCAACTTCCTGAAAATGAGGGTGTGTCTAGGAGATAAAATATCTGAAAATGTCTAAATGTTCCCATAATATTTGTATTTAGCTTAGATAGGCAATGGATTCTATACTAAATATTTCCTCTGGATTTTCCAAGACTTTCTCTAGCTATTTTGGAACATGGAGCATTTCTGATAGAAGCCTGATTGCTATTCTGATTTTTATCTGCATATGATCTTAACTCTCCTGTCTCCATCTTTCTTGGGTTCTGAGATTCCTGGTGACACCTTAGCAGCACAGACATCATCAGCCCTGTGTCCTCTGGGTCTGACAGATGAACTAGAGTTTCTAGCCCCTCTGCTTTCTGCTTAGGGGTGGCTACTGGGCTTTCTGGGGCTAAAGGAAGAAGGTATCTATGGGCTTCTGCTTTCTTATGCTCATGCCTTACATCTTGCTTCTGTGGGACATCAGGTCTCTGGGACTCTTGAGGAATAGAGTGACTTCGTTCAGTATATTCCTCTGGGCCCCTTAAATTAACTTTTATTTACCATCAATCATCATCCATACATCTATTTATCCTGTCTTTCATAATCTAATTAAGCATGACCATTCACTTGCACCTTAAAACAACTTTATGAGGGGTTTGATTTGTCAGATGAATAAAAAGATAAGCTGTCATATTTAACTTCTATAGAAGTTCATTACATAAGTTTCCTTACCTAAAATCTATCTGCTCTCCACTTCCTCCCCCAGCAAGATGCCGTGTCACTGTATCCTTTACAACAACTGAAATGGGAGCATCATCCTATAACTTTGTGTGGTGTGAGTGGGAGAGCAGGTGGGAATTGAACCTAGGGTTTCATGCTTGTAGGCAGATGCCCTATAATGGAGCCACAGCTGTGTGTTGACTAAAGAAACATGCATTAAGTGAAACGATTTGGCAAGAAGTAGTCTGGAGAAGATTCTTGAAGAGAAAGCTGAAATCAGGGTACCACACTGAGCACAAGGAATTTGTCTCTCTTAAAAGTTCATGCATGATGTCTCATCAATGGTATAGCTAACAGTTCATTTTGTTTTGGCCAAAATGGGTCAGAAAGAACTTTTTTTGGGGGGGGTTCTGTGGTAGGAAGGCTATTTTCAAGGGGTATCATGAAGTGGAATATGTTGTTGTGAACTGGTGAGCAGAGACTTTGTGGAGGAGCAATCAACAGGACCTAAGGTGCGGTCCAGTATTGAGACTTCCAGATGCTTTGCAGTAACTGCTGATTCCAGAGGCACAAAGGAAGAGTCCCACAAAGGGTTTGAGGAGCATGGGAGACAAATAGGATTTTGTTCTTCTATAAGGGGCAATAAGGAAACATCTAAATAGAAATGATTAGCAGACATCTAGTAGAACATGGGAATGTGGATAAGATTTTGAAGGTGAGAATAACATGAAGAGATGTGGTTACTCTCTCAAGTTCATGCAGCTGGCAACTGGCAGACTCAACACTAGAAGTCAGGCCTGTCTAAGCCTACAACTCATGGATATGTATAGACGAAAACTTTGTCAGCTCGAGACCTGGAAGAACAGAGGATGGGATTTGCTTTGGGGCAAACACACATTTACCAAGGCAAGTGTCTTCCCAAGTTTGCCAATGCAAATACTATAAAGATCAAATGAGATGTGAGTGAAGGCTGCTGATGCTCTTATTCACCAGTGTCTGGTCGACAGGGAGAATATGGGCCAGTAGGCTCTTGGCTAAGGATGAGACCCCTCCAGCTTTCACTCATATGGCTTCACCAATAACACTGGCTGCACTTTCTACTGTTACACTTTCTATCATGCCCACTGCTAGGGTTCAAGCCAGAGAAACCTGTGGCCAAGAAGTAATTCTCAGAATGCAAGTGGGGCTGACATCCTGTCTGCTTTTCTGTTTACTCTGGCTCAGCAGCTCAGCTTGAGAAGACCACAGAGAAGCACAGTCTGTAGTTTTCTGAAGTACTCTGGGCAGGGAAGAGCTCTGGGCTCTGACTCTTCTCTCCTCATCCTTGGCTCCCTTGGGCATGCCATTGGGTTCATGGCTTAGGCTGGGGGAGGAAGAAGACGCAGACACCTTGGGCGTGGAGGAGTGGAATGTGTAGGTTGTGAAACAGTGTGTGAAAAGCCTCCAGAACCAGCAAAGAAAGTTTTGTTTCTGGAATTCGTAATTCATGGTTTTCACACTCAACATTTCTGTTACTTGAAATCATGATAAAAATCTATGTCATCCTTTGGGCTTGCACATATGTTTTATATGAAACAGAAATTGTAAGCCTATTATGGTTTCCTCTTCTTAAACAGGGTTTAATTTTGTGAAGAGCCAAGTAGCATGGCAGAGCTGAATCATAGGAAATGTGGGCATGCCTGTTCTATACCGCAATTACAACACCCTGGCAAGTAGTCTTGGGCTCTTGCTGAAAAGGGTACTCCCTGATCTTGGGGATTGTTTTCTTTCTTCTACCAATAGAGCCTCTTTAATTTTATGTGTCAGACAAAAGTCTGAGTCCTGTTTTTGAGTCTCTCCCCCCTTTTTTATACTAGTTTGTAGTGTTGAGACAGTTACTTAGCCTCTTTGAATCTCCATTGTCTCATTCTGAATGTAGATAAAAAAAATATCTTTGCACACGCGTGCGTGCACAGACACACATACACACATAAACACACACACACACACACACACACACACACACACACACACACACACACACACGAGAGAGAGAGAGAGAGAGAGAGAGAGAGAGAGAGAGAGATTGTACTTAGTAGATGCTGAAATCATGTTAACTGATTGAACAATGTTGGAGAATTTTCTCCTGATGGTTGCTGACTCACAAAATAGGGGAAAAAACCCAACTTACTGTACATCATCAATTCAAGGGACAGAATTGTAGGTGTTTATGTTTTGGATTTTATTTTTAGACATTACAAAAATGTTCCATCCACTGGATTTTGACATTAAGGATGAAGAAACATTACAGAAACATTATTTATATCTGAGTCAGTAATGACAAAGTGAAAATATTACAAGTATGATTTCAGTTCTGTAGAATAGCTATTTAAAAAAATAAGGCACACACACACACACACACACACACACGAGAGAGAGAGAGAGAGAGAGAGAGAGAGAGAGAGAGAGAGAGAGAGATTGTACTTAGTAGATGCTGAAATCATGTTAACTGCTACCACTGAACAATGTTGGAGAATTTTCTCCTGATGGTTGCTGACTCACAAAATAGGGAAAAAACCCAACTTATTGTACATCATAAATTCAAGGGACAGAATTATAGGTGTTTATGTTTTGGATTTTATTTTTAGACATTACAAAAGTGTTCCATCCACTGGATTTTAACATTAAGGATGAAGAAACATTACAGAAACATTATATCTGAGTCAGTAATGACAAAGTGAAAATATTACATGTATGATTTCAGTTCTGTAGAATAGCTATTTTTAAAAATAAGGCACACACACATACATATATATATATACATATATATATATATATATATATATATATATGGAGAGAGAGAGAGAGAGAGAGAGAGAGGAGAGAGAGGGGGGATAGAGGGAAAAGGAGGAAAGGAGAAGGTAGGAAACACAAATGTTGATGTTATCAAAGACTTGGCAATGTCGAGAAACAATAGGCTTAACATGTCACTGTTTACAGCTCAATGGCTTTAGTTTTACTGAATTGGTATTTGACTTATGGATACTAGGGTCATGTATTTTCTATTGCCTCCATTTGAAACTTATCCAACTATTTTCTTACATTCCTTCCTTTTTGCCCTTGCTCCATACTCCTTCCTTCCTTCCTTTCTTCCCCCAAGCTACCCATCTGACACATCTCCCCACCTACCAACCCATCCCATCCATTCACCCATGCATCTAACCCATACAACTGACCCATCCATTCACCTAGCAATCTGTGCATCAATCCCACTAACCTACCATGCATCCACCTATATGTATTGACCCCATCCATACATCTATCCATTCATCAACAGACCCATTAATTACTTTATCTTCTGAGTTAATAAATTACTAAATTCTTCATATCTATTTGGTCCCATTCTAGGCACCAGTGATGTAAGTTCTCAAGCCTTTCAAGAGCTCAAGGATTACAGAAGAGACAGTCAAGTAAAGAAACAGAACAACAGTGGAGTATAATAATGGCAGTGGAGTATAATGAATGGCTAATACAGATGTGGCATGGTAGACAACTTCATAAAGGATGTGCCCCTCAAGTGGGTCTCAGAGAAAATGGAGTAGTTTGTTAGGAAATCAAGGTTTCTAGGTGCTGGAGAGCTTAGGAATGTGTTATGAGAAGAGCAAAATTCTGAATAACTTTTGAAGAGACATTGTGCTCCCTGGACAGGAAACCAGTTTATTTGAAACAGTTCTTTGTGTTCATGAAATCAGTATAGTAGATAGCTAAGCTCCTGACTGTTGGAGGCAGATAGAATTGAACTCAAGTTTGATTGATTAGCATCTTCTTGGTCAAACTATTGAACTTCCATAAGCTTTAGCTTATTTATTTTTAACAGAAGTCAAGAGTGTCATAATCTAGAAAGTATTGAGAGAAAACACATAACAATATTCTTTATTGCTCTGCACAGAGGAGACTTTCAAATTGGACCTAATTTTATAATATCAACATATTGGATCTTTGGTCTAGTGGAGTCCAGATGGCATGGGAAACAAATCAGATGAGGGGAGAAGAGGCCTCTGTGAACAGAGTGTATGTGACATATGACTTTCCAACTTTTTTGCTGAACCTTTAGGAAACTTCTATGAATCATAGCAACACATTTGGTGATATGGAAAATGTCCTTTGGGTTCACCTCCCTCTGTTTACTTTGTGTGAAATCAAACAGAAGATATTTACCATCTCTGTTACTGACTTCCACTTGGTGAAAAAAAGCCAGAGTACAAACTTGTGAGACCAAAGCTTTGTGGAAGGCCATGGGCCACACATTAAGCACAGAGCTGTTTCTAAGAATATAACTGAGCAACATGGGGTTGAATGGAAAGGGCATTGTAGATATGTCTCTGGTTGGTGGAACAGACCCTCAAATCTGGGTTACAGAAAGCAAATAAATGGGCTGGGAATAAGTAGTAGTGGTAGGAAACCTACCTAGTATACAATAGGTTCTAGGGACAACCCCTAATGCCAGAGGAGAAGGCGACCAAGAGAGGAGTCATTTTTAATACAAGACAATCTGCAGTCAGCTGCTTCTTTTTACGGAAACACTTAATTACTAGGAGTGTTGGGCAGCAATTCATATTCATGGAATAGGCCTCTAGTTTAGAATTACTCCTTCTGGGTTATGTATGGTTCCAAGAAAGGTGGCTATAATCTTCAGTGTGCATAAGGGTCTCCTTAGTAGAACACAGAAACCTGTCTCCTACACTTGAGCTTCTGACCCAGTATGGCTATGATGGTGCTCAAGAAGCAGCATTTTCTTAAGTTTCTAGGCAGTGCAAATGCTATTCTTCCAGAGAGGTCATATTGAGAACCACAGACTCAGGAAGAGGAGACCAAACTATTTACGCATTCTCCCACAGACCCAACTCCCCCAGAAACTCTTCTTTCATGTGTTTTTTAGGTATGATTTCTATGGTGCATAGAAAAATAATATTAATGAATACTAGCAGGAGGCTTGTCTACAGTCTGGAGAAGAGGTGAATCAATGAGAGGAATAGAGGTATTCTCTAAAGTCTGAAGACCTGTGTGTCCAAATGTGCAGATGGGCCTTTCTAAGACAACAGTACTCATCTAACAATATGACTTAAACTGTGGGAAAGTGGAAACTTTTGGTAAAAGATGGCAGGTTGAACACTCCCCGTTTCTACCTACATGTTAACAAAGTGAAATTGAATTTAGCCTTAGCAGGTTGTGGCATAGAATCTCTAAAAACAAGAGCTAAGGGATGACAAGAAGATTGGAAATAGACACCTATTCTGGCTGGCTTTAGAAACCCCAAGGATGCTGATCTGTATGCTGGCAAAGAATAGAGAACAAGATTAAGCTTCTCAGAAAGTTCTAGATTCTGAAACTTCTGAATAAAGTCAAGTTGAACCTTACAAAAGGAACATTTGTCAAAGGTGTGAGCAAGAAGCCTGGGGATGTCTAGTTCTGTTCTTTAAATGATACCTTTTCCTATGTCCTGATATAGATTTGGTATGTTCATCTCTGAAGTGAGTCAATCAGAGAGGTTCTGGGCCAGTGACACTGGTTACAGTTGGAAGAAGTGACTTTAAGAGGAAATAGGTAGGAGCTAAAATGGAAGACCACCTAGGGGACCTCTATGGTCATAGTGTTTATCCTAAGTATATATACCTGAACAACTTTACCTTGCAGAATGTGTTCAATAGCCAGTGACTATAACATAGAAGCCTGGGAGACGAGTGGTTATGAGGGTGACATGTGATAGGCCTGCTGAGAGTATTATCTTGAGTTTGATGTAAACACTGTTTGCTGAGACAATACCCTGTCCATCGAACAAGCTGGACACTGATGATTCCAAAGCAAGTCAGATTCAATATACCCATCTCTCAGTGATATAGACAGCAAGGACTGTGGAGTGACAGCATTACACAGGCAGGCAGTAGAGCTGAGTTTCTAGAACAGCAAACAGTTCAGAATTGTTGGCACAAGAAATCAGTTGTGTAAGGAGTATGGGAAAAGTGGGAGTGAAAGACAAGCCATTTTGTCTATGTCCCTCATTTTCTTTGCCTGTGTTCTGTCAAAACATATATCATTTTTATATGCATGTATCAAGAATCTATGTAGCCACAAACTATTCTTTTTTCTACATCAAGTACAGTGTTTTAAAGACTCGCTGATAATACTATAAGAATACTCAAGGCAATTCCGTTGAGCTTTTGTTTGATACTTTATGGTCTATTAAGGGGTATAAGTACTTGATTAAACCTACAAGTTGTCTTGGGATTGATATCAAAATTATATTTTTTTCAGTTCTTCCTCCTTAACCTTGACTTAGTCCTTCCTTTCTTTGCTCTATTTCTTCATTAAAGAAACATAAGGAAACAGTACTATAGAATATTCTATGATGAACTGTGTAATGACTTCTTATGCTGTGCACCTTGGAGAAAGAATGTTAGATATAAAGTACAGATAAGGACATCTTTCCTTCCAGGGTAACCTGACTGGGGACATGATGGTAGCCACTGTGTTCCCATATCTCTGTTAATCTACTCCCCTGCAGTTGCATTTTATTAATTATAAATGTTCACATTTTCCTGGACCCTATTTGTCATTTGCTTTCTCTGGTTGCTGGTGACTCTGAGGAACTCTTCACAATGTGTTAGTTTTTGAAATTTTCTTCTTCAGAAATTGTTGGGAGCTGCCTGCTTTTTCTTGATTAACTGTTATGGATTTGTTAACTTTGTGATTTTCTTCAATAAACAAAAAGCATTTGTCAAAATTGAATTGACAGAAAGGTTTGTATATTTAAAAAGGAAGGTTTTTCCATTTCTAGTTGTTGAAAAGATATGTTTGCAATATTTTATTCCTTTAACTGAAGATTGTGCCTTTGTGTTTAGATTAAATTAATTAGAGTCCACCTTTTGTATATGCTATTAATGGATCCAGATTTCTTCTTATGCACATGCCAAATTATATCAGTCATTTTTGTGTGATATTTTGATTGCATTGTGATGCTCCCAAGAATGCAAATAAAGTTTGCTTTGTATAAGAGGTCAGGTCTACCTCCTCGCTGACCAAAATTAACCATAGAGGTTTTAGAGGACTGAGAGACATATGAAGTAGTAGTGTGGGGCTTTTGAAAATGCTAAGTCAGAATGTAAAAGGGTGATTAGGCATTTAAATGTGAGATCATTACCAGGAGATGAATGGATTAGAAATATAGCTGATATTGGATCTCATGCTTATGATGATACTTTTAGAAAAATCAAAAAGTTAGATGTTTTAATTTTGATAAACCAGGTCATCATCATCTGAAAAGGGATTTTAGGCAAGGCATTCCCAGGAACAATGTTTTTTTTCTAGAGATAATCCAAATAGAAGGACCCAGTCCTCTGGAATATGCTGAAGGTGTGCCAAAGGCTGGCATTGGACTAATGAATGCAGATCAGCATGTGGTAGGCAAGGTAACCCTTGGACATTGGGAAATGCCTTGGGAGGAGAGCAAGAAAAGAGATATTGTAATAGAGGGAGCCATTACAGTTTTAGAAAGAAATCTGGCACTAGGGAAATGCCCAGAGATCTACAAGGATGACCCCAACTAACTTCTAAGCAAGAGTGGACAGACTATCTTAAATGCCCTTCCCCAGTAATGACATTGGTAACTACCTTGCATGCCATCCTAGAGCCTTCATCCAGTAGCTGCTGGAAGCAGAAGCAGACAACCACAACTAAACACTGAACTGAACTCTTGGGATCCAGTTGCAGAGAGGGAGGAGTGATGAGCAAAGGGGTCACGATCAGTCTGGTGAAATATACAGAAACAGCTGACCTGAACAAGGGGGATCTCATGGACCCCAGACTGATAGCTGGGAAACCAGCATAGGACTGTTCCAGACCCCCTGAATGAGGATATCAGTTTGGAGGTCTGGGCCATTTATGTGGCCTCTGATAGTGAAACAATATTTATCCCAAGTACATGAATGGACTTTGGGAACCCATTCCACATAGAGGGATACTCTCTTAGTCTAGACACAAGGAGGAGGGCTTAGGTCTGCTCTAAATGATATGACACACTTTGAAGATCCCCCATGGAAGGCCTCACCCCCTGGGGAACAAAAAGGGAATGGGATTGGGGGTTGATGGAGGGTAGGGGAGGAGCAAAGGGAATAGAACTGGGATTGACCTGTAAAACAAGCTTGTTTCTAATTTAAATTTTAAAAAAAGGAAAAAAAAACACAAACTGAGAGAATGCTGGAAATAAAAAGTCTGTGTAAACAATCAGGAACTAAAGATACAAGCACAACCAACAGAATATAAGAGATGGAAGAGAGAATCTCAGGTGTTGAAGACACATGAGAGGAAATACATTCATTAAATCGAACAAGTCCTTAACATAAATATCGAAGAAATATGGGACATCATGAAAAGACCAACCTAAGTATAACAGGTATAGAAGAAAGTGAAGAAGACCAGCTCAAAGCAGAAAACATATTCAATAAGATCATAGAGAAAAACTTTCCCAATGTAAAGAAGGACATGCATAAGAACGTACAAGAAGCTTACCAAATAGACTGGACCAAAATAAAAGTACCCTCAAACATACAGAACAAAGAAAGAAAATTAAGAGTTGCAAAGGAAAAAAAGGCCAAGTAACATAAAAAGGCAGAGCTATCAGAAATACACATGAGTTCTCAACGGAATCTCTGAAAATCAGAAGGGTCTACATACGTGGTCTACAGACACTAAAAGATCATGCCTGAGAACCCAGACTACTATACCCATCAAAGCTTTCAATCACTCAAGATAGAGAAAGCAAGACATTCCAAGACAAAACCAGATTTAAACAATACATATCCACAAATGCAGCCCTGCAGAAAGTACTGGAAGGAAAACTCCAACCCAAGCAAGTTAGCTACATCCACAAAAACATAAGCAATAGATAATCCCACATTACCAACCCCCCCAAAAGGGAATTGTACACACAGTACCACCACCAAAAGAAAAAAAATCCAAAAATAACAGGAATCAGCAATCAATGGTTATTAATATCTCTTAATACCAACAGTTTCAATTTAATGACACAGGCTCACAGAATACATACAAAGACAGAATCCATCCTGCTGCATACAAGAAATGCACCTCAATTTCAAAGACAGACATTACTTCAGAGTAAAGGGTTGGGAAAAGATTTCCCAATAAGATGGACCTAAGAAACAAGTTGATGTAGCTATCCTAATATCCAACAAATTAGGCTTTGTACTTAAATTAATCAAAAGAGATGATGAAGGTCATTTCATATTCATCACAGGAAAAATTCATCATATGAAGTCTCAGTTCTGAACATCTATTCCCCAAATAGGAAGGGCATCTATATTTGTTTTTTTTGTGTAATTTTTTTATTAGTTCAAATTAGGAGCAAGCTTGTTTCACATGCTTGCTCCCCTCCCCCACCCCTCACCCCTAAATCACCCATGAAACTCCACACCTTAGTAGGAGACTTCAGCACTCCACTCTCACCACTAGGCAGGACTAACATACAGATACTTAACAGAGAAATAAAGGAACCAACAGAAGTTATAACTTGATTGGATTTAACAGACATCTATAGAAAATTCCATCCAAACACAAAAGAATATACTTTCTTCTCAGCACCCCATGGAACCTTCTCTAAAACTGATGGCATATTCGGCAACAAAGCATACCTCAACAAACACAAAAGAAATTAGAATAATCCCCTGTATCTTATCAAATCAGCCTTGGTTTAAAGTGAGAATTCAACAACACAATATGCAGAAAGCCTACAAATCAATGGAAATTGAACAATGCTTAATTGCATCACCCCTGTCTCAAGGAATAAATAAATAAATTAAGGACTTCCTAAAATTTAATGAAAATAAATGCACAACATACCAAATATTATAGGACACTTTGAAGGCAGTGTTAAGAGGAAAGTTCATAAAACTAAGTGCCTACATAATGAACCTGGAGAAATCCCACATTAGTGACTTAACAATACATCTGAAAGCTCTAGAACAAAGAGAAGCAAACTCACCTAGGAGGAGCAGATGCCAACAAATAATCAAATTCAGGACTGAAATCAACAAAATAGAACAAAGAAAACAGTACAAAAATTAATGAAATAAACAGTTGGTTCTTTGAGAAAAATCAACAAGATAGACAAACCTTTATCCAAACTAATCAAAAGGCAGAGAGAGAATATCCAAATTAACAAAATCAGAAGTGAAAAGGGGGACATGATGACAGACACTGAAGAAATCCAGAGAACCATCAGGTCATACTTCAAAAACCTGTACTCTGCAAAATTGGAAAATTTAAAGGATATAGACAATTTTCTGGATAAGTATCATATACCAAAATTAAGAATGACAAACAATTTAAATAGACCTATAATCCCTAATGAAATAAAAGCATCAAAAGTCTCCTAAGCAAAAAAAGCCCAGGGCCAGATAGTTTCAGTCTAGAATTCTGCCAGAAATTCAAAGAAGAGATAATACCTATACTCCTCAAATTTTTCGAAACAATAGAAACAGAAGAGTCCTTGCCAAACTCTTTTGACCAAAGTACAATTACCGTGGTACCCAAACCACACAAAGACTGAGAACTACAGACCAATCTTCCTCATGAACATTGATGCAAAAATACTCAATAAAATACTGGAAAACCAAATCCAAGAACACAACAGAAAAACTGTCCACCATGATCTAGTAGGCTTTATCTCAGAAATGCAGGGATGGTTCAACATACAAAAATCTGTCAATCTAATCCACCATATAGACAAACTGAAAAAAAAAACCCACATGATCATTTCAGTAAATTTTGAGAAAACTTTCGACAAAATCTAACACCCCTTCATAGATATACATAAACTTTCTGTTGTGATATTAATGGTCATATAGAGTACTAAGTCTTAAGAAAGGCTTAGTTGAACATGAGTTCAACTTTAGTTTTTTTTCTATTTTTTTATTAGTAAGAAAATTATTTTACATATCAATCCCAGGTCCTTCTCCCTCCCCTCCTCCCCTGCCCCCCAACTAATGCCCTACCTATCCCATACACTTTCTGCTCCCCAGGAAGGATAAGGCCTTCCATGGGGGGTCTTCAAAGTCTGTCATACTCTTTGGGAAAGGGCCTAGGCCAAGCCCCTTGTGTCTAGGCTCAGGGAGTATCCCTCCATGTGGGACAGGCTCCTAAAGTCCATTCCTATGGTAGCGATAAATACTGATCCACTACAAGAGGCCCCATAGATCTCCAAGGTCTCCTCATTGACACCCACATTCAGGGGGTCTGGACCCCTTTGCTCATCAGTCCTCCTTCTCTGCATCTGGATTTCAGTTCAGTTCAAGGTTTAGCTGTGGGTGTCTGCTTCTACTTCCACCAGCTGCTGGATGAAGGCTATGCAATGGCATATGAATCAGTCATCAATCTCATTATCAGGAGAGGGCATTTAAGCTAGCCTCTCCTCTGTTGCTTAGATTGTTAGTTGGTGTCATTTTTGTAGCTCTCCAGACATTTTCCTAGTGCCTGATTTATCTTTAAACTTAAAATGTCTCCCTCTATTATATTATCTCTTATCTTGCTCTCTTCTGTTCTTCCCCCAACTCAACCTCCCTGACCCATCATGTCTTCCTTACCCCTCCTCTTCTCCCCTTCTCATTCTCCTAGTTCCCAGTCCCCTACCCCCATGCTCCCAATTTTCTCAGGAGATCTTGTCCCTTTCTCCTTCTTCAGGGGACCGTGTATGTCTCTCTTAGGATCCTCCTTGTTTATCAGCCTCTCCGGCAGCCTGGGCTGCAGGCTGGGAATCCTTTACTCTACGTCTAAAATCCACATATGAGTGAGTACATACAATACCTGTCTTTTTGTGACTGGGTTACCTCACTCAGAATGGTTTCTTCTAGTTCCATCCATTTGCCTGGGAATTTCAAGATTGCATTGCTTTTTTTTTTTTTCTGCTGAGTAGTACTCCATTGTGTAAGTGTACCACATTTTTTTCTATCCATTCTTCAGTTGAGGGGCATCTAGGTTGTTTCCAGGTTCTGGCTATTACAAATAATGCTGCTATGAACATAGTTGAACAGATGTCTTTGTTGTATGAATGTGCTTCTTTTGTGTATATGCCTAAGAGTGGAATTGCTGGATCTTGTGGTAGACTGATTCCCATTTTCCTGAGTAATCGCCGTACTGATTTCCAAAATGGCTATACAAGTTGGCACTCCCACCAGCAGTGGAGGAGTGTTCCTCTTTCCCCACAACCTCTCCAGCATAAACTGTCATTGGTGTTTTTGGTTTTAGCCATTCTGACAGGTGTAAGATGGTATCTCAGAGTTGTTTTGATTTGCATTTCCCTGATGGCTAAGGATGTTGAACACTTTCTTATGTGTCTTTCAGCCATTTTAGATTCCTCTATTGAGAATTGTCTATTTAGTTCTACACCTCACTTTTTATTGGACTATTTGTGTTTTGGAGACTAGCTTCTTGAGTTCTTTGTAAATTTTGGAGATCAGCCCTCTTTTGGATGTGGGGTTGGTGAATATCTTTTTGCAATCCGTGGGCTGTCATTTTGTCTTGTTGACTGTGTCCTTTACCTTACAGAAGAAGCTTCTCAGTTTCAGGAGGTCCCATTTATTAATCGTGGATCTCATTGTCTGTGCTACTGGTGTTATGTTCAGGAAGCAGTCTCCTCTACCAATTTGTTCAAGGGTATTTCTACCTTTGGGTAACACTAACCAAAAAAGTGAAAGACCTGTATCAGAAGAATTTTGAGTCTTTAAAGAAAGAAATTAAAGAAGGTACCAGAAAATGGAAGGATCTCCCATGTTCTTGAATAGGTAGGATCAACATAGTAAAAATGGCAATCTTGCCAAATGCAATCTACAGATTCAATGCAATCCCCATCAAAATCCCAGCACAATACCTCACAGAACTTGAAAAACAATTCTCAACTTTATATGGAAAAACAAAAGACCTGGGATAGCTAACACAACCCTGTACAATAAAAGACCTTCCAGAGGCATTACCATCCTGGATTTCAAGCTCTATTATAGAGCTATAGTCCTGAAAGCAGCTTGGTATTGGCACAAAAATAGACAGGTAGACCAATGGAATTGAATTGAAAACCCTAATATTAACCTGCACACCTATGAACACCTGATTTTTGACAAAGAAGCCAAAGCTATACAATGGAATAAAGAAAGCATCTTCAACAAATGGTGCTGGTATAACTGGATGCTGGCATGTAGAAGACTGCAGATAGATCCATTTCCATTGCCATGTACAAAACTTAAGTCCAAATGGATCAAAGACCTCAACACAAATCCAGCCAGACTGAACTTATTACAAGGGAAAGTAGGAAATACCCTCCAACTTTAGTTTTTATCAGGTAACTAGAAATTAAGTTTGTGTACTCCAGATGTACTTAACAAATTACGGTCCTTTAACCTCTCTGAGATCTGCTGCATATGACATTTAAAATGTTTAAGCTTTCTATAGTGAACAATGATGAACATTTGTAACATCAACCTTTGAAGCCTTCAAAAAGGTGGCGTGGTCCCACAACAATGATTCCACCCAGATTGTGGTAATACCAGTAATCTGACAAATACCACCCAAAGATCACCTTTGGACTACAAACTGCTCAGGACAGTTTCAAGGCAGGTAGCTGAGACAGTCCAGTTTCATGCACTACTCCAGCCAGGACTTCAGATGAGTGCTTCAGTTTCCTATTACAGAGAGAATGGCAACAAATGATACAGCTAGATCTCCCAGGACTTGACCATTTTCTTAATTTTCTCAGTATCCCCAGAGATGTATTCCCAATACCCAGACAACAGGAAACAATCTATAGAATATGATGCCCACATTCCCAAGGGCTTGGGATGAGTAGTTTTTGGTTATTCAGTGGGTTATGGATATTTGTCATCATTTAGGGCAACTTACCAGGAAAAAAAGCTGAATAAAGGAGATTAGATTGAGGGATCTCATTTTGTAAAGAAAAAGGGGAGATATGGAAATCATAGGATAAAAGGTTATAGTATTGAATCTACTTTTAAGCCAAAAGTAACTACTAATCTTAAATATTTTTCACTAGTATAGATTTTTTGTACAAATTTAACATTGTTTTTGTTATACTGTATGCATGATTATACTCTCGTTGAAGATATTTTGTATGTTGATACAAATTTATGTTTTTTTACAATGTACTGTACATACATTTTGGGTTGCTAATGCATGTTAGGATACAAAACTGTAGACTCACCAAGACAGGATAGATAATGGAGTATATTCTCTGAATTTGCCAAATGCAAATGGACCGTATATTATGAATACAATTATTACCTGATAATTGTTTTTATGGTATATAGATTTTCTGTATAAGAGTTAAAACCTTCCCTTTTTATTTAGACACAAAGGGGGAAATATGGTGTATTATTTTGATTGCATTTTTGCACTCCTGAGACTGCCAATAAAATTTGCTTTGAATTAGAGGGTGGAGCTAGCTACCTGATGACCAAAATTAACCATAGAGTTTTGGGAATACTGTGGAAAGAAAGAGAGACACAGGAAGTATTAGGGCAGGGTTTAGACATGGTCTTGGCCCTTTTGGATTGAGGCAAGGGAGAGAGAGAGAAAGAAAAAAGACAGGGAAAGGGAGAGGGAGAGGGAAAGAGAAGGTGGGAGGAGGAAAGAGAAGAGGGAAGGAGGAAGGGAGGGAGGGAGAGAGGGAAGGAGAGAGGGAGAGAGGAGGTCACTGGTCGCTTCCCCACTACTTCTCTGATCATTCAGGTTCTTACCCTGGTATTTGACTCACAAATTTTTATTGATAAAGAATAATTAGATAAACACTTCAAGTCTGGCCCACCTAGGAACATGGTTAGTATTTCTAATATTTTCAGTGTGTGAAATTTAATGCAGGGAACTGATTACACAAGTGATAGCATGAGAGACTAAGAGCTGGTGAAGTGACTTGGCATTAGCAATTATAGCAAATTACTGCAAAATCCTTAAAACGGATCCTTAAGTTCTCACAAATTATATGCTTTAAATATTTTTATTAAATTTTGTTTATTTTTATTTATGTGTTGCCTGGGGGGGGCACATGCATGCCTGTGGGCATGTGTGTGTATGTGTGCATGTGTGTGCATGCATGTGTGAAGAGTGAAAATGTAGTCATCAGAGGACAACTTGCTGTTTATTTGCTGGTTCCACCTCTTTATAGCCATGGAGTCTCAGTATTAGAAAAATGATCTTGACTGTGGGACAGACAGTACAAATTGGTAGTGGCCTTTTGTGACATGCATTTGCTTGTATAGTCAAAGATCACTGGAGTTATCTTGTTATTGTATCTTGTATCTAATATCATTCACAAGCTTCAGTTTTCATTACTTTCTTCACTTGACTATCTTCTGTTTCAGATACTACATACTGAATCATCATCATTTTTTGTTGTTGTTGGATGAATAAGAATTGCTTTGCTAAGCTGGATGGTGGTAGTGGTGATGCACACCTTTAATCCCAGCACTATGGGGTCAAAGGCAAGCAGATCTCTGTGAGTTTGAGGCCAGCCTAGTCTACAGAGAGTTCCAGTACAGACTCCAAAGCTACACAGAGAAACACCCCCCATCCCTGCCAAAAAAGCTTTGCTACCCAGGCATTAGAAAATATTCAATGTGAAAACATCATTATTAAAAGCTGCCTCCAAATCCAAATTATTATGCTCAATCATTCAGAAAACTTTAATCCCTGGAAGTGAAAATGCTAAAGCAGTGCCAGCATCATAATAACAAATGGGACACAAACTCAATCCCAGCTCTAGATATATACATCCCATAGAACATGCTAATTTTTAATGTAGTGTTTACCAATAACTTTTAGCCTAGGGATTCATTGACTGATTTATATTTTAGCTTCATCTTTGGTTTGTAGAACCATTTCCTTTGTCAGAGAGAGGGGGACATGTTACTGGATTCCTGCCTACTTCTGCAGCTGCCTCAGAGCCTCCAAACAACACACAAGACACTATATTAATTTATATTAATTATGAAATTGTTGGCCAATGTCTAAGGCTTCTTATTAGCTCTGACTTAATTTCTAACCCATTTCTATCAATCTAACTATTTCCATATCATCTTCTCGTACTGGAGAAACGTCCAGAGACATGTTACTCCTCTCATGTCCTACATCATGACTTACTGTGCCTAACATCTCCCAGAATCCTCCTTGTCTCCTAGTCCTGCCTATCTTTCTTCCCTATTGGCCAACAGTGTTTTATTCATTAACCAATAAGAGAAGCATATGTACAGACTTCTCCCATCAGGGGAGAGGGAGAGAATGAGAGAGAGAGTGAGGGAGACAGAGGAGAAAGGTGAGAAAGAGAAAGAGAAGATGGGAGGGAGGGAGGGAGAGAGAGAGAGAGAGAGAGAGAGAGAGAGAGAGAGAGAGAGAGAGAGAGAGAGAGAGAGAGAGAGAGAGAGAAAGAGAGAGAAAGGACATCAAAAAGCTATGGACTTCTTGCCTATTTTGGGGATCCACTGAACTATTAACTGGGTTAAATTTTCCCACTTGATTTCAGGGAAAGGTCCCAAAATGATGGAAGGAATCAGTGCTGAGTAGCTTTAGTTTCTCCTTTACAGGCTGGAAATGGAACCCAGTGCCTAGTACTTACCAAACACCAGATCACTGACATAATTCTTAGCACTCGAATGCATGGATTTAAGAGAACAGAAATAACATTTATCAGGCACTGCTTTGGGTTAACGATATTTTTATGGTGTTTAACTTGCTCCTTTTCATACTACAGCATATGCATAATCAATCATGTCCAAGTTAGAGATAACTGAAAACTCATCCAGGGTAAGCAATGTTCTCAAAGATGGGTTGTGATCATTGAAGGGGAAAAATCAAGTATGCATAACTGACTAATTTCTTTCTAAGCAAAGTCACCGGGGATAATTTGAAAGTCTCTTCAGCAATCTAGGTGGGCTCTGTGCCCATTGAAAGATGAGAAGTCAAAGAGCCTAGGAAGATACATGTATTGTTGGCTGGTGGCTGTCCCTAGGGGTTTTTCCCTGTGACTCATACAGCAGGGGAATCCTGAGGGATGCTCAACTTTTACTTCTTAAATTTTTGAATCTTGATAGACTCTGTGTTGATCACAGACAGAGATATGAAATCTTTGACAACAGGGAGATGAAAGCAGGAACTTTGGGTAAGTCCCTTTCTCCCTGGACTGGACCTCAGTTTCCTTAACAATGACAAGAAAGTAAGTCATCTCTAAAGTTGCTTTTCATTCCACTACTCAAGGAGAATTCTGAGTGCCTATTGTGATGTTGAGGTCTAGGCAGACATTGAGCAATGGCATTGCCATTTGTAGAAATCAAACAAGTCGATACCATAAACACATTAATGATTTGAAATAAGAGAAAGAACAGAGGAATCATGCTGCTAATTATTCAACTTTTATTTATGTACTGGTTTATGAGAGTTATTTAATCTTATATTTCAACTTACATCTTGGATGATATACACATGGGCCAGGAGTTCTACTGACAGAAATAGTAAAGCATGCAAGAAGGCTATTTACTCCCCTGTATCTTTTCTTTATTTGTATCTTTTCCTTCAATAATGCAAAATCTGAAATTAGCTATATACAATATTGTAATTCAGGGAAAACCTAATTTCTCACTCTTCTTTGCAGTTAGATGTGATGATGTCATTAAATTCTGGCCAAAGAGACATAATGGAATTAGTGTTGACATTTGTTTCATTTAAAACACTTTCTAATTTATTTTCATGACCAAAGCAATACAAAGTGCACAGAGATCAGAGCCATGTGTAAATATCCCAAGGATACTGTGTTGGTATCAATTCATCAGAATAGCTCCCCTCACACACACAAGCCAGATTTTAGTGTAAGTAGCCTCACTGCTAAAACTGTAAACCCATAAGAGTTATAATATTGGAGATAGGTAGCAGAAAGTGCATGGGGTGGGGTTAAGTATAGCTGCTATCCACTGAGTATAGCAATTCATGTTATCAGTAGAGAATGAGTTCCGGTTTTCTGCCTGGGTTAAAAGGGGATGTTTTATTATGAGTGAGGTCACCATGACCATGGCCAGCACTGCCATAATGACCTGAAAGTCTGATTTCTGGTAGGCTTTACCCATATGGTAGATAACTGCTGAAATAATTCAATGTGATCCAGAAGTGACATTTAGTGATATTTTGTAATGAATGCATATACTAGTGATGAGATGTAATAAACTTCACAAATAGGTGGCTCAGATCTACATGCCATCCCTTGCACTGACTAGCATCCCCTGGCCCAGTTTACATCAACAAATGCATAAAATGAGTGGGAGGTTAGAAGGAAATCTTTATGATTGTCTCATACAGGAAAAACTGTCTGATATGTTGTGTTGGTACCTGAATCTGAGCTGGAATGGAAAACACCTGCAAAAATGGGAAAGTTCACATGCTCAGAGGTTTGAGCAACTGTCATCTGTTCATATTACATAGAAAAGTAGTGACTCAAAGTTAGAGTATATGCAAACATGTGGAGGGAGGTAGGATGGCTTGGATATTTGGTAACAGGTCAGAAAGAAGAAATATTGGGAGATGAGAAGCATGGAGTTGAAGCATGAGACTGAGACTCTGAGGATGGGCAGAAAATGAGAAGATTTTTGCATCACATGTAAATTAAAGTAGATGAAATGACTCAGCAACTTGATGGCAATGGCTTGTCACCAGACACCTCAGTGTTGGCACAGTGGGCTCTTGAAAGAAGTAGCAGTGATAATGAGGACTGAAGTTCCACAAAAGCCCATCTATTCACCTTCTACTCACCAACATTAGCCAAGCTGTATCTACTGATCAGTGTTGAACCTATGGGTAGGGAAAGATGGTGGGTCTCTGATAAACTGCCATCTCTCCATTGCAACTGTCCTGCATCTGATGGTGTGTGTTGGCTACATAATATTCCTCTCATCTTGAAGGGGAGAAGCTCATTTTGACCAGAATGACTTGTAGGGTTGTTTTTCCTGTCTATAAGGACTCATGTGGTATCACTACCTGGAAACTGACTTACTAGGACAGGATGCCTTATAGTATTGTCAGATCAGGGGATCCATTCTACAGCAAGAGAGGCACTGACAACTCTCTTGTGCTAATATATATACTAAAAAAGTAATAACATGGTATTGGGGTCACTTCATAGGCACTGGTGGTAAGTAAGCATGATATGTTTTTTTCTAGAATGTTCATTCTAGGCCAGTGCTACTTAGTATTATCACTGTGTTCTCAGCATGTAGAATGTTTGGTATCCAGTTGGTGAAGCTGGTATTTGCTTAGTGTTCCATTGTTTCAATTTGACAGTATGTACATAAGCTCAATAGTCACAGTTCAAGATATACCCACTGACCATAGTCTTACATTATAGGAACAAGAAACTAGTCCATGCTGTCCAGTTAGACTAACAGAAATTCTAGCTTATGGTGAGGAGAATCTGGAATACACAGAACTAGACACAAGGGGTAAAACCTAAGGTTCCAAGAAAACCTAAAGTATGGTAGGGGCTGTTCTCCCACCCCAGCATTCTGAAATGTACACACATACATTTTATATTTAAGTGTTGTCCAATGCCTTTTAAGGATGAAGAGAAATATTTCCTCAGAATTTTGGAATACTGTCACTCATTAATCCATGCTTTCAGTGGGTGCTCAGCGAAGGAAAGAACAACTTTAGCCAAGGTCATTATCACACTCCCTTTCAGTGTTAAAGTGTCAATGGCAAATCTGGGAAACTGAAGCCTGGCACCTGATACAAATATGTATAAGTCTCTCTGAAGCGGCACCCCAGGTTTAGAACTCCCATTGGGCATGACTGAGCATGCAAGGTTGTCTAAGCTCTCTTCCTCCTCAGGTTTGAGTCCCTCCCCTCTGGAAATGCTCATCCCATGATCCCCTCCCAGCACATGCCATTTATACTAACTTCTCTTTACCAAGCTCCTTTGGAAGATGAAGCAAATCTCGAGTATCAGCTTTTAAGAACAGTCCCTAACTGCACTAATTTGATGTGAGTCATTTTAGGTGCTTATACTGGGACAAACTCTCTCCGGAAGATTACATCAATTAGAGGCTTGGCCATTTCATAGACAATAATTTTCAATACATGTTTGCTGACTATATCATGCATGCCTGGAATACAAGTAGGAAGATAATAAGCTCAAGGCTAACTTGTACTACACAGAAATGCTTTATTTTCAACAGAAAACAAAACAACAAATAAGCAGAAAGAAAAAAAGGGTAAAAGCCCAAGGATTAAACAATGAATGAAAGAGATTCAGATGATTATATTCTATGCATTGCCAGTTACATATTATAAAATGACTAATACTTTTAAGAAAATAACCTGTAAGAAATACACCTAAGTATTGTAAATATATAAAAAAGAATGAAGTAGAACAATTAGACCATAAATGCAACAGAAGATTGGACATAGCAAGAAAGAGGATTGATAATCAAGGTTAGGGTAGAGTAAAAAATTATCAATGAATTAATGTGAAGAGTTAAAAAAGGTGGAAAATACAACAAGGAATCGGAAGGCATGTAGACATGACAAGAAACTCTGGCATTTGTGAGGTTGGAGTCTTTGAACGAGACGTAAGAAAGAATGGGTCAAAAGAAGTATTTAAAGAGATAATGGCCAACAATTTCCAAAACTGGTGAAAGAAACTTATCTGTAGACTGAAGAAGTATAATGAAATGCACAGTAGTTAAGAGCATTGGCTGAACTTTCAGAGTTCATATTTATTTAGTGTCTCACGAACCTCCTTGACTCTTGCTCCAGGAGATCTGATGCCCCCTTCTGGCTTCTGTACATACCTGCATGCATGTGCACATACCCACAATACCCACACAGTCACAGGCATTTAGTTTAAAAATAAAATAACTATTTAGAGAAAGGAGTTGTTGTGAGATTCCAGCCAGGGAAGTTGACTCATGCCTTGTTTGTCCATCATCAGAGAAACTTTTTTTGCATCAGATAAGAATATATACAGAGATTCACAGCCAGAAATTATGAAGTGACAGACCTGGGAGCACTCAGTCCTAAAAAGATTCAAATCTTCAGAGAACCTTATGGAAGAGGAAGTAGAACAAGTTTAAGTGCCATATTGGATGGAGGATATCAAGAAAACAAGAGCTTATACATTAACTGAACAAAGCTCATATAAACTAACAGAGACTGAGGCAGCATGCCCAGGACCTTCATGGATCTCACCAGGTCCTCTACATACATATATTTTGGCTTCTTATTTTTGAGTGTGTGAATGAATGTCTCTGGATCCTTTTGGTTTGTTTTTCTTTTTATTCTTCTCTCATAAAATACATCCCCCAGTCCTCCCAGTCCTCACTCCAACCTCCCCTCTCTTCCCTCCTCCTATTTCCCCTCCTCCTACCCTCTCCCTCAGATTCACTACTCCTCTGTTTCTCTTCATAAAAGAGCAGGCCTCCCAGTGATATCAACAAAACATGAGATGAACTAAGATGAGGCAAATGAAAAGATGCCATAAGACTATGCACAAACCCTCATATAAAGGCTGAACGAATCAACCCAGTAGGAGGAAAAGGGTACCACGATGAGGAAAAAGAGTCAGAGATACCCCCTATCTTAGTTAGTGTTTCTATTGCTGTGACGTGACCCCAGGAGTATGAAAACTCTTATAAAGGAAAGCATTTAATTAGGGTTGGTTTAAAGTTTTAGAGGTTTAGTCCACTATCATCATGGTTCAGCAGCATAGCATTGATTGTGTAGGCATAATGCTGGAGAAGGAGATGAGAGGTCTACACCTTTATCTGCAGGCAACACTGTCACACTGGGCTTGGCTTGAACATATATGAGACCTCAACGCCCACGTCCACAGTCACAAACTTCCTCTAAGCCCACAACTACTCCACAAGGCCATAATACCTCCTAATAGTGCCACTCCCTCTTGGTCAAGAGTTCAAACACATTCCTATTCAAACCACCACAAATATCACATCAAAAAAATGCTGAAAGTAACAGAGAATGTCCTGGAATCAGATATAAAAATTTCTTGCATGTGTCTCTTTGTAGGAGACTATTTAATGACTCATTTATATGAGATACTTTCATTAGCAAAAATAATATGGAACAAAATATACTTTGGCTTAGGTTCCTTGCTGAAGATTGAGGAAGTCTTATTATAAATAATCTTCTCACATCTTAATTTCTTGGCTGACTCCTTTTCTAATAGAATTTTAGTCTTATGATTGTCAAACAAAAGAAAACAAAACAGTGCTTAAAGCAGAAAAATATCATTACTTGTGTTTGAAATATTGAAATATCAGCCTAGTTTTGAAAAGCAGGAATATTGTAACTTTTAAAGCTACTTATCCACTGTGAGGATTTAGTGCCTTAAAATTATATTTTAACTTCTATAAATCACTCTAATTTGATATAATAAATCTCTGTATGTGTTAGTACACTGAAAGTGAGGGAGACATGATGCTGTATCTCTCAGTTCTGTGGAGTCCTCACATCTCTGGCTTGTGAGAGCCAGATAGTGTATTGTGTATTATCTATAAGATAGAGACTGTGGTAAGCATGATGGGAAGTATCTGAGTTTGTAATGATGATGAGGGCACTTTACTGGGCTTGGAAACAGAAATGACATGGTACATCCAGCCATTGTTAATTTTTCAGTTTAGTATAGTTTCAGATTGGGAAATACATTACTTATATTTTGTAATTGGGATTGATTATAGGAGGTGAGACTAAGGTTTTTTTCATTGTGAGCCAACTGCTGCCCAGAGAGCTGTCATTTCTTCTCTGGATCACAAGTGGAATCTCTTAGTAGATGTGTTACCTGTGGATAAGGCTCTACTCTGTGGTGGTTGTAGTCTAGTACTTTGGTGGATAAAACTTGTAGAGAAGAGGATGGGAAGACTGGGGAGATGGCTCAGGCAGTAAAGTGCTTGCTGAATAGGCATGAGAACTTGGGTTTAGATTAGCATCACCCACACAAAAAGCCAGACTTGATGTGCATGGCTACAATCCCAGTGCTAGGGAGTAGTACTAGAGATGAGAGGATCTTTGGGGCTTGATGGTTAGCCAGTCTATCCAAACAGCAAACTTCATATTCAGTGAAAGATGCTGTCTCAAACAAACAAATGAATGAATGAATGGTGGTACACAATAAAGGAAGGTATCCAAAGTTGACCTCTGGTCTCTCCAAACAGATGCATAGGTGAGTGCATCCATATACATATATGTATTCACACCACACACACATGCATACACATATACAATAGCACGACTTTCATCACCAGCCATTTTTTCCTTTTTGAGAAAGTTTGAAATTGCCTTTCAGTCAATAATTCCAGAATTGCCTATCTATGGTGTGTGTGTGTGTGTGTGTGTGTGTGTGTGTGTGTGTGTGTGTGTGTGTGTGTGTGTGTTTCATTTAAAAGTTTGGTATCATTATGTGTCTTTGGGAAATTGGAGCTGTTGTATATTCCCTTTGCTGACTAGTAGAGAAATGGTAAACTAGCTCTGGCCAGTGAGGAAATTCTAGGAGATGCCCATGTTTGCAGATATTCACCTGCTCTCAGAAGATCCTGGGTAGAAAGAGATTTATGTTGGCATTAAATCACATCGGTCAATCATTTTCTTTACTTGTCATATGGGATGTATGTTCAGGCAGCACAAACATTATCTCCCTAGTAACTTACAGGACTTGAGTGAATTGCTTAGGATCACAAACATCATAGAGGGTATAAAGGCAGCTTGAACCTGAGTCTTTTTAAGAGGTAGAGATGATCAAAGATGAGCAAGGCCACTGTTTCCATGTGTTTAGAATTGCCATGGAGAAGAGCGATGAACATGAGCTGCTTCAGACCAATGTACATTATGGGCTACAGCCTAGGTCTGGTGCTGAGAGTGAGAGAATCAGTGATGCTGATCTTCTGTGTAGGTCACGACAGAGGGTTTACAAAAGCATTTGGTATAGTCTTATTTCACACTACCATATAGAAATGCAGAACAATAAAGCAATACAGAAAAAGCTCTAAGGTAATGAAAGGTTGAGTGATCCACATTGTCTGAGGATGGAATAATGGATTTTAAGACTTAACAGAACTTTTCTGTCTTAGAAAGATGACTAAAGGATTTTCAGTAGAAACAGTGACACACAGGAGTCCCAACCTCAAGTCATAGTCTCAGCCTGTATCCTATAGGGAGGAGTATGCAAGTGTTTCTTTCCATAAAAGAAACAGTGTGGTGTCACTATAATAAAATATGTTCTTAGACCATTTAGCACATGTACCAAATACATGTTAATCACTCTCACCCCCAACCTTTCTGTCACCTTGTGCAACCCCTCTTCCTCACACATCTTGCTTGAATTCATGTCTATTGTTTTGTGATCCACTGATATTAACTAGGACCATCTGTGTGATTATGGGCTTGTTTAGTTATGTATTGACTTGCACCTGATTGTTACTTAGCTACAGTTAATAATTCCTCTCTCCAAGATACCATGAATAGCCATAGTTCAGAGGTAAACATTTGGGCCCATGATCCCCCTTCTTTCTCTAACAATTGTTGAAAGGGCCAGTCTTGTGGGATCCCAATGCATGAATCTACAGTCATTGTGAGTTAATGGTTGCAATGGCTATGTCCAGTCTAAGAAGGCCACTTTACCTCCCTGTCTTCCTGCTCTTTTTTCCTGAGCTTTAACACATGGTTGGAGGGGCAATGAAATTCTCTGGGATTATCTTTACAAGGGCACTAATTCCACTCATTACCTCTCTCCTCATATGACCTAATCATTCCCAAAGGGCAGCTCCTCTAAATGCCACCAAAACCAGGGATGTGGCTTTAGCATGTGAATTTGAGGGGAAAAAGAAACAAACAGCACACAGAATCTAGAGACCAAAGTATCCTATTACTTTGGAATCATCCATCAAGTCTCAAGGAGATGCAACAGGAACTCCAGCAAGAGAAAAACCATATTGGAGTCATACAGTCTGAGAACATAAAGGGCTTCAAGTCATGGCTTTGCCTTCCTATCAGTGAGGAGAGAACAAGGGGCCTTACAGGAAGGGGGACCAGGTAGATGACTGAGGATTCCTCAGGACCAAAGCTGAAGACATCATGTATAGGGTTTTGCAGGTTGCCTTTGCTCAAGCTGGATGGCCAATGGGACTGGTTGAGACTGCAATAAAACCAATGTTCCACTCCTGTAGTTATATTTCCTCAGTCTATCATCCCTTGGAGAAGTGTGGCTGTGGTTAGTGATGACTCAAATAGTTATAGACTATTTTTCATCCCCATCTCTTCCATAGTTTGTGTACTGAATTGCCAATTCCTATGTGATGGCATTTGGTTCAGAACCTTTGGAAATAGCTAGAGGAGAAATCAGGTATTTTTCTTTCTGGTGTGTGAAGATAAAAGACTAAGGCATGCTTGAACACCAACAAGATTGCTACTTGTTGCAGCTACTGTCTGCAGATACCAGATCTTCAGGGGTCTTGGATTTGGATTCCTTGTTGCCAGAACTGTGAGAAAATGAATGTTGTTTAAGATGCTCAGTCTTAATGGTTTAGATTGACTGCATAGTGAGAGATAGAAGGTTTCACAAGGGGTGCACCTAATATTCAGTTTGAAGTAGTGATAATCATTCCTTTCCCAGCTCCTCAGAAATGGTGCACTGTACTGCTCAGCCATCTGTGTGAGATGCCTGGATGTGCGTGCAGAAGCTGAGGAAGGGCTAGCTCTCCTGGTCCAGTTATAGCAGCCTGGAATCAATTTGTGAAAACTTCAGGCCTGTATCTTCTAGGAAAGCTTCAGGTCTTAGAGAATTTGGTCTTCAATGGAGCATGGAGTGGATGGCTTGAACCACTCCAGCTATGTTTGAAAGTTCAGGGAAGAAGCAAGTGACATCAGCATGACATTTCATTGTGTGCCTCCAACAAGATGCCACTGATAAGCTTATTTGATGGCTGAGGAAGCTGATTTTGCACCAGGGAACATTTACACAAGACAATGCTATAAAAGAGCACTTGAAGACACCAATTACATGAGCAAATTGAGATTCTTATCTCTGGAATCCAAAGGGGAAAAGTTTATTTATGCCCTTATCATCTGGAATGTATTTTTATAGACTGTAAATTGGAAAAGATAGCTGAGTGTCATGCATAGTATGGGAGGGGAAATATGTGGTTTGGGCTGAAGACCTAGCTCCCGTGCTAAGCTGCTACCTGAATTTGGTTGCTTCCTAGCCCTTTTTATATTTTTGCTTAAAATAAGCCTGGTAAACAGGGATTGGGAACAGAGCTCAGTCACAGAACTTTTTCCTAGGGTGTGTGAATTTAATGCCTAGAGACGCATAAAAGGGTGTGTGCATTAAACATAGATGACTCCCAGCATCTATAGTGATTAAGGCTAACTTAGTTCCATGAAACAGTGACTTAAATGTCTTTTCTTGTGTAGAACTCCAGGAAGCCAAGGAGTGTATCTTTACTCTAAGAAACTCTGAAAAGTCCAGGAGCCTTTCATGTTTTTTTTCAAAAGGTAGGAAAGCATAAAGAGCCAAGAAAAGCATACCATATCTAGTGTTTAAATATGCAGCCTCCGTAGCCCTTCATTCACACCCATCAGCCAGACTGTCACATGGCCTCATCTAAGCACCTATTGAGAAATAGGGCCATTTTTCTTAACTGCTAAGTTGCTAAGCTGACACTGAAGTAGAGGCATTTAGATGAGTGAGAAACCTGCAACACGGGTCTTCCCATAGACTAGCAATCATAGATCTAGGCAGGGTCAGCAGAATGGAGGAGTAGCTAGGAAATTATCTGCCCTCTCACCCGTAAGATCCTGTCCATTGAGAGATTGCCAGTATGCCTCAGAGTTAGTAAGTAGCTCAAACCCACATGATCTGAGAAAAGCATGATTTGACTTGAAGAGAAATATAAAACTATCTAGCTGCCATAGTAAAGACTGCAAAGAGCAAGCATGTGAAATTGATCTTAGCCTACTAATTCATTTTACTGAACTTAATCATATTGTTAGTGTAAAAATTATTAATGAGATATCTTACAGCCAAGTGTTTGAAATCTAGCTGGTAGCTGACACTCATGGCACATCTCAGTTTTAATTAGCTGTGCTCCCAGTGTTCAACAGCCATGGGTGGCTTGTGGCTATCCTATGGGACATTAGTGCTGGGTCTGCTAGAGTACCAGCTTTCATGTATATATCATAAATTATTTTAAAGAGCCTCTGACTAACTTAGATTGAACCAATAAAAAAGATAATGTTATTTTTCCTCCAGGGCTTCCTATGAATAAGCAATCTTAGACTATTAATTTTCTGGCTCATCAAAGATTAACCAAATGCTCCTAACTGCTAGCCAAGTCACATAGAGTGGTTGGCACCAGTTCTGCATCTTAACCCCCTGAGTCCTATTTCCTTTTCTGTAGAAAGGTCCTATATTCTGATTTTTCCCTGATTTTTATTTTTTTCAGCTAACACAATGCAGGATAAAGTATTTGAACCCTAGGTTGAACTTGTCCCAGACTCCCTTGAGGAAAACCTTATGGGTTCCTCTTTGGATCTTACTTTCTCCATTATAATGGGTGGGGGTGGCATATCACTTGTACTAATTTTTTCTTAGGACAACCTCCTGAGAGAAAAGTAAACCTAAGAAGTTGTATTTTAAAGGCTGCACTGGGTAAATGATTCCTTTCTCACCTCACATATCATTCCACCAATTTTATTATTGGGTGGTTTGAACTCTGGAAGGCTGGAGCACCACAGTGGCATAATGTTTCTTCGTAGACACTATCTCTGGAAGAAGGGTGGGAGGGATGAGGGAGACAATTTCTTGAGCTTTTTTGACTGACTCCAGCATCAGTATTTTATCTCTTCGTCTCTGCTATAGAAGTGTATATTGAGGAATTTTTCTGGAAGCCAATTTGGCAACATATCCTAAACAACTTATAGTACATACATCCTGTCTGTCACAGTTTAGTTTTGTGTCTGAGAATTTAAGGGAACAATCTGAAGTTCATACAGTTCTATTTTTAGAGGTGCTTATTTTTTTAATTGCTGATGACATCAGAAAATTAAAAATGTACTGGCTATAAAATAAGGACTTAGTAAAAACAACAACAACAAAAACCATAGAAGGATATTATCAAACAGTAATCAACACCCATGTCTGTTTGACATACTTAATGCTGCAGACAAATGCTTCACCTCATTGCCAAACCACTGATATAATTAATAACATGCATAGTATGGTTTGTTCCCAGGCCTCTTTTTGAAATTTGTTGGATATACTCTCTCTTCCTATCTCTCCTCTCCTTGCTCAAGTGTATCTCCAGGTATGAATTTTTATTTTCTTACAGATCAGGATTTATAAACTTTGTATATTGATAATCTTTTGCTGCCAGGAGAATGGGGACGGCCTTGAATCTTGTCAGACTGTGAGCAGCATGATTGTTCTACCTGCACCATCTTCCAGTTGAGATCAACCAAACTTCCAGGAAGTATTGACAAATGTCCCCTTGGGGGCTATCAGGCCCCCTCCTCCAGTCTGATCATCAAGAGCTTGTATCCATGTTTTGTGTTATTGAGAAGTAGAACATATAAATACCACCTGTCTTCCTGTTCCCATTTCTCTATCCCCACTTTTCTGCCTCTCTCTCACAAATAGGTCTACACAAAGATCATCATACTGTCATATTAGTGAAATTGGTAAATCTCTAAGGCAGCTACATGTACAGTGGTCATTTACTTCTAAGGAATATGTATTCCTTAGAATTCCTGTTCTCCATGGTAATGACTCTTTGGTAATCAGGGAGATTATCTTTCTTTGGGTTCTTGTTCTAAATCAGCATAAAAAGTGACAATATTTCTCAAGCTGTTCAGTGATTAGGATTAGAAAATGAGGCCCACCATGACTTTAGCATTTATCTTGCCTTTCCCAGCAAGATAAATCTACACACACACACACACACACACACACACACACACACACACACACACTATATATATATATATATATATATATATATATAATATATCAATTATTAACATGGAGTACTTCATATAAACCTATTTATTTTGCTTTGGGAGCTTGGATACTGAGCCCAGTATGTTTTATCCTTCCCAAGGCAGTGGACTGGTCATCAGGGAAACCTTCTTCCTTATCAAATATATAGTAACTGAATAATTCCTTAGACCCTAGTTTCCTAGCCTTTAGCAGTCCTAAAATATTAGACCACAAATACTTGCCAAGAACATTTAAATATAAATAATCAACCCTATAAACACCATGTGTGACACTACCTTACTTGTACATGCTAAGAGTTAAGGGGTTGTTGCATCTGTCTGGTAATACTGGGATGTTCCCTATAAGCAGATTTCTGTTTGGGCTGTTGGTAGCCTACAGGTCCTGTATGTGAGGCTCACAAAAAGAACAGGAAGAAAATGTGAAACATCAGGTTTTCTGTGTCTTAGGCCAAACAGAATTCCTGGGCTTGATATTCTCATGCTGTACTGTCTAAGGAGAAAGGGTTTGCCATCAAGCTGGCTAGGAAACATGAGTGTAAACAGACAGTAGGTGTAGTGCCAGTCTTACAAGCTTAGTAAAAGGGAATCACTGAATTATACACTTCTACATAGATACAAATGTCTAAGGGTGCACACACATACATGTATTTATATGTACATGTGTAATTGACTTAGTTACATAGTTTTTCTCTCAATGAAAATCTATTTCTGTCTATCAACATTATTACTATCATAACTTGGTAAGATCATATGTTGGTATAATTCTATACTAGGATATGGCAGGAGATCCAGGATTTTGGATTAAAAGAATTCCCAGAGTAGTGAAAAACAGTCCCAGGAATCTTCTGCCTTCTGCACAGTTCAAACAAGTCTTAGGAAAAGTCCTCCAGTATTGGGTACATGCTCTCTGTACTGAGTGTATATTTGAAGTATGAGTAATACAGGTTAGATTTATCTTTCTCTTAAAGGCACATTTTCTTCAATAATCTCATCATTAGTAACATATAACTTGGGAATGAGATAGGAGAGGTAAGCCATGACACTATGGCTGAGCATACTCAACAGGAAGCAACACCTAGGTACTAAAGTAAGTTGTGCAGTTCGATACTCTGGGACATGGAAGAGAATCTAATCTATTGTGCCCTGAATCAGTAGGCCACCTACATGATGAACCCCCTGGCCTTTTTTTTTACTCTATGCACTACTTTCATGATCATGAACGAGATGCTTCACCTCTTAATTGATGTTTTTTCACCTGTGAAGGTGAAGTACTTGCCCTCTACCAGTAAACCTCATGCATTTTTTCTAAGAGCAAAAGGGTTAATAGCTATAAGCATGCTTCAGAAATAGCTGGAATGCATAGTAGTGTCATGGGAACAGAAGACTATTAACATTGATTAGGACTAACCCACATCCAAGATGTGCTGTTACAATCTTTGAGATTGGATTGCTTGAGGTGGAGGCATTGGAATTTGGGGATCTCCATCTTGTGCTAGCCTGGCCTAGTACCAGGGCCCTAGCTGGAGGCTCTCAACTTGGGTTATGGAGTCCCCTGGGCCTGTGTGGGTGGTAAGATATGCCTCCTGAACACACACCTAGGAGAAATGTTTAGGATTGATTACCACAGCTGCCCACTAGCCCTAGCATGTAATCCTTCAATTGCATTTTTCAGGGTGGTGTATGGAAGATGAAAGGAATGAGGAAGTATAAACAGATAAACATTTCTTTGACCTTTGCATCAGCAGTTGTTTGTTTATTTTATGAACACCATTTTTAGTAAGCTCACATACTACTCAGAGCAGCCCTCGCATAAAGCAATTAGTGTCCATTCACAGGCTACATGGGCTCAGATCATTTGATCCAGGGCCCAGAGTCCAGTAGCAGAGTAAGAATCTACACTCACTGCTCAAGTTCCCTTCTGCCTCATTGTGTGTTTGCAGATTTGCAGATTCATCATGGAGGGGCAGACCAGCATTGATGAGGGAACTCCCATTGGTTTTCATTTACTCAATCAGCAGCAGATGGCAGAAGGCTGGAGGACAAGAAAGAAAGAAGGCAAAAACAAAAGAGACAAGAATGACATGATATTTTCTGGAAAAATGGCTACAGATATTTATCATACTGTGAAGGCAAAAAATTAGACTCAAAAAGACAAATATATATTTATTCTCAGTTGTGGACTCATATACCTATGCATATAAAATTTAGATATTATACACATATGAAATATGATATGAAAGCAGAAGGAAGACTTTGGGGTAGAAGGGGCCTATCAGGACATTGCAAGAACAAGTAATGTATGATAAAATAGGTCACAGTACGTGATGGCCTTGGATAAAAATGTAATTAAGTTCATCATTTTATACAATGTATAAAATGTATACACTAATAAGAAACAAGCGGAACATAATAAGATAATAATATAGCTGCTGTAAGAAAAGAAGAGAATGGATTGGTGCTTTAACAGATTGTTTTATGTTTCTCATGAGGGGAGCCCATTTATGCTCGACTACACAGGAAGCTTAAGTATACGGAAGTACATGGAAGTGAGTGACTTGTGTGTCAGGCAGTTTCCATATAAATATTTTTTTCTCTGTACCTACCTATATGTTGATGTCTCAAGGTTTCATCATCCAGTGATAACTGAATGACACATGCTTGATGCAGGGAAATTTACTAAAATAAACAAACACACCTTTTATCCCTTATTTAAAGCAACTCTTCTCTTGGGGAACTGCTTTGTATGTCATCAGTTTCTGGAATGATGGTCTGAAAGCAACAATGTAAGACTCTACTTCAGATTCCCCTGGCCCTTTTGAAGCCATCATATGTGTTTATGCAATGTGAGGAGCTTACTGGAATGTATGATACAGGTGATAACATTTTCCAAACTGAAACAGAATACTGGCTGGCATGTACCTTAAGTCCGCCCCCTCAACAGAGACTTACCTGCTGTCTTGACAAATACCTTAATAGCAATATAGTATATGACATCATGACCAAAAGCTTGGTGTTTGCAATCAACACAACTTGGGCTTTAGAGCCCAGCTTCCAGCCACCATGTTCATGTGTAGGACCTGTTTTTATTTTTCTTTTTCACTTTTTTAATTTCCAGCCAGACTCTCTTCTTGTCTTCTTTCTGCTCCACCTAACCAAACTGTGTATGACAGTCCAAGTGACTTGTCTGAACCACAACTAGCCTTTCAGAACAAATTCCCCCTTTTTTGTATCAGTTCTAAGTTTTCTGTATTCATCATGCATTGCTTTTCTACTCTAGAAAAACATTAGAGCACAGGAATGAATAAGTGAAATGTGACAACATTCTTTATGGTGGTGAATAAGAATGAACTGTATCTATCTGTATAGGTGGCAATGAAGATAAATTGCATGATGTGGATACATACTAATGCCTCTGCTTATGCTTACTCTGGGGACTAGAAAGAGGAAAATGCATTGAGATTTATTTATTGAAATGAGCTTTTACTATGAAACCCAGGATGGCCTTAAACTCTAGACCCTCTTGCCTCAGGATCCCAAGTGCTGGAATCACCACCATACCCAGTGGAAAGTTGAGACTTAGAGGATCCAATAGATATCAGTGTCCTCTCATTTGATCAAGTTCAAACCACCAAGCTCTATGGGCCCAGACAAAGTTCTAGGTGTACTTTCTTGAGGGTCTTCCTTAAGGATTGACTTGGGGAACCTGCACACCCTCTCACTACCCAACAAAGGTGAGAGGGAGGGAGGAAAACAGTACCACATGAGATGTCTGTCTCTAGAGAGCCTTTGTGTATTTTATATCTTCATTCTCTGGAGGAATAACCTGGAATACTTCTTGTAAAGCTGTAGGGTGGTTGATGGGATTATGCTGTTCCACTGTTCCCTGGGCTTGCCTAGGGCTCCAATACTTATATAGAATATAAGTATTGGATAGGCCTTGTTTTTGCTCATGGGTTTGGGTGTGGCCCTCCACAAACTCACAAATAGGAAATGAGTCGTTAATGTTCTCCCATGTCATTAGGACCCAAAGGTTTCAACCTGCAGTTAGGACCTCATGCGTTTTACTTAGTATGTAGCTCTTCTGGGCCCACTGTTTGCAGGGCCAGGTTCCTAGATTTCAGAGTCTCATTCCAAGCTGTCACTGTCTTCTAAGTAATTTCTCTAAGTAATAGCTAGCCTTTCAAAACAAATTCCCATTTTATCACTTCCAAGTTTTCTATAATCATTATGCATTGCTTTTGTATTCTAGAAAAACATTATGGCATAGGAACGAGTAAGTAAAACTTCGCATCATTTATGTCCCTAATATGCCAAACCTGTCACAGGGCTGGCTCCAGGATCATACAATTTACTTCTCAACCCAAGCCTTGGCCACCTTTATGCATGGTGACATTTCTTCCTCCAGTGAACACATGCTCACCTGAAGACCAGAATGTCATCACTGATTCCCACAATATCTCCTCCATTCTGATCATTGATTTCTAATCCATCTCCTACTCTACCAGGAAATGGATGGAGCTGACCAAGTGTCTCACCCATCTAGGTGGAAGAATTACAAGGGAATATTCCAGTTCTTTTCATTCTGTTTTGGTGCATGGCTAGCATCAGAGTCTGATAATATTCCATAAGCATGCAAGAGCCTCAGTACCTATAGCTCTCATCCCTTCTTTCTGAGCCCCTGCCCCCTATACTGAGACCTTGTATTCTATGGGGATTCAAGAAAAGTGTCTACACACATTTTCTGGAAAAGGTATAGAGCAAAGCATCAGAAGGCTGAGGTTTTCATCTGTGTTCTATCAGCTTCCTGGACCACAGATCGGCAAGTCACTTTCTCTAGTTGAGCCTTCCTCAGTCTTGCAACTACAGATCTCTCATTCATAGCTCTAAATGTATAAACATCTCTAGCAACTTACTGTGTATTTTTTTAGCCAAAGCCATCTTTCCTTCATTGTTTCTGCTTCTGTATCTCTACTCTGTCCTTCCTCTGAGGTGCACAATAAACCAAGAATTTACAGTAAAAGCACAGGAAGAACCAAGTGATGCATTCTCTTTAGGAAAGTACCTGGTCCCCGGGGAGCAGGAGGCTGCACTGGGAGCCTCTTCCTCCCCTCCTGAGCTGTGGCTACTGAGGACTTTCAGTGCAGACCTAGCAACCCACCCTCAGCCTTTGATGTGGCTTGGTGAGCACTTAATGCACAGTGGCCCAGATTTGGAGCCACGAAAACTTTTTCTGCTTTCTGCAGGGGACCCTAGGATTCACAGGTCTTTGTCTACATCTCAGCATTGTCCAGAACTGCTCCCAGGACTGTTCCTAGTTGCAAGGACCTCAGCTTGGGGTAAGGCTATAGGCATTAGCAGGCTGGGTGGATAACTGCTCTGTCCACTCAGCCTATAGCTGAAGGCTCTTTTCCTTTGAATTCATTTTTCCTTTCCATTTCATTTTACTTTATCCCTTCTCTTTTGGCTACCGGACTGAATTTTCTTTTAGAAGGAAGCTTGCTTCCAGTGGAACTTCTTGATCTCTGACATTTCCAAAATTAAATAACAGGATTTCAGAAGAAGCATTCTGAGCAGAAAACACATAGTGGGCAAGACAGTAGGGGGTAGTCACTCCAAGGCTTGGTCTAAATGATGCTATTTCTTCCTACGCATGCCTAGATTCAGTTATTTTTTGGCTTGGGTTTTGAGCTTTCTTTCAGATCCCTAGAGCCAAATTATCTGTCCCCTCCTCCAGGGTGTCTCTGGCAGAAGTGTCCTCTGTCCCTGAGACCAAACTCTTTGCTCAAAACTTGTCTAGAATAGAGGGCAGTTGTCTCTTTTCTTTTGGGTAACTTCCCATAAGCCTGTCCCTGTCCAATAGACTGTAAACCCTCTGAGGGAAAACATGGCACTGATTGATTTTCAGGTCTCTGACAGCACCTGGTATGATGGTAGTAATGGGTTTCTCAATAGGTGCTTAGTGTTGTTGGTTTTAGTCAGCTTGACAAAGCACAGACCAGATGAGAAGGAAGGCAAGAGTCTTGTCTTGGAGAGCTTTCTGAGTGTGACTTTGGGATTTTTGTCTAAATACTCAGAGTAAATCCCAATTCCCAGAGTCATCCTCCTCTTTGTACCATAACCAAAGCTCTTCAACTCCTTTCCCATTTCCTTTTCAAAGTTTCCTCCCCTTTGCCAATACCATCTCTTCTTTCTTCCTTTATCTTCTTACTCCTCCTTTTCCTGCTCTCTTCCCCCCTTCCTTCTTGATTGTCATCATAACCATTGTGTTGTTATCATTTTCACTTTCCTCCTTATCACTGCTATCATTTGCTTACACACAACAGAGCCTGAACTATATTATTGGCTATTCTAAGCATCATCTAAGAGGATCAACCTCATGCTGGATATTGTAGTTAATTCCTGCCAAAATTAAGGATTCAACTCTAATCAATTTGACCCTCAAAGCCATGCTGGTGACCCAGTCCTTTCCCAGGTGGAGCATGAGGTCCTGTTCAGGTTATGTGCACAGCATCTGGAACTCACTTTCACTGCAGTGACTGCTGAGTATTCTGTCAGCTAAGAGGGTAAAATTGGCATGTAATTTGCTAGTCTGGTATGACTTTCATACAATGGTACTTGTCCCTGCCTAGACCTAGTACCACTTCTGTGACATCTTCCCATTCCTCTCTCATGCTCTATGAGGAAATGATTCTAGACAGCCACAGGCAACTTCTGCCACCTAGATTTCAGGGAGCAGATCATCTTCAGCAATAGGAATATTGTGAGAGACAGGATGGGATGTTTCTGTTTTCACTTTGTCAGCTTGGAAACTCCTTGCTTTTATAGTAATTCTCTGGCCTTCAACAACTCAATCCTATCCATACCTACTGGGCAGCATCATAGATGTAAACAGTTGGCCCCTCAAGGATAGAAACTCTTAGTACTAGTATATTGCCTTAATTGGCAAGTCGGATGAGGGTCATTATCATCCAAGGGAGAGTGTATGTATACACAGAAGAAAAATAACCTGACTCTAGTTATGGAGTTGAATGATTCTACTGGGTCTCGGTCCCCTCTTTGGCTGAAGTTCCCATCTATACAATGGGCCATTGTGTCTCAGTCACTAAGCAACTCACAGTTGTGTCTGCCCCAGTGTCTATGAGTCAGTATCAGGAGAGTCTTTTAGGCTTCCAATGGCTCCTGGGGCTGAGGATGAGTGAGTCATGTGCTGGGGCATCTGAGATGCTTACAGAGGGGAGAAAAGAATGCTGTGGTTGATAGGAGAGTGGTATTCCCCCTGGGAGGCCATTGGGAGCTCAGTGCTTGGGAATTTGAAGACACGAGTCAGCTGGCATACCCTGACACTCTCCTGGGAAGTTTGCACTTGCATTTATACTTTGGATGGATAGTTGTGTAACTTATAACAGACAGTGCAGTTATTGGTACAAATAGCCAGTTTTGCTTTATTTTTATTTTTTAAATATTATTTTCATCTATAAACCTTCAGTCTCTTCTATCAAAAGAATATATATGTTATACAATATACATGATCCATAGATAAGGATATATTTACCAGATTACTAAATAATGCGTTGATATATACTAAATTTAGTTTTCTTTTATATCACTCAACTTTCTAAGATTCCATTCACATCCTTGGGTGGACTTCTAACCCGCATTTCTAACTGCTGTCTAACTTGTTTCTAGATGCAGCCATGTTACCACACATTTACTTTCTCCTGGGGGTCCTCTGGGTAGTGTCTCCCATTCTCAGCCACTGAAAGCAGTACTGAATGACTTCCCTGTGACTGTCCTTAATTGACCCCTTCCCGTTGTTTTAAAACAAGCCACTTGCCATGGACATAGAATGTTAGAGGTGCTTCATGGGCATCACTGTTGGTAACATTATTTAGTGCCTGAAACTTCAAGCTCCCTCAGTTTGGTATTCATTATTACCTGTCTACCATTGCTAATTTTTTTCTATTAGATAAAAATGAAGCTCTGGGCTAAATTATTTGCAGGCAGCACACTCTAGCTGAAATTTAATTATGTTGAAAATTTAATTAAAATACAATTTAACAAAAGGTACTTATTTAAATGGTGCCTTCTATTATTAATAGGCAAAGCTGGTTTTCCTTTTTAAAGAAGTGACGCTCCATATTTAATAAAATCTAAAATGTCACTGATTACAAAAACATCCTGATTATATATTCCATTAAGAAAGATAAATAATTATACTAATTAAGCCATCACACACCATTGATTGTAAGAAGCATGCTTCTTTAAAGATGTTAGGGTATGAAGACATATTTATCTTTGACTGTTTCCGTTCAATAAATACAAAGAAAGAACTGATTTATTGGTGGGAAGAGTAAGAGAGTGACAATTCAGCTTTAAGTGAAACTGGCAGAATTGATGAAATTGGCACCAGCACAGCCAGGAGAAGGAAACAGAATGGTGTCATGTGTAGTCCTTACACCAGCCTTGGAGGACAGTCCTACTCTTTCAGTTTACCATGTGAGTATGGTTATAGACAAGGAGTAGCTCAGCCATCCAGGGCAGAGTTCCCACTTTCAGTCTTCAGAAGCCCACTTGGCTGGTGAATCGCTGCTGGTGCTGGCTGTCCTAAATCGCTGTTCTCCAGGAAGCCATTACAAGTGCTGCTTGCACTAGTTCCTTCTAATCGCAGGCTCTTTTTGTCCTCATGCATGGCTCTGTTGCCTTTCACACAGCAGCTGTATGAACAAGCAGAGAAGTCGAAAGATGAGTGGATGTTTGAGATATTGGGACATCTACTAAGGGACTGGGGAGAGGAGATCCTAGAGAATTAGTTATAGGAATATTTGGAGTCCCTTGGTAGTTAAGATTGTATCATTTTTATTTTTATTATAATCACAGCAATATGGATTATTCCCATTTTACAGTTGAGAACTGACCATGTTAACAAAGCCAAAAAACTGAAAACTGACAATCAAAGGTTGGTGGAGCTGCACAGAATCAAAATATGCTGCTTGTCTTTCTGTCAAAATTAATATTCTATCTATCTATCTTTCTTTCTTTCTTTCTTTCTTTCTTTCTTTCTTTCTTTCTTTCTTTCTATCTATCTATCTATGGCTGGGATATAGGGGTGCACAATGAAGATCACATGACAGCTTTCAGGAGTGGGTTATTTTCTTCTACCATGTGGATTCTGCGGAATGGAGTTTAGATAGGTCATCATTCCTGGGTACTATGACCTTTACTTTCTGACTCATCTCACAAGCCACAAAACTAACATTTTATTTTGGCATGATTGTAGATTTGTGTGCTTTTTAGAAATAATATGAGAGACTTGGTGCATTTCTAAATGTACTGATTTTTTGTTATCTTATGGAGTTAAAAGGCAGCAGGAGGCCTTGGCATTCGAGGTGCAGAAACTTGCTGCAGTTCTGTTTCCTTAAGTTGTACATCCATTATAGCCACACTCACTTCTCCATCCCATGGTCTGTGAATTTGGCAAGCACGCTACCACTTTCTGCAATTTCATCATTTAAGATGTTATATAAGCAAGGACACGCAGCATGAGTCCTTTTGTGACTCACTTTTTCTAACTCAGCTTTATTTCTTAGGTATGCTTGCAGCAGTAACGTCTTCAGTTGACTTAGCAGTGCTGTATGGTATGGGTGTGCCTCACAGTGCATCCAGTAATTTAGTGTTGAAGAACATGTGAACAATGTCTGGTTTGAGGCTGTTGTGGGTCACACACATAATGTCTTCCATAGACTAATGACTTTAAATTCTTGGTCCCCAGCTGGAGGTTTTGTTTGGAAAGTTATGGATATTTTGGTTCTATGACTACTAGCAGAAGTGCTTTGGTGGTGTTGGAAGTAAAGGTACCATCTCCTCTCCCGTCTGCCAATGCAAATGGTCTCCACTGCTTATTCCAGCTACTGTGAACTCTGCCACCCTTTCCCAACCACAATGGGCTGAACTGTGAGCCCAAGTTAACCTTTCCCTTGAGTTGCTTCTGTCAGGTGCGTGGTCACAGTGATGAGAAAAATGAGTGATGCATAGACTATTGGGAATAAAACTCCTCTGAACAAGGAAAACGGGGGCTCTGTGAACAGCACATGAAATTCTCAGTGACTAGGATGGAGCTGCTGGATGAATGGTAGTTGTATATTTTGATATTTCTCAAATAGCCTGATAAGCGGTTCTATAGGGTAGTGGTACTATTTTCCACCCTCCCTAGCAATGTGCAGATGATCCTGCTTTTCTGTATCCTCCCATTCTTTGTTCTTTTATTCACTTTTACTTTAACTGTTTTGATTGATAAGTAATTATCTCTTTCTGCTGATAAGCTTGAAATTCCTATGGCTAATGATGTTAAACATATTTTCATGTGCTTAGAGTCATTGGTACTTCTTCAATGAAAAATTACTTAGATTTTTTTCCTGGATTCCCTTCCATTTTTAGTGTTTAAAAATAACTTTATAATTCAAATTCAAATCTTCATTAAGATAATTCTAGGCACACATATAATTATAAGAAATAATAGACATCATTAACCAAAAGATGAATAATACAATTAAAAAGTGGACAAGGATTATTTGGATATTTCTCCCACAAAATACAATAATGGCCCATAAGCATATGAGAAGATGCCCAACTTCATTAGTCATGGGAGAACGGCACATTTAAACCATTAAACCTCTCACTCAAATGGTTATAATAAAAAGATAACTGAAAGAAATTATTGATAAAGATATGAAGAAATCAAAAGCCATACATACCACTGGTGGAGATCAAAATGATGAAGATGTTTTCTTGGTAAATATTATGGCATTTTTTTCCAAGGTTTAAACAGAGTTATGATTAAGAACTCAGAAGTTCTACTCCTAAGAGAATTGGAATCTCTTTCTCTCTGTCTGTCTCTCACACACATACACAGTGAGATATAAACACAAACTGTTCATGAATATTCATAGTGGCATAATACAGCATAGGCCCCAGAGAGGAAAAATTGAACACTCACCAAATGATGAATTGATGAACAAATATGGTTTATTTGTACAATGGGCTATTATACAATAATATAAAGAAATGAAGTATTTGATGCTTTCTGTAATGAATGTTAGATAAGACAATCTAATCATATAGGACTGTGCATTTTTTATGATGCCACTTTAATGCAATTTATAACATGGACAAATCTGAAGAGACAGAAAGTTTGATTAATAGTTGTCTAGAGCTAAAGGGCTGAGAAGACTGGGTTGTGATGGGTCAGGGGTATGGATTCTCTTAGTGCTTCTGTTCATATATGGATGATGGTGGTGGACACGTAACTCAGTGAATATGCTAATAGCCACAATATGGGTGGTTATGTGGTATGTAAATAACTTATCAATAAACCTATTTTACAAAACAGAATTAACGGAGTGAATCCATGTACCCTTGCCACAATGGTGCTGTTTTATCTGTAGTTCAACTGAAGCCAGGATGCTAAAATGGATGCTACACATTGCTTGTATTTGTATGATTTTATTTTCTTTCTTTTTCCATGTTTTACACATGTACATTTTCTTGGTCAAAATATTGAAGAGCACACTGTGTGTTTTAAAGCTCTGTAACCCCTTGATTTTCTGTAAAACAGAACACTGAATACTTTTTCTCCCTTCTGATCAGAGACAAGGCAGGCCTCCCTGTCCTCTCTGAGTGTCCTCTTCCTTGTTGTCAAAAGGCATAAATCATGGAGGGCTGAGAATCCCTCACCCACAAAGTGAAAGAAGAAGGGGTGGAATTGCAGGTACAGTTCATCCAAGTTTTAGAGTCACCCACATTTCTGAAGAGTAGGCATTTCTCACCCAAGGCAGGGGCACGAATCCCGAGTTTCCACACTGATTTCTCCTTCCTCAATTTCGGAAGCAATTTCTAGAACAGCTGTCAGCATTTTGGAGAGCTGGTATTTATTGTGTTGCCACAAGCAAAGGCTCTCAGGGAGAGGACTGACAATGATTCATCTGTGCGAATCCCTGTTTTCATCGACTTGCCTCTGTGTGAGGGGACAGCCCCACTCACCCTTGCACATCATCATCACTTTGGTTTCTCTCAAAATATTTGCTCAGAAAAAGCCCACTGTTTGGCCTCTGTTCACTTTGGGCTTCCAGGGGAATTTCCCATCCTCCCCAGAGTCCAAGGGTGATGCTGCTTTTCGGTTTGCTCAGTCCTTACCCAGCACCACAGACAGAGAGGCTGGTTCCACGCAGACCCTTTCTGGATCAAAGACAAACTTAAACAGAGTCATCACATTTAGGGTGCTAGATGGAGGAAGGTGTGACAGCTGTTACTTTGTGTCATGTTGAGACTCCAATGAAACATCTGGCCTGCAGTAGATAACTACATGTTAGCTCCAAACTCACCCCCACTGGGTTCTTAGAATTCAGCTGAGATTTATGCATTTGAAATTTACCTTGTGCATACAGATTCCATGTGGCTCTAACTGTGGCTACAGAACTTGGACTTCATCACCCCTACTGAAAAAATCACCCCACCAACACCTGTGATTATAATTAAATTTGACATTCTGATTGGTGTGTGGTAAAGTCTCCAAACACTAGTAATTCTCCCTAAGGTTAATGAAGTCCTCAGCATGCATCAGGCAGTCCTTTGCATGCATAGCTTCACTGAATTTTTCTGATCTTGTAAAATGTATAGCTCAGAGATTTGAGAAGACTTGTCCAAGATGATAAAAAATATCATAATACCAATTTATAGCAAATATCCAGACCTTCCCTTCAGTTGAGTATAGACCTCTATCTTAGCTTCTATGATAAAAGGCCCAAATGGAAGCAACAAGGGGGAGAAAGGGATTTTTGTTTGTTTGCTGTTTTGGCTTACAGTTCAAGGTTTGTCTTGTTGGAGACATCAAGGCAACAGGAGCTTGAAGCTACGTCCAGAATCAAAAAACAGAGAGGGACAAATGCACATTAAGGCTTAGCTCTCACTTTCTTCATTTTATATTGTTCAAGATCCCGCTGTCCACAATCAAGATGGTTTTCCCACATCACTTAAAGAGTATCTCCTTAAAGGCAATTCTAGATTTATCAACTTAAGAGCTAGCACTAACCATGAAAATCTCCTTATTAAGATGATAGCCTTGAAAACTGTATTGTATAGAGAAGGAGTGCTAAGATGTGCTAAATTCCTTTATCTTCCATTTACCATGATACAAGCTTGACACATACCTTTGTACATCATTAAAAGACAAAGTTGGCTTCAATTATGTTAATAGGAGATCACTGGAGACACAGAACCATCAGCTGTTAAATAGAATCTATTGAAATACAGGCTGGGGAGATGGCTAAGTTCATAACGTGCCCACCTCACAATGCAAGGATCCCTCATCCATATAAAAGCTGATCATAGTGACATTCATTTTAACTCACTGATGACAGGCACAAAGGAATGCCTAGAGTCTGCTGTCCAGTCATTGCAGCTAGTGAGCCCCTGTTTTAGTGAGATACTCTCACTCAAACAAATAATGTGGAGAGTGATAGAGGGAGAAACTTGATGTTGACATCTAGCCTCCACATACACATATGATACAAACATTGGATACATAACTAAATAAAAATACAGAAAAATAAACTAATAGAATATTGAGTGTATGAGAGGTATGTGAGGAGGGAGGGGACATAGACAGACAGACAGACAGACAGACAGATGGACAGATGGATAGACAGATCTTGGAGAGAGATGGAGAGAGACTGGGGAAGCTGGCATGCTCCAAATCTGCAGAATAGCCTGGCAGGTGGAGGGCTTTCGAAGAGTTAATGGAGCACTTTGGGCAAGAAATCCATCTGTTGGCAGAATTTCTACTTCTGTAGAAAGGGTTAGTCTTTTTCTTAATGCCTTCAACTTTCACAAGGCCACCTACTCTGTGAAGGCCAGTCTGCTTGAGTCAAAGTCAGCTGGCTTACATGTTAACCCATGCTAAATGTTTGTTCTTTCAAAGCAACATCCAGATATGCTAACCTAATCACATTTGGGTTCCATGATCCATACAATGAACCATTATATCAGCTTACTAGCTTACTGTTTTTTTTTTTTGAAACAGGGACAGGGATGCTGGAGGGAATGCATAGGGGATTGAACCCTCCCTTCTTTTAGTTACTCTTTGCCTAGGCAATTTGTCCAGGAAAGGAAGCTTTAGGTAAACAAATGAGGCCTCAGGATAGAAGGTGGTTCTTGTTTGCCATGGCACAAGATGCTTTCCTAATGTCAGCTGTATTTCCACAGCAAAGGCGGAGGTTCAACTGTCTCAGACTACCTTCTCAAACCTGTGTACTGTGGCTCAGACTAGCAGGAGTTGGGAGCTGGAGCAGTCTCGTGGCCTGAATGGTTCTGTAGAGAAGGCTGCAAAGACTGCTGGCTTCCTGGGGAGAGGAAGAGGATCCTCAGCCATACCTCAGACAGGTCTAGAACAGTGGGGCAGAGTTAGGTGGGAGCTGCTGAGCTTTGCTCGAGGAAGAGAGGGAAAGAGTGAAAGGCAGAGGATGTCAAGCTTCACCTGTCACCAACCTCAGTTCCAAACACCAGCAGGGAAGCCTACAGTGATGTAAGTCAAGGTTATCAGTATCCAGCAGGCTTTGCATCCCAGCATACTCATGAGTCCAGAGTACCAGATGCTGCCTTGGGGAGGAGTTGGAGTGGATGCCGAGAATCAGCATTTTAGTTTGGCTGTCATCATCTTCTTGTTCCTCCTCCCCACTTTTCCTCTTCTTCAGTTTTATAGAATTCCAAGTTTCTTTTTAATCAGTTAGCTCAGATAAGTGCTGGTTTGACAAGATAAACAGTAGTGTCATCGGAAGCAAAGTGTTATTGTATTTGTGGATTTTCCCCAGAAGTAAGCAGGGAAGCCACGACTTTAGAACCCAAGTCTCCACAGCTTCACAACAAACATCAGTGCTGCCTCCCAGACCTTGTCAACATGCTCCCATTATTCTGGTGACTTCCCCAAGCCTTATCCAACCCACCCTTTGACACAGTTTAGGAACTCTTTCCCTGACCAACTTAGGCTAATGAATAGAGGGCATCTTCATCAGTTGTTTGGACAACTCATTGCCACACTGTCATCCCTGTAAGTGTGAGAATGCTAAAAAGCACTGGAAAGTGCAAAAAAAAAAATGGTGCCACACATCTCACCGCCATTGAGACTGACACATGCAGGGGCTTGTCCTCGTTCCCATGAGCCTTTGTAAGTCTCAGTTGAACATTGTAAATAATATTCCTCTTCTGGCTCTGGATCTTCTTTCTTTCTCTCAGATGCTGCAGGTCGATGAACATGACTGAGAGCTTCCTAATCCACAAATACCTTTTTATGCTCACAAATATGTACATTCATGAAAAACACAAATAATTAAAGTTGTGATACCTGATTGTACATTCATCCAATTGCTGAATATCCCCCTTAATCTTGGCTTTTGAGACTGCGTATTAATAACCTTAGATGGTCAGATTTTGTATCCTATTTACTCTCTTATTGATCTTTTTCTATTTGTTTAAAAATATCATTCACAAGTTCAGAAGGCACCCTTGTGTGCATCTCTTCACGCCATGCTTTCAGAATAGAAGAGATGTGCTGCTCTGCTCATCTGCCTGAGGAGGTTATCACACCAGGGGATCAGTAAGCTGTGTGTACACTAAACCCAGATGTCAAGTTCCTGGAGGTCAAAGGCTATGTTTTATTCATCTCTAATGTCAGCATCTGGCACATGATGCTGAGATAAGTGAAGAAAGGAGACATCTCTGTCTCTCACCTTGATTTTCCCGACTAGCTTCGTCTCTTATTCTAACATGATAAGAATCAAGGGTATCCCCTGGCCGTCTCTGCCGTGCCTGTCACTCATGGCTTCTCTACCACTTACTGCTGAACTGTAGGATGCAGTGTTTCACAGGTGTTTGCAATGCTTCCATCACATAGCCAGACGTGATTGGAAAACAGGCGTACCCAAATCCAGAGCCTGTAGCCTCATTCTTTTCTTTTGCCAGTGCTCAGTCAGAGCTTCTGATCTATGGAAATGGTCTGATCTTTGGCTTATATGGACGTGACATCAGCTTCAGCACTGTCACCCCATTTAGTAAGCCATTTCCCCATCTGAGTCTGGGGAAATCACCTTTGTTGATGATCCCACAGCTTCAGTGACTTGACGCACATCCTTCTGTCGGTGTCTAGCTATCAGTGTTCTAAAATGCTAGAAGGGATGCTTTGATGCTAGGGAGGCCAAACTCTTAATTTCATAGATGAAGCTGAGGGAATGTTCTTAGAATGATATCATGTAAGAGAAATTAAGACTAGGTCTCCCATAAGATGCTGGTGTTTCTGATAGCGGCAACTTCTCTAGTAAGGAAGATAACTGGGTTGTGTACATCTTTGTTATCCTTCAATCTTAGGAGTAATGAAAGAACACATTAGGTAAAGACTAGAAGTTGGAAGCATCTAGAAAGCAAAGAACATGCTGATGATTAAGTCTAGCTTGGAAAGAGCCCGATGGAAGCCCCAGATGATAAAGAATTGCCTGGACCAGAAGAGGAAGCAGGTCAGAGGAGAAAGCAGATGGAACGAAGGACTGTACTAGTTAGAGGACTGTACTAGCTGTTGCAACCAGGAACTCTGTAAGCCCAGTGCTGTGGTACTATAACACTATAAATACCGCTAGTTCACGCCATAGTCCAGCATTACTGGTGAGTTTGATCTCTCCTTTGATCAGCTGTTCAAAGACACAGGCTTTCTTCCCTCCTTCCCTAACACACACTCTTCAAATTCAGTGTTTCAGGAGAACAGGGAGCCCAAGGTGAGTCAAGACAAGCTGGCAGCAGAACAACTGAAATGGGTATTTCTGGTTCTATTTCCAGTGGTCATTACTTCTACCACATGGCCCAGGGTCTCAACATCCCTGCTCCTCAGTTTTGCAGCACTAGGAAATGGGAATCTCACAGATGGCCCTGATCCCACTCAGGATCACGAATTCAGGTACAAGAGTGTGTTTTGTAAATGGCTGTGTACCCATGAACATAAGGATAGTTTAATTTCTATTCTATAGGAATGGAAACTGAGCATCCAACCCTTTCTTGTTAAAGTGGGTGTCAGATGAAAAAAACATCTGAGGAACATTCCGTATGAACAGAAGGACAACTGTAAAGTGACTGATCAGCAAACACCCGATGTGCAAATCTCCCCTACTGTGAGGCTGCTCAGATCCATGCTATATTTGTATGGCAACACTGAGAATCAGCTCCTACCGCCACCCCCCCCAAGCCTTCTCTACTGCCTTCAGTTTTACAGGTTCAGCCAGTCCTTGACCTTACATCGGGGCCACAACCTTTAGACCCTGGTGCGTAGTTGGATCAGAGGATGGCACTTGGAATCCAGTAACTCTTAGTTCTAACACTTCCCAGCCTCACCTTTTCCATCCATAAAATGGGGAGAATAACGCACATGGCTGTTTTGAGGTCTACATGAGCTCATTATGAAAACTGCTTAGTATGCTGCCTGTAAGCAGGTAGCACCCAGGAAAGCTGCGGTTATTCTCATAGCATATCCAACGCACTAGAGATGAGGGCTGGGCTTGCATAACGACTGAGTCAGACCTTCATCCTGTGGCTTCCCTGTTGGCCCTGTTTCTATGAGTAGTTGTGAACTTAGTGTCTTATCCTTGCTGGTCCCAATTCTTAACTTGAACCTTGGTCAGCTTACCTGATTACTAAATTCCATCTAGCCCTGGTGCTGAGAGATTCGATGTTTCTTCCTCCTTTTCCCCTGTGACCACTCCATCTGAAGTCCTGTCTGCTCAGTTCCTGGGAAGACTCCTCTGTGGTGACCACCCAGGCACTGCGGTCTGGAGTCTAAAGCTTTTCCAGGGGCTGCTTAAAGCTTTTCCAGGGGCTGCTTACTGTTTAGCCCTTAGTGGCCTCACTGATTTGATCTTGAGTCTCATATGTTCCAACCACAGTGAGCTTCCTCCTGAGCTCATTAGGTGTTAAAGCAGAGCCTGAGACCAGGGCATGGGAGGTAGTCCCAAGATCAGGTTGAGGGAGTGGGTAGAGTGAGAGAGGGAAGGCAAAAGGGCTGACATGGGCTATGCAGTCATTAATCATTTGGTTCCTGTTTTGGGTAGCCATGGCTCTGTCTCGCCAGAGCAGGTTGTCAATGCCTCCAAATTGTCTTGCTACAGGACAAAACCCTGTGACACTCCTCCATTGCTCCTCTCCCCAACTGGATAAGGCTTCCCATTAATTTTCCATCTCATTTAAAACGACTCTGATTTAGAGCTCAGTGGGTTTCCAGGCTCTCTAGAAAGCCCCAAGGCAGGGAAATGGAGAGGCATAGACACATGCTTGAAGGGAGACAATATCACATGTCACACGTAATGCATAACACCTGAAGATATTACATGTCTGAAGATGCTGGCTTGTTAGTGAGATGGTTCTCACTCCAGAACTGTGCCTCCAATCCCACAAGTTTAGACTCAAATGTCCCAGTTTTAAAGACAGCTATCTTGACATCCTATCAGAAGGTGGCTGCCATGATTCCTCTATCCCACAGCAGTTTTTTTCATATGACTCTTATCTATCTAGTATCTGGGTCAGACTAACTTAAAACCTACCAGCCCACAGTGTGCCCAGGTCATGGGATGGGTTTAAACAAGACTGATGGCAGACTTGGCTTGGGTAATTATGTAAAGAGGTCAGATTCCAGGTTAAGAAGCAGGCGTAATATGGCATGCTATGGTTCAAATGATTATTACGTGTGGGGTAGCAGACATCAGAAGGTGAGGGAAAGGAATTCTCCAGAGCCAACTGAAGACAGCACAGAGCCAACTAACAAAGAGTCAGTGGAAACAGGTATAGGAGATCTGTCAGAGAGCAAACAGAGCCAGGCTTATACAGGCAGAGGTAGGCTGGCATGGAGGTTTTTAGAGCAGCTTGATAGTATTTCTCTGTTTCTGGGTTCCGTTCCTTAGTGTATCCATGTGCATGATGTCATTGGAGTCTGGGGAAAGTGATTGCTTCCTTATAGCCTTAATGCAAAGTCCTGTCTGTGTGCTTGCAGTTTGCCCTCCAAACCTAAACATAATGACAATCCAGGACCTGAAACAGCAGGGCTTTTGAGTCTTGGCTCAAAGTGAAATCAGCAGCCTCTGTAGATATATTTATGCAGCCTGAAATTGTCCTGGTGTTCTGGACAGTCTGGAATGGACATTAATGTGAACTATCTTCTACCAGAACTTACTCTTTAGGCATCAGGTAGACAGCCATGTCTCCATCAGCAGGGCCAGCGTCTCTGAATACAGTGTGACATATCCCAGGAGCTGAGGATTCAGAATTCACTTTACAAAGACCTCATGATCCTTGTCTCAATTCTCCCCTCTGCAGGGGACCATCTTCACCCTGCAGGAGAGGCTGCAGAGTGACATGCCCACTGTGCAGGCAGAGGAATCATTAAGGCATCTGTCCCTTTGCCTTGTGCATTTGTTTCTTCTCCAAATAGACTTATAACAACAAATAATCTCTTGGTTTCCATCACTGATGCATTCAGATTCTGTGCCTCCTCATGGCAGAGGAAATGCTCATAGCCAAAGGAAAGAGGACTGGACCCCTTGTCATTGTCATCAGTGCCAGTGCTGTGCAGGTGGATGATCTTTCCACCACTAGCTGTGTGTTAATCATGTTCACAGCCATGACCACTTCTTATGTAATAAGGTTCTAAGTCACCGTGTTTCATTTTAATGCTGAGTGCATGAAGCAGACTGCTACCTCAGGGGCACTGGCCTAACCTGCCTCCGTTTCCTGCTCTGTATAGTGGTGACTATAGTGTGGTGATGAAGGTCAAATGAGTTTTGACATGGAAAGCAGCTGTAACAGTGAGTACTGTCAATCAGGCATTGCTTTATTTTTAGCACTATCTTTCCTGTCAGGATGGCAAATATAGACAATAAACACTTGGGAGCATTTTCAAAATGGGAATCTGCACAATTGCACATTCTAAGCGTTTTTTCTTCTGTCTTTGTGGAAGGAGTTTTAGTGGCCTATGTATAGAACAGAGAGCAAAATTACATCGCTGGAATGGAAAGGAGAACAGAGACTGGTGGAAGGAACTAGAATGAGCAGAGCACACTACAGACCTGAGCCACAATGACTGAACAGCTGATGACTCTGTCCTTGCTCTCCTTGTAGCAAAGGAAATATCGGCTGGTATCCATTTGACTTTTGGCGGCACTGAGTGTGTATATTCATCTGTAGGGACAAATGGGTGTGGGAACCAGATGCAGCAGAAATCTGCTTTGTGCCTCCCTTAAGAACATATGACTTTGAGTATAGTTTATCAAATTCAGCTTTATTGTGACAAGTTGTTAGGAGTGAATATCTTACATGATCCTTTGGAGGATTTGGGCCTTTGCCTCATGAGACTAGAACACCAAATCAGAAGTCACAGAGGGAGTAAAATATAATTTTGGCTGCTTCTCACACTTAGCAGAGGTGTATTTACAGTTTATTTTGTTTTTTCCCTGCCTGCTTCATGTTCTTCAGCAAAGCAGCTATGAGGCACAATGTACTTGACTGACTTGTCTAGGCTTCCCCTTAAATTGACTGAGAGCATTCCCATTAGCTCCACCTACTGACCAGTTGGTCAAATGGTTATCAATCATTTACTCTGTGTGAAGAATGGTTGCTTGGAGTAAAGGCGAGATACTATTTGCCATTTGATACAGTACAACTCTATGGAAGAAAGTGTGTGTATATTGTTGTACTTATTGCAGTCACATGAGATTGCTATTATTATTTCTTATTTATAGAAGAAAACAGTTGAGACCCAAAGAAGATCTGTAGTTTGATCAAATGAATATGACTAGTTCTGTAGTAGAACTGGAATTTGAAACAAACAGATGGATCCATTCACTGATGAGCATAACGCTACTTTTCTCATGAATGATGGCTGTCACACAGCTCTCTAAAAAATAATTCCTGCTTCCAACATATTCACTGTCAGGCAGGAAAGAGAGTTTCCCGACTCCATGGCGTTGTCTTATTCTACCTAAACTTAAGTCTTAGCATTAAAAGCATCTCTACAAAGACAAGCATCAAGTGACTTAAATATCTATTGAATCCCTGGTGGATTAGTTGGAGAATAAAAAGGATTATGTGCTGACTGAGGGTGGGAGGAAAGATCTCCTTTATAGACCCAAATCTTTGACTATGTCGTAAGATAATTGCAGCTTCCTACATGGGGTTTGGAAAGGCTCACCTAACAGAGAAACTTGACCAAGAATAATCTCTTGAAGAAGTGATTCTGACCTAGGAGACAGAGACATGCTCCAGGAACCCTTCATGGATGGGGATGTTCATGATATTTGCACCAGTAAGAAGCGTGCTCGTGGAAAATAGATTAAATCCAGAAGTGATAGTGTTTATCACTTTGTAAGTGTGGTTCCCGCTGACATGGTCTCTGGAGGAAGGGCTCTGCTCACATCCTCTGTTCTCCAAAGAGCACCTGAATTTTCAGGTGTCTCCAGTCTGTCTGTCTGTCTGTCTGTCTTTCTGTCTGTCTGTCTGTCAGTCCATTGCATTCAGGAAGCAGGCTGGAGGCTGAAAATCTGCAGCAGAAACATCTTCAGCACCTGAGAAGCTGAACCAGAGGCTCACAAGGAGTTGACTGTAGGGCTGGGGATGAGGCCCCTGCCTACTCACCCGCTCTGCTCCAAGACATCACTAACCCCTAAGAGCCTTGTGGTGCCAGCTGCAGGGCACACTCATGCTGTGAGAGTCTGGGTGACTTTGGTCCTTTCAAATCTTCCTCACTTCATGTAGCTTTTCTCCTATGGCATTAAATTTTGTTTCTGTGGCTCAACAGGTGAGTCTGCTCTTTCCATGACAGGGGTTGTTTGAAAACAAACATAACTTCTCTCTTCACTGTTTAATCAACCTCTTTCAAAAGAGGTAGTTTCTACTCTCCACTTTCCTGAAGGCCTAAATATACTTCATTCTAAGGATGGCAAACTTAATACCACATCTGTCAATTAAGTGTAACCCTCTTTCCCATGAAGCCTGATTTGATCTCCTAATTCTGCCAAGTACCTTCCAGGAAGTTGTTATAAATTGATTTTTTTTCAGTGAAGACTTCTTAATGGGAAGGCTACTAGATCCAACTGGAGATGCAGCATTGAAGATTTGGTACCTTAGTGAAGTGCAACATTGGAGATCCAATGCTGGATAATTGAAACCTATCAATGCACAAATGGCAGTCCTGCAGATGTAACAGTGATATGGTGTTACAGTGTCCATCCGAGCACAGCAAATGTCACACTCATGCATCTTCAGTCTTCTCTGAGGCCTCATAAGTTTCACTGAGTAGAAGGCTCTAATACGTTTGACTTGGGCTTTGGGTGACACATCATTCCATACCTGGACCTCCTGCTTATCTGAGGGGCACCCAGTGGAGCACGGTTGTCAGCCTCTGTGAAATTGGCTCTCTCTCTCTCTCTCTCTCTCTCTCTCTCTCTCTCTCTCTCTCTCTCTCTCTTTCTCTCCCTCTCCCTCTCCCTCTCCTTCTCCCTCTCCCTCTCTCTCTGACTCTGCAGCTATTTTCATAAACCCAGGGCTTCTTACTCTCCTCTGATAGCTATTTAGAAAGCCTAGAAGCAAGAGAGTCTATACAGAGCACAGAGGAATGCCTCCAGGGATGGTCAAGGCCTCCTTTGACCAAAGGAGCTCTTGAGCAGCTCTTGAGCATACAACAAAGAGAAACCAGGTTGATGCTGCTCCCACCATGCCTGGGAAATTCCCCTCTCCCTCCCCTCATCCTCTTATCGGCCTTTAGCATCAAGTAGAAGGTTTGAGAACTCAGTGAATGCACCTTCTTTCTTCTGTTCCTTGAGAAATGCTGCTTCCCTGTTCTGAAATTGGGAGGATGCTCCTGAGGGACCACGTGGATGGAGAGCCCTGGGAGAAGCTGCTTTACATTGGTTGGATGTATAATGTTCTCTGTCTTAGAAATCACTGAGCTCCGTTTTTGATTTTCTGCTAGATCTGTCCATTGGAGGACAATCTAGTTCTTAGTGGGAAAGACTGTCTCTAGAAGTTCTCACAGAGCAATTTCGTGACTATTTCTTTACATCACACCCTTCCATTCCCTTTTGTTAAGTTCAAGGCATGGGTGAGCCTCATCTGAATTCAAATCCACGCTGATTACAGGTGGCATCAAGATCACGTTTGTTTGCTCCAGCTGTAAAACATGAGCTGGAGATATGGGATGCAGTCACACTTGACTGGCATAGACAGTAAGTGGAGCTAATAGAACTGTTGGGCCCTCCTCCTGGGACAGCAACATGTGTTCAGGCAACAAACAAGTGATGCTAGGAAATGACAGTGCAGCCTTGTTCTCAGCGTTAGAGACAAGGAAAAGGAAACACAGACAGAGACTGATTTCCAGAGAGGATACACAAATAAGCAAACAGGTGGAAATACATACTGTGGAAAAAAGGAGTGTTGTAGATAGTGTGTGTGGGGGGAGGGTGAGGGGGTGGAGGGGGAAGAAGGTATTATTAGAATATACCTCAAAGCTGAGACAAGATGTACCTGTGCCAAGGGAAGAGCATTCTTAGTCAAGGGCTCCTAGTGGCTGTACCTGCTGAGTAGCACAGTGGGATGCCATTATAGCCAGAGCATCAGATGACAGGGAAGTAGGTGTCTTCAAAACCATTGTCACATTTTGGGCTTCTCTTTGGACCAGAAGGGAAGCATTGGAGGATTTGAGCCACAGGGCAGCAAAAATGGCTATCTTAAGAGAACACTACCCAGTTCTTTGGGATAGAGACTGGCTCTAGGAGGCAGGTACTGAGGACCTAGGGCTCTTGACTGTGAAGCCAAGATTGCTGCTCATGCTACTCAAGACCAATGCCTAAACATGGCTTTACAGATGGAGAGAAAACCAGCAGCAACAGGCATAGCAAGAGCAATGGGGCCAAGTCAGGCCTATAGTCACCCACAGGTCTCTCTCTGTGCTGTAAGTCAAAGAGATGGAAAAGGGGCTAGATATCTCATTGGTAAGAAGTCAGAGATAGGCTAGGACCATGGGAATTTCCACAGGTTGCCTTTATAACCAACAAGAGGGGACTAACTAACAAAAGGAAAGCAGAAATGGGCTTTGGGTACAAAGGAGTCAGTCGTACAATAGATTGTAAAGATGGTGCATCTTGCTATGCTGGAGACCTTGTCGAATCAGAATGGAAACTAGTCACTGGGCCAGAAACACCTCCTGGTCAGTGCTCCTGTATCCCAGATACATTTGCTGGTAAAAAAGCAGATGAGGAATTGGGAAAGAATTGGTGGTCAGCCATGCTTTTTATAAACTTCTGGGAGAAGGTTATTGTGAAGGGGAAGAAACTGTTTGTCAAGATGTCTGCAAATTGCCAGCGTAGTTAGTCCCCTTGCCTTGAGCCCCAACAGGCATCAAACATCTCTATAAGGAACACCCAGGGTCAGTGCCCCTCCTAAATGGGAGGACGCTGCCACCTGCTGGTTAATTTAAGTATTTACCCAAGGCTCTCAGCTTGTCTTTCAATTTTAGTGTGGAAAAACCTGTACGGACAGGTTCATACTATCAACCTCATCTCACCCCTCCCCATTTCATCAAGATAGACATTCTTAATTCTCATCTTATAAGATATTTAGAAAAATTAGGTTGGCATTCCAGAATGACTTGGTATAGGGAAAGCTTGGGATGCAAGCTTTGTATGCGTCTCTGTATGATGACCACCACTTTACAGAGGGGGCCATCATACCACCACCTTACAGAGGGGGCCATCATACCATCACCTTACAAAAGGGACCATGATACTAGCTTGTGCTGTTTTTGCAAACTGTGAAGTGAGATGAGGGAGTAGGCACATGGCAGGTGTTCTGAGTGTTCAGAATTGTACAGTGGATAAAGGGATATAGATGAATATGGGCATTCCTCGGGGTGCCTGGGGCAAAGGGGTCTCTACGCACTCATAACCTCTGGCACTTAGAGGCTGGGTGAACTTGAGGGAGGTCATTTCATTGTTCAGATACTCATCTTTCCAACCTGTATTTCCAACCAAATGTGTGTGTGCATATGGGGGCTACTTGGAGTCCCCCAAAGTCATATGTGTTTACTGAAATCATTAAACTTTACCCTTTAGTCCTGGTGTGATTGGGGCAATTCCCACACGTACCTCTCTTGGCTTCCTTCCCAGAGATTGAATTCATCTGTGGGCATCTTGGGACACGATGGCAGGAGGGCCTGGAGAGTGAGCCCTCTGCTGGACACTGGTAGTAGTCAGTCACCAACACAACCCCTGGCAGCAAGTACAGATGGCATTCCCAGGTGGAAGGTCAGGAATGGATGGGTCACACACCTTACGAGTGAAAAACCCGCACTTTTCAGAGAGCAGGGCCAACTGTGCATGCCTGTACTCAATGTCTTTAGTAACTCTCAGTGGCAGTCTGTGGATGCTAGGCCTTTGAGTCAAGGTCCTCCCAACACCTTCACCTCTGTTCCTCACCAAATTCAGCCCTGCCATCCAGCACAGGCCTCACCTTGACCTTATTTATGCCTCATGCTAAGCATAGTCACCACAAGAGAGTTCTCACCTAACCTAGTTCCTAGAAACAAAGCTCTAGCACCTCCAGACCCCACTGCCTCACTGTTTTCAAGGGAATGAAGCCTTCACTCTGCTTCTTACATCCCTAATTGAGCTTCCCCAGTAGAATCTAACACCTGAATACTGAAAACTAAATCCTTGGGAATTACTACAAGCAGCCCAGAAGAGGGGTGGGAAATGGAGAGGCTCCCGCAGTCCCAAACCTGTGAGTGCTACCGGTGAACACCTCTCAGAATCTCATGTTTCATCTGCACAGCCCATTCGGCCAGAGTTCATCACCCTTTACCTGAGCGCCTGACTCATCCTGCATGTTCCCCTCATCCACCACACCCTCAGCCCACTTCCAAGATGCACCACAAAATGATGTTAGTGGGAAAAAAAAAGGCTTGGACATAATAGTCCTCCTCCAGCAGTTTTTCATTGAATTCAGCAAAAGCAGATTTTAAAAATCCTTATTCTGGCCTAGGGAGGCTTGTGTGGTGGGTCCCTTCTGCCCACTGTACCTCTTCTGTTACATGTCTATGATGACTAATTTCCATTGTTGACTTGATTAGGTTAAGAAATCCATAGGGGATTAATGAGACACACATTTGGGTGTGTCTGTGAGAATGTTTCCAGAGAGAATCAACTGAAGAGTGAGAAGCACCCTGAAAGTACCCAGCCCTGCCCCATGGCCAGAGATTCTGGACTGGACCAAGTAGAAACAAGGAGAAAACTAGCAGAGTATCAGCATCCGTGTCTGATCACTTGTCGTGGATTTGCTGTGATCTGCTGTCAAGTCACTTGTGGATGTGCTGTGACCTGCTTGCCTTATAGCTGCCCTTGCTCTGGGTACCACAGCCTCCCCACCCACCAAGGAAGACCACGGTCCTAATCCATGAGCCAAAATAATCCTTACTTTCCTTAAGTTGCTTTTGTTGGGTATTTTGTCACAGCAATGCAAAAGTAGCTAATATTGTACCTTTTTCTGCCCCAGCACCTGGGGTGATCTCTGTGCAACAGGGCAGCCTTGGTCCTGCAGACATGCTCTGCTCTTTACTTCCCCTGATTCTTTCAATTGGTGAACTCCTATGAATCTAGGTCACAGGTTATGGGTTCCTTCCTTAGGTGTGTTTATCAATGTAGCAATACCTAAAAGAGACAAGTCAAAGGCAGAAAGATGCTGCAGAGTCTCACTGCTTGAGAGGTTTCCATTTGTAGTAGTTTCTTAATTTTCATTGCTGCAGCAACAAGCCTGACAGGATGTAATTTCAGAAAAGAAAGGCTTATATTCTTCCTTATAGTTTCAGGGGACACGTTCCATCATGACAAGGAAGGCTTGTCAGCAAGAGAAGGCCATCTATGCACAGAAAAACTGTAATCACTAATCAGAGAGCTATCAGGAAGAGGGATGGACTATGAAAACACAAATCCTGCCCCTTGGTGAACTCCATCCTCTACTGAGATTTCATTTCCTAGGGTTTCCCAACCTTCTTTAACAGCACCTCCAACTGGGGGCTAAGTGTTCAAACTTATGGGCCCATGGAGAGTATTTCATATTCAAGCACCATCCACAGTCTTCTGGATCCATTGTTTCCAGGCTTGTGGGAAGGAAGGATACCATGATGGAAGCTCAGAAGAAGAGTGGAATAAGAAGGGGCCAGGGCTAAGATATATCCTTCAAAGGCATACCCATCTGCTTCTCACTTCTACTGCTGTACTCTCTCTCATTATCTGCTCAAAGTCTGAATCCATCAATGGATTCAATTACTGATGAGTTAGGATCCTTAGTATCTAGTCATCAGTAAAATGTCCTCAAAGGCACACTACCTTATGCTTTACCAATCTTCTGTGTTTGGCCAACCAATTCATGTTTGTCAAGGCTAGTTATACCATCAGGGGAGTCTTCACCATCAGGTCTCCCAAAGCACTGCTCTAGAAGGCACAAAGCACAAAGGGCATTGTCTACTTCTAATGATGATGGTGTCTGCCTTCCACATTCGAGAGAGAAGCTGGTGGGCCTCAGCTTCAACTCAGCAAACTGGGCTGGGCATTTGTGGCCCTTCCAGTGGAATACCCTGCCATGGAGGGTGGTCCCAGACAACACTTAGGTGACCTTGTTCCTAAACACTATGGGGAAGCCAATCCCAGGTGCCTTTTGTGTTATTAGTATACTCTTGATGAATAATAGAAGTTCCTCTGTGAGTATCTAATTGACAATTGGAAGGACAAAGAAGTGTTTTCTTCTTCATGGTGGACACTTGGGACTTTACCCACCAGAAATTCTTGTAGATATAGACAGGAATTTGGGTGCTGGGAATCCATTAAATGACCAATGGTCACTACAGAAAAAGATAGGAGAGACAAATGAGAATATATAGGAGAAGGAAGGGAATAGAAGTGGCACCAAGCACCCATTGCAGTCTCAAGAGTGAGTCACCTGTCAGGGTCTCTGAGAAATCAGAGCAAGGGACTCTTGCAAAAGTGCTTGCCAGTGGAGCAGAGCCACAAGGACAGCACAGATACCCAGGTTTGTGTCCGTGCAGCAGCATTCTAGGTCAGAAAGGGTAAATGTGAAAGGTCAGCTATCTGAACTTGTTCAGACAGTCAATTGACTATCATTGAACCTTAGGATAGACTATGTCAGCTTACAGTGATGACACAGAGGAGAGGAAAGGTAAGTCCCCTGACTTGCCCACGACCCTCTACCTCCCTTCAACATAATCCTGTGCCTCCCGCCCCCATTTATCATACTCTAGCAGAAGCTGGGAAGCGCTTTGGTATAACTTATGCTAACAACTTTGGAGTTTTCAGTGTGGCATGTAACAGGGAGAAACAGGAGAGTGGAGGGGGTGAAGATCTTAAGAACAACTGAACACCCTGGATATTAATTTCAGCAGTGACTGCTTCATGTCAGGGGGACATGACCTTGAGTGTGGAGTATAGTTTTAAGAGACTTTTTCAGATGGGGAAAGTTGTTTGAAAAAGCCACAGGGTCAGAGACTGAAGGAAGTGTTGGGCTTTGAACAGTGTGGTCTCAGAACCCTCTATCAGTCAGTCTCTCATTAAGGGCATCCAAACTCTCCACAAAGCTGTAACTAAGGACTTTTGTCTGTCTTGGCCCGTTTACTAATAAGTATTTTATTCTTGTGTGAGATCTAGGAGGCATCTTAGCAGCTAGGTGTACACACAGTCCTGAAGAGTGATGGGATTTGAGCTTAGAATCTTCTAAGTCAGTGGCCAGGGGAGAGTTAAGCCTCCCACTTAAGGCCTGGTTGTTACAGGGAGCCATTTATTTGGGTTTGTGCAGTCAGGAGAACGTTGCTATGGCTGGGTCTCAGGTGATGGGTCTTATGATCTGGAACAGCAAATTGTGTATATAACATGACAGCATTTATTAAAGCAAGATAAACTCAGCAGCAGAGGATCTGGCTGGGGCCATGAATTCCTTTCATCCTGGCTTCTGAACCACCACATTCCATTTGAACGAGGCCCAGCAGCCCTAACACTTCCATTAAATAAGTCAATTTGCCAAGCATCTCTAAGACGATGACCTAGGAATTGCTCTGTGAATTGCCCTGGTTTGAAGGGAAGTGCTGCTGCTGCCCATGATCCTGACTCACTGCATTGCTGAACAGGCACCAGCCTGCTGGGCTGGGTGGGGAGTGCAGGGTGGGGAGTGAACGGCACTAGTAAGTGTCTGGGCTGAGTTTGGAGCTCTCTTCCTTTTAGGTTCTTTGGTGTAGGGGGAGTAGGAGAGACTTCAGGCATCTTTTCTAGATTTAAGAATTCAAGAGTGCCTGAAACACCGGACAGTTGAATGCCATTTATTCTTTTAATTTATAACTAGAACTCTGTTGTCGTGGCATACCAAGGACCAAGAAGAAAAGATTTTTGTCAGGGACCAGGGAGGGAGCAGACACATTGGGGTCAAAGGCATGGGTTTAAACAGAGTTCTCCTTACTAATAGGGTAAGCAGCTGTAGCCAAGCCTGAGTCATTCCAGAGAAACTCATAGTAAAGATAGCCCACACGTATGGCATATATATATATATATATATATATATATATATATATATATATCAAACACCACTCTAGAGTCCTTGCATGGCTGCATAGTTTATTCCTCATGGAAATACTACAAACTGTGGACATATCATTTACAGATAGGAAGTTGAGGCTCAGAGAAGTTAGGGGACCTCGGAATGGTAGACTTTGGGAAGTGTGCCTGTGTTATTAATTCTTTCCTTACCATAGAGTTTGTAGGATGCATTAGATAATGGATATCACAGTGTCTTCAAAACACAAATCATAATGTGCAAAGAATATGCAAATCATCCAAACTCCAAGCATCAAGCTAGATCTTGATGTGTAAGTTCTTTCAATCTTGTGAAATTTTTGTTTACCTCCCTCTGTGCCTCTTGTCTCCTCTCTCCACTTCGCTGGCAGCTGAACACTGGCCTCCTTTCCTTCCCTTGCCAACATTCCTCCCTTTGTTCTGATACACTGGTGAAATTCAGACTTGACAACAAAAAACAAAATAACAGACAAAACTCGAAAGTACTTGTGCTTTTATTAAAAAAAAATACAATCAGGTACTGTCCAGATGCATTTGGGAAGGGAGCATCTCTTAAAAAGTTCTCAATTTTATCATCACCATCACCATTATTATATTAATAATATTAATGTCCTTGAAATTTAAACAGTATAACTTTTCTGGCTTCAGTTGTATGAAATGTACAAAACAACAGGGGGCAAGGGGTAACGTTCAATGACACATGTTTTCGTCTTTGCTACCCCAAACAATGACAGTTAATTATACAGCATTGTGTAAAACATGGCTGGCTCTAAAAATGACTACATCCACTGTATAGCCAGCCTACCCCTCTCCCATTCCCAAAATCACCCAAGAGAAGTAAAAAATATCACTGTGTTGCTGTCACTGGAAGACTTTGCTCAACCAAACAAGAAAGCAGAAACTGGTTGCAGACTGTTGTCTTTGGTGCAAAAAAAGTAACTGCAGAGGGCCTCAGTGATCCATGGTCCGACGAGACACCCACCAGATGCCCGGGGATAGCTTGACTGTTGGACTGGTTGTGTTGATGCTTTGGTAAAAATTCTTTCCTTTCTCTGGGCCTCATTCCTCTCTCACCCAGTTGTTCCTGGAATTTATGCTCGCTTCCGCCTGCCTTCAAGATTTCGGAAGTTGCTGGGTCTCAGTTTCATCTCAGCAAACTGGATTGAGTACTCATGGCCCTTCCAATGGAACCAGTTAACGCCCTGCAAAAAATAAGAGCCCTCTGGGTTAGTTTCCATTTGGAAACCTGTCTGTGGATTATCACCATTTAGTTATCCAAACAAAAAGCGTTCTGTTTGAACTTATAACTACTCTGCATTTCACAGGCTGCTGCCTCTTGACTCTGTCTTTGCTGGTCTGTGTTGTGAAAACTTTCAAAAGGGCAAACTGAATCTAAACTAACTCTTTACCCATAGTTAGAATCATTTGGAGTTGACTTTCACACATATGAATAGTCACTTGTGTGAGAGACAACGGGTCTTGGACAGGTGATCAAGGCCTGTGGGCCTCAATTTTAGCACATGTAATTTGTCTTCCTTGAGGTACAGCACTGTCCACCTTGAAATCCTTGCAGGTTAAATGAGCTTGTAGATGTACTGTCCCAGTGCTGGGGACTTTGTAGAATAAGCTTTATGGACCTCACCTCAAGGAAATACATATATCTTTGAGATGTTGCCAAAGGTTTTTGTATAAGACAATATTTGTGCCCAGGCTTCCTGGTTTCACCTGTGGCTCTTTCACTGGGTCTAGAGATGGTTGAGTCTGCTCTAGGGATCATGTAGCCAACATTCCAGGTTAGGTCACCACAGCTTCAGGCTGTATTTCTGGAGGCCACCACCCATTGCCACCTACCTTTCCCCCTGCAAAATGAGTAGAGCTACAAGGAACATGTCCATAGACAAAGTAATGGCTAGTGAGACAAGAGAAATTACGAAAAGGTTATTTTTTAAGTTTGATCCTAATTTTTGGCATTTGGTGGTAGAAGGCCATCTATTCTGAGCCTGAAGGGCTGAAGGGGGGGTGGGATCTGAGAATGACTGGTTCATTTCATGCATTAATGTCCTTGTAACCACTTAGTTCAGTAGGGTCCTGTAGACTGACAGCTTGTTCCACCTGCTGGCCTTCTTTTTCCTCTCACACAAGTTCAAGGCTGGCTAGAAGCCAAGAATCCTTGTATAAATGTGGAATATGAAGGGAAAGAGACCTCACAGAAGCCACATGGTAGTCTGAGCAGAGCCACAGGTCTGAGCTCATATGAGTTCTTTGTGACCTCTGATGCCACCTTTGCTTTGAAAATTGGGTGGAAGGAGAAAAAATAATGTGTTCCTTTGTGACTTGAAGTTTCTTGTTTTGTTTACCTAGCATTCTGTGTCACACTGGTATTAGGGGACTAGGCAATGAGATGGATAGAGCCAAAGATTGATGTAAAGAGGTATTCTTCCATTCTTGCTTCCTCTGTAACAGACATGAAAAGCCACTCCCTGATTCTCTCATAGGGTGAAGACTATAAGTACAGGACATATAGAAGGAGAGAGAGAGCTTGAAAAGTGTTTGATATTATGTCAAGGTAAGATCTACATTTAAGCTGATGGGGATAATTTTCTAGTATCCAACTGCCTAAGTCATAAACACATTTACAAAACTAATAATAAAATCTAGCAACCCCTAGTACCGGCTGTATGTCAAGAATTATCTGTGGAGAATACCCCAAAATGCTTCACTAGCAAATCAAGAGCAACAAAACCACAAACATTAAGGAGGCTGCTATGCTTCACTCCACCTTGATTGTAACATATAACCTGGGCCATCATAGTTTTATAAAGCTGCTGGGATCTTGATGAACAGACTTGGTTAGGGTTAAGCAGATGTGACCTGGAGCCTATACTTGTCCCTTCTCCCTGGAGAGGAGATGAGTGTTTCAGAAGGGGCAAGATTATCTGGCTCCACTTGCCATTGCACACTTTTGGGCTCCTGCTGGTGCATACAGCGCTCAGCAAGGTGGGCTTCTGAGTTTGATTCCTTCACTTGCTTCTAAAGAGCTCATAGGTCTGTGATGGTAGGAGTTGTACTAGAATTGTAGAGGGTTCAGGGAAAAATCAGGGGGCTTAGGCATGTAGAGGTTTAGGCGTGCTTCCAAGTTCAGGAGAGTCATCTGTCACAGGGTGTGGGTACCTTTGTAAAACAAAGTGGATTTGAAGCTCATGGCTTCATCCCAGGTTTTTCTTGGAACTATGGAGATGCTTGTGGGCCTGAGCTCTGCTGAGGTCTACATCACTTCTGCTTCCCTGGAATAGTGTTCACTTTCATCAGCTGACAGTAATTTTATCTGAGAGGGAATTTCTAAACTTGTGACCTATTCAGACAGAGGCTATTTCCCCATGGGTTCTTCAAGAGTTAATATGTGCAGTTTTTTACCTCAGCTGATCTGACATGTCACTGAGATTTCTCACTGTGTTGAAAGACAGCACATTTTCTAACTGAAGTGTCCTTTGCTCACCCACACGCATCTTGTTTCCCCAGCCTTGTTGTCTGTGGGCCGTCACAGACTACTTACCTGACTGTGGTTATTGTCCCCATATCTGCCCATTAGGTTGACACGATGGCAGTTCTTATACCAGAAAGCTCCTTTGTAGGACAGAGCACAGTTGGTGATGGCTGAGTCTGTGTCCTTGTCATAGGTGGAGAAGGATCTGCCATTGTGGTAGTTCATGGAGTCACCTGATTGAGAGTAAAAGAGAGAAAGAGAAGAAAGAATAAAGATGCCCCAATAATCATGGCTGAAGTATCCCTAAGGTTGTCAAGGGCAGAACCAAAGATGACAACTGAAAAATACAAGGATATGCTGGCACTGAACCTCAGACACAGGATGAGGATTGAAGCATGGGACATGAATGTTATCTCGTCACTTATCTCTGACAAAAAGCATTGTTACATGGTAAGAAAGAAGGCTGCAGATGGCTCTGGAGGATTCCATTCAAATCCCATATCTTTGGCTTTCTAACTGGTGCAACATATAAGCCAAGTGTGCTTCTAAGCTTCAGTTTTCTCATCTATAAAATGTGGCTGTCCCATGGATTCTGTCTGCCTTACAGCGCTGTTCTAACATTGCCTGTGAAAATGTTTCTGGACAGGAGACAGGCATGCAAGGGTTGTTGTTTGTGATTTCTTTCTACTTTCTTTGCATAAAAATGGATGGGGATGAGCTGATGTATTTGCATTTGGTAATAATGTGTGAGTCAGGCATGGTGGTGAACATCTGTAATCCCAGCATGAGGGTGGAGTGGGTTAAGGCAAGCGGTACACATGTTTAAGCCAGCATGGGCTACATAGTGAGAAGAAAAAAGAAATAGTGATAGTGGGCTTGTCCCTCATATACAAAGATATCTGGTTATAGTCATAATTAAGACATTTAGTCTCTACATATTGTAAGATAGTCTGGATATCACATAATCATTTTATAAAAGTGTTTACCAGGGTGTTTTTTTTATCTGATTCTTATACAAAAACCTCATTTACATATAGTGCTATTTGGGAATATTGTCTGGGTCCACCTTACTCCTAAGCCACAGAACCATGAGCAGACATCCTAAGACATCCAGGTATTCGATGCTGAGATCCTGGCTCAAGCTGTCAAAGGACCTCAGGAGTCTTTATAACTAATGATGCGATGCCGCCCTGATGATTATTGAGTGCCGAGTGTGCTCAAAGATGATCCATAGTCCCTAAGGCTAAGATTTCTTTATTCAGATAAACACCAGCCCAAACGCAAGCCAGAGCGTGCCAGGGGCAGTAAGGCAGCTAGGCCAGAGAGAGGGGCCAGAAAGAAGGGGCTATTCACGTGTGCCGGGTCCCTTAAGAATCGTTCCCGAGTCACCTTAGACCTCCCCTGACCACGCTCTTAGGGGCATGTCCCAACACACCTGTCAGGGCTACTAGGAGGTGGGGCTACAGTGTCTCCCTACACCTCCCAAAACATACAGAAAGCAGGCAGATATTGATGAATATTCCTGAGAGGTACTACCACCAAAGCATGTAGGAAGCTACAACCTGAAGACGATACTCTGGGTGAAGGGAAAGTGGGTGTTCTCCTTCATCAGAGATATAAAGAGTAGACATAGGCCACACTTTTGTTGGTTGGCAGATATTCTGGCCATGTAATAAGATCCTTCCTTCCTGAAGCGATCTCAACCAAGGAGGTATTTATTGTCAGGCAATAAAGAGTTAGATTTTTTTGAAGCATGTAAGCACTAAAATAATTTCCACTCCTGGCTATTTCTCTTCCTTCCTAAAAAATTGCTTCTCAAAGGAGCTTTGTGTCCTTTTTCCACTCCAGCCTGGCTTTGGCACCCATTAGTTAAAGGTGAAGCCTTTTCCCTATTTTAGAAGACTCTCAGAGGGGTAGCAAATCTGTCTCCTGTTTTCATAAGTGTAAAATAAGACCACCCAAAGAGGCTGGGGCTTACATGAGGTGGTCTGCATCTTTGACCTAGCCCTTCCTTGTTTCAACTGCTCTACACACACACACACACACACACACACACACACACACACACTCCCGTGAGCTATTGCATCTTGGGCAAATCCCTGAGTTTTTCCATGTCATTTTCCTCGTCTTTATATCATTTCCCTAAAAGACATCAGTGAACGTACAATGTGTTGGGGGATGTGGCAGCTGAGTTGAAAATGCCTGCAAAGGAGAGTACCACCTCATAGCTTTGCTAAGAATCGCTTCCTTATTTGTTGCTGCTCTAAAGTGGAACCAGAAAGCTCCAAAAAGGCTACCTCAAGTCAAAGACATTTTCAAAACTAGGGTTATGATTTTGGTGAAGAACAAAAGTTTACTTGACAGTCAAGAGTCTAGGCAGGACTGTGGGCATCACCAGGGAACTGACAAGAAACACTATCTCCACCATGCCCCCTGACATCTGGTTATGTCAGAATTTGCACATTAGCAGATCCTCAGAGACATCACATGCCTATCACACAGAAGCACTGAGAAGGCTCCGGTGAAGATGGAGGCCTTTGAATGTACATTTCCCATCACTCTGCAACTACTAACTTCAAAAGAACATGAAACACATTTTTAAAAATAAATGAGCCATTATAATGCAATCATACTTGACATGATTCCTGATCTACTCTACATCTCAGAGTAGATGTTGCAAATGTTGGCCCAAAAGTTGGGTCAGGAAGGGAAGACATGAAGGAATGGTGGATGAAGGATTACATAGGAAATCTCCCATGACTTCAGAGCCTCACAGTGTAGCTGCCCCATACCTGCTGTTCCACTGTATCCTTCTACTTTCAGCTTGTAGCGACTCTTGGCATCTCCCACACTGAACCTATCATACACAGCAAAGGCTGATTCCCCATGGTCTTGTAGGTCCACCCGGAGCTCATACTGCCCTTGGGCTGTGATTTTGCTCAGGTTATCCAGTCCTGTGGATGACAGACAAGGGCTGGTAAAGAAACACAGGTGATCAAGGTAGCAGGGGAACACTCAAGAGTGGGACATGTCACACAGTCTTGGGGTTGAAACCTCTGTTTGCTGGTAAGATGCCAGGTCCCCCCCCAATTGTCATATTTCTGAACCTCAGAAGAAAACAGTTCAACACCTTTGCTTATCAACTTCTTATTGTACTGTGAAGATCAAAGGTGATAAGCCCAGGGACATGACTTATACACTTTAAAATTCCTAACTGGTGTGAAGCAATGGATAGCACTGGTATGGGAAGTCTCATGCTCAGTCAGACAATGGTGCAGAGAACAATGTTCTGTGTATATAGCTTGCTGGAAAGTGTCCATGATGGATGAGGGCACTATGATACAGACTTGGAAAATTTTAATTACAGTGTATATCTGATATTGATAAATTACCATAGATAAACCATACAACCTCTTTGAGGGTCTGTTTCCTCATAAGCAAGATGGGAATTCTGCTCTTAGCAGGGCTGTTCTGGGTGAGAGATTATGACCATGAGTCCCATCTGAGTGTCTGGGGCTCAAGAGGGAAGTAGTCTATGGTAGTAATGATGTTGGTTTCATAACTAGTTTAGTATATGACTTAATGCTAGGTTAATCTACAAGGTCTGGCTTGATAACACTTTTGTTTCTATGACCTGGAACATTTAATTATCCCAACATTCTGTGTCTCCCATAAAACTTTTTTCATTCTAATCATTTTCTTTCCCCATTTATCACTACAAATGGCCAGGAAGACAGAAATAGGCATATCTAACACAAACTTTCAGGGCTCCATTACCAAGCCAGAATTCTTCTCTGCGGTCCCCAAAACCAGCAGCATAGGCCTTCCAGTTTCTATAGAAGTCCTCACGTCCATTTTTGCGTCTCAGGAAAACCTACAACATAATGTATGAGTACACTTAAATGATAGAAGGGAGGAGAAGATGTCTTTCCGGAAGGAGAGACACCAGAGTATAGGAAGAGCACCCATCCCCAGCTCTGTTCATTGTTTATTTGCTGTGTGACTTCATCATGTCATGCCATCCCCTACCTGCCCAGAGTTTAGGTGTTCTGAAAACTAGGGACTCAAAATACTACTCAGCTCTGGTGACAGTGATATATCATCACCTTTCATCGGTGTTCATGATATATCACACTGATGTTGACAGTGAAAGAAAGGTTAGGGATCAATGACCTACCAACAACATTTATTAATACAAGAATATGCCCTATACAGCCACTATGGTCATGGGATTGAAATAAATCCTGAAATTCTTAACACATGGTTGCTAGAGAGTAACTACTCAGCCAGTGCTGGTTAATATAACTAGTAGTTTTGATTGTTAGTGTCACTCATATCACAGTTGTTTGAGAAGGGACAAAATAAATAAATTATAAAACAATTATTTCCTATGCTACTTTCTTAAACTCCAAATTCTTGCCCCACTCTTCATTCTTCTATCTTTCTTTTTTCCAACTTTTAAAAATTTGAATTAGAAACAGGATTGTTTTACATGACAATCCCAGTTCCCTTCTCCCACCTGTCCTCCCCTACCACTCCCCCAACTAAAACCCTATCTATCACATATCCTTTCTTCTCCCCCTGGATGTTGAGGCCTTCCATAGAGTGTCATCAGTGTCTATTGTATCCTTTGGGATAGGGCCTAGGCCCACCCCCATGTATCTTGGCTTAGGGAGTATTCCTCTATATGGAATGGGCTCCCAAAGTCCACACCCAAAAGCAATCTACAGATTCAATGTAATCCCCATCAAAATCTCAACATGATTCTTCACAGACCTTGAAAGAAAAATTCTCAACTTTATATGGAGAAACAAAAGACCCAGGATAGCCAAAACATCCCTGTACAATAAAGGAACTTCTGGAGGCATCACCATCCCTGTAGGTCATTGAACCCTAACCTTCAAGCTCTATTACAGAGCTATAGTCCTGAAAACAGCTTGGTATTGGCACAAAAATAGAAAGGTAGACCAATGGAATAGAGTTGAAAACCCTGATATTAACCCACACACCTATAAACACCTGATTTTTGATAAACAATCCAAATTTATACAATGGAACAAAGAGAACATCTTCAACAAATGGTGCTGGCATAACTGGTTGCAGACATGTAGAAGACTGATGTTAGACCCAAGCCTATTGCCTTGCACAAAACTTAAGTCAAAATGGATCAAAGATCTCAACATAAATCCAGCTACACTGAAGCTATTAGAAGACAAAGTGGGAAATACCCTTGAATTAATTGGTACAGGAGAGTGCTTCCTGAACATTACACCAGTAGCATAGACACTGAGGTCAACAATTGATAAATGGGACCTCCTGAAACTGAGAAGCTTCTGTAAGGCAAAGGAAAGTCAGCAAGACAAAACGGCAGCCCACAGACTGGGAAAAGATATTCACCAACCCCACATCTGAAAGAGGGCTGATCTCCAAAATATACAAAGAACTCAAGAAGCTGGTCTCCAAAACACCAAACAATCCAATTAAAAATTGGGGTATAGAACTAAATAGACAATTCTCAATAGAGGAATCTAAAATGGCTGAAAGAGATACATATGAAAGTGTTCAACATCCTTAGCCATCAGGGAAATGCAAATCAAAACAACTCTGAGATACCATTCTTCTATCTTCCTATCCCACTTCTCTCTTTTTCATTCTGTCAGGGTCTCAAATAGTAATGGCTTCAAACTGATATTTCAGGATGGCCTTAAACTCCTGAGCCTTCTGCCTCTACCTCCCTGAGTAGGAGTAGACATTTACCAACCATCCTTGGTTTTATGTAGTGCTGGGGATTGAATTCAGAACATTATGCATTCCAGGCAAGCATTCTACTAACTGAACTACATCTCCAGCCCTTGCTTTCTATTTAAATAGACAATTATGAAGGGCTTCCATGTGACAGGGACTATCTTCTAGTATCTTATGCACAAGTGTGTTATCATTCACAGTGAGGAGAATATTCTCCATTTACCCTCACCCAAGCCCCTGTCTAGGAGCTCTGGAAACTACTGTGGTACTTACGATCCATCCACCTCCATCAGAGGTCATATCACAGTAGACTTCTAGAGCTTGAGTCTTGTCACCATTTATATAGATGGTGTAGAGGCCAGAGGTGGTGTCTCCATTCAACATTGCTTGAGAACAATCCCTGGGGAATGGGTACAGGAGTCCAACTGCAGGATGAAGAGAAAGAGTGACTCTGGGAGCAGAGGGAGGGGGTGGGTGCTTCCAGAACATTCTGAAGCTCAGCTGTGCAGTGGCTAGGTTCCTAAAGGCAAACAGCTCCTGTTTCTCTAAGTCTGTGCTCCTTCATACTGAAGGAGAGGGAGTACATATTAAACTCATCAGTGTGAGAGCAACACACTGAGCTAGGAATTCAAATATAATACCCCATCATCTCACATAATGTTCTTGTGAAAAAGGGATGGATTTTAATCACATTGTAAAGATGAAAAATCTAAGGCGCATGGAGTGTCGATGACTTCTGAGCTGTATCCAGTAAGTAATGGAGATAAGGACTGAATCTAGATGAGCTCCAATAAGCCCTCTGTGCCTTTCACCGGGATACCTGCAACCTCTTGCATAAATCACATTCCCTAGGCTTCTAAGCCCTAGTAGGGAATTGATACTTTTAGAGATTTTTGTTTGAAAAATGTAAAATAGAAGTTGAAGAGGAAGTGGAAGGTTGATTTACTGCCACAAGATCAGACCTTAAGACCATGTCCCTCCATGGACCCCTTACTTGTGGTAAAGATGGTTTGGATCAACTTGCTCCTTAGGGACCCACTCAATGCTTGGATCCTCACTGTGTAGTGGGTGGATGGACTCAGGTCTGCCAGGCTGTAGGAGGTGGTATCCGGTCCCACAATGACTTCCTGTGGGCAGGAGAAAGATTCAGTTTGGTCCCAGATAGTCTCGTGGTAGAGATGCCCTATTTAACTGACCCATGCAATCATAAATTAACTCAACAAAAAACCCACTTGCCAGAGTGGTTTTTACATGCTAGAGTCCACTTGCATGTATGGAATTACAGAGATAGGAGGAGTTTCTGGGACCAGAAATGTAGAGAAAGTTAATATAGAAGCTATTCTTTGCTTCAACTACACTTAGTTTCAGATGGGGGTTAATGGAAATGGGCAAAGAGGAATTACAAAACATCTTTAATGGGCTGCTGTGCAGTTTGGAGCTTATCCTAACAAAGAATGGGTGAGGTCTGAAAGGGTTTTGAATAGGCTTAAGTTGTTGAGGCTTAAGAAGCTTAAGCTGATGGTTATTTGCACAAGGGGCAAGAGTCATTGAGATCATTTAGGTCAGCAGTTTCTAAAGAGGGCTCACGCCTTATCACAACTTCAAAAAAGGCTGACATCTGGGCCTTAGCCCAGACTAACAAGATTATCACATATACATAGGAAGGTAGGAGTCACACTTAGGAGCTTTTGAGTCAGAAGATGATGATGATGATAGCCCAGTAGATGGGGAAGGATTTAGGCTTGAGCTGACTCAGGAAGGACAGATGTGTGACCCACACTATGCCTGTGAAGGATCCCTGGGTTGCTGCCTAGATTGGTGACTGAGATCAGTTTGTAGAAGATTTACTTTGTCTGTTCTTCACTAGGTTCCAATTCTTATTAGCAGATGAGCTTGGTGGCTGAGACTGGAATCCAACCTCCATCCTAGCAGCCCAAACACAACTCTACTCTCTACAACCTATCAGCATAGCTGGTTGCATTTAGTCAGTAATATGTCAGTGTAGAAGCCCCTGGAAGGTTCTCTCACTTCCTAGAACTGGGGAAGTATGTTATTCATGTTTCACAATGTGGGAATTGAATTTCACAGAAGCAGAGACTCTTGCTCCCAATCCATAATTTTTTGGTGGTAGTGGGTGGTGTCACATCCTTCTGGTCTCCTAACACTTTATCCATGATTCATAGGTGGTCCCTCATGCTAGTAACCCTATGACCTTTGTGTGGATCTCAGATCTGGTCCTTGGGAAGAGATCAACTTTCAAGTACAAGGCCAGGCTAACTGAACTGCCTGAGGATAGAACTTCATTCTGCTCTATACTTCTGTGTTCAGTCTTCTAAGCAAATAGCATAGCCTGAAATGATAGAATTATGATCCAGGGAAGCATGATCCTAGAACCCCAGATCTAGAGAAGACCTCAAGGGTCTGAGAGGGCATTGCATGTATATTAAATATATGAACAGGGACAACATAAAGATAAAGGGCCAGCTTCAATTAATATTGTGATATCATTCATTGTATGCCAGTTCCAGCAAGGCTTTGAGGTAAGGGATAGAAAGAGGTAGTTCCAAGGAACCTTGCTGGGCAGAAGGTAGATAGTAGAGCAAATGATTCCCACAGGGCCAGAGCAGAGAGATCTTGGGACTAACTGGAGTGGGCAGAGACTGGCTAACATACTCTGAAGTATCCAGCAAGTTCCTGATGCACGTGTACAATAGCATGGCTGCCTTTGCGGTCAGTGTGGGATGGGACTCAACAAAGGTTTGATAAGCTTAGAAGCTTTGCATGAGAAATAGTTAGATTCCCCATTCTCCCTATCCCCTCCCAGGACAGATGCAAGGGTGAGGCTCACTCTCTAAAGCACATGAACTAGAGTGGAGGCTCTGGATTCACATCTACCAGGATCAGCTGGCGAGGAGGTCAAGGTAGCACACTGGGAGTGCAAGGTTGAGTGGAACTTGTACACAGTAAAAACTCAACCTCTATGGGTGATCCCACAAATCACCAGGTACACATCTGATCTCTACCTTAAACCCCATCATTGACAAACTCTTATATGCAGCTCAACTTCCAATCAGTTTCTTCATTCTTGGCTCAAGGATGAAAGGGTAAACCAGGACCAAGAGACACTGGGAAGAATTTTCTAGCTTGAAGAAGAAAGACCAGAACAAATCACACCAGACCGAACCACACCAGACCAAATCATACCAGATCAAACTGCAGCAACAAAAGTAATGAAATTTGAAATAAAACATAATATAGCTGAAGACTACAGTAGTAGTGATACCTATTTCTCAGGTAAGGCAAAGCTGATAAACAGTACAGAAATAAGATGCTGGAAAAAGCTAAGTATGAATAGAATAAGTAAGATAGCTTAGAGATACAGAAAAGTTCATGGGAGAGAGAACATAGGTAATATCAACAATAGATGTAGCTGGTATTGACAAGTGACATTGCAAGGATGTGGTGGGATACATCACAGTAGGTCATGTGGGTGACACTGTATATGGCAAAGATGCTGTTTGTGTTTTCTCAATGAAACATCAAAAGACCTTGAGCCCAACACCTAAAATGTCAAATCTTATAAAATGCTGCTGTTGATCTTGGCTGCCTCTCAGATAACTTGGGTCTGGTTAGAATGAGTGAGGCGAGAGAGCATGACTCACAAGGTCTGGTACCACATCCAGTCTCTACTAGTTTTTTTCTGGGTCCCCACTTGCATTGGAGTGGAGTGGAGAAATAGCATCAGATAATTCTTTGCTATGTTGGCAATTATGTAGACATTTTGCACAGCAACGTGTGATTTACAGATACCTTGACTGTACCATCCAGAGATTCATAGACCAGGAGGTAACCGGTGATTGATGCCCGGGGAGGTCGCCAGGTGAGGAGGGCAGTTTCCGACTGAACCTCAGTAGCAGTCAAGTCTCTTGGGGAATCAAGGTCTGGAGAAGGCAGTGTATAACAAGCAAGTCAGCAGATGTGGAGCAGAAAGCAGGAAGAGAACTGGGCTCAAATCCCTTCCCCAACATTGAACATGACCATGGGTAAGAATCTCCTTGACTGTAGATGAGGAAGTAAAACTCACGATCTCCAAAGTCAAAGTTTATATAAGTCCTATCACCCCAAGTGTCCATAAGCCCAACACATTCCTGGTTAGTTTTGGTTGGATTTGGGGAAAAAGTCAGAGCTATGAAGGTCATTACTGACCCATTGTTTCTAACTGAGAGAACTGAAGAATACTAATATTGGCCCTCATACAAACAGAAGGGACAATCCTTTACGTTCCCAAACCTTATATAAAGAACTCAATACATAAAACCCCAATGATGTCAAAGAAAACTAGCCTGAAAACTTCTTAAAAACTATTTCCCTGCCTGGAGCATGGATCATTAAATGCTGGGTTCAGGGCCAGTAGAGAATGTTTTTCCACTTAAAAAAACCCTTCTTTAAATATCCTTTCCTCATCTGCTGGGTCACTTCAGTTCAAGAGGAAATAGTATGCTTCTTTGGGTCTTGATTGAGTGGGCACTGGTGAATTTCACTCTTACTGATGTCATTACATTGCAAGGGCCTGACTTAAGGAGGAAGAGCAGGGGAGGGAATGTGGTGTAAGATGCAGGCTGTGGGTGGCTAATTCAGAAAGGAGGACTTTCACTCTGGCTGTCTCAGTACCTGTGGTGAACTTGGTAGTAATAGCAGAGCTCTTCTGGTGTCCTTTCTCTGCAAAGATCCTCAGTGTGTATTCTGTGGCAGGCTCCAGGTCATGTAGCTCATACTCCACCGTATTCCCAGAAACTGTGCGTGTAACTTCTGGCACTAAGTGTGAAACATAGATATGTGGCACTTTTACCTCTTGGCAAACAGTGTCTGTACCTCCTTTGAAGACAGAACCTTTCAGTGACCTCACAGCCAAATAGATTTGGGTTCTGAGAAGACACTCACTCCTTTCTCTCTCTTGAGCCCTCACATGACACTAGATGGATCATACATTTTCTCACTCAAAAGACAGAAAGATGGGGAGATGTTTGCCATGTAGTATGTATATTGACTGGAAAAGTATTGTGCTTGAGATATGGGAATAAGCAATAGGAGAGTTGCATGTAGCATCTCTGAGCCTTGGGCTACTCAAACTCAAATTTAGTCTGTCCCATTTAGAGCTCCTCTCCTTTTTCTTTGCTTATGCTTCTTATTATAAAGCACCAAGTGCTGCCAAATCAAGGACCACGGAATCCTCAAGCTTGAGGGGTGACAATAATACACACCCAGAGCCTGACAATGGCTTTGAGGCCTATTGGTTCCTTCATGTCTAATGGGGGAGAATTATATTTCCTTCAGAATTATCCAGCTTATAATCATAGGGGATACCCATTCTGTTTTGTTAATTTTGGGGTTTCCCAGGGATGGACCTTTAGCTGTTAATACTCGGGGAGTCGCTGGCAAATTGCACAAGTTGACCACTTTGCCTCATTATCAACAAGCCCCACTCTGTTTGGCTAGGCTCTTGATTCCTCCTGATCTAAAACTTCTGCAATTTCCTCCAACCCTTAGCTGATATTTTTTGGGATATAACACCATCACCGCTGTTTCAGAAGAATTTCCACACATGGAATAACAAAGAATAAAGTGAATAAACCGAATTCTCCCCTCCTGCCTCACTTCTGCTCTTACGAAGAATTTCTTTAGGATGTTGCCAGGGCTAAATTAATATTTTCAGAGCCCCCAGGCCTAGATTATGGTGTCATGTAATATTGTCAGGGGAAGACAAACAATCATGAGCCATAAGATAGGAAATGTGGGAAATGAAATAACAGAGTGCTTTAGAGAATAGCTCATCATAAAAGTGTGAATGGGTTTATTGAAAGAGGTTCTTTTTTCCTCTCTGGGATTTGCATTTGATATGCTTCCTGGTGGCTGTGTTTGGCTGATGGTCTCAGCAAGAGTTTAACTTGCCCACTGCCTAAGCTGGTACAGATCATTGCCAAGGGAAGGGAAAATCAGATTTTTCAATCAAATTCATTTTGGTTAGGTCTTCTAGTGGCTTCTGAGGAGACTAGGTCTCCCAAAGACCTCCCAATACCATTGAGAGGTGACAAAGCCCTGATGATGGCTTTCAGGGCTAGTGGATCCTTTGTGTCCAATAGGAAAGGATTCTGTTTCCTTGCTTGAGAAGGATGTAGTACCTTGAGGAGGTGGAACCTGCTGAAGGAAGTGAGACACTTGAGGTGAGCCTTAAGGTTAATATTGCCTGCTCCATTTCCAGTTTACTCTCTGCTTCCTGACTATAGATACAATGTAACCAGTAGTTTCCTGTTCCTGCAGCCAGGGTTTTCTTGCTATATGGGAACTATCTTCTTAAATATGTAGGCAGAATAAACCCTCTTTCCATTCCTCTGAATGTCAGGTATCCCATCACAGCAATAGAAAGAGCTAACACTGAAGAGTCTAGTAGGACAGGAGGGATGGATTAGAAGAACACGCAGAAGCACAAAATGCACCTGCTTTTCTCCCCTTGAATGGCTCACCCAACTGTCTCAAGGATGCAGTAGAGAGATGCCAGGATATTACTGGCTTTTCCAGCACACCACTGAGTTTTGTCATCCTGTAGCATGTGGAAGGGAGAATAGGAGGAGTTTGTAGCCAGACAAACCCTCATCAAAGTGTAGAGAATATAGGACAGGACCTTACCTCTCTCCCCTGTGTAGGAGATGACATAACTATCCACAGTGGCAATGGCTGGTTGCCACAGTGCCAAGGCTTCTGTGTCTGTGATGTTTGCTGCCAGCAAGCCAGACGGACCATCCAGAGCTGGGAAGAAATGTGGGAGAGGGTTCATCATATTGGAGAACAGTATCAGGGGACACCTGTTTGCGTGGGTTAACAGAGTCTGGCACACATGGAATAGGCTCACCTCGCTTATATCATGACTCTTTCCCATGTTGCTGTGTTAGTTTTGGTCTCTATTTTTTCACCTGTACAATGGGGATGATAATACTTGATGGGGAATGTATTTCTATGTATGTTTATCTTATTGATTGTTGAATAAAGTACTGTTTGGCCAATGAGGCAGCAAGTTAGATGGGACTAGGAGTCAAGGAGGATTCTGGAAATGTAGTAAAGAAGTGATGATCCACAGGAAGTGACATAGCAGGGAGACTCATATATACAAGGGCAAGAAGCAGATGGGGCCTTTCTCTCTTCCTCCAGAGTCATCATGTGATACCGGGATGAGGATGCCTATGGAAGGCATCCTAAATAAGATAATTCTTATATAATATATAAATTTATGATAATTAAGACTGAGCTAACAGATGAGAAATCCTAGTCATTGGCCAAGCAACATTTGTGTATCTTAAGGGTGCTCATCTCTTGCTTAGTGTTTCTTTCTTAAAAGTTGACCTGAATGTGGAATCTCTCTTACTTTTTGTACCAAATCTACTCACTCAACAGCCTAGGAGATTGAATGAAGGCTACTATCATCAGCAGCTCAGGTCACAGATTGGCACCTGAGCCTCAGACAACTGGCTTGAGAGTCAGAGAGTGACAAACCAGCGTCTGGAAGCCAACTAATCTTCCTGCTTTATCATGTGTGTACAGACCCTTCTTTAACTGGTGGTAACAATGAGTCCTTGGGATGAGACACACCCAACTTTTGTGTCTGTTACTGTGGAGAATCATGAATGCAAGATTTCTTTGGGAAAATAGAAGCCCAAGTGGAGAGTAGACAGGACTTTTAGTCCAGATTGGATGTTTTAATTGAACATTATCAATTCTTGTTTGGAACTGGTATATTTTTGAAATTTCCTGGGGGGGGGGAGCAATTCTTTGGATCACTGAATGGGCTGACTGGGTTGGACAATTTGTCATATCTCAAAGGACAAATTGTTTAGAGACAGAGACTTCTGAGGAGAAAAGTTTCCACTTCATTCTCCCACAATAAAATCCACTATTTTTAAATTAGATTTCAATAGAAAAATAACCTCTATTTTAAATGGTTGATAGAGTTGATCCGAGTGACTTGTGTTTGAGTTTGGTTCACATTTCTAGTCATGTTACTTTACGATCTCCTCATGCCTCAGGTGCTTCTCCTATAAGCTGGGAGTGAAAATTGCAGTGAGGATGCAGTGCAAAGGGTTTGCCAGCAGTGTCTTGAACAGCTACATCACAATTCTCAGCATCCCATCTCCAGGGAAGTGCATGTTTTGGGGTGTTCAAAACGTGTCCAGGCAACCGGGGGCAGGGATAAGGTGATAGGTGAAGTCACACTTACGCTTTCTGATCCTTGCAACACTGATGAAGAAAAATAATTGTACCCATTTTGCAGAGAAGTTAATTGGACCTCAGAGAAGTTCACTGACAGATCATGTGGCTAACACGAAGATTTAGAGTTTCAACTCAGCTCAGTATGATTACTACCCTTCACTCTTTTTTACCATAGCCAGAGGACATTCAGGAAGTCTTTGGGGCATCCCCACTTATTAGAGGCTAAGAATGAGCCAGATGGAGGCTCTGGATATTCTAATTCCAGCTCACTTTCCACTAGAGCAAGCTTTTAGTGGTTCTCAGTCATGAGTCATCACTTTGAGGGCAAGGCTGAAGTGCTGATCACTGCACACACCTGTGGTTAGTGACCCCGAGACAGGATCACTTTCTTCAAAGCCCTTCATGGCAATAACGCTGACATGGTATTCCACCCCAGGGGTGAGCTTCACCAGACGGGTCTCAGTATCAGTTCCATCCACTGTCACCATGGAGGGGGCACCTGGAGACCAGCAAAGCAAGATCAGGCATGGGGAGACTCATTCTCACTTGTTTGGCATGGCCTCCAAGATAAGTGTATCCAGCTTAGAAATGAAATGATATCTGCATGCAATTTCATTTTCTTGACTTCCTCTCCTTTTCTCCCACCCTCTGGCATGAAGGAAAAGATCTTACTTTTTGTATAATGCTTTTTTCCATTGGTGCAGATGCCAAAAACTCAGTCAGGAAAGGAAAAAAATTCATGAAGTCACAGCATACTAAAAATGGCATGTTTCCTTTCGGGAAGGTGTTGGCATGATGCACAAATTTTATTTTCTTTATTTTTTCCTTCATGAACTCTATGGGAAGCTCACAATGTAGCGTATATCCAAATTACTTAAGTTATTGACTTTATTTAAGATGCTAATCTCTTCCTTAATTTGATAACTTATATTCATGATATTAAGATGGTGAAGTTTGTGCTCTTAAATTTATTAGGATGTCTGGAATTTATATTTCTTAAAATTTCAGGACTGGTAAGGAGTTTTCAAAGCAGCTAGTCAAACTCCCCCCTTGTCTTTACAAACCTTTAAGAACAGAACCTACGAGGTCAGTGGTTCTCAACCGAGACCCTTTCACAGGGGTTGCCTAAGACCACCAGAAAACACAGATATTTACACTGTGATTCATAAAGGTAGAAAATTACAGTTATGAAGCAGCAACAAAAATAATTTTATGGTTGGGAGTCAGTACAACATGAGGAACTGTATTAAAGAGTCACAGCACTAGGGAGTTTGAGAGTAACCGTGATAAGTTGTGTTTGGACTATACTTCCCTGAGGTCTTTGCTAAAGTCTGTGTGTTCTGAGCTCTAACTTTCCTAAGTCTGTAGTGAGCCTGGCAGATGTGGCCCCCAAGGGCAAAACCTTACACATATCTCAGACCAGCTTTCCAGATGACTGTCACCAAAGAAGAAAGCAGATATAAATTCCTTTGTTCTTGTGTTCAAACAATACTGGGACCCATTTCCTTGAAGACTTTTTACAATTTCAAGACCAGAAAAAGTATTAATAAGTGACTTTTCCTAAGATAGTCTTTCAAAATGTGTTACAGAACTACACAAAGAAAGTCTTTCTAGATGACCTTAGAAAGAGGGAAAGTGGTTTTCATTAGCCATGGTATTTTGGAGGGAGGAGGGTGATAAGAGCAATGAGGGTCTCATTCACTATTTAACTCTAATCGTGCATTCCCTTCCCACCCTCTTTCATCTGCAGGTTCCCTACCTCCTGTCATAGGCACATAGGTAATCCGGAAGCTCTCTACTTGGGCAGTGGGTGCCTTCCAGCTGACTGTGGCTGCATTGTCAGTGATGTCTGAGAACATGATTTCCTTCGGAGAACCCATGGCTGTCAAGGAGAAAACAAGACAAAACTCTAAAACATCACCTATCATGCCCATCAGTAGTTTTTCCTGGATTTCTCACCCAGGAGCACTTAGTGTCTGGAGTTGGTGTCTGAGCCAAATCTTAGGAACAGAGAGTGTGTGATTCATGGTCACATTGTGAGACGAAAGAAAATCCACTAGAGATACAGTGACTGTGTAGACCAGGAGTGACTGTGAGCTTTACAGTCATTTGGCTTCCCCAAAGCCAAATGTTAGCATGTTTGCTGGCTTCCACAGAGGTGAGGAGAGTGCCTCCACAGATCCAAACAACTTTCTTTGATTTTGTATTTAGCATTTTCAGGTCTTTGTTTTCTGTTTCTTTTTTAATGTTTTAAGTCTTAAACTTATAGTTCTTTCCAAATTACAAGGCCTATTCCTCATATGGAAACACCTGGATGAAAATGCAGTTGTAGCCATTATACAGAAGACCAAATTAAGCCTCCCTTCTCTAACCAACATTCTTCCAATGGGACATTTCTGGATCATTGGATTGGGCAGCTGAGCCAAGAACAGCCTGGCATCTAGAAATTAAGCTCACTTGGAAACTAACCCTGACAGCCCACTCAAGAATCTTCAAGGAGATCCAATCCAAGAAGCAAGGTCAGGTCATCACTAAAGCTTATACCAGTGGACACTGGGTCCACCTGTGGGAAGCCCATGCCCCAGGGGCATTTCTGCTGCCTTACTTTCTCCTCCCCAAATTTGGTTTCTTTTGGCTTCTGTCTCTGTATTTTTTGGCTTAGGATTCTGCCTGCTTCAGCTGACATGCTAACTCAGGGAACAATTTCTGGACTCTAGACAGCCTGCTTCCTCTTCACTTCCCTGCTTCAATTCATGCTGATCATTAAGTCTGGAAACAAATAGAGATTTGAGGAGAGAATTTTTTTCCTGTTCATTTCTGTTTTTTCTCTTATTGGGGTCTTCTCATTTCTTCCTACAACTTGCTTCTTTGACCTGGAAATTGCCCCAAGTCTCTGTGGTTGCTTTCAAAAAATTTCACCCTGTCCATGGCAAGTCTTTTCTTTTTTAAACCTCAGGGTCCTAGGAACCTACAAGATCTTAATTGTTCAAATACCACTGAGAGGCTGGGCAATCCAGGGCAAGTACCTTCCCTTCTATGAGCTTTGGTTACTACATCCCTCCAGTGGGGAAAGTGGTACCCACAGGAATGTCCTGAGGATTAGTGGAGATAATGGATGTGAAACCCTTAGCATTGCCTCTGGCATGCAGAGAATTCACTAATTGTCCTTTCTCTTTTCTTCCTCAATGTAACACTTTCCTACACAGGCTATCCTGAACTTTAAAGTACCCTCAGAAAAGATCTGGATGAGTCTAGCTGAGAGCAGACCCTACTGAAATACATGAACTCTGCCTTGGAAGATTTCCCTTTGTCTATTTAATTCACTGACTTGTTCTAACTAGAAACCTTGCTGGTTGATGTAGGCTATGCCACAATTTAGAAGCTGTGTCATATAGACAAAGCTTTCTTCTCTAGATCCCAGGTTCTCATCCAGAAAATGACGACAATATCTACAGTCTTAAACACTGTAAGAAACACTGGCCTTTTCCATTATATACTCAGGGGCCTGCGTTTGGTGAAAGAGGTGGTAGGAGGGCAGCCAGGCATCATGTGTAGCAGTGTCCCAGTAGTGGTGGAATTTGAGGAGCAGAGGGTATGATATTTTCATATTGAAGAACTTCCTAGGTGTTTGTTACTTCAGTGTGTAACTTTCTGCTCTGAATAGGGTCCTACAATAGATAGCTAAGCACAGAACAATGAAATCACATCTACTAAAAAGCTGAGAGGGGCTGGGGATGTGGGTTGGTAGACCTTAACTGCCCAAATGTGAGATGCTCAGCATCCACATGCAAGCTGGGTAGACACAGTGACCCACCTATAACCTGGTTTTCAGGGAGCAAAATAGCCCTTTCCCTTCTAAGGGCTTCAGGTAGCTAGACCCATTGAATTGGCAAGCTCTGGTTTTAGTGAGAGATCTTGACTCAGCATACAAAGTGGAGTGTGACAGAGGAAGACATCCAACCACTGACTCCGTAAGTGTGGGCACACACATGCATCTGTATCTCTCAAGAATCTATGGTGTGACTACATGTGTGAATACACATTCATCACACACACACACACACACACACACACACACACACACACACACACACACACACACTTAGGAGAGACCTAGGTAATGCTTTCTTTACAATTAGACTAAATTAAAAAAAAGAATTGCCATTAGCTAAATACATGGAGCTGATTCTTAAAAAGCTCTCAAAGGGCTTCTTCTGCTTGCTCTCCATGTAAAATCTTGCTTCTCAAAATCTATAATGAACGCCTTTCATCAGTAGCAATTGTCAACCATTTAGAAACTCAGTCTTTTTCTACAAATTTGTATTGATCACTTAATATGCATTCAGTTTATGCTCAGTTAAGAGGATAACTGGTGGGTTTATGGACAAGAACTTTGGAATTTAAATAACCTTGGTAAGAGTTCCACCTTGACTTTACCTCCTACAAACACCTTAGCACACTAGGGCTCAGTATTTACATCTGTGAAATGGAGATGAAGATGGTTCTCCCTTGGTCTTCCTGTGGATTGGAAATTTAGCAACATGCCTGGCTGTGTGCGGCACCAAGCTTGTGCTTTTCAGTCAGTGGTTTCTGTCTTTATGCTTCCAGGGGAAAGGAGTGACTGAATCAGAGGCATTGGACATGGAAAGCCTGTGTTCTATCAAAGGGAGATTTGCTAAGCAGGTAGTTCTGAAATATGCCGATTGGGCTTCCAAAATTATGTAATTGTAACTCTGTGGTATGGCTTCTTGTCCATCTTGATTGATACGGGGCTGAGGAGTTCAGAGGGTGCCTGATAGGGAAATGTGGGCAGATTACAGTGCAGACTTTGTTCTGGAGGATGGGAAAAGAGGTGTCCATTACACTTTAGGCCTTATGACTGGAAGAAAGCTCCAGAAACATGTGTACTGACAGAAACTGGGGTAGACCAAGGAAATACTTTCAGGTTCTTACTTTGAGTACCTTTGGTGGGCTTCTGGAGTCTATAGAAGAAAAGGTCAGTCACAATTTTCTGTTAATGGGTTACTTGCTTAATTTGGAGGGACTTTCAGGATTGTGCACAGGACCTGGCAGCATTTATCTTCCTAAAGGAGGAATCATCTCTCTATGGAGGTCTCACTACAGTGGGGAGAAGAAGCTATTGCAAGTGCAGGTACAGAGGAACTAAATGTCCATAAATAGGATGACTAAATGATGACCATGGGATCATTTCAGGTCTATTGATAAGACATGCACACACAGCATAAAACACCAGGAGTGAGTGAAAAGTTCAAACACAGTGCTCAAAAATTCAGTATATGTTGAATTTTGTGTATTTGTATATTTCTGGAGAGAAGAAAAGGTGATAATGTTTATGGCCTCTAGGTACAACCACTGTGCAGTCACCCAGTCAGGACTCCATTGTTACATTCTTTTCATCTCTTGTTTTTTGTCATCTATTAAAAATAAAATTTACAACTTACCAAGCATGTAATATCTAGCATTGTTAAAATAGGCAAGGAAAGAGTCAACACTCACTACTGGTATCCTATTTAAATCTTATGCTGACAAAGCTTGGAGTTAAGTTCAGTTCTACAGATGATGGTCTTGAGACTTGCCCAAGGTTACACAGCTGCTAAGTGGGAGAAACATGACTAGGCTCCGAGAGTTTGCTCACAGGCCACTGACTAACCACTAGGTTGCACTGCCTTCCTTCCATGCTGCTTTGAGTACTCAAGTGTAGACAGTTGGTAGCCAGACAGAGTTCTTTTACAAAGAGTAGTCATAGCAGACCGTTATCAGGAGGTAAGGGGGACAGCCTGCCACTGAGGGGGCTTCACGGTGGTTTCAGGAAAGAGAGAGCAGAGCAGAGGGGATGAACAAACACAAGGGAAACTTGCAGCTGGGGACTGAAGGTGAAGTCAGGCATGTGCTTGCTGTGCTTAGATCACCTATCCTGGCATCTGCTACTCCCAAAGCATGGTGTGCAGGCACACATGGACACATACATGGTGCAAATGCACATATGCGCTCTTCTCTTTGCCTCTGAACTAAGACCCCATAGAGAGGAGCCTAAGAGGGGGAGGGGGTCTTCCCAAAAGAAGCAAGCTCTGTATTTTCTTTGTTCTTAAGAAAGCAAATCAGCTCATGCTTATTCTGTTATCCCCCTCAGAACTGCATTACTTCTAGAGAAAAAAAGATATGCAAAACCAAATCAGTGATCAGAAGTAAACTTTGAAGAGCAATGTTTATAAACGAAGATCAGTCTGGGTCTCTGATCTGGAGCCATTCTGTGGCGGCCACAGGAAGAAGGAGATCAAAGTTGGGGTGGGGTACTCTGGAAGGCAGCTATGCTAACCACCGTGTCACCAATGCATGAAGTGGGACACATTCTATGTAAGAGGATTAGTGCTTTTCCTCTCATTAAATTACTGCACGACCTCCATGTGTGCAAGTACTGGTTATAGTTTCTGTGGGTAGGTCCTTGCAGCTTGTTATGTCCTGTCTCTTGACACAATAACATATTTTTTTTTTTGTGCTGGGAAGATAGTTCAGTCTGTAGTGTGCATACTGTGTAAGCATGTTGACCCGAGATCAACCCCAGAAGCCATATGGAGAACTGGCATGGTGCCACACTTGTAATCTAATTGTTGGGGGAGATAGTGACAGGATCCCTGGGACTTGCTGACCTGCCAGCCTAGCTGAATTGGTGAGCCCCAGGTCTTAGTCAGAGGTAACATTTGAAAAAATGAGGTGGGATAGGAGATGGCTTGGTAGGAAATGAGGTCCTGAATTGAAATCTCCTGTGCCTACATAAGAAGCCAGGCATGGCCATGTGAGTATAATTCTAGTGCTGTATGCACATGCATGTGTGTATGTCGGGGAGGGGTGGGCAATCTCTGGAGCTTGCTGGTTGCAAGTCCGCCTCCAGGGTCAGTGAGATACCCTGTCTCAAGAGAACAAGGTAGAGAGAGATAGAGTAAGACAGCCCACTTCCTCTCCTGGCCTCTGTGCACATGTAGTCATGAGCATTTACATACTTACTCTTGTGCACATTCCATACCACTCATACACAATGGGCACATGGTATATCTCTGTCTATGTTGTCTCTCTGTCTCTCCTCTGTCTCTCTGCACTTAACACACACACACACATACACACACACACACACACACACACACACACACACACACACACACACTCACCACAAACCCACCTCTATACTCCCAAACAACAAAACATGTCTTAACGTAGAGAATAGGGAGTTGGGACTATATTCATTTCCCATTTTGGTTATCAGTCATCTGGTTTGCTTATTAAAATAACAATACAAAACATTCATATAAGCCCATCATAGCAGAATGACCTTAGGCACAGCATTTTAGCTTTCTGGGTCTCAGATCCTTGACACATCAATAGAGGAGGCCAAGTTCCTCTGTATGTAGCTCATCATTTCCAGGGTTTTATCCTTTCCCTTGGATTTTCTGATTTCTTCCTCTAATCCCTTTGAGGTAGCTGTCTCTATGGGATGACATCTTGCCTCTTCCCTCAGTTTTCTAAAAATATCGCTACACTTTCAGGTCGTTTTTTCTCCCTTTAAAGAGTCAAATGTGGTTTTATGACCATAACAACTTTGCATCTAGTCATCTTTTCCTTTCTTCTTGTCATAGCTGATAGGGAACAGAGGGCACTTACATGTGTTAAAAGTGCCCATTCAAGCTTGTGAACCTCAGGAAGACTGTCCTGCTAGTCTTACCAGCTCCAACTTTCAGTTTGCTAACCATGGTATTGAGCGATTCTATGGGACATCTTATAAATATTAATCTTTGCAGGTCTAGGTACTACTATGTCTCCATTGTCCCTCACCTAGTGCAACTGGAACATCTGACCAAAAGACAAAAGATTGTTTTCCTGGATATATACCATGAGAGAGAAGGAAGAGTTTTTGGAATTATAATGTCCAATAATTGCCAAGATGATGATATATGAGAGATACTGTGACTAGCTCTCCTTTACAGGACCTTTGCTACATGTCAGGTCCTATGTCATGGGTTTTACATGAATTAATTTATTGACTCCTCACCACCTGCTAGGTAACTGTCATCATATTCTTCTTTTTTTTTTGGTGTAAAGACTTGTCCACCCAGTATAGGAGAACAGTCTATACTTGAAGGAGCCAGGGTCCTGTCTGCACAGAGCTCTTGTAATTACATATCTCTACAAGAAGAGGATTCTTAACTTTCCTCTCTCCTCTCCTGTTGGTTTACAGTAACTGTTGTTGCTATGGCACCTGTTTGTTTACAGTACCTGTTGTTGCTATGGCACTGACTGGCTGGGATCGCCTTCCACCGCTTATTCCATAGAGTTCAATTTCATACTCAGTGGCCTCTCTGAGACCAGTTATGTCCCTGGTACGTTCAGGGGAAGGGAGGATTATTTCTTGTGGTTCGGACTGCTTTTTGGTATCTCTAATCCTGAGAACAAAACTGTCGAATATCCCTTCATCAGCAGTCCAGGACAGACGGAAACCACCTGGAGTGGCATCTGAAACTAGAAGGTTGTCAACTTCTGGTTCAGCTTCTAGAGGGAGAGAAGATGGATGGAAGAAGGAGGAAACAGAGCATTAATCAGCAGTCCATAAACCTCCTTCCTGGTGGGATATCAGAGTGCAGCGATGCCTTGGACAGAGTGTCCTGAGATACTGGGAAAGAAAATCATTCCATATTAATAAGTCTAGTAGGACAAGGACAGGGGAAACATTGAGTTGACACATTCAATACAAGACAAGCATACTCTTGCATCTGTGAGTTTTGTCTAAAAGTAACTGCATAAAACCACATCTGGACTTAGCGTTGGCCCCTCCCATGCATTATTAAACAAGTTCAAAGCTATAACTTGTTTACATTTGCTCTTTCTTCCAGTGGCTGAGTGCCCATCGTCTGTGAGTGCCTTTTCTTTTCTTTTTGAAAAGACAAATAAACCAACTTTAATGATCTGTGGAACTGTCCCAAGTGATTCTAATGATTATATTCCCCTGTAGCCTGAGCAAAATAACTTAAAATATTCTGGTCTTTTGGCTTTGTTAACAGGAGCTGTTATACAGAAGAAAGCTGCTGTTCTTTACTTTCTTTTCTGTCAATTTTATTTCCTTGCTAGTTTAGTTATTAGGTAAGTGTTATGTGGTAGAATGAGGCTTGGGACCTCTTGAAATATATTTACACATCCTTTGTACCCAGGGTTTCATTTTGACAACTAGACAAAACTCAAGGTCAAAATAAATTTGAAGCTGGGTTTCCCAAAGTGTGTTCCTAACGAACTATTCCTGCTTTATCACTTTCCTTTACAAAGCATTCCTTGTCAAAGAAGTTTGGAGAATACTGTTCCCTGCTAACACACAATAAGATATACCGAAAAGCCTGTGTGGTCAAAGATCCTGTTTCCAAATTTATCTCAAAATGAAATGTCATCAAATGAGGTCTGTGAAGAGTCTCTAGATCTTGTCTTCTCTAGAAATACTTTGGGAAACACAGATTTTTGACTGTTAAGCTGGTTAATGTGATATTTCCATAGGAGGTATTAGTCTTGAGAACATTATGAATTTAGTCTGTGTTGGACAACCTCTCTGATATTAGTTTTTATACAAGACCAGTTTAATAAATTTCATTTAGTTTCCAATGGTAAGATAACTAGGTAAGTTGGTTAAGATCACAGGATGAGATTTTGAGATAGCAAAGATTTAAAATATTTTTTCAAAATATACTCATTGGTATATTTCTTTTGAGAAGGCTGAAATGTAGCTGGGAACCAGCCAGGATGAACACAAAGGAAGGTCAGTGGAGTAAGCTTGTAAGAGATATGGGCAAGACATGGACTAAAGGACTTGGAACATTGAAGGGAAACATTTCGACCTTCTCCTTTCTATGATGGGAGGAGCAAGTACTCATTAAATGTTTGAAACAAGGAAAAGCATGAAAGAACAAGTCACATTTGTGGATTAAATGGGGAATACAGACAAAATGTTAAAATCACAGTGATCCTGTAGACAGACTACATGAAAAGGGACCAGGAAGAGGAGAGTATGGCTCTCTTGAATTGAAATACCTGTAACAGCCTCAGCCCTCAAGGGCTTGGTTTGGTGCCCTTGGGTGAAGCCAGAGACCAGGACCTCATAGCCAATACCGGTTATGAGGCCTCTAAGCTCCAGCTTCCTCTGGGTTCCTGAAAGTGTGAATTCCTGGGGGTCCAGCAGCTTCCCAGAATCCACCACCGTAACTACAAAGCTGTCAAAGGCATTCTCCGATGCCGTCCAGGAAACTGTGAACCCGTAGGGATTAGTGTCGGAAATGGTTAAATTTTCCAGAAGGGGCAAGGCCTCTGAAAGAAGGGGGAGTGAAAATGACTCAGGTTAGCAGCACTGATTTGTCTAGAGCAGCCCGTGACTCCAAGAACACTGACAGACTCTCAGTCAATCATCCCATGAGTGAATACCCATGACTGCAAGAAGACTGACAGATTACCAGTCAATCATCCCATGAGTGAATATCCATAACTCCAAGAACACTGACAGATTCTATGTCAGTCATCCCATGAGTGAATATCCATGACTCCAAGAACACTGACAGAGTCCCAGTCAACCCATAAGTTAATACACATGACTCCAAGGAGACTGATAGATTCCCAGTCAATCATTCCATGAGCTAAATGCTCAGAAAAGGAACATTTAATAATAATGTATTGGGTACCTGATAGTGTTATATAGAGTGATTTTTCTCAACAAGACAGTGTAGTAAGTATCACTCCCACTCATAGATTAAAAAAAAGTTTCTAAGTGGTAGAATGAGTTGGCTCAAATCTCACCCTAGCATGTGATAGAGCTAAGTTTCAGCTGAGACTAACCCAGGCCATGCACTTCTCACTATAGAAATATGACACCCTGTGTCAGTTTGGGACCTTTATCTATCTTTTTTTTTTTTTTTTCTGTTCTTGGTTCTGAAGCAAATCAGATTTTTTTATTGTCGTTGCAAGCATACTTCCTTTTTAGTACTAAGATATTTTATATCTTACTCTGGTTCATATTTTGAATCCAGTCATTTGGGACAATTAGTGAGCAACCCAGCTTCACAAGCTGGGATCACAGGAACAACCAGTAAGATTTGTTGTGTTACTGTTTGTCCAAATTAACAGTTTATGTTTATAATCCAGGAATAGAGTCTAAGGCTTGACAACCTTTGTGCTGTTTATTTTTCTGGGTGTCCTGTTATCATGCTTTGTTTTTCCATTCATCAAATATCTGTGTCCCAGACACACTTATTTCCTAGTTGCCAATGGGTCATTTCACACACTGCTTAGGCTTCCCAATGAGTGATCTTATGGTAGCCAAGTTCCTGAAAATAACTCCTAGTTGAGAAAGCTGCACATTCTTGATCCAGTGTAGCATAGTGAATGATACTGTAATGGAGGGGTGGCCACCTGCCTGCTAACCTTCATTACACTGATGGGAAAAGAAAGACTCTTTCAAAGTTCCAGATCTAGTACATGGGTAAGCTGGAATCCAACATAGGCTTCTTGCTCTGAATTCAGTATTCTTTCCACATCCTCAGCCCATCAGTGCTGGCACATTCTGAGACATAGAGAAGACTAGGGGAGAAGCCCAAATGTATCCTCTCTACTACAACGGCATATAGCCATGCTGAATCTATCTGCTCTATATCAAAAGGGAGAGGGGTAGGAAGTCCATGTTCAAATCTGCTTTAGCAGAGTTTAATTTAGAACTTCCTTCCTTCCTTCCTTCCTTCCTTCCTTCCTTCCTTCCTTCCTTCCTTCCTTCCTGTCTTTCTTTTTTCCAGCTAAAATTCCAGGGATGTAAAGAATATGTTTAAAAAGAAGTCATTGGTATCTGCATAAGTGAATGAATGCCTTCATCCAGAAACAGAGACTTAAATATTGCTGTGACTTGGACTTCCTGTGCTGATGTGGAAGTAGTTAATGTTTATTTTGTGAGATTCTTTTCTTTAATGAGAAGATTTCCCAAGAATTGTAGCTTTATCAAAGCAAAGATGAAAATTTATTTACTGTTCAAACAGTCTTGGTTTGTAAAACAAAGGTCTCAAATGTTGCTTTTGTTTAGATAAATGCTGACTTTCTTTTATAGCTGCCTCTGTAGCTCTCTGCCATTAAAACAGTGAATTCCAGAGAAAACAGGTTACTTTCAGGCTAACTAGTCAGTCAAATGCTAGTCTTCCCCTGACCCCCCCCCCCGGTCTTTCCTATTCATTTTCTTTTCTTTTTTCTTTTCTTTTTTTTTTGTTCTGCCTCTTTCAAAATGTGGAGTTTTTTCACAGTATGGATTAGCAAAAACAATAATGTAACTGGATCTTGCTTCCTTCCTGAGTGCTTCTGCTTCAGCTTCCCTCTCTTCTCTATGTTCTGTGGGAGGTCCTCAGAAGGTGACAAGTAAGGGCCTGATGGGACCTGTGTACTTGGGATAATAAGACTCTCCTCTCACACACATTTGATGATTGAAAAGCAAAAAAAAAAAATAACCATTTAAAATCTCATGCTACACACCCAATGTTCTACTAAGAGGAGGTTGTAATGCATGTTTCTATTGTTTCATATGGGCTTGTTGGTTCTTTTAGCTCTTTATGTGCAGGGATGAGGAGAAAAACTAAGACCTTACTCATGCTGGGCATGACTTTACCACTGAGCTACACCCCAGCCTTGTTTACTTTTAACAAGACCACTTTACTTTTCAGAAACAACAGAGGGACACAGCATGGATAGAATATCTAGAGGATGCCAGGCAGTGACATTTCACCCATGTCTGCTAGGTTCCCAGTATAGGTACCCAGGAGCACCAGTGGATACTCTCTTCCCTAATAAAGAAATTGAGGTTTCACAGAAGCAGCTGACCTGAACAAGGGGGAGCTCATGGTCCCCAGAATGATAGCTGGGAAACCAGCATGGGACTGATCCAGACCCCATGAACGTGGGTGTCAGTGATGAGGCCTCAGAAATCCATGGGGCCTCTTGTAGCAGATCTGTACTTATCTCTAGCATAGGAATGAACTTTGGGAGCCCATTCCGCATAAAGGGATACTCCCTCAGCCTAGACACACAGGGGAAGGCCTAGGCCCTATCCCAAAGTATATGACAGACTCTGAAGATCCCCTATGGAAGGCCTCACCCTCCCTGGGGAGCAGAAAGGGTCTGGGTTAGGTAGGGTGTTAGTGGGGGGCGGGGGGAGGAGGGGAGGGAGAGGGAACTGGTATTGACATGTAAAACAATCTTGTTTCTAATTTAAATAAAAACTGGGAAAAAAAAGAAATTGAGGTTTAAATAAATTTGCAACTTGCCAAGACTATGTTGGCAAGATGATGTGAGAGAGGTTTAGAAATCAATCAGGCTTGCTCCCAGCTACCATAAATATTTATTTAGCTATGCTCACATATCTCACTTATAGTAATTTAGACTCTAGGAGGGACTGGCTTGGTAACGACAGTTGACAACATCTGTCACCTGAAAGTTACCCTTATCAGAAGAGAATTTGTAAGAATTTTTTGAGGTTTGTCAAGTTAGAGATTTGCTTTTCTATACCATTGACTCAGGTAAGTTCAGGGCAGAAAATAGGCATTATGTCTTTTGTGATTCAAAGAAATTTCACAGGTCAAATTTAATAGTGGGTAAAGTTTTGCATTGACCTGCCTTCTTAGGTTGAATTTGTCAGTTTGTTGTGTTTGGCTGTTTTGAGTAAGATTTTGTGTGGCTTGGGGTTGATTTTGTTATGACAAGTTATAGTATTTGCAGGACTTCTAGCATATTAGGATAGGCACTTTGTATCCTACCTGCCACAATTTTTGGACATAGACTTCACTCTTTATTCAGACTCTCTGTGCTATGGATAAAACATCCTATAAAATGGGCCCAAAGATTCCTGAAGCTCTATGCAAGAGTGAAGAGTTCCCACGAGGGCCTGTGACTGCCCACTCATTCTCGGGAGTGGCATTGCTTTTCAAGGTTAGAAATTTATATTTGGTGTCTTTGCATCAGTGGAAAATGTGGCAAATACAATATATATATATATATATATATAATATATATTATAATAAGAAGGGAATTTTGTCATTATTGATTCCATAGGTAAACCTGGAGGACAGTAAGTGAAATAATCCAGGCATAGGAAAAGAAAGTACTTCATTATCTCCTTGTTATGGAGAATCTAAATAAATTGAACTGATGAAAGTAGAGAGGAGATCAATGGTATAAGAGGCTAGGGTTGGCCAATTGCCATCGGTCAAAAGGTACAAAGTTCAGTTGTACAAAAGGAATAAGCTTGAATGAATTATTGCATAGAGCAGTGGCCTCAGTTAATAATAAAATTTGGATGTCCCAAAATTGCTGGAAGATTAAAATTTAAATATCCTCATCACAAAAGGCAGATATAGTAATTGATTTGCTTTAGTGATTTACAATATATACATATGTTAAAACATCACTTTACACCATATATATAAACTTGTAACACACACATATATGAACATAACCTGTAGGTTAAAAATAAAGACCTTTACATTTGGAGTCAAGACTATGTTTAGGATTGGATTTTTCCTTTTATAATGCCTATATCCTTTCCCCAGAATCCAAAACAGATAATGAGAACCTTTGAATACCTGTTACAACAATGGCAGTGACAGGTCTGGTGGAGTCACCGGCCCAGGTGGTCCCTGTTACACTGACATCATAGGCAGTGTTCTCCACCAAGCCCATGATGTGAGCTTGCTGTGCATCTCCTGGGACTGTGAGCTGTTGAGACTCATGCAATGAATGAGTATCGCTCACATTGATAGTAATCTTTGCAAAAAGCCCAGCTTTTGTGGTCCAAGACATGTTGAAGCTGTCAGGAGTAATATTGCTAAGGATTAGCATGCCCAACTGTGGTTCAGGCTCTGAAGGGAAGGAACATGGGCAGAAACAAAGAGAGAGCTGTTAGAGGAAGTAGTAGATTTCTTCATAATTTTACCGTTGAGTTTGAATGTATGTATATATCCAAACATTTGCAGAAAAAAAAGAGAGAAAGAAGAATCTTGGGCAGTATCTTTGCTTGCATTGACTGTATGACTAAGAAGTTATTGCTCTTTTTGCAGATGTTCATTTAAAGTATAAGAGCTTCGGCAGTCATTTGTGAAGGAAAGTTAACCAGCCATCAGAAGTACAGATAGGACTCATATAAAAGGTAATGTGGCTACATTTCCCCAAATCTCTGAGGTCCACAGCCTTCCAAGATGTCCCAGGGAAAGACAGCTTTGTGATGAAGTGTCCACCATAACCAGAGACCATTTTCTTTTACTGGGGCACACTTCCTTCCAAAGGCTTTGATAAGGCTTGTTCTTTAAATAAATCTATGCAACCTCACTCACCCCCCTTAGTGACCAATGGATTCCCTATTTTATGGATGGCTTCAAGTTCCTCAACAAGCTACAGTCCCACTGAATATATTTTAGAAAGTGCTACTTGGGGTTTCCTTAGTGTTCATCTGACCTTATATAGATGCACAAATTAAAGGCTAACCTCCACACTTATGTAGAATTTCTTCAAGGGCATTGGAAACTTAAATGTATGCATAATAGGAAAATCCTTACCTCACCTCAAATGCTATGAAAATGAAGATGGTTTCTATTAATAAATATCTGGCAGGTGCAAAAGCTGTAGGAAACTTAAAGTTAAGCACTGAATTCCTTGATTATGGAATTTACTTAATGGGCCCTTTGCAAAAAGGGAATTCTGTTTAGGCAAAACTTGTCTTGTCCCTTAAACCGTCAGTGACAAGCAACTCATTTAATATAATAGCCCTGCACAGCTAGTGCCAAGTGAGATGTATATGGGATAGGACTTCTAGTCATTTATTAAGTGATACTATGAGAAGTAAGTCAAACCAGGTTTCATTTTAAAGACAAACAGTAGTCTTAGAAGATGGAGCTATTCATAGGATTTAGGGTGGGAAAGAGGCAGACTATTTTTTTCCACGCTGGCAGTTGTTTCACTTCGATGCCAATATTTGGAGATAAGAACGGGCTCATCTGAGTAAATTTTAACTGCAAAACTACATGGCGTAAATGCTACAAGGTCTCTAAGGATCAAACCAATCTGACTGAGAAACAGCTTACAGCCATAGCACTGGCATGGCCTTTTTCCCCCGTGTCAATTTGAGGTGCTGATAATGCTATAGTTTCCACTACCACACTGACATTTTTTTTCAGCCACAGAGAGGATAAGATCCTCCAGATGGAACTCAGTTCTCCACCATCTTTTGCTGTAGAAACAATCTCCTGAATTAATGATGCAGTCTGTAACTCTTCTCATGTGACTGTAAGAAGATTGGCAGTGCCAATGCATTCATCAGAGAGATGGGGGCTTTGGTTCCTGAGATTAGTGTTACCTTCATTCAATGCCCAGAGGATGAAATCACACTGAAATGTGAGATGTAAGACAAATCCCAGGAAGAGAATGCTAGTTAGAGTGTGTTCAGTGCTCCATGCAAACAAGGGACAGCTTTCTCCCACCTCTTCTAACCCTTACAAACACTTCCTCGACATGCTGTCTGCTTCCAAGAGAGACAGGCATGTTTAAAGATTTAGTGCTCTGAATATTCACCACATGCACTGCAATTTTGACAAAATGATGGGTGGAAAGGAAGTTCTCATGCTTCAGAACAGACAACAGTGGGTGACAGTGCATGCTTAACAGACTCGATGTCAAAAGAGAGCAAGCAGCCTGTTGTCAGGAATCCAGAGAAATGAAAATCGCAAGAACAAGACGGCCATGACTAGGTTTTCAAATGAGGCCTTTTGGTTGCAGTTTAGGGCCTCTTCTTAATATTCTAAAGGCCCTGATATATAAATTCCTGGCAGATGGAAGGAAACTGTAGATTGCTGTGACCTTAAACATGCAGACCTTCCATTGAGTGAGACACATGAGACTTTGATTAGAAAGACCACAAACAGATGAGTATGGCTACTATGAGGAAAGACAACTTAAGAGTGGAGGAAAAGATGGGTTAGGAATTGAAAGAAAACCAGTCATGTTAACTCAAATACAAACAGAGCAACTCCAGATGGGAGAAGCTATTTAGGGAAGAACATTTAGACTCTGAAGTTCCTTACTTTGGGATGAAGTTTATTTTAAAGATGTAAATCTCTGATTAGATGGTTTTTTATAAAATTAAGAAGGATCTGGTAGAAGTACAAGGATGAAAAATGGGCGGCAGGTGAATTTTAAAATGTTGCTCAGAAGGGATCAATGGAGACTGAAGAACCCCAATAGCAAGTGCTTTTGGCAGTATGGACCACCAGGATCTGAGCATTCTGCCTGCCTATCAGCCTGTGCAGGCAAATGGTATAATTAGAAGAAAACTTGCTTCTAGGGATGGCAGATTTCAGGATGACTCAAGACAGAGTATGATCAAAACAACTGACTTTTGTATGAAAGCTACTAAGGGCAAACTCCTGAGGTCATATTTGAGGTACAGATGTGGCTAAGAAGAGAACTGTCTATGAAAGTGATTATATATGAAAATATGTTCATCCAAATCACCAGTATAGTCAAAATTAAAAGACAGAAGACTAAATCCTTAAGGTTTAAGACTCCTTTCAGATAAGGAATTGTTCTTTGTTGAAAACCAATTCAAACCAAGTGTATATGGTCAACTGATATTTGTCCCTTTTATTTTATTATACTTTAACATGAATGGGCTGAGGACCAAGTACCTCTGGCTTCCTTTTTCTAGGGACAACTCTGATAACAATTTGAAGTCTAAAATAGCATATGAATGAAGTCTCTGTCAATCATTGGTAGCATAAGTAGAAGGTAATTTTGATGCTGTAATACGAATCCTTTTCTTGGGTTCCCCAGAACTTGGACCCTTTTTTGTGAACTATAATGAAAAAGCTGCATTTCTTAAATATATATCATATAAGCATGTATATATAGTTACACATATCTAAATATATTATATATTATATGTAAACATATATAATATATTACATACCAATATAGTACATATGTATGTAAATATATATGCATAATATATAATTCTAGTGTGGGGTGTACTAATTTAACTCTAAGAAGAATGTATTGCCTAAAATGTGCTAAAAATACTGCTAGAGTGGACAAACCTTTTCTCCCTAAATTCACAGATGATTCCTTCTTACTGAACAATGGAATCATCTGGCACAGAACCCATGCCATGTTACTAGATACCTGGAGCAAGAACAGTTTGCTTCCTTTGGGACTCTCCTTATTTGAACACAATTATTATCTCCATTTTGCTATGTGTTCTGGACAGAGGACATCTTTTCCTCTACAGCTGGTATTTAAGTTGAGGTGATGAATATGGTGTGACTATCTCCTGCTTATCTGATGAATTAGCTACTTTTTCTTTTCATTTTCCCAGCTGGAGAAAAAAAGCAACAATCAAACAGAACACTATTGACAATTTCCTTAAATCACTACGATAATTCCGTATGAAGCTGTTTAAGACTCTAGGGAGAAAAAGAACTCAGGATAACAAAAAATTTAAATTTGACTGGAAGAGAATCTTTGCAAGCCCAGGACAATCCTCATGAAAATTTTGAAGTAACCAAAGGGGAGAGTTCCTTTCTTCAAATGCTGTATGGCAACCTGGATAAAGTGTCATACTATACTTACAGTGATCTGCTTATGATAACACAGACACATGGATTCATGCAATTGTACCAATTAGGGTCTGTTGGAAGAGAGTTTTGTTAGGCAATGTCACATTCCAGCAACCTAGGAAAGCTAGTATTCCATGGCTTGTACCCCAGTGGCCAAAGAAATGAAGTGGCTCCATCCTGTTGACAAAGACTGTGGAAAGAATGTCAGAAACTAGAGAATGCTCAAGTACCTGTGGTAGCTGTGGTACTGATGGTTTTGGTCCGGATGCTGGGAGCAATTCCAGAGAGGTAGACAATGAAATCAGTACTAGGGGGAAGCCCTGAGATGTGGGCAGTTCGTTCAGCACCAGATATGTTATGCTCTGCCATCTGCAGCAACCTATTGGAATCAATAATTTCAATAGTAAACATGTCGAAGATCCCATCAGTCGCTGTCCAGGAGAGATTGAAGCTCTCAGGAGTTACGTCAGAAACATTCAAGTTTCCAATTTCAGGTTCTTTGGCTGAAAAACGAGAGGGTAGAAGAAAAGAAACAGTTTGATTAGTTGTTTGGCTGTGTTTTGTGGAGGTGGTTAATAGAACCATGCCTGGGGAGAAAGATTTGATAGTTCAGGGTTACAGTGAGATAAAGCGATGCTACTAGTTAAGTCAGTGCCAATGAAAGAGAAAAGGGTTTCATTAAGAGAAAAATGAACAAAGAAAGGTAAGGCTGTTAGGTTTTTCTGCTTTGCATTTGCCACTCATGGTCAGGCCTGGCAAGACACTTCAGGACAGGAGATGGGCTGGCTGGTCTCAGTGGAAATGGCTTCATCTTGTCTCCAACAGCCCTGCCTCAGGGTCATTGGCCATCAGTCAAAAGATATGAGGGCTGACAGCTTCTAGGCTCTTGAGCTGTGCTCAGGGACCAAGATTGCTTGCATTCCTGCGTTAGCCATTCTTTGCTTTGATAGAGTGCCCATCTATCTATATGGGTGCTAAGTAATTCTGACACCATGGGCCTCCCTGGGTGGGACCTTGAGGCTTCTGGTTTTGTCACTTGAAAGGATCCACCCATCTCTCAGTGTAACTCTTGACAATTTTTTAGACTTTAGATAAGGGACAGCCAGCTGTTCTCATCATCTGTTAAAATAACATGTTCTCTCTTCCCTGTGTCTCTGTGGGCCAAGAAGGCTAGTCCTTCATTGCCAGCCAAGACAGCTGAGCCAAGCAGTTCAGACAGCCATTTTAGCCAAGAAATAATACTTTGCCTAAGAGACATCCAGCCAGTGCTTTTGCTTTTCTGAGAGGTAGCAATATAGCACACACAGTGTGCGCATGGGAGGTGTTTGTGAAACTAGTAAAATCTGTGCGGTGAGGAGTAAGACTCCTGATCTCAGAGACACAGATGAGTTACAGCCCTTCCCCTCCACAGACTAACTCAACAGAGAGAAGAATGTTGCTACCATAAAACAGAATACAGATGACATCCAAACCGCAAGATCTGCAGGAAAGATCAGAAGTGGTGGGTGATTGCTCTGCCTTCTGGGAAGGAGTGGTTTGTGGATGTCAGACAAGAGCCCATAGGAACATTCAGGAAAGCCTCAACTGCGACCTCTGGGCATTCTGAGGTCACTGTCCACACAGTGGTTCCTGTGTTTGGGGTATGCATCAGTGCCAGTGCTCTTAGTGACTGAGGCAAAATCGTAGAGCTGTACTTTTGAATAAACAAAGATGTGAAGATTTTCTGTAAGAATGTAGTCACAGTGACTATATATAAAGGGGAGGCAGCCTCTTGGAAAACAACTCATCAGGGCACACCATAAGACAAGCCAGGGAAAACAGGATTAGGGAGGGCTGTTCACTTGGGCGGACTCCCAGGGATCATTGAATGCTTTATAACTGGAATAGTGTGATGAGTAAACCAGAATGCACCACTGGTGTTGGGACTGGGAACTTGCTACTTGAGCACCAATGCTTCAAGAAACAACTCTTGATTCACAGAGTGAAAGGGGGAAATCAGCATTTTTATATTTATAGCTTGGGAGACTCTTTCTCTGATGGCTACTGACTGCCCTTCTGCTAAAAGACACTCTCTTTGGTATATTCTCCAGTCATAACTGTATGATGCTTCCTTTCTTTGGTCAGCTATTTAGTAATTTGGTATTCTAACAATGACTGTATCTGAGAGAATTGCCTACAAGAGGATAATTCAGTTCTTTTGTTCTGCTCACAATGTTTACAAGAGTCATTGGTTAAGTGTAAGCACTGTAGGACCAATCTCCAGGAGGGATTTTGAAATAGTGCAGCATCATTTTTGAACAGCAAGAGTCTCTAAAATAAATTATCTGTACTCTATCAGAATTCATGTGTGGGAAGATGGGCCTTTTCTTTGTCAGGCTTAGAGATGGGAATAAAGACCAACAGGCCATTTCCCCAAAGACCTTTATGCAGAGACGTCATTGCAGGATTGACCAGGTAAATCATGAGAGTGGGTGTTGGAGGCTAGAAGGGGCAGTATCTTACTCAGCTTGTCATTGCTGTGGCCAAGGCATTGGGATGAAGGACTAGTTCACAGAGAGGGCTCACAGAGAGCATGCATCATGCATGGAAAGGATTCAGCCATAGAAAAATGCTAATTTTCTTGCCATCTCTTGAAAGAGAGAGAGAGAGAAAAGAGAGAGAGAGAGAGAGAGAGAGAGAGAGAGAGAGAGAGAGAGAGAGAGAGAGAGAGAGAGAAACAGAGGGGAGAACACAGGGAACCATGAAGATGTGGGCATGGGAAAAGATACCTGTGGAGGCGTCAGCAGAGAGCATTGGTGTTCTATAGCCCTGGATCACCCCATAGATGGAGACTCTATAAGGAGTGGCAGCCTTGAGGCCTGGGATTTCCATAGCCCTGATGCTACCGGGCACTGTGAGGTTCTGAGCAGCCTCCACATTGTTGGCCTCCTGCACCTGGATAACAAAGTGCTCATAGGCCAGATCGTCTGTGGTCCAGTTGAGTATGAGGCCATCCCAGCTGACCTCAGTCACTGATAAGCCTCCCAGATGAGGGAGCTCCTCTGAAGAAGGCAGAGAGGTTTTTGTCAGTGCTGCAAACTGAGCAAGAAAGCCAAATGCCCCACAACCCAACTCCAGGAAAGCAAAAGGGGAGAGAAAGAATGTTTTCTTTTGGTTTTGGTAACTCCTGGTCTCTGCGTGCTTTTGTATTAATATTTTGCTAATCTGGTTATAGTTTTGTTGAAGAGTTGAAAATAGTCAGGAAGGGACAATTTGCATCCTGTCTCGGTGAAGGGCAGAAACATGGAAGTCTCCAGGAATGCACAGCCTGTGGCTAAAGGCAAGAGGGAAAAGGATGGGATTGGGGAGGGGTAAGAAAATAGGAGTAGTTAAAAGCACAGGATTTGGCAGTCCAGAGACCTGGGATAGAATTCTGACACAGATATTGGCAAGTTGTGTCATCTTGGGCATCTTGCTTTCTCTCTGAGCTTTCAGTTTTAAAAAGAAATGATAGTACCATCTAATTAGGTTCTATGATAGTGACATGTTATTTATCAACATCTTTATATCATGTTTATCTGCTGCATGGAAGATTTCACTGGGAAATTCCACTTATTAAAGGATCTGTGCACCTTCAGACCAAGGCTTGCAGACTACAAGTACAGGTCATCAGCAACCCCCACCCAGATCGTACATCCCAGAGGCTCTGTACTTTAGCTCAACACAATACAGGAATTAAGGCAAAATGATAACCTGGCCAGCTTAGGTAAATTATTGTTATCATCTTCCTTATATCTGGCATGTGTGTACTTCACAGCAATGGCCAAATTTACTGTGTGTGTGTGGGGGGGGGTTAGGCTGGAAAACTGATGGTTTGAATTGGGTAATTTGGTGGCATTATCAAAACAGTAGGCATGCAGAGAGGGGCCAGCATCAAAACTTTACCACCACACATCATTACAGCCTACTTGAAATCTATTTCTGGACCCCTTATGAATAATAGCAGATAGCTTTCTGTGAGACATGGAACAGCATATTTTCAAGGAACAAATTGCTACGAATTGCTTTTCTTCAGCTTAAATGAAAACCATTGAACTTTAATGCATTGCTTTTCCTTGGAAATGTTCTTGCCCCATGGGTCTTTCATAGAGAGAGTCTTGGATAATGTCTGCACAAGATGACTAGATCACTTCCCAGCTCTGAAGAGGTCCAACTAGGAATTGGGTATCAGTTTGTGCCTCTGAGGGCAATAATGAAAATATTTCTCTAGAAATTTCTGTTTTCCTGTGATGGAAACCTGCTGCCTCTGCTATTCCTTACCGTGGTTAGCTTTACCACTGTGGTGGCTATTCTTGGTTGTCAATTGACTACATCTGTAATAACTAAAACCCAAGCAGCTGAGTACACCTGTGAGGGATTTTTTTTCCTAAATTAAATCATTTGAAGTTGGAAGACCCAATTTTAATTCTGATCTTTTGGGGTGGGAGGATCCAGCTTTCATCTGGGCCACCCCTTCTGCTGGCAGCCTGTATAAAGCACATGGAGGAAGGAAGTTTCCTCTCTGCCTGCTTGCTTTACTCTCACTGGCAAATCCATCTCTTCACTGGCATTACAGCCTACTTCCCCAGGATTCTAGTGTATACTAAAGGCCGGCTGAGACATTCAGCCTCATATACTGAACCATTACTATATTCTTCGACCTTCTGGTGATAGACAGCCACTAGTGAATTACAGTCTGTAAGCTATTCTAATGAATTCCATATATATAGTCATTCTATAAGTTCAATTCCTCTGGAGGACCCTGAATAACACAACTATAAACTTAGTTGTTCACTGTTCAACACTGGCTGAATGGTAGACACTTTGTCAAGTGCTTTCAATTCTTAGTTTAACTATTTCTCACAGCAGGGTTCTAAAGCAGGGATATTAATTTTGTTCTGAAGATGAGAAGGCCCAGGGATACAAAGTAATATATCCAGAAATAATATTCAACCTGTAATATGGAATTTTAGCCCAGACCTGCTAAGTCATAGATCATGTCCCCTGCCAATCATATTCAGATAAGATTTCCAACCTATGAGGGATTTTTCCTAATCTAAGGACAGGCTGGCATATATCACTATATCCCTGTGATGTATGTCCCTGTGATGACCTCTACAACAAGTTTAGTGTTGAGGTCCCTGATTTTTCCATGCAGGGAGACTGTGAAGGGAACACCAGCCCTGAGGCTTAGGATTTCTGTGGAGTAAAGGCTACCAGGAATAGTAAGGTGATGAGTTCCTTTTGCTTGGCCAGGTTCCTGGACTCAAGTGATAAACTAACTGGTCATAACTCCTGTCTGTTGTGGTCCAGTCCAGTCTGAGAGAATCTGAGCTAAGCTGTCATTGTGAGGTTTCCCAGATGGAACCTCCTCTGTGTGAGTTACTAAAAGGGGATTTTAGTAACGCACCCTGGGGTTCAGGTGAGATGGGGTTTGAAGTTGGGATGAGCTGTTTGGTTGGCGTTGACTACAGATGTATGATTTACTGCAGTATTGCACATACTCCAATGGTTGGTATTAAAGCTATGTTTTTCTTCCAGCCTTTGGGATTGAAAGGCAGTGTTTAGAATTGCTCAGAACTTCCATTCCTGACACACAAATAGGGCTAAATGAAGATCTTGAGTATTTTCTTAAATAAGCTCAGATATATTTTAGTTTTCACTTACAAATTGTGCTTTCCAGCTTCCCAAGAATCTGTTACAATGAAACTTACTTTGCAAGAAAAGTCACCTGTCATTTTTGACAAAGAGGAGTAGGTAGAATTTTGCAAGGAACTGGCTACTAGGGTTAGTGCAGGACCTGCCCAAATCATGGATAAGACACTTGGCGAGATGTAGGAGTGATTCACTGGTGCTTCCCCAACATGGAAGGAACAAGCCCTGTTTACAGACTTGACTCCTCTTGAGTAGAGACAAGGGTTGGAGAAAAGGAGTGAATGAGTCTAGAATACCTGTTAAGACTTCAACAGAGAGAGGGGCTGTGCTGAAGTCCTGAGTGACCCCTCGGATGGTGATGTGATAGTGAGTGGCTGCTCTGAGCCCAGGCAGGTCCACTGACCTCAGTCCTCCAGGGACTGTGAGGTTCTGGACGGTCTGGGTCGTGTCAGCCTCTAGCACCTGAATGAAAAAGTTCTGATAGACCCCTTCTGGAGCAGTCCAGTTGAGTTTGAGGGCATCCCAGCCCACCTCAGCGACAGAGACCTCTCCCAAATTGGGAGTTTTCCCTAGAGAATGACAAAGAACGAGTTTAAACTGCATTGTAATATCCAGGGAATCCTGAACACAAACAGGCTTTATATCCCCTGAAAACATGACTTTCTTTAGAAAAACATGCACCATGCAACTTTCTAAGCTTGGGGAGGGGCAGAAGAGGGTGTAGGGAAGTATTTGTTTTTTTAGCTTATGTAGGAATTGTCCTAAATTTCAGGGAATTTAGGAATCAGCTCTGTGGCTAATTTCCTTTTGTCTGTAGCACTTAATCATCCTTAATGTAGGGTCACCATTATCACTATTATGTGGATTGTCCCAGATGATGGTTTCCATACAGCAGCAAAGTGCTGTTTGTGAAATATTAAGGTGGCCTTGGAACTGTGTCACTGGCTGGCCCATGCATCAGATCCCAGGGCACTATAACATGTGGCTGACAAGGCCATTCCAAAGTTCATGGTGTGTAATTATCCTTGGTAAGTTTCCTGTTGGGAAAAAGAAGCTTTAGGTATGAAGGTAGAAAGTACCTGTGGAAGCCTCAGCAGAGAGCACTGGTGTTCTAGAGCCCCGGGCTACCCCATAGATGGAGACTCTATAGGGAGTGGCAGCCTTGAGACCCGGGATGTCTGTAGCCCGGAGGTTGCCGAGCACTGTGAAGTTGTGAGCAGCCTCCACCTTGTTGGCTTCCTGCACCTGAATGACAAAGTACTCATAGGCCAAGTCATCCGCAGTCCAGTTGAGTCTGAGGCCATCCCAGCCTGCCTCAGTCACGGTGAGATTTTCCAGGGAAGGAGCTTGTTCTGAACAATGACAGAGACAAGGTCAATTATACTATTCTTCAAATGCTTGCCTTTGAAGAATCCAGCACATCCACTGGACAAAGGCGATGGAGTCTGTGCCAAGCTGCTGTCACTGTATTCCCAGTGATGCTGTCCCCATAAAACGCAATAAATAGGTTAGCACAGTACTGATTTTGCCTCTGTACACAGTTGAGTTTTATTTTGGAAATACATTTTCCTATTGGCAAATGTCCTAGAAATCTCTAGACAGGTGTTAGTTAGACTCCACACCCCGGTTTCCAGTTGGCAAAGTAGTTTTCACTACAATGAGCTAGCCTCAGCTGGTCTTGGGTCTCTGTCCAGTACTCTGTATTTGCATCCCCTCAGATCTGCTTAGGATTCTTTTTGTGTTGCCTTGACCTCTCCCAAAAGGACTGCTGCAGATTAGTTTGGACTTTTCAGATCAGATTTTACAAACCACTCCAGTGAAGAGTAGAGACAAGTGAATACTACTGCTAAGGCTAAACTGAGACATCTGACATGCTTTTGAAATGTAGTTCCTTGTTGGCTGAGACCTGAGAGAAGCAATTTATTAGACTCTGCTATAATTGGATGCATCATCTTTGTCTCCAGAGCACAGAAATGCAACAGTCTCCCTTGTCTGAATCTGCCTTAAGGGGGTCACTTGCTTGCACTGAGTTTAAATGACCTACAGACAAAGATCCCTCTGAAAATGGATCCTGGATATGGGAGGGTAGGAACTCCCTCTGCTCCTTTGAAAAAACAAATCATTTTTCCTGTTTACATGGCTGCTGATTTCAAATGAGCCCTACACGACCACAAAAACAGCCTTTTAAATTGAAAAAGCCAGTCTGTGAATTGACAAAGGTCATTCAGTCAGCAAGAAATACCTATTGTTTTTCTAGAATATATTTCTTTCAGTATTTTTAGAATTATTCCATATTACTAAAGTTACAATGCTTCAAATTTCTTTTTTAAATGTTTTGGCCTAGAACATGGGTACATAAACTAGGACAAACTAGTGGACCACATCTGGCCTGATGCCTAGTTTGAGAGTCAGAGGGCTGATGTCAACTTGTACATTTTGAAATCATTGGTCAAAATAGAAAATCCAAAGAATGATATTTCACAATGCAAAGAAGTCAAATGAAATTCATTTTTTGTGTGCTAGAAGTGGAGCTTTAGTGGAACATAGCCATACGTTTCACTTCTACGTGACTGATGGCTGCTTTTGTGTTGAGACACCACGGCTGAGGAACTGTCATAGAGACTGCCTGGACTCCAGTCTAGAGTATCATCTGGCCTTGTATAGAAAACATTTACTTACAACACCTGATATAGAACTACAATCTGTATATTCTTCTTTTAATGCAAATCTGTGTCTTAGAGGACATGTTCAAGTTCTTAACCACCATACATGCTTTCTATGAGGGAGACCTCAAACTCAAGGTGGTATGTATGGATTTGGGAGAAATGAAGAGGGTCAAGTACCCTTAAACCTTGTCAGGCCAGGACCAGGGTCTCCAAACACAGTTAAATCTTTGATTTGGGGTTTAAGCCAGTTCAACCTTCAGCCTGCCTTTCTCAAGTATTCTAAAAGTCCTTATGTGTAAAGATATGCAAGGCAAGATGATACCTAAGCAAAATAAAACAAAAACAGAAATCCAAGCTTCCCGTTTCTGCCTCCCCATACTGCTTTTCTTCGCTCACTTTCCTCTTTTTTTCCTTCTTCTGCTGTCTAAAACCCCTAATCAGAAACTACCTTTCTTCTCCAGATATTTATCTTAAGCCTTGTCTCTCATCATGACATCAATCATATTGTTTCCCCTGAAAAGGATTTCAAATATGAGGCTGCTTACAGCATAGTGAGAATTGCCTGAAGTGGAGGAGGAGGAAGAGGAGGAGGAGGAGAAGGAAGAAGAGGAAGAGGAAGAGGAAGAGGAGGAGGAGAGTCTGGGTCACACAGGTGAACCTGTTAAAGTGCCTACCGAAACAAAGAGAAATGGAGCCATGCATTAGAGTGCAGCTCTTCCTGATGAAACTTATTTCCTCTCTGGACTTCAGTTTTGTCTGTGTCACTGATGCTCCACCTTCATAACTCTCACACTGTTCTTTACATCTGTAACAGCAATAGGTGTGGTCCTCGGCTTCCATCTGGTTTGGCTACCCATTCTTCTACTTTCCCCCTTCTCTTTCATAGGTGCATCAGTAGAGACCTGTGATTTGTTACATGTGAGTGGTGTGTGGTCACATCTACAATGGATGCTGCTGGCAGACCACACCTGATTGGGCCACCAAACACATGCTCAAATAAGTAAAAGCTGAAACTTCCACCAATAAACTTAGATGAATGACAGTTGTGTGTGGGTGTGACAAGGGTGTGTGTGTGGGTACTCTGAATAAAGATGCATCAGTGATTGTTGAAGTGGGGACCGGAAAACTGTATGTAAATGCTGACTCTTTATTTCCAATATGAATGATGTACTTGTGGGCTCACTGCAGCATCAGCCAAGGGTTCCCATTGCCTACTTGTACCCCAGATTTCCTGGAATCCCATGATGAAAAGGCTATTGTTATTCTCTCACAGCTGTGCTTTGGAATCTACCCTCTGAACAATGTCAGTGGGGCTAGAAAATTAGAATTTCCAATCTTGTGTCATCTGTGCTCATGGTGCACTGAGCAGCTGCAGTGAGGAATTTCTGGCCATGTCTTCAGCCCTTCAGATTCCCACTGCTGTATAGATGGTGGTCACCACCTGCTGGCAGCCTGGTAGCTCTTTGTGTGTGTGAGAGAGTGATTCTCCCACAGCAAAGGGAAAGTTAAATACAAGTCGGAAGACCACAAGGCTCCAAACTCATTTTCTAGAGAAACCATACTTGAAATACAAAGTCTTAACTGCTTTGAAGCTTTCTGTTGATTCTCAGTAACTAAAGAATAAAGCTAAAGCCCCTGAACATCCACACTCTGCAGCTGTCCCCATGTTGCCATAAGCATTAGGCCCCACTGTTCTTCCACATGGGCACACAGTAGGGCCAAGCTTGTTTTGTGACTACAGAGCATCTCATGAATCTGAGTCTCACAAATGCTGTTTAACCTCCTGGAAATGAGACTGCACCATCCTCATTGTCCTCTCCTTTTGCTCTGTGAGTGAGGACTCAGCCCAATAGCACCTCTTCTGAGACTACTCTGAGCTCTTTGTGCCCCATGGCAGGTGGGTGATGGGGACCTGCCTCCCCCCTCTTCTCTATCTCTGCAGCAGTAGAACTACATCCTTTGAGTTTTGGTTCCATCTTTTTCATTGAGTTGCATTGTTTCTAGTGTCCTTCTATCCTGAATGTACCCTTATTCTGTCTGATATGCTTATAATCAGCATATTAAATAAATGTACATTGATAGGGTAAACAAACATTCAGTTTGTTCCATAGAAAATCAAAATGGCATATCAAAGCAAAATGTTCTCTACCTGAAGCTGTGGTTAGGAACAAGATTTCAGGTTTCTGTCTCCCAAATTCATGCAAGTCACTGAGGTGTCACTACTGAGTTCTGGAAATATGCTTCATGGTCCTTGGCTCTGTCTATCATCCTTTTTTTAATGTCTCTTACTGCTTACAATGAATTCATAGCCTTGGCTTTAGGTGGAATGCAATGAGAATGCAAAAGAAGAAAGAGAAGAGGAAATTAAAAGGAGAGAGAAGATGGGAGGAGGAAGAGGGAGAAGAGAATATGGCTAGCACACACCAGGTTTCTTCTGTGCTGAAAGGGAGCATGTCTTTCTTCCTACTCCTCCTCCCTTTTATCTCTTTGCTTCTCTTCCTTCTTTCATCCTCTCTCTTTGTAAAATCCATATTAGACTGACTTAAAGAATTCCAAGGGAATAATTACCTTGCCCCTCCATCCTGAAGGGTGTCAAACATCTGCTAAAGCAGAGAAGGACAAAAAGGAGAAAACAAAATGTGGTGATGCTAGCCCCAGGGCAGTCGGATCTCCACAGATGTTTGTGACACTTACCCTACTTTGGATGTGTTCCAAGTACTGCAGGCAGCAGTAGACAAAGGAAACTGTCCATACATTGTGATTTCGGGTGGGAGGAGGTCAGGGACAATGAGGTGGTTAGTGCTCACTCTCAAGTCAGTAGTGTCCAAGGAACCTTGGAGCAACAGCAGGGGTGGACTGGGTACTTTCACAGTGTTCAGAGGATGCCTTTGTTTCAAATAGCACATAAAATTCATGAGACTAGAGTGAATGCTATGTGGAAAACTGGGAGAGGAGTATAACTAAAGGTTCAAAGGCTTGGTGGTGGAGGAAGGCTCAGTGAACATACAGGATGATAATCATGTATTGGCCAAGGATGTAAGTAGTGGAAGCTAGGCCAGAGAGGCCAGACTCTGAAGGGCCACCCAGCCCATGGAAAGGTTATGCACAATTTTTGTTTCTTGTGGAGCAAGCTAGTCTTGCAGGTCGTACTATGTGTAGAAAGATTAACCATATTTTCAATATGGTGCTGTATCATGGAAGAGGCTTGTACATGGGCCATTCCTGTGTCCGGAACATGGGGGATTCCTTGGAGAAAACACATGAGGGCCACTAATTCTCTGCTTTCCCACAATATCCACATATAAGATGTGATATCTTTCTACATCTGCCTTTGACTCTAGAGATGCAGGGCTGGAGTTCCCTTCTGCTGACGGTTGAAATAATGACTCTGAGAAAGAGGATAGAGTAGAGAAGCTGGGAAGGGAGGAAAGAGGAGAGCATTTTTCTTCCTTCTTATATTTCTGATTCATTTTGTATCCCTTGGCACAATATAATAAGTTCATGTAAATCTGAATTATTAAAGTTGGTCTATAAGTTCCATCTCTTTGATTAACTTTCCCTTGCAAGCATCCCTGACAGCATCAGCCTCTCATAGCTCTGTGGGGAGCACTTCTCATTGGTCACAGAATTAACCACTGCACTCATTTCACAGGGCTAGAGACCATTCCTTGGTCTCACAAATCTCTCCATTTTCCTTAAAAATAACTGATTTACAGTGACATGTTCTGATAGGAGACAGAGTTCTCATTGCTTCTTAGAGTTAAGAATAGCCAATGGCTTGTAAGGAAAAAGGACTGATAAAATCTCTCCAGAGAGCCATGGTTTGGAGCTTTGACTCTACCTCTATTCTATTGCTTAAAACATGGATGCGATGGTGGTATTGTGGCAGCTATATTGCAACATTGACATCACTTCGAGAAAGGGACCTAAAAATGGTGGAACAGTAAGACAGAAGCAGTCTGAATCCTCAACAATTTGAAATTATTATGCCCTCTGTTGTACTATCTGACAGCAGATTCACTTAGTGGAGGGATTGACATTTGAGAATTCTGTTGTATTTTGCTGAAGATATTGATACGTAACACAGGTCCTGCAAACCATTTCTAAATTGTCCCATTGTCATTCCTCTTCAGATTACTGGGGCCCAGCTGGTGACATCCATGCTATGTGACCAACACTAATGACTCCTGAGCCCTCCTGATCTCTTTCTTCCATTGTGTTCTCTGATATTCTCAGCTTCTACCTTTGTCCAAAGACTCTGAGAAGCAATGTGGAAGTCAACCAGGCCATGCTGATCATGTGACACATTTTCCCTCTAACACCTGCACAGTGTAACATATGCAGTGGTTGCTTGTTACATGCTTGCTAATGAAAATTGAAGCTAAGACTATCATTTGCCAAACTTTCAACAATCCTGAAAACTTAATGACTAAAATTGAATGTGTCATTTCTCATAATAGAACAAAACTTTTCCCCCAGATTCTCTCTTCAGCTCAGTTCCTGAAGAAATACGATGGGAAGGAAGATTGGTGAGCAGGTTAACATGGCTGGAGGGGACTCCGGATCAGCCTAGGAGAGCTAGGAGCCTCTTCATGACTGAAAATAAAGGGGAAGTGAGAAGGATGCTGAGGCAGGCTTGGGGAAAAAGTGCTACTCTCCTGGGCTACCCTGAGGAAAACAAGAGACCTATAATAAAAAACACTCCAAGGAAGATGTCCAAACAATGACTTCCGACATCCAGGTATCTTTAAGGTAATGAAAAGTTAAGATGCCATTAGGTTAAAGAAGAGAACTAAGAAATTTAAGATGTTCCATGGAGCACACCATCCTAAGAAGAGCACTATGAGTAAGGCAAACACAGCTCTTGATGCTTCACATTCTCCCAGTTAGAAAGGCTTAACAGTTAGCTGGTCTGGGTAAAAAAAACTTGGGTTTAGCTGACTGTCAGGAAGAAAAGTCAATCTTTGAGAAAGACAAGGAAGCTGCCATTTCAGTGTGGCAGAGAGTGCTTCATGAGGAGGGAAAGGAGCATGTTTCTCCCCTGGGCATCGCATTCCAGATCAGCTGGCTGATGCAAAGCTCTGTCACCCAGAGTCAGAAGAGGGCTCAGGGGAGCTCAAGGTGACCTACCCGTGGATGCCTTCACACGTGCAGGCTTGCTCTTGTGCCTGCCCTTCTCGGCAGTGAGGAGGACAGTATATTCTTTCCCTGGCTCCAGATCTGTCAGGACATGGGAGGTGGCATCCTTTGGCAACTGGACCTCTATTGACTGGCCTGTGGGGAGGCTGTAGTTGAGGCGGTATCGATCAAACTTGGCCAGTGGTGTTTTCCAGAGTAGAGTCAGACTGTCCTGTGTGGTTTCAGATACCTGAAAGTCCCTGGGTGCATCAATTTCTGGAGAGAGAATTAGGAGGGATCTGCTTTAGGCTGCAAGGCAAAAGGGGTTGTGTAGCTGCAGGACAGATAGACAGGTGACCAACCTTTCATAGACAGGTGCCTTTACATACTACCTTTTGGAATTTGGGAGAAATTAAAATGTAGTGATTTATCCAAACTATGAAGTGCTACTTAACAAAGCACTTGCAAGAAACAGACTGTTGATCCCCAGAATGCTACAGGACAAAAGCCATTTTCAAAATATGACATCTATTTTGCTATGGACTGTAGAGTATGTTTCCTTAAAACTAATATATTGAAAACTAATGTCCAAAAGGATGCTATTCAGATGGGAGGATTATCATCAGGCCCCATGGGTAGGTTTAGTGGCCTAACCACAGAGATCCCAGGAAGACCCCAATCCCTTCTGTCACCTGAAGACACAGCAAAGACAGACACTTCAATGGATAAAGCAAAGTGCTCTCAATAGGCACTGAATTTTCTAACCCTTTAACCTTATTTCTCAGCCAAGACTGTGAGAAAGAGATCTTTTTTCTTCATAAAGCCACCTAGTCTAAGCTATTTTGTTGCTGTAGCCCAGGTGGATGGATACATCTCACTAATATTTTTGTTTATTAGCCTATTCTGTAATGACTGAGTCATCTATCCAGCCTCATTCCACTTATTTACTAACTGTGAAATGGTGAAATTACAGCTGTGATGAAGGATGCTAATAGAATTCAAGGGTTATACAGAAATGGCAAGAGGGAAGTGGCCATTGTGGGGTATTCCAACAGGGGTACCTTGAGTGCAATGCAATGATTCTGAGTCTGTTGTCTATGTCTTTACAAACCTACGCAATCTATTACTTGGAAGGAAACTGAGTGAAAGGCACAGGAGTGTCTCTAGATGATATCTCATTAACTTCACATAAGTTTCCAATTGTTTTAAAATCATAGTACACACATGAATATGTAATAAATACACATACATAAAGACAATGCATGCATTTGTATAGCACTAAATTTTGCATCCCAATGAAACCCAACCATATCTGATCTAAATCTCTCCCCCAATAGCCTCTCCTTTCCTCAAGGTGCCAGGAGAGATCTGGTGGAAGCTGATGGGAGGTAGAGGATTAGTTTTCTTTGCAAAATACAGATTTTTCAGAAATACACTTTAGGAAAGAAGCAATGATCCCTAATCCTTTAGCCCTTCCTGGTCTTCATCCAAGGCTGGCATTATAGGATACGATAAGAACTTTGGGGCTGCAGTGTCTATGTGGCTCTTTGAATATTTGCCTGATGGAGATATTTTCTCAGGTTCTAAGGGAAAACCTTCATATACATACCAGTTAAACTGGCTTATTTTAAAAGAGTATGTTGACAAAATAAAAATATAGGCATTTTATAAGGTCTGATTCCAAGTTTTCTTTCAAATTCCTGTATTCTTTTTCCTCTGTAGAGAGTTGGGATAGTTCCCGTGTGCTCCATGGTACTGGAGACCCATTTGTCCTCTGGCTTCCTACTTTTAATTTGTACATAAACTTCGCTCATCAGACCCATCTTGCCTGCTTAGTCTACTTCAGCAATGGTGGGACTCTCATGTACCTCACCTGTGGCAGCATTGATGGTTGCTGGGTCACTCTCCTTGTCTCCCTTCACAGCAGAAACACCAACGCCATATTCAGTTCCTGGCCTCAGACCTGAAAGGGAATGTGCAGATGAGGATCAGTATAGAAGAGAGCAGGGTCTTGGAGGACTATAAGGGTGACCACAGACTGGACGCTGGCCTGTGTGATTTCTGTACACCCATCAACTGTTACAAACTAATGACTCATTTACAGTGAGAGGAAAGGATTGGGGAGGAAACGATGGAAGCTGCCCTTATTTCCTTCTCTTTGGCAGCTTGAAAAACAGGGACATCTGACAGCAGGCCCCTGTCCTTCTGGTCACAGCTCACCTGTGAGTGTGGTTTTGGTTGTAGCTTGTTGGCTCTTTGGAACATCAACCTCAGCATGGTCACCTCCCGAGATAGGTGCATACTTAATTCTGTAACTGTCAATGTCAGCTTTGACATTCCTCCATTCCAGGGTGATGCTGTTATCTGTCTGGGAGACACGGCGAAGATTCCTGGGCGCATCCAGGCCTGTTTAGAAAGACAAAGGAAACTTGGCATCATGCCAGGCACCAGGAGGGTAGGAGATTTGATGTTTCTATCAGAGATTCAAGGGGCCCCTGCCAATGGGTGGAAATGTCAGCATTTCCTCACAGTCACTGTCTTGGTAGCTGATATACAAATTTAAACAAAGTGCACAGATATGGCTTCATTCTTTTTTTTTTTTTTTTTTTTTTTTTTTTGGTTTTTCAAGGCAGGGTTTCTCTGTGTAGCTCTGGAGCCTATCCTGGCACTCACTCTGGAGACCACACCTGGCTTCATTCTTAATGATTGATAAATGGCATTTTAATCAGCCACATTGTTTTCTTTTTTCTTTTTCTTTTTTTTTTTTTTTTGTATCTGAAGAACAACACAAAGTCCCCCAAATAAGACTGGGAGTATAAAAACTGCTCTGTTGGTTCAGTGTATCCTCAATAACTTAGTGCTATCTGCCTGGTTCTTACTAAGCTCCTGTAAAGTATGTGTGAGATGAATACTTGACACTGGACACCTTTGAAGTGATGCCATTTGCTAATGTATGGGCAAATACCTTTACCCACTGAGCCACTACATTTTAACTAGGAATTTGTCTGGAGGATCAGACCAGTCCCTCCTCCCCCTTTTCTCTTCTCTCCTTCTCAATCCCATGTACACAGGTGTATATGTGTTCCTGGGTATGTTTTGTAATGTTATTTGAGCCTTTTTTTCCCTTTGAGAAGGTCACCAATTACTGAGGTGAAAGGCCCTCTTAACCGTCTTCAGTGTCATATGATCCTGGAGGACTCATAGAGAGAGTGCGGCTGGACTCTCTGGGAAGGGACTCTGTCTTTTCTACACCTGTCTGTGGGTGGGGCAGGCCTCACCTGTGGTGAAGGTCTCCTTGGCAGGGTTGCTTGCCATGTCCACCCTTCGGGAGACAAGGGACACCTCATACTCAGTGTCAGGCTTCAGGTTCCCAATGGAGTACTGGTTCTCTTCATGTGTGAGATCGATGGTGGTGCGGTCCCCAGGCACGTCCTTGATGCCATAGGAGAGCTCGATGCCATCAATCTCAGCCAGGGGCTTGAACCAGGTGATCAGTGCTGTGGTGTCTGTGACATCTCTCACCTCAATCTGGCTGGGGGCATCCAAGCCTGTGACCAGAAAAGGGAACAGCAACTTCAGAGGTCAAGGGCAGGAGCAGGGGCTGAACATGGGGGTGGAGAGTGCTTTACAGCAGACCATGGCAGACAGTTGGTTCATAATGATCCCTTACTTTCTTTTTCCCTTAAGAGTCTCAGTTTCTGTCTGGAAAGCTACAAGGAGGGACCGTGACATCTACCTCAAGGGCTTTTCTTTTCATCTTACAAATAGTAAAATAGATGAAGCCTATAAGGCATCTGGGATGGAGCCTGGCACACAGCAGTTCCATGATGGAAGTCCTTTCTTTGGTGGTGTCACCATTACCATTACTGTTAGCAATTACTGTTCTCATGAACTGAGGATGTGTGTGTGTGTGTGTGTGTGTGTGTGTGTGTGTGTGTGTGTGTGTGTGTGTGTGTGTGTGTGTGTGTGTTGCATACACATACAAAACCCACATGTAGAGTTCAGATGATGACTTCCGGGGGTTGGTTCTTGCCTTCCATTGGGTGGGACTTGAATGTGAATTCAGGTTATCAGGCTCACTGACAATTCCCCCTATCCTCTCTGAGCCACCTTGCCAGCCTCAAAGTGTTTTTGACAAAAAGAACTAGGGCAGGAGTCACTGCTCTTTCAAGCCTTACCCGTTTTCGTCTCCTCATCCCGGGTGTCCTATGTGGCCCTGTTAAACTCATTTCCTGCTCCATCCACTTTGACTCAATGATTCCTCACGTCTGAGTATCTCCAAAGCTGTTCCTTTGCTTCATTTCCTGAGATTGCCCCTTTCCTCTAAATCTTTCCTGTTCATCCTTTCAAATGTCTCTTATAAGTCACAGCCTAGCCAGGAGCCTCATCATCCCTCTTGTAACTATGTACACACATCCTCCCTCCTTGTATCTGCTACCGCCCTGCAGAGTTTTGTGACAGAACACTTGTTTCACTATCTTGTTACAGATGTTTTCACAGTTTGGAACCATTTAGATAGGGTCATTCATTTATTCATTCAGAAAATGATCTTTGAACTTTGCTATCCTAGGGTCTTCCTGGGTACTTAATGTGTGTTTCTTATTTTTAAAAGCAGTTTAGTCTTGCTTTCAGCATCCATCTAAGAAGCACTTTTGAACAGAGGCAGCTGGTATTCATGTAGGGTATGGCGAAGGACCAGTTTCTGGTAGATTATGAGGATACCTTATGTTCCATTTTTGAAGTTTAAGTGGTTATGTGTCATTCAGTGGTTAATGAATCTACAAAATCATGAAAATAATGTTACAAATGGATGGTGACACTGCCTTGTGTTCTTATAGTTGTCAGCCACAAAGCCACTTAAACTGCTAAGGTTGGGTTGTGGCTAAGGATAATGACAATCCCAACTTGGATCCGTTGTGTAGTGAAGACTGACATCACTCTGTGCTAGTCGTGTCTCATGGTGCTGGGCCATCTGAGAAAGATGCTATGAACCCAACTTTCCAAATGTTGGATTCAAGACTTAAAGAACTGAGATATTTTAAAATGATAGAAAATGGTGAAGAAGGAATTGAAACCAGCAACCTTTCACTTTCATAGGACAACAGATCTCTTCGGCATTTACGTGTTAAAAATGATCGCAATTGAACCTTGTTGAGGTGCCAAAGAGAAAGAGTCAAATGAGTTTTGCAACAAAAAGTTAAGGTCCTTTAATTCTGGAAAAATCTCAGAAACTTCTGCAAAAGGAACAGGAAAGTGTGTGTCCATCAATGTTGGTATTTACATGTTCTGGAACTTCAAAGCCTGGGAATTTGCCCTTTAATAGGCAGAATAGAAAGCTGCCAAGCCTCAAATTTGGAGTAAACAGCAAACAGCAGGTAAAGGAAATGCCATGTGTCTCTTCAGTGTGCTTTCCCTGCTGTGGATAAGCATTTCCTTGATCTCTTCGCTGCCTTGCTGGTGAGCTAATGATTTTTTTCCTGTCAGTACCTGCCTTGTACCTACCACAGAGAACTCTTGTCAGGTTGATGGGAACACTTGCTTAGGAAGGAGATGGTCCCATGAATTGGCCCTGAGCTATGCAGAATGTGCAAGTGTCTAAGTGCAAGCTGTTTCTTCTTGCCATTCGTCAACAGATTTAGTTTTCCCAGCCACCCCCTGCCAACAAGAGTTAATTTCTCAAAGAGCTGGCACATCTGTTTTCTTGAACATAAGACGTTTTCTTACTAAACAGCAATGCAGGATTGTTTTTGCTATTTTTCCTTTATCTTTTTAAAAAATGTTTCCTTTTAGGATGATTCCAAATTCAGTTATAGCCCACAGAAGTCTCTAGTTGTATTAAGTCCTATTCCACACCAAGAATTTCTAAGGGTATTACTACTAAATGAAAGCTATGTATATGTTTGAAAATGTATGTTTGTGAGTCTGTACAAGTGTGTGCGTGCATTTGTGTGTGACTTTACAAAAGTGTGTGCATGTGAGTATATATATATATATATATATATGTGTGTGTGTGTGTGTGTGTGTGTGTGTGTGTGAGTGTGTTTATATGTATGTGAATGTATGTGTGTGAGTTTTGTGTGTGTGTGTGTGTGTGTGTGTGTGTGTGTGTGTGTGTGTGTGTGTGTTTGTAGGCCAGAGGTCAACCTTAGAAGTCAACCTTAGGCATCATTCCTCAGAAACCATCTATCTTGCTCTTTGAGACAGGGCTCTGGCTAGCCTTGGCCTGGCCAGCAAGTCTTAGGGATCTTCCTCTCTCCACCTCTCAGCTCTGGATTGCATTATTTATCTACATGCCTAGCTTCTTTGTCACTGCTGTGGACTGAATTCAAGCCTGCATGCCTGTGCAGCCAGTGTTTTTTTTTTTTTTTTTTTTTTTTTTTTTTGGACTGAAATATCTCTCCAGCTCTTCAAGTACAATTTTATTTAGGTTTCTATTGAGACATGAAATAAACATTCTGTAAAACCAGAGTGTAGTCAAGGCTGGTGGAATAAAGGCTCTAAAGGCAGCCATGCTTGGAGTCATGACCCTGACTGTCTGGACTGCATGACGTTAAAGTGACTCAACTTCTCCAAGGCTTAGTCATTACTCATCATACACAATACCATAAATGCATGTCTCGCTTCTGTCATGGGAGACTTGGTATTAGTATTAAGTGATTTCTCTCTCTGCACCTACTGTCTGAGAATGTGACATTGGGGACCCTCAGAGAGGAGATGCATGTTTCTATGTCTCTCACACTTGGACTAGCCTGAGAATTTGCTCTGACAGGAGTTATAGAAATGTCAGTTTGGAGTCTACTCCACAGCCATACTAACACCCCACAGAATAGAAAATCATCATTTTGTTATGTTTTGCTTTGCTTTGGTTTTGTGACACAGTGTCTCACTCTGTAGCTTACAGTATCCTGGACCTCACTATGACTATGGAGCCCAGGATGGCCTTGAGCTCATGTAAGCACTCCTGTTTCAGCCTCCAGAGTTCTAGGATTACAGGTGAGTATATTGACTGGGGTAATCCTAGGCCGAACAGTCCCAGTCCACAATGATGAACTAGTTCTCCTAGTCAAGGACAAACACCACACAGCTGAACCCAAGGCCAAATCACAAACCTGCAGCATTAGCATTTAAGGCACTCTGTATGGACTTTGTATTAGTAAGCAAATTCTCACTGATGCAGAAACTGTGTCAGAGGCCATGTTATAAGCCAGAAGGCACAATGAGACACGGCTGTATCACAGATCTTGGGGGATACTCACGGGTTGTGGTCACTTTCTTCAAGCCAGGGCCTCTGGTGTTGTTTTTCACAATGTGCAGAGATATTTCATATTCTTGCCCAGGAGCAAGGCCAGTTTGTCGGTAAGAGGTCTCTGGTCTCCTCAAGCTTTTGGTGATTTCTCCCTCATCTTCTTTATTCTGCAGGATGGAGGCACAGTGCTAAGATTCAGAGGCAGTGACAGCACTTCATGCCCATGCTTTATTCATGTCTTTTTTCTGTTTCATTTATTCCCTGGGTATCCCTCCTATCTCACAGCTGATTGGGAACTTTGATGCTCAGAATACAGAGATGTGAAGGCTGCTTCTTGAGTTCCTTCCTTCCTCCTACACACACCTGCACTTACCCTATCAAATGGCATATAGTGAGAGCCACTACTCAACCCTTCCTTTGATAAACAAGCAGTTGACATCACAGAAGTTGTCAGATGGTCCTGTGGTCTCAGATAATAGGGAACAAGGCCTAAGTTACAACCAGCAACCATCTTTAGCTACTCTTTGGGGCTTGGGGAGATCTACTGAAATTTGAGACATGCCAGGAGATCCTGTATGGGATAGACTGGTTCTGTTTCTGTTGCCTACAAATAGATTTTTCAATATGACTCATATAGATGACTTAATTTACATTCATCTGAACTCTTATTCCTAAGTGCTATAGTTTTTCAATTATTAACAGAAAGGGAAAATCAACATATATATATATATATATATATATAATATATATTATATATATGTGTGTGTGTGTGTGTGTGTGTGTGTGTGTGTGTGTGTGTGTGTGTGTGTACACACAAATTGATAGTGCCCACGCTTCCATACAATGCTAAGAAAGCCAAGTGACATGAATGTCTACAGGAGCTTTTAACCATCCTGCTGATCCTCTATGTCAAATACTCCTCCTCCATGGAGCCCCTCACCATATTCCGGAAGATGATCTCCCAGGTTTCGAAAGCAATGTCTAGAGGGTCCCACTCTACTTCCACAGATGTCTCCTTGATAGACTTGAATTTTAGTCCTTCAGGTGCAGGCAAGTCTGTAAGGAACAGTACAAATAAGATGCAAGGAAGGTTAAGATCCTTGGTAGAGGCCATGCAGCTATGGATCCACTAAACCTATGATGGGCAGCAGTCACTTTGAGGCTGATAACCAGATCTAAGTCTACTTAAAGGCTCTTCGGGCATACTGTGTACTATGAGAAAATATGAAAATCTCGATTATGAACAATCATATGGCTGTCTGTTTGCAGTATTATGTGGTTAAACTAAGAAAGCATGCATAGGATTTGCAATCAGACAGATATAGGCCAGCATCTAACTCCACCACTGATAACATTGTGACCATGGACAAGGTTTACACAAAGCACTGAGATGATTTCTTTCCAAGGAGAAGATGGTAACTAACTGTGTCTGCCCTTGGGAATGCACCAAGGACTGAGTGATATGTTCCATGAAGTCTGCTGGCCTGGCTCTTGGCATGCAGTAAGGAGAGGCTGATGCTGTTACTTAGCAAGTAAGGGCCGGTTTTTAGCCACAGCTTCATTTTCAGGCATGAAAATAATTATGCTGATGCTAGACACTTAAAGGAACAATTTGAAACAAAGTGTGTTTGGAAGAACAGAATTTCATATAATGGTGGTAAGATGGTTAAGATCTGCTCTTCCAAGCTTGCCCAGGTCAAAGCCCAACTTCATCTTTGTTAGCTGAGGGGTTTGAGATGAGATGACAAACTATTTAGTCTCAGTTTCCTCATAAAAATGCTTCTGTTTCATTGGGTGACATTTGTTAGTAAAATAGAGTGTGTATTGTGCTGCAGCACTAGGCGAAGGCCAGGTGAATCTATGCAGAATCCTTTGCCTACTCACAGGTAGCAACTCTGGCACTGACAGGGATGCTCCTCTTGTTCTCCAAGATGGCGAACACACGGATGAAGTATTCCACCCCTGGCTCTAGCTCTCGAATAGTGGTGGATGTCTGGTCCCCAGGCACACGGAACTGCATCTCTAGGCCATCAGCATGGGTGGGTGTGTACATAATGAGGTACTCGGTGACCCGCATCTCATTGTCCCAGGCCAGGTTTACGGTCTCTTCTGTTACTTCTGTTACAATAAGGTCTTTGGGAGGAGACACTGGGAGGAATAAGAAAGGATATTGGGGGTCAAGAGTACACCTATAGTGCCCTATAGGTTTAATTCCATTGACAAGTCTCTTCTATTTGCAATGGAGAGCTGAAGTTGTCTATTTTTGGAACATGTTTTTTTCCTAACACTCTGAACTCAGCCAGAGCCCTGCTGTGCTTAATCTTTTTCTTTTTAGTGGTGTTCAAACCTAGGGTCCTGTGCATACTAGGTAAGAGTTCTATCAGTCAAGGGGCTAGAGAGATTACACACTTTTGCTCTTGCAGAGGACCAGGATTCCATTCCCAGCATCCACATTGTGGCTTACAACTGCCCATAACTCCAGTTCCAGGGGGATCTGATGCCCTCTTTTAACAAGTGCAGGCACAGGCTCACATGTGGGACACATACACACATGCAAAATAAATACTAATAAATATAAAATGAAATAAAGAAATCTTAAATAATATTTAAAGTTCTGTGACTTCCCCTATAACCAAATCCCTTTCCTCTATTTCTGGAGCTTGAGATCTTCTTCCTCCTGCCTCTGTTGTAGCTGAGTTTGCAGACCTTTACCATCAGAAGTAGCTTTGTAATCCATTAGTCCATTGCTTTCATGCTGAAGTCCCTAGCCAATAGTGTTACTTTCAACACTGCATGTGACCTGGTCCCTCCCACTTTTGCACTTTTTGTGTCCTAGCTCAGACTAAGACCATAGGTACAGGAAAGCATCATCTCAGCCTGTCTCCTTGTCGGAGTCTTAGAAGGTTAATCTAACCAGACTCTTTTGTTCCTTAGATTTGAGTGATGCCAAGAGGTTTTTCTGAAGTTGCCCACGTCAGGTTTGGAACTCACATCTGTTGGTTAAGCTTGCATAATTCAGCCATACTAAACACTGGGACTGTTTATTGGTTCCTATCTACCTTTGGCAGACCTTCTCTATCATGATATGAGAATGAAAGAAATACAGAGAATACTGCCATTGAACATGACTGTTTTTGTCTTTTCTGTGTTTTCATTTAGCCAATGTTTCCCAAACACATACTCTATTCTCTGCTTGAGCTAACTGCTGGGAACATTGTTCCTTTGGGAGATGCTCACAGACCTTGGATAAAGATAGCATGAAAAGAATACTTAATGGACAGGTCTAATTCCCAGGTGACCAGCAGTTATTCTATAGCAGACTGCATTAATAACTTATTTCATAGCAATGTCTATGCAGTCTAGTTGAATTATCACTTCCCTTCAAATGGAAGAAGTTTGTTTGCTGTTGTTTTAAAGGCAAAGCGGAGAAGGAAAAGAAGCTGATACTCAGGCATTGGATGGTAGACAGGTTTAAGTACCAGTCCTGAGTCATTTGGACAATAACATCACTTCTCTGAGCCTTTGAGTCCATATTGCCCTGTTCCAAGAGACTGACCACAACCCCCTCAAAGGGTCAGAGAAAGAGTGTGTGTTCATCAGAAATACACTAACAGGATGCATAAAAAGAATTGTTGTGTTAATAAATCCAAATATCCTTCTTTGATAGACATCAAGTACATACACCATCAGGACCATTGATGCCTGCTTGATCATACTCACCTTCAGAACAGTCTTCCCCTCTGTAACCTTCATTGCAGATGCAGCGGCCTGAAACACATTGCCCTTGGTTGCTGCAGTCATTGGGGCAGGAGCGCTGCCCACAGTCCAGGCCTGTGAAGCCTTCATGACAGATGCACTGGCCATCCTCACAGCGGCCTTGGCCATGGCAGTCACTGGGGCACCTTTGCTCTTTGCAGTCTTTGCCAGTGAAGCCCTCATGGCAGATGCACTGGCCATTCACACAGCGGCCATGGCCATGACAGTCATTGGGGCAGGAGAGCTCAGCACAGTCAGGGCCAGTAAAGCCATCCTCACATATACATTGTCCATCCAGACAGCGTCCCCGCTGGCTGCAGTCCCGGGGACAGCGATGGTCTCTGCAGTCTTCCCCAGTGTATTCATCATCACAGATGCACATGCCATTTACACAGCGGCCATGGCCATGGCAGTCATTGGGACAGCTCATCTCACTACAGTCAAAGCCCTTGAAGCCTTGTTCACATATGCACTTGCCCTGTACGCACAGGCCTCGGTTGTGGCAGTCATTGGGACATCGCTGCTGACTGCAGTCTTCTCCAGTGTAGCCCTCATCACACACACATTGTCCATTGACACAGCGGCCATGCCCACTGCAGCCGTTGGGACACTGTAGATCCCCACAGTCAGCCCCCATGAACCCATCATCACACTCACATTGCCCATTGAGGCAGCGGCCACGGTGGTGACAATCTTCAGGACACCGCTTTTCACTGCAGTCTGCACCGGCAAAGCCCTCATCACAAACACACTGTCCCTCCTCACACTGGCCATGGCCCTGGCAGTTATTGGGGCAGGTGAGCTCACCACAGTCTTCACCTGTAAAACCTTCCTCACAGTAGCAGGTGCCATTGACACAGCGACCGCGGTCGAAGCAGTCATTGGGGCAGATGAGCTCACTGCAGTCCTCGCCTGTGAAGCCCTCATCACACACACACTCGTTCTCTACACATCGCCCACGGTTGTAGCAGTTGTTGAGGCACAGGGGCTCATTGCAATCATCACCAGCAAAGCCATCTTTGCACACACACCTGCCATCCAAACAGGTCCCGTGCTCCTCACTGCAGGGCACGGGGCAGACTTCCAGGCCACAGTCAACCCCTGCATAGCCTTCAAAGCACACACAGACTCCATTCACACATCTGCCCTGGTCATTGCAGTCATTGGGACAGGCTAGCTGACTGCAGTCCTCACCAGTGAAACCCTCGTCACAGACACACTGTCCATCAAGGCACTGGCCCTGTAGGTTGCAGTTTCCAGGACATTCAGGCTCAGAGCAGTTGGGGCCTTTCCAGCCTGGCTCACAAACACAGCCACATCCTTCGGCACTGAAGTTGCCTCGGCCACTGCAGAAGGGCCTAGTGTCCAGACGGCCTGCAGTGAAGATAAAAGTACTTAGCTGAGTTCTATCAGAGCAGTTTCTTGGTACTCACATGAAAAACACGAATGCAAATTCAGCTTCATCTGAGTCATCACCTGGCTTGGAGAGCAGGTGGTTAGTGGAGGAAATAAGTTGGAATTCACATTCAACCTACACTATCATTAAACCTACTGTGGATGTGTCTTCTCGCTTACATTTTCCCCCAAGAGAGTTGACAGCTAGAAAATGAATTGGTTTATTAATAAAGATAAACTTTTTAAGATTTCCTTGGAAGCCTAGAGTCCCATAGCTATCTTTGCATATGGCAGTCAGGTTCACTCTTCAAGTCATTATCAAGATTCTTTCTGGTAGTATTTTCTAAGTGGTAGAAACAGACACTCATTTCTGATGGGAAGTTAAAGCTTTGGTAGAGCTATGGCCCTCAAAGAATGGAGACAATGTAACTTCAATGATGCAGAACTCTTGGAATGGATGCACAAGGGTCCAGGATATCCCTCAAGGAGAGTGAAGATATTCAGGTACATCCAAAGTCTATGTCCTCCTTTATCCTGTGATAGTTGGCCAACTTTTAAATGCCAGTTCTTAGATTTAGAGAGGAATGTTAACCCGTAACCTCAATGGTTGTTTGGAGGGTCATACAAGACAACCACAGTGTTTGGTGTATGTATCATCCTTGACCAGACCACCTTTACATTATCACAATGTGTTCTATCACATTCCAATATTCTCTGATTTCCGCAGACTCAGCACCACCCAGGCAGAAACTTGCATTTGTAAGAACACAAAACTGGAAGGTCCTTCCTGTTAAGACCTAACTCAGCAGGGCACTGAGAATCTCACCCCCTTTTGGCCCTTTGCTACCCTAATTGTACAACAAATCGACATGGCTACAGCAGTCTCTTTGAGAGAGTGCCCTCGGGAGAAGGAATGTTGTGTTATTCTCAGACATTTTAGGGTAACTAAGAATTAGATTTCAGGGTCAAACATGTTTGACTAAGATAATTATAGTGGGCAATGAGAGATAATGGCTCAACATTTAAGAGTCTTGCTGTGTAATCATGAGGTGCAGCATTTCAGATCCCGGTGCCTAAGAGCTATGTGTCTCACATGTGCCTATAATTTCATCTTCTGGATGAGTAGAGACAAGGGAATCACTGGGAGTTGATGGTTGATAGCTTAGCTAAGAAAATGAGAGCCCTAGGTTCAAGGAGAGGTACTGCCTCAAAGGAATAATAGAGAGAGATTCCCAATGCTCTCTTCTGGCCTTAGCATACGTATACAAGAGTGCATGCCTGTAACACACACATGTGCACACACTCACTGGTAGACACAAAAATAGTAAAATAAATAAATCTTAAAGTATTTAGATTTATTTTATTATGTTGTATATATGAGTGCATTATCTACGTGTGTGCATATTGTGTGCCTGGTGAATGCTGAGGTTAGAAGAAGGTCTGGATCCCCTGGGAGTGGAATTATGGATATGAGTATACATGTAGGTGATGGGAATGGAACCTCAATCCATTGGGAGAGCAAATACTCTTAACTGCTGAACCAACTCTTCAGACCAATAAATCTGAAAGATACAATTAAAGCTAAATGGGGCTTTAAGGAGCATAGTTTTTCAAAAGCTGGAAAATTGGTATTAGAACTATTATTACCATGACTCTTTCAAAAACAGAAGACATGGCTACACTCTCCACATTTACTTGACCTCAATTTTTTTTTAAATGATCACTTTGACTGTCTAGTATCTCAGAAAACCAGCCTTAGAAACCACTCATGGATTCTTTTCTGCTCATCATTTTTCCCATTTGGACAGAATCAGAGGCAACCAACTCTGGCTCTTACCTTCTGCAGGTTGGAGACAACAGCCTGTACCCATGGTGCACTGCTCCCGTAGAGAAGACACCAGCATCTCCAGCTCCTCCAGCCTGCTCAGGAGCTCCTTCACATCAGGAGCTGCAGCACAGCCACAGGCCCTACGGGGGATGTTGATGCGGTGTGTGAACACAATCTGGTTTTCCCCATCCACTGTATGTTCCTGGAAGGTTCCACTTGACTCTGGCGTCGGGGTCAGGTCTTTCTCCCCATTCACTGACTCCAGATCCACTGAGCACTGAGAGCCCACAGGCAGCTTGATGTTGTAGACATGGTTGAACACCACTGGCTGATTCTCCTCTGGAAGGGTCATGTTCAGTCCACTCTGTCGCTTGTGCCGGATGACTTTCTTGAGGACTGCACCTTCGGAATTGAGGGCAAGCAAAGCTAGAAAGATGCCTGGCAATAACCAGGTCATGGCCCCCATCGTGGAGGTTGGATTGGCTAGGTGTCTTTAGATCTGTATTGTGTCTTAACTTCCAGTAGAATTTGATATTTAGATGTACTTAATAGAACATAGGTGTATGTCCCCAATCTTCTTGGAAGACAAATCTATAAATAAAGGAAAAACAATAGTTATTTGTGTCTACTACTAATGCATAATGTGGAGTGGCTGTAATTCTGGGTAAAGTCTCTCTGTATGAAGCTTTTTAGATCCTCTAGAAGAATCTTGCAAGTTTGAAGGAATGTTACTCATCACTAAGCTTTTGGAAATATAGGGAGACAGTAGAGAAGAGAAAAACATGGCAAAGTGTTAGAATCTGGTGGCATTGGTTTGTATCTCCCCTTCAGATCCAGGCACTTGGGTAAGTTATTTAATTTTCCTCATTTCACTTTTTACAGTGAAATCATGGCCCATGGTGGCGTTAAAAGACTGATGTAATGAAAACATCATGTAGAAATCATTCATTGTCTCTCAGTATTTACTAGTCAAGCCTTCTGAGGGAATGTTTATGATGCTGTGAAGGCTTGTCACCTGAGGAAATGTTCTCCTGACTATAATTACCGAGTCTCCAAGCTGAGGTAAGCACTGCTGTTTCTACCATGGGAGACAGAGAGGAAGGGGAAGAACTCAGAGGAAAAATGAGGTTTTAATTCCAACTGCTTCTTCCTAGTCATGTGGCTTTTATTACTATTCATTCTTTGCACCCCAGATCCCCTTCTCCTTAATTTATCTATCCATAACATTCCACAGTCTCATGTTTAGAAGAAATTGACATAATACTTTACATAAGCTATTTAAACTAAGAGATGCCCATGAGCTTCATGAGCTTCAGACTGACCAGTACTGAGAAATTATACTGAATTTTCTTTATCAACCAAAGTCTGTGGGTGGTAGAAATAAATACAAGACCAGTGTCTACTCTTTTGGGACTTATCAACAGAACTAAGGAGAAAATGGAATAATTCCTTCAGTGTTTAGGGAACAAAAAAAAAAAACCAAGAATGCAGATGATTTGTTTCCTGGGTATAAGAGTCAGGTGCTTATGGCTTTAAAAAGCAAAGACAGTATCCAAAGAATGGCAGTCTGAGTTATTGGAAAGGATGCAATGTAGGATGAGATTTAAATAGGATTATATGGGGAAGATGTACATCCAAGTAGTTCTGATTGCTAAGCTATCTTATTTACCTGTCACATAGGCATTCATATGCACAGACAGGAGACAGGAGAGGGGAACTGTCAAAGGTGGTTGATAAATTACTGAGTGAAAATATGAGTGCCTTGCTAAACTCAGGCTGATTTTAAGACTTACAAAATAGTGACTTACATACATATGAGAGTAATCTATTCTTAATATAAAGTTCCCTATGGTTTTCTTTCAGTAAGTCATTTGCCTGAACTGTTGGTTGGTTGAGACCCAAAATAAGAATTAAGGATGATGTGGGAAGAAGGAAGCTATTTCATTGTGTAGTTAAGAGAGACACAAGGGAGGAACAATATCATGAGGGTTACCTTTCCTATCAGCTCATGGTGCTCTGAGGACTGCGGATTCTTCTGTGATTTGGGAAAGATCAACTGCCTCTTCAGTGTTGGAGAAGACACATGTAATCACTTTCCAGCTCAGTAACTTGGGCAATGTTTGATCCCCTAATCCATGACTCATTTATAAAATAGGGGTCAAAACAATTTCAAAGATGGCTCAGTTAGTAAAGTGCTTGTCATGAAAGCACAGCGACTTGAGTTTGATCCACAGAATCCATATAAAAGGCTGGGCATAGAAGCACATCCCTGTAGATACCTGAGGCTCCTGCCTAATCTGCAAATTCCACACTAAGTAAGAGGCAAAGTCTCAAAAACTGACAAACAAGAAAACAAAAATCCAAAACGAAAACCAAACATAAACAATAGCAATAGCAACAACAACAACAACAACAACAACAACAACAAGACACACACACACACACACACACACACACACACACACACACACACACCAGAAGGAATTAAGGATTAGCGATCTATACTAGAGCTTGAGTAGGTTGTCTGGTCCATTATAGGCAATCAACAGGACATGTCATTCTTTTGCACTATTGGGATCACAACCTAGCAAGAATATATGCCAATAGTTCCTTTGGCTTAAGCAACAACTTGACCTCTCAATGGAATCCAGTTCCAAATTCAGAGGCAACTTGGACCTAGGTCAGAGAAGGCATAGAAATCTCTGGAGTATGAGAAAGTAAAGTTTGAGAAGATCGATTTACTAGAAGTAGAAACGTGCTCTAGGGAGGGTTGAAATGGAGAGAACTAATGACATAAGCAATGCAAAATATTCTCCTGCATCCATAAACTGGCTGGTTTATGTCTCCTTTGAGGGAAGACTTTGTGGAAAGTAGTTGATATTACAGTTTGAGGGATTTAGTTTTGGCTAATGGGGAGTCAAGTTCAGATAACTGTACTTTTATAATTTCAGGACAGACATTTAAAAACATGGATTCTTATCATTGAAAAAATATGACATATATGAATCAGTATACCACATGAATGCCTGTTGATTGTGGAGGCCAGAAGAGGGAGTCATGCTCCTTGTGACTCAAATTATACATGGTTCTGAGCTGCCAAGTGGGTGCTGGGAATTATACCTGGCTCTTCTGGAGGGCAGCCAGTGCTTATAATGGCAGAGTCATTTCTCCAGCCCAGTAGACTCCTGTATTTATGGGAAATGACTAGTAATAAAGGGCCTGAAACTATTTTGTAGGAGACTGATGACTTGTGCTTCTTTACTAATAGCTGAGAATGCCAGTGTTGACCAACATTGAGTGGGGCAGCACTATCACATACCAATCCCACGGAAGCAGATGTGGGGTTGTCTTCATGTCTCCAAAAGAACAAGTGCTGTTGTACTTTATGGATAACAAAATTGATGACAAGAATGCACACATTAGCACATGGAAATTTTAACCTTTAAGAAGCAGCATGAGATAATCTAAGGGGTTATTTTTAGACATCTCACCATAGGCTAGAGACTGTTGTGAGATAAAGGATTTAATCTTTGAATATTTTCCCTGGTCACAGCTGGAGAATAAGCAACACATGATTTCAGTTTTAGACGTGTATTCTCATTTTGTGGATAGCCTTATGTGGTTGGAGTCATACTTCTGAATTAATACTGATGACATCATGATTAGTAACTCATGGAATGTGTTTATTTTTTTGACTTAGGTACATACATGGAATATCTTTGACTTGGATAGACAAACAATGATACCATTTTTTAATGCAGATGAAATTTGTTTCCACATCATTTTGGCAACTCTAAGGTATTACAGTAAAATTTTCTTCTGGCTTACAGAGAAGAGAATTTTATTGTACTCAGTCGGTCAAGCATGGGGCTGCTAACACAGGTTTCTAAAATGGTCTACAAATTCCTCACCCCTTGTCCCTCCCAACATCCATAAATTCTTTCCTGGAATGTGTCAGGAAGAATCAGGAGCCAGGAAACAGCCGTAAGTGTGGATTTGTTTTCCAAGGACATCTGACCCTCTCACTTGAGTGAGTCCAGCACACTCTGGGTGAAAAATCATACAGAAAAAACTTGAACTGACAAGTGAAAGACCTTTCTGAATCCTGAGGGTCTCAGTTTCAGCATTGTCTAGTCATTATCTATTTGAGATAGGGTCTCAGCACCTTAATTGGTGCCCAGGAACTTGTCAGAGGGACTGCCAATCATCCCAGAGGCTTGTCACTTAATTCATGTAAAATGATTTGTATTTTTTTTCTTTCTTTCAATAGAGATGAGTTGAATGGTGTGATAATAAGCCTTGGGATAACAGAGTGTCAAAGACCAGTGATGGACAGCTCTTTTGCCATTAATGAAGTCATAGGTCAGTCAAGGAAACAGACATAGAAGCAGATCTTTACTGGAAGGAATTACAAATGATAAAAAGGGAAAATATCCTAGAAAAGACCATATGATGTTTGAGAGCATCTGTTCTTGAGGCCATCACAGATATTAGAAATTGTCTTTAGATAAAAAAAAATGACTGGGTGGTAGCAATTCTATATAATTCCGAATAGCATCTATGGCAGGGGATGTAAAACATTGCTTGTCTGGGCCTCTATGCTAACATCTGTGAAATGACAACATCAATAACAACCTCAAGTGAGAAGAAATGAGATAATTTATACAAAACTCTTTCTTAGTTATCATGTAAAAGAAAAATAGGTTTTAAACCTAGTAAGCATGATTGTTTGTGTCTTGTTTGGAGAAGGTTAGCAAAAGGCTACTCTCAAATTCTTAAGGAACTGTTGAGAAGTCCTTCCTTCTCCAAAAGTCTATTCATTTTTTCCTTAAGACCACTGTTTCTTTATCTTTCCTCCTTTTCCTCATTAAAAATATTTAATTGTGCATGTGTGCCTGTATGCATGCATATGTGCACATGTGGTGGGCAAAGGCCAACTTTTAGGAGCCAGCTGTCATCTTCCATCTTGTAGGGGCAAGATTTTTCTTGCTTCTCTGCTGCACTGAACATACTATACTAGCTGGTCCATGAACTTGTAGGAGATTCTCTTTCCATTTCTCATTCTGATGAAGGAGTGTTGGGGTTACATACTGTTGCTGTTTCATCTTGCTGTTACATGGTTTCTAGGGACTTGAACTCAGGTCACCGAGATTATTGTATAAACACCTTTACTTACTGGATCACCTTTCTAGCGCTCACTGTGGCTTCCTCTATGGAAGTGCACAATCCTCAGGGTTTTGGATAGCCTGGTATCAGCAACATTCTGAAACCCGTAAGAGAGTAGCAAGACTGTGGCTACAGACCCAGGATTCCCTAAGCCTTAGTCTAATTCAGTAGCAGGAACAAGAGAGTGAATGAGTTGGGTGGAGCTCTTTTCTGGGAGGCCAGAAATTTGGCCAAGGCTTCTCTGAGGCAGAGAGCTGCTACTGGGATGGCTGTCCATGATACTGGGCCAGCGATTTCTTCATAACAGACTGTCTGAGGTTTAGTCTTTCAAAACTATTCTCTTAATGGAAAACATTTGGCCCAGACTCACAGTGCTTTCCATATGCAGACAGAAATCAGATTATAGAATCAAAATCACACTTGAGTAGGGATTACAACCAACAGTTGAGGATCACTGAGGCCAGAGGTGGGAAATCATTGGTACTCATGGGCATTGTGTGGATGCAGATATTGCTGACAAATAGTGACATATTTGTGGGAAGTCCCACTGTAGGATTACAAATATTACTCTACTGCAAATATTACTCTAAGAAGCCGTATACAGCCATATACAGCCATATACAGTTACCAAAATATATATTTTTTATGAGAACAATTATGTTGAAACTGATTGGTAGTATTTGGAATTTGCTAAGATAGTAGATCTTTGGTGTTATAAACAAAGCAGCTATGTGAAGTGGTAGATATGTTGTTTGTTACCTTTAAACTGGTAACATTTCTGTGTGTCTATTTAATGATCATATTCTACATCAATGCTTTTCAGTTCTACCTCAGTAAAACTGAAAATAAAAGGCCCAAGGAAATTTCTCTTTGCAACAGATGGAGACCACTACAGGAAACCACAACCAATCAAAATGCATAGTTGTGGATTCCAGTCATAATGGATGTATCTACAAAACATTCCCACAAATAAGGTTCAGGGAACATTGCAGAAAGGTGGGGGTTAGAAAGATTGTAAGAATCAGAGAATAGGGAACTTTGCTTTGAGGTTGTGTCCCTTAGTAGTATCAGAGGCTATACCCCATAAAGTCTCATCAGCATGACTAACCAAATGTGAGCTGAATAAAGATGACACCAATGAACATGAAAAAGTGGACAGGAAAGCCCACAAGACCTCAACCCTACACAAAAAACTTCAAGTAACTGAAGAATGCTGGGAATGAAAGAGGTGGTCTTCCCCAGGGAAGAATGCACCAATTGTTTGTCCAGTGCTAAAAAGTCATGCTGCAAACATACATATAAGTAATATTATTATATGGCCTGAACAGGTTATATTTAGGAATTTATATGTATACATACATACATACATACATATATATATATATATATATATATATATATAATAATAGTGAAAAAGTGCCATGAGTTTGAAAGAGATCAGGGAGAGGTATAGGAGAAGTCTTAAATGGAGAAGAGGAGAGGGATAAATAATATAATTACATTGTATCTCAAAAATACAATAAAAACAATGAAAACAAAGAAGTACAATGAAAAATTTCCATTAATGCCTAGCCTGAGTCTATTGTAATGGTCTCCAGGAGAAATATCAAGGAAAGGAACTGGGAGGACTAGTGTGCTAAGAACTTTCTAGAATTCCTGACTCTGTATATCTTTATCCCATCCTTCCATCCTTCCACCCTTCCTCATCAAATACCCACTATGTGCCATGCCCCTAGTGAAGCATGATGATAGTAGCCAAGACAAATGTGTTCTCTATAATAAGAGTACTTAAAATCTTCTCCTGAACAGTCACAACTGTAGCTACCCTTCAACCCACGCATTGCTGGTTTAAAGGGTCATGCTATTATCAAGTGCTGCTACAAACTGGGAACATGTTGGATGGTCCTAGGCCAACAGAAAGAGCAGGCATGATGAGATTCTTTCCAGTGATAATTGCTTCTTACTCATCGTGGGCTTCACAGTGTGGAGGATACTGGGGAAGAAGGGCTGAGTAAAGAACTGTGTCCTGTTCTCAGAGGTCATCATGGAAATTAGGAGACTATGCATGAATAAGGGTAGTGGCCTCAATGAAAGTGTTAAGGAAGTGGTACTCATGGTTAAGGAGCTCATGGAGGGCTTACTGGATGAGGAAAGGCCTCGATGAATCAAATACTCATTGAAGCAGCCTTGGAAGATCAAAAAGAGGTATACCAATGATGATAATAGAAGTACACAGGATGATTGTTTTAGCTATTGGCTCTATTTTTATAGAGCTTGAACTATGCATTTTGAATATACAATTTCAATTTCTTTCCAAAACACAAAGCAAAAATTTTATCTTCATTTTGCAGATGAAGAAACTGAAGTATAATTTTATGTCACATTTGCAAACTGGGTTGTCACTAAGGAGTGGCGGTATGAACCCAAGTTCCTCAGAGTCCATCATCTTTCATTGCCTTTTGAACTGAAGGCCAAAGAAAGGAGTCAGAATTTGAGAGCAGCTGATGTTCTGACCATCTGACTTTCCGACAGCAGGCTGAAGGGGAATTTGTCAGTCCCCTGCAATCAGAAACTTATGGTGCAACTGTGGAGTGAAGCAAGCTGATGGACACCTTTGAGATGCTGCTGAATCTAACTTATTTTTGGAGAGGGTTCCTGGTGTCTTTAAGACTTCTAGAAAGCGCACTTGCCCCACTTTTGAGTGGGTAGACTTAATCTGTCCTTCAAGTGAAATTCAAGTAACCTCCATTACTGGAAGTTAGTTATCTTCCATCCACTCTTCTGAACTGAGTAGTACTGTTTTTAAAAGATTTTGAGAGACATTAGTGTCTTTAGAAATGTGTCAATTCTATTTTGTTTTTACAATACGCTGATTTAGTTATGCTTTGTCAATATAGAGTTAGTCTATCTGGGGTTTAGGTTCCTTGAAGGCAAGGCCGCTATATAATGCATCCAGCTCTGTATACACAACAACAAAGACTATACCTTGAATAAAGGCAACCCCAGTTTTAGAGTGCTCTTGGTTGTAATGATCTGTGAACTGCTGCTAATTTGCCAATAGTTCTGTCTACCCAAATTTAGCGTTCCACTTTAGACTCAAGCAAAATGGATATTAAATACAAAGGGACCTAGATATTATATTGACTTTTCCTTTCATAAGGTATTTGGACGACTCATTAGTGGTATTTTGTGGCTCCTTTCCTCCCACTCCTTGAAACGAAATTTCACTACCAACCAAATTAAATCCCCAAATTTTAATCTATAAAGTATTTCCATCTAGACACAATAAGGCGGTTCATATTTGTGGTTTAGTATACCTAAGAACAGCTCCGATGAAAAATGACTAGATCCATTGATACATTCAGACCACAAGCAACCTTGCTATGGTCTGGTTTTAATTTTTGAAATAAAATTTCTGCAGAGCAGTAGTTTTCTCTCTTCTGCTTCTTGCCTAGACATAAAAGAAAATAACCGGGCCTGACCAAATGGCAATGCTATAGATTCCTATAAAATACTGGAAAATCATTTCAAAATCAAATTTGAATTCATTTCTCCTGGAACAATAGGGTCTTCTATTTTCTATTTTCACCAGAATTTTAAAAAATCCAGTTGCTCTTTCACAGGTCTCAAATACTTGAGCTAAGGGTAAAAATGAAAGATATTTATTCAGGAGGCATGGGTTATAGACAGAATGTGACACAGGAGTAGGCCAGTGTGAACACATGCGCTAGTTATTTGGCATTTTGGGAACTAGACTGCTCAGAAACCTTTTCTGAAATAATAGTCCTGGTATTTGAATGAGTAGAATTCTGCTTGATTGAGGTTTGCTTTCAGAGAGAAACACTGACAATGACCAAACCCAGGCATTAAGATCTACCAGCCTTGATACACTCTAAGATTGATAGCAAGAAACCAGACACTATGGAAAACTAAGTCCACTCCAGTAATTAATCAGTGTGGTCCCAGAAAAGGTATGGAGACAGACAGTGTCTACTTTTCCTCTCTCAAAATGGGATCACCTAAAAGCTACAATAATAACCGGCAGCACTGATTGAAAGCATCTGTACTTCCTGTGCCCAATATGGGTTATTTCATTGGCCCCTCTCTAAGATCCCTGATATAGCTTCCTTTATTTTTCACTCCTCAATGATGAGAAAATCAAGGTCACACAGCTAGAAAGGGGGACAGCAGAGTTTAGTTCAGGTGAAGTGGCTCACCCATCAGGAGCAGCATTCTGAACCCTCAGTTTTCCGGCAGCAATCTAGTGATGCCAAAGGTTGGTTTGCATGTCTAAGTTCAAAGGAATAACTTCAAAAGAACCCAGGGTTTGGGCCCCCACCCCCGAAATAACTATTGACAGTGGAAAAGGCCTTTATGAAGCTACTCGAGAACCGGAAAAACAGAGATAAGTCTAAGCTCAGACTTAGGCTCACTAAACGCAGGAGCTGATTTCCTAATGTGTAATCTGTGGCATGTTGAGAGGTATTAATGTTGAGCAAAAAGCATTTCCTCGTTAATCATGTTTGGAAAAGGCTATTTTTAAAGCCAATGTTGTTTTAAGCCAAGCAAATTACACATCGTGCTTCAGGATTTTCCAGGGTCTTTTATGTGTTTGTGGAAACCTCCAAGAAGATAGTTTATAGTGTGTTTCCCAAACATACTTGATTCTTTTGTGTTTGAAGTACGTCACAGGACTGGGTTTGATGGCACACAAGGGAGGCAAGTACTGGGACATAACACACTCAGACCCTCTCTCCTTTAGTCCCTCATATATTAGAAATGATTCTTTCCTAGCCAGAACCTGTCTATCAATAAAGGTAGAACTCCAGGATGAAAGATCCCAAGCAACTAAAACTAAAGTGGGACACATCAGTTTTATTTATTCGGTTCTTGGTCCTTCACAAATACCTTTTCATCATGATCCAAGCTTAGGCAATCTGAGAACACTATTCATATTTTCCTGCTACGAGAAGCTCAGGCTTGAGACTGTTGAGTGAAGTATCAGGTCAGTGCTACTTGAATCAGAATTAAGGGCACTGTCTCATGATGCCAATATTTAGGTTCCTTTTGTTCTACCAGGTGATTTTTTGAAACAATATTTATTATTTGGTTTAAGGAAGTGACATTCATGTAATATGTATCAGAGGAAAACCCAGTTTCATTAATGTGAATGCATTTGTTGAGTCATAGAGAGGGAGAATGAACTTGGGAAACTAGGGTGCATATGGTGGTTTCATTTACCGTTTTGGACTGGAGGAGGAGGCAGGAAGCCAAATGAACTAAAATGTTGAAATCTCCGGTAGATCTTTAGAGCTGCTGAGAACAGCCTGCCCTGCTTCAGTTGGTTCATGGAGGTGGTTAATAAATGAGAGGATGATAAAATGGGAAGCACCAGACAGGAGAGCTTCAAAACCAAGAGTTCTGGAAAACTAGACCTCACACTATGTATGGTCAAGAAGTCAGTCAAGTTATAAGAGTATTTTAGAAACTCTTGACACTTAAAAGATTCTTTTCTGGACTGGGTGGTGGTGGTGCATGCCTTTAATCCAAGCTTCCAGTACTCAGAAGGCAGAGGTTGGCAGATCTCTGTGAATTCCAGGCCAGTCTGGTTTGAGGCTAGGACACCCAGGGGAACTCTGTCTCAAAAACAAAACAAAACAAAACCAACAAACCAAATAAACAAATAACAACAAAAACAAAACATTTCTGAAAGTAAGAAATTTTAAATTAGGTTTGTTGACTTGACACAATCCAGAATCACCTATGAAGAAAGTCTCAATTAGAGATTGTTTAGACTCATCCCAGGAAAAGTCCATCAAGATGAAGTCTCAATCCTGAACATCTATGCCCCAAATACGAAGGCACCAACATTTGTAAAAGAAACATTACTAAAGCTCAAACCACACATAAAACCACACACACTTATAGTAGGAGACTTCAACACCCCGCTTTCACCACTAGACAGGACCACCAGACAGAAATTTAACAAAGAAACAAAGGATCCAACAGAAGTTATGACCCAAATTGGTTTAACAGATATTTATAGAACATTCCATCCAAATACAAAAGAACATACCTTCTTCTCAGTGCCACATGGTGGGGAAGCCAGAATATTTAACCTAAGGAAGTGGAGTTGAGAAAGACCATAGGGAGAAGGAAGGGGGGAGGAAAAAGGAAGGGGAGAGGAAGAAGGAAGGGAAGAAGGAAAGGGAGAAGGTAAAAGAGGGAGGAGAAGAGGGAGGGAGGAAAGAGAACAAAAGAGAGTGTGAGAGCACAAAGTGGATAAAGGGAGGATGGGTGACAGGAGTGTCTATCAATCACTCATCTGAACTTCCTTCTGGTATAGAGTTTGGCATTGTGTTCTACCTCTTCAGGAAGACTTATCAAACTTTTATTTTTGTGCTATTCTTATTGTGTGTGTAATAATATACAGTTCACCAAGGTTACAGCGACTGGAACTGTGCATAGAAGTTCAGTATACTAATTGGAAGGGTCCGTCACACTGCCTTAAGTGACCAGAGGGTAAATGTGCTGTGTGATCACCTCTTTTTACTAGGGTTTGTGTTGTAATCTGAACTATCTGCTTTAGTTTAGTTTAAACACTTGGTCCTCAACTGTGGGACTAATTTGAAGGCTGTGTAGCCTTTGCAGATGCAAGGACTGGCTGGTGGAAGGAAGCTAGGGAGAGGGACCATTGTAGGTTCATAGCCACTTCTCTTTCCAGTCTAATTTCCTATGCCCTGTGTCGTCCAGGTACTCAAGTCAGGCCTGCATGCTTCTGACACCTCAGACTGAGCCCTGAGCTGCAAACCCCAGGCCTATCCTTCCATCCTAGACTATGGCTTTGAAACCATGATTCCAAATAAACTTTCCTGACTATATGTTGTTTCTGTCAAATATTTTGGTTGCATAGATAGAAAAGTGACTAATAGGCTTTGCAAGTACCTGACGTTACTACTGTAGAGAATGTTGTTATAGAAAATAGGCAAATGAAGATGACTTTGTTTTAATACAAAACTATTTACAAAAATAGGCTGTTACTTCTGTTTGCCGACTTCTGCCAGAATATAGTGTTTATCACTGTTGTTGTTATAAAACCAAATAGATAGTCAGGAAAGCCAGCATTTTTTCCCTACTATAAACCTTTTTTTATGAGTTGGTGAAATAGTTTAGTGGATAAGGGCACCTGCCTTCAATCATGATGACCTGAGCTCAATCCTTGACATCCACATGAAAGAGATAACTGACTCCCTTGTTGTACTTTGACTTCCACAAATGTGTGTGACTGCTCATGTGTCCACACCCGTACTTGTCTTGTTCCATACATCATGCCTAAGTGCTTCTTATTGATCTTATCATTGTTCTAAGCATACAGCAAGGTGAGTATCACTATGTATGTTTAGAAGTCAAACTGAGACTTGGGGTACCTCAAGAACTAGCCTATGAAACAGAAGCAGCATTTGAAGCCCTCCCCATGGCTCTCATGTATGAAATTTCAACATTGTGCTACACTGGGTAGCTCCTCCTACAGCTTACTACAGTTCTTAAAAATGTGCAAACTTAAAATATGAGCTGCTCAGTAAGCAAAGAGATTAGACATGCAAAAGGATTCCTTTATCTTCTGCCTCCCAGACCCCCATTAGCTATGTACTGGTTATCCACGTGTAAGTCCTGGAGCATTTGACTTCTGCTTTTCTCTTTGAGCTCTGGCTGGAAATTCTATTTTGTATACTTCTTTAGAGGACACTGAAGCCAAGGTGCACTGTTTACAAGTGATTATTAGTTCCTGGGTACGTGTTGGCAAGTTCCCTTTGGCCTAGACAGGGTTCCAGAATCTGCTGAGGTCTGGCTGTGCTCATTGGGTACCTTAGCCAGAAAGAGTTGCTAATTGGGATGACACTCTGCATGTCTCTGCCTCTCCAGCTAGGTTTCCTGACCCGGGCATGCCTGTTTTGGCTCAAGTGGTTGTTTGGCTTTTCACTGTCAATTTAGATGTGGGAGGGCAAATTTACAGTTCCCTTAAGAGTATGTGGAGCCTGGTACTCTAGGTGTAGGGTTTTCCAGACTGTGGTCCAACACATTTTAAGGCAGATGTCACATGGATTAGGGTGTCAGAGGTCCCATCAGTTTAGGGCTCAATGTCCTTCAAAATGATGCTCCAGGGAGCTTCCTACTCTCTTTCACTCTGAGTAGGCACAGCTGTAAATCTTAATCTATGCACCAGGATGTGGGCACTTCCAAGATAAGGAATCTGCCAGTGCTTTGTTCTAAAGATTTCCAAGTTTCCAGGAAAGTAGATTTCTGTTGTTTCTACACTACCTAGTAAACAAAATTTTGTCATAGAAGACCACATAGAATAGGATACCTTTATAATGAATTATAGGATATTGCCCTATTGTTTTTGCTACTGTATCATCAGTCTTTAGCACTACAGATGAAATGATTACATGAGCCCTTAATTTCCAGGATGTTGTCAAGTGTTTCCCAAACTCACTGTCCACAGAACACTCTTTAAGTGACTATCATAAATATCTGTTTCACCTGCTTACCTGATGGGATCTTAGTACCAAGAACGTCTCAAAAACAGGTGTCAACCTCCATGACCATGATAATCTATGTCACATGCCAGTTTTTTTGATAAGCAATATAATACACAGTATCATTTAATAACTTCCATGATCTTCTAAAACATGTGTTGTTGCATTCTGCAACAAATATTTTGAACACAAGTATTTTGAACCCAGAGCTTTCAGATGCTAAAACCACACTCTTAGTCATTCCTTCACGTGGGTTGTGAATTTTTCATGTTCAAAGATAAAGAAATCCTTGTCTTCACCTCTTTCCAAGAACATCCATTTCTCCCAGTAATTGTTGACTGATCTGTGTGGTTGAAACAGCCATCTCTGACTCAGTCTAAATCCCTGGACAGATGTCCCCTGTCCTTGGTACAGGATTTTCTCCAATCCCAAATAATTATGCCACATTTTAGTCTTAATTTATATGCTGAAAGGCCTAGGCTGACAAGAAGGAAAGCAAGTAATTTGTCACATTGAATGCTTTGCCTTTCGATAAAATATATTTAGTGTGAGGGCTAATCTTCCTTGTAAATTTGACTGAATCTGGAATCAACTAAAAATCCAAGTTACCAGGCACTCCTGTGAGTGACTTTCTTGATCAGATTATTTGAGACAGGTAGACCCACCTTAAATCTGGGCATCATCTTTTGGTGGCAGCCCACATGAAAGGTCATGGGAGGAGAAAACTTGGCTTTTGCCTGCATGTCCTCACTCTTCCCGGCACGTACATCTATCTTGCTGCTGAGGCGTTCCTTTACCAATAGTAGAATCTACTTCTCTGGGATTCCAACACAGACAGAGACCCAGAAGTTCTCCAGGCATCCTCCAGGCCTTCAGTACCAGTTGGGACCGCTGAGATATCCAGTCTTATGACCTCAACAACTACTGGATTCTCAGCCTCTCTACAGTGAGATAATCATTGTTGGACCACTCAGACCACATCCTGTGAGTCAATATAACAAATCTCTTTTTGATACTGAATCAGTTTTGTTCTTTTGGAGAACTTTGACTAATACTGTCAGGTAAAATGCTAGCTTGTGTGACACTTGAAGGAAATTAGTGCTACTTAAATGATCTATCATAATTAATGGCTGGAAAATTAATATACAATTCACCTTAGTAGTTACCACAATTACTTATTACCCATTAATGGAAGTGCATGTGGGATGAGGGAATTTGTCATCTGTAATAAGATGCAGGGAATGGTGACACTGGATCGTTAGAGGCTGTAGCAGACTGAGTCAAAAATTACTGCACTGATACTGCCCCTATGGTCCAGCGTAACAATTTTTCTTTTAGCTGAAACTAAACATCTAAATAGACAATTATCTCCATTTATAAAAGACTGTATTCTTTTTTCCTCCTCCTCTTCTCTTTCTTCTTCTCTCATTGGTTTGGATTAGATAAATGGCTTTGTTGAAATTCTCTATATGGGAAAGAATTAAGACCGCCTGGAACTTCAGCCTTCAGTCTAGAAACTCCTGAGGAATAGAGCCCAGCCAACAAATATAGCCTGGAAGCTGACCATTCCCTAGTGAAGCCTTAAGATATGACCCAAACCCAGGCCAACAGCAATGAAGGCTGAACGTAGACGGCTCAGCTCAGCTGTGCTCTGATTCTAGAGATACAGAAACCATAGGGCAATTACTGTTGTTTTAAAATTAGTGGTGAGTAAATAACTAATAATGTTATTAGCTCACTCCACACATGCTATACTGTTTAGAGAATAAGACAGTTCATTTTTCTTTTGTGAGAGAATGTGTTAAACTGCAGGGTTTTATATTGTCCCTGGATTCTAAAAGCAGAGTGAGAAGACTCATGATTCTTCCCTGACCCACTGCCACTTGGCATGGCATCTTAGGAAAATCTCTCTCTTTTCCATGTATCAGTTTCACCATCTTTAATAAGTTTCACCATCTATAATAAGATGTTAAACTAGGCCAGCGATTTGTACAAACATTTCCCTCATCTTCCCTCTCTTCCTCCCCATTTCTTCTTTTTGCACTTTTCACCAAATCATGTCTCATGTGGAAGTTCCATGCACACACAAATAAATGGAGAGAGGCTTTACTTGAAATAAGGTTGAATGTGACCCCTTGACTCACCTCCCCTTCTCTCCATGGAATAACCTGAATCACCTCAGGGTCATTATGTAAGCTCCTGGTTTTGAGGATGCCTATCAATTAGACTCTTCAGCTTGGACATTCTGTAAATTCTAGTGAAGTAAATTGTTTGCAAGAGCACTGTCCTGTAACATTTCTGCCCACTTCTGGAGCTTCTCTGGCTTCCTATCCTCTCCAGTAAGCAGACTCCCACTTTTGTGCCAAAGCACCTTCTGTAGTTAACCACACCAGACTTCCTACTTCCCTAGGTGGCTTTATTACCCACTGTACATGTTTCTACTTTTTAAATATTATTATTTCACATAGTCGTGCTTACATTTAGTATTTGCAAGAGTCTCTGCTGGCAGATGGTCTAGTGGAGCTCTGAGTTGTCTCCTTCTGGTCTCTGTATGCTGCTTCTGTAGGTGACATGCAATAGTGTCATATCGCATGGCTTTCCAGGCTCCCCTAACACTGTATTTGTATCCAGTGTTCCTCCACCTTGTATCTGTAGTCTTAACATTTTGAATAAAACTAATGCTTTTCCCACAGTCTTGAGTTTCCTGCATTTTTTAACCCATAAAGTGTTATCATAACTCATTTACACATGCGCTGGGTGATAAAATTTGGCTCTTCTATTGCACATTATCCACAGATTTGTCTAAGGTCCTTCATCCATAATTCACTCCCTACTCAAAGCATTGTCTGTTTTACCTAACTAGTTCTGTAATAATTGAATATGAGGTTGTAGAGATGGCCTTTGCTGCTTCTTCAGAAGAGCTGAGTTCAGTTCCCAGAGTCTAAGTAGGAATGGTCACAAGTGCCTGTAACTCCAGCTCTAGGGCTCAGACACCCTCTTCTGACCTCCAAGGGAAACTGTCCTCTTGTGCACCTACCCTGACAGATGCACATATACATAATTAAAAATAAAATAAATCTTAAAAATGTAAATAATTGTCTAGCAAATAGCCTGTTGTCTCTAAACTGTTTTTGTTATCTGGAAACTTGGATTCATTCCTTCAAATCCATGTAGCACAGGGAGGGAAACACTGGAAAGGACTCTGAGTGCCTATACTTTTTGTTTCATGCAAGAAACAAAGGCCTCAGTTTACCTTCCTGCAAATTCTTATTTACATGCTGGGAATTCATGAAGTTGATGTGCATGGAAGTACTTCATAAATGTATCAATTCATGAGTATGTCATGTTGTGAAGATCTGTCTTACTCACGGAGAAACTTGGTAAGTCATGAAACAGACTTGTGAAAGAAATGCACACCACATCTTTAAAAGCCAAACACTGTTGTGTTGGGAATAGTAGGGCACTTCATAGACATTACATTCTGAGGGTCTGATGCCTGAGAAAGACACATAGACTCTGGAGATAATGAACTCCCTAAGACAGGATGAACAGAGGCATGGTGCCTGGTATAGCCTGCTTACCTTAATGTTCAATACCATCTTTTAGAGACTTCAAACTGAGTTTGGGTTGAGGTCTTCCCTATCATTATCTGCATGATATTGATTTGGTCTGGGTCCCTACCATTTGAATAGAGGAATGACAATGATATTGGAAATAATGGGCAGTGGTAAAATGGCACAGTATTGGTAGATTACATGGCAACATTTAGTATGCTGCTAATTTTGATCATCAACTTGATAGAATTTGAAAACTGGTCTAGAAACAAACCTCTGGGCATATCTGTGAGTCATTTTCTAGATTAGGTTAATTGAAATGGGAAGACCCATTCTAAGTGAGGGTGGCACCATCCATGAACTGGAGTTTGTGGACTTCACACAAAGGAGAAAGCCAATTGAGCATCAACTTTGATCACTCTCTACTTCCTGAGCATGGACACAGTGTGAACAGCCACCCCCAAGCTTATGCCACCATGTCTTCCCTGCCATGATGGACTATGTCTCTGCACATTTTAAGCCAAATAAATCCTTCTCTCCCAAGTTTCTTACTGACAGTTATTTGCCTCTGTGATGAAGGACAAAGAAACTAATGTAGTTAGTTTTCCAATTATCTCTCATCTGTCTCCATTGAGGACATTTTGGAATATTCTTAGAGCATTAGCAGAAGCCACCTTCCCTCCTTTGGGGTAAGAGGTGACCGTTGGCTGATTCTGGAGCAATCTATTTACTTGCTGACCTCATGAAACACCGTTGTCTCTTGGCATTCTGTTCAAGACAGGTTAAAGGGCCAGCCAAAGCTATTTGAGTTATAGTGCCCACATTTTAGTGCTTGTGAACTTCAGGAAATTTCAAACATCTGAGATGACTTGGAATGAAATAATGTTTTAAAAAATTCCACTCACAAATAGAGTGAAAATACACATGGAAAGGATTTTCCATTCACAATCTATTTTCACTGTGGGCATTTTGCTTGTGTTCCATAGTGGAGGGTCAAAGATGGCAATGAGAGCCCTGAACTCTAGGTGGCTCTTAAAGTCTAGGACATGTATGTGGCAGAGGAGAAGGAAATAGAACAAAGAGTATTAGATTTAACGGAATAACTAAACAAAAGTCTGGTCACCAGGGTTAGAATCAGGTCACTATGTAGTGGTCTATCCTCCATGAGAAGTCATACAGTGTGTGCAGACTTTTTTAGTAGGCAAAGTCACCAGTGTGTTTTGTGTTGGAAAGAATTGGAGTTTGGAGGAGGCTAGTCTTACTATACTTTAAGGGGGTTTTCCTTCTTGGAAAGGGGCCTCCATCTAATGTTTCCCACATGTTGAAGGTGTTCAGACTGGTCTGGGATGGGATTCAAGGGGATTCCCAACTATCTTCCCACAGTGAAAAGTGGTTGAATCAGAACCTTCCTCCCTGAGGCTTTGGCAGAAGCTGTAGTTTGGAGCCTATAACTACTCCTTCACTGTCCTGGGATTCATTTCTTAGAGGCATAGCCCCATTTTTTCTCCCCTGCAGCCCCTTTCAGAGCACACAGTCAGCAGAACTACACCTTAGGAGATTCAGATTCAGCTGTGTTCTATTCTCCCATTCTCCCATTCAAAGATTCCCACCTCCACATCCTGGGAAAGTGTGTGCTGACTTTTTCTGATCTACAAGTCACTAGAAATGACATGAATGCCATATCTCCCTCCCTTCCCTTCCCACTCTCTGTCTCTTAGCTGAAATGTGAGTGTTTCTGTTTCTCGGGAGTGAGTTGCACCACCACCAGCTAACCTTTCCTGCACCATGAAAAGTGATAGCTGCAGGGCTTCTCTATGAAATCAAGAGGCAATGATGCCAGCTGGAGTCTTCTGTACTCTTTTGGCCTTTCCCCAAAGGACACCATGTAGGGTTCTGTACTTGGTTAGCCAAGCCTGACGTCAGGAGGCAGTGTGGCACAAGAGACAAAACAGTGGGGGTTTACTTAGAAAGTTTGGGTTTGCAGCCAATTCTGACTCTTTTATAGAAAGACCTGAGCTGAGCCACTCAGATTCCTTGAGCCTTAATTTCTCCTTCCATTAAGTGGAGGTGTTAATTCATAATTTGCAGTATTAGAAAATTAGGTGAGACACCATAGACAGTCTTCCCCATCACACATGCATCATTTTAGCTATTTTGACTGTTATCAACTTTGTATCTGTGTTTGATTGTCAAAGAGGAGCTTTATATTGAGAACCAAGTAAATATTTGTAGCTCATGTTCTACTTTTCAGACTGAAATAGCCTCAGTATGGAGAAGCCTTTGTGCTTTGTGCAAGTTGGTGATATATTTTTTTCCATCAGAAACTCTAGTTCGTAAGTTCATGGAAACACCGAAAGAGAGACCAAAAGGTGTTTTTAGTTCATTGTGAGCATTAGAAAGGGTAGGATTTGGTTTGGGGGGAGATGTGTGCTTTTCATTCTGTCAGCTTGAATACCCTTCCCAAATTCTATTCTGGTTATATGATCAGGCTATTGCTGTATTTATGGGTGGCCAGTCTGACTGGAGGAGCATGTTTAGTCAGAAAGGAAGTGCTTTCCTTCTGAGGGCTATGCAAGAAGCTGACATATTGAAAAGGAACACAGCAGAGGCGCATATAGCCTTAGATTGTGGCAGCATCACTTGAGTTGTAAGACCCAATCTCTCTGCACTCTCATTCTCTTTGTCTCATAAGTACACCCATGTTTCAGATATGCTGTGGTCTTTTGGTACCATGATGTCCAGGGAGGCATCAAGAGCTTATAGTTTACACACTGGGCTAACAATATGCTGGTGATGGCTATCACTGACATTGATTAAAATAACCAGGTTTTCTTATGCTTCTAAAATCCCTATCTATTGTTTCACTTGGGGAACTGTCCTTACTCCCATAGCTGCTGGAGTTTAGAACCCCAATATGAATGAGCACTGCCAGGCTGTGAGATCTGGAGCGGTGTGTCCTGTGGTTTGCATTCTGGTGAAAATATTTCAGGGGATAAACAATGGGGTGAGGTTTGGCCCCTTTAGCCCACATCAGTTCAAGCAGTCTCATGTTTACCTGTTAGCAACTTGCATTATTCTCCACATTCTATCAATAAATACTTCCATTGTTAAACTTGACAAACATTTGTTTAGAACATTAATCTTGAAGGTGTCTGTGAACTGAGGATCAGGTAAACAGAAAGACCCCTCTTGCCATAGAGGGAACTCCTCACCCTCATTGTATGAATGACAAAACTGATGGTGAGAATCTTTGTCACCTCTTGAGAGAGGGTAACCAGTGGATAGGAGCATAAATCTGGGTGTTTTGAACAAAGCAAGGGATGGGTGGGTGATCAGAGACCTCTGGAACATCCCTTTCAGTTCTCTATCCTGTTCATACCACTTGAGCAACCCAGAGAATATTCAGACTCTGTACTCCCTCCTTTCCCCAGATGTGGTCTCTTTCTTGGAATGCACAGGGCCAAGGCACACTGCCTCCCATGCCCTGCAAAGGGCTTGGTTCGTATAACAGGAACACTTTCCATCAGTTAATTTAGACTGAACAAGCCTCTCCCCAGTACCAACATGGCTTGTTCTGCCCCAGGACAAGGTGCTGGGGTGGGGAGCAGCTTTCATTTCTAAGGTGCATATGGGAAAGCTCTAAAAAGCAAGGAAAAAGGTCCACAGAAACACAAAAAAGAGGCATTCATCCTTAAAGAGAGTGCCCTGTCCAGCTTGCTCTCTGATGCAAAGCATTTCCAAAGAATCACCAGCCACACAGCACTCCATTGCCAAGTGCTTGAGCCTTAGGGTGCTCGGAAGCCAAAACTCCACATTCATATCCAGTCCCAGGCTGCCACCTTTGCTCTTAGTGGTGCTAACATAACCCCTTGCTTCTAAAATACCTGCCAGGCTAGCAGGCACTCTCATGTTGTGCAAGATAAAAAGACAAAGACTAGGAGGTGGTGTAAGCAGAAATACTCTGAAATTGGAATGCTGTTCTGTTCACTTCCAGGGTGATGGCAGAGATTGCCCAGTTACTAATTTTCTCTTTTTGTTCCTCATTTGGTCCTCATTATAAGGGCTACTGTTGCCCCAATTTAGCGAAGTGGAAACTAAGGTCCACAGAGGTTACATATTTTGCTGGAGCTAAAGTATTGTGGTGGTACTAGTGGGAAAGCCCGAGTTATTTCTCAGAACAAAATCGGACCTCTTAATTTCCCTGTTTCACAGATGGCATCAAAGAATCTCTGTGTTCTTTTCAAAGTTTGCCAGGGGACGTTAGCTTCCCCTATCTAGGGAAGATGTTAACAGTGAGTCCGGCTATGACATAAGAAGAGGGAGCCTGATCTGGGAGCAATATGGGATTTGGATAGCCCCCAAAACTTCTAAACACAGAAAGGCCCCACCTGAGGTCGGTGAATCAGAAGCTTTTCACCAGAGATTGGGACACTGCTCCAAGAACCCATGGGCTTGCCCACCAGTCACCTTGCAGCCTCTGGGTTGTTCATCCATGCCTAGAACTTTGGTGTTCCAACATTTACCTTTCCACAGAGTGCACATCATGAGGACCAAATTGGGATGGGGGTGGCTGAAAACTGTCAAGTGCTGAGACCCTTAGGATATACAATTGCGTTCTTCCTGCCACAATCCTCTACCTTTTCACTCCTGGCTGTGAATGAACGCCACTTTCACACACTGCTTTTCTAAAGCTCAACAGGCGAAACACCCACAAGGTGTGAATCAGCTAGGTAAAAGGTTAAGAGAAAAAGTCTTACTCTTCCTTCAAAAAAAGGCAGAGACAAAAACTTTACTAAAAAGTTCCTCTGAGTGGAGATTATTGACAGATCAACACTAAATGTAAGAGAAAAGGAGGGCAAACTGGGAATAATCAGGGTGATTCAGATCACACACCCCCAAACACTCTTTTACCGGGAGTGGAAATAAAACAAGTTTTGTAGTTACAAACCCACAACTTACTGGGTACCAGGAACGCCAAGGGCACACCGAAAGACCCTGGATGATGGGATCAACAAACTCACCTTTTCCAGGTCCGGGAAATCTAGGTCGCTGGGGGCACAGGCTCCGGTGAAGTACCTGGGCTGAGCCTCTGGCCAGTTCCCACGGGCTCAGTCCCTAGCGTCTCCCCAGCCACTGTCTTTGTCCAGCAAGAGGCTGGGGTGTGTGTGTGAGCGCGGGAGAGGCTTGTGGCAGTAGACAGGCTGTGGCCAGAGCAGCCAGCTTTGGCTGGCTTATATAGGGAGCTCCTTCCTCTGTAATGGGACGCCTCGCCTCCAGACATCCTTTCCTACTTTTTTTTTCTCTTCAGTTAGCGAGTTAAAGGAACAGCCCTCCCAGCGGAACAGGGTTAGCTCATGAAAGACACACTCACTCCAGGCACCCAGCCAGCTAACGGACCATTTGCATACAATTTATTGTGAACAACAACAAAAAAGGAGGAATTCCAGCTCCCTCCACCCCCGCAGACTAGCTGTTAGCGAAGTGTGATTTTCTGTATTGCTCCACAAACAAGTATTCTAATTGTGAAACAGAAGCCTCTGGAGCTGAGCAAGAGGGAACTAGATCCTGGCTCCACTCCTGGCCTCTAGCAAGCTGGAAACCTGACCTGGGTTCCCTTGGGCTCTGGGCAGCAGCTGTGGGGTGGCACTCAGAGAAAGCCCCAGAGCTGAACCCAGTTCCTGGAAAGAGGAGATAGGGGGCTGCACAAGCCCAAGGCAGTTCAGGTTTCTCTTGGCCCCATGGAGATAACCCAAGATCAGTTCTCAGCAGGTGGGGACCATGCTGGAAGCTTAGAAGAGGGGCCTTTTCTGAAGTGGGAGCCAGCCATGCCCAGCCACCTGGAGGAATCATTATCCAGATCCGTCCTGCAGGAGTCACTTTTGATAATGTTCATGCCCAGTACTAAGTGCCTTCTACTTGGGGGTGGCTCATGAGCTCCCAGTGCCCATAGATTTCTTTCTTTAAAAATTAATCAGTAATACTTTCCCAAAGGTAACAACTTCGTCTTTAATGTCGAAGATCACTACTGAGTCATCTCTGGGTTTGATGTTTAGCAAGTCAGAGTACCCACAGGGCACATGGGGGCATTTAAGAGAGAGAGAGAAGGAACAGCCAATCTCAAGGGAAGTATATCTGGGCTTGTTTGGGACAGCACTTGTAGCTCACAATTCAGAGAAGTGGTTTAATGCCATCCGTGGTCTCTGCCTGAGGATTATCAACTCTTGGCTCCATGACACACTACTAACCAGAAATAGTGAATGGCGATACTTAAGTAAGAGACTGTCACAGGTTAGTATACACACCACTGTTATGTGGTACTATGGAGAATGAATCTCTTTGTTCTGTAATTTACAAGAGACTTCTGATATTTTAATTAATGACTGGTAATGGAGGTTTCAGCCATCGACTTACCTTTAACACTGGTTGATACCACCCTTCAGCCTTTATCACAAGAGTTGGTCTCAATTTCCTCAGTGGAAAAAGGCAAACAAGAATAAGCTTTCCTTACATTACCACTGACTCCATGATTCTAGGTTTTTCTGCTTAAGTGACCCCTCACCCCCTACCCCAGACAGCAAAAAAAGCCCATAAATCTTCATGTCATAAAACATTTGAACTTTTGAACTCATTTGAACTTTTAAGCCATTTTGACTGATTCAAATGCTGGTTTGGGGAGTTTGTCTTCCTTTATTTTAGCCAAAACATATTTCAGTGGCAAGAGCCTGTCTTCCACTAGTAGTGAATGCTTCCATGCCTCTAGATTTTCCTAAGTGGACCAAACTACATCTTCTCAGCAAATGAAGTGTTGGAAGTGTATTATGCCATGTGCCCTACATGCTATGTTTACATACAATATATACTCAATTTATTTGTAATTAATTACATATATTTGAGCATAAACAAGTTGAGAGAGTCTGCCAAAAAATAACCAAAACCAAAACAAAACAAAGCTACGTGATTAATAGGCTTCTTTTCAGAATGTTCCAGACCCCAGATCCATGCCCTCCAACTACTCTTAGTCTTCTATAATCAATTATTGGTTCACAGCTACTATAAATTATTTAACCAATAACATAAAAGTAAAACCAAATGTGACCAGGCTCATTCTGAGGAGGGAAAAGGCCAGTAACCTTGACACATAGAACATAACCTTCATCTGCCACAGAGGTACATCATGACACCACACACACAACTTTAGTGTGGTCTACTTGCAAAATGTGTTTCAGCTGGATGTGGAGGCTCACTCTTTAGTAATTTTGGGATTTAAGAAGTTCAAGCAGGAGAATCACTATGAGTCTGAGGCCAGCCTGGGCTACAGAATGAGACCTTTTCTCAAAGACAAATAAACAGAACTAATCTAACAAAACCCCTAACAACAAACAAAAACAAGAAACCCTTTCACCACCAACAAAATGAGTTGTCATGAAAAAAGTGAAACATCTTTATTCTAGCTATACCTTGCCCTTGAAGTGAGGAAGACCACCCAAGCTAAACCTTGTTCAGTCTCCTCGGACCATTTTATTTGCATATTATACAAATAATGTGTTTGTTATGCTGTTTCTATCTTACATATAATATACTTTGATATTTAGTCCTCTATGCCTTTTCTATCCTTGTCTTCCAATATCCATGATATTACTCTTTTACTTGTTTCTTCTCTCCTAATTTATGTTTCACTTAGCATGGTGATCTCCAGTCTCATTTTCTTGCAAATGACGTAGCTCTATTCTTCTTTACGACTAAATAAAACTCCACTGGGCATACCTACTACCTTTTCTTTATTCTCTCATCTGTTGATGACACTTAGGTGGATTGTGAATAGTTCCATGATCAATGTGACTATTCTAGTATTTTAGTATCTCCACAGTAAGGTGACTCTGATATTTTGTGCTACATGCCACATGGCTCACATGGCAGGTTTAATTTCAATTTGTTGAATACCTCCTCCCACACACTGATTTACATGGTTACTGGACAATTGAATTCACATTCCCACTAGGTATATGACACCCTTGCAAATATCTGTTGGGTTTTGTTTTATTGAGATAGCTATTCTGACTGAGGTCAGAGGGATTCTCAGAGCAGTTTGGGTGTTTGTTTTCCTGGTGGTGAAGGAGGTGAAGCAGTCCCAATTATTGCTACTTCTTTTGGAAACTATCTGTTTAGCTCCTTTGCTCATTTGCTGATTGAAATTGTCATGTATGGTTAAGATTTTCATATATTGTGGATATTAATTTCCTATAAGATGAGTAGTTAGTGAGGATTTTCTCCCACAACATAGGTCGTCTACTCCCTTGGGTAACTAACTGTTCCATTTGCTATGCAGAGCTTCTTCATGGTAATCTAGTGGCCTTTAATTCCTTTTGCAGCCTTTGCTATGGAAATATGGATTATGTGCTTTTTAAGACACGAGCTTTGCTTATGCTGAACTTTACTAAATCTGCTCATGCCCATCTCTTACAACCATTTGTCATCTCGTTCTGATACAATTTCACTTTGAAGTTTCCTGTGTAGATTTATTTATTAAAAATGTTTCCAAGACAGGTATGTTGTCTTATCCCTTTGGTCCAGCACTCAGGAGGCACAAACTCACAAATCTCTGTGAGTTAAAGGCCAGCCTGGTCTACACTGTTCCAGGCAAGTTTAGGCTATGTAGTGAGATTCTGCCTGTCTTAGTTACTCTAATAAAACACCATGGCTAAAAGGAAGGAAGGGTTCATTTTATTTACTATTTTCAGGTCACACTCATATCACTGAGGAAAGTCAAAGCAGGAACAGAAGTAGGAATTTACTTGAACACCATGGAGGAGTGATGCTTAATGGCTTACTTTCCACCACTTGGTCAGTAGGCTTTCTTAATAGTACACAGTACCTCTAGCTCAGCACTGGCACCACCTGCTGTGAGATGGGTCCTCCACATCAATCGTTAAGAGAACATATCAAATATTTGCCTATAGGCCAATCTCATGGAAGAATTGTCTCAAGATTTTCAGATATGTCTAGTTTTATGCCAAGTTGACAAAACCAACTAGTAAATTTTCTAAAGACTAACAGACAAAAGAAAATAAACAACAACAAAAATGCTTCAGTGCACATAGCTCAGCTCTGTTAGCATATTCATCAGTTCCACAAGATGTAGTTTTATATGTGTATGTCTAATTTTCCCTCCTAGACTTTAGACTTTCTGTAGGCCGCTGATGAGGGCTGTTTGTCTCTATGCCTAGTAAAGATACTTGAACATTGTAGGAGCTCAGGCATATATGATGAATATATGATGTAATGTTGAATATATGATGTAGTGGATATCAATATTTGACATGCTGTGTTTTAGAATTAGTCTTTTTCTTTTTCTATTGTAAGGGATATAAACAGAAATTAAGGGAATATGGGATTATAATGTCCAACACACACATTGCACTGATGAGGAAGGGACCCTCTGAAGACTGAGTTTCTGCTCCACCAAGTCCTGCAGCTGTTGAGTCCCAAATAAACACACAGATATTTATACTAATTATAAAATGTTGGATGATGGATTAGGCTTCTTATTGGCTAGCTCTCACTTAATTAACAACAAATTTCTATTAAACTATGTATTGTCACGAGGCTGTGGCTTACCTGTAATGCTCTAGCGTGTTACTCCTTCAGGGACCACATGGTGTCTTTCTGGGCACTCCTCTCCTTTCCTCTTTCCAGAATTCTCCTAGTCTGGCAGCCCCACCTATACTTCCTGCCTGGCTAGCCAATCAGCATGTATTCATAAACCAATAAGAGAAACATATATTCACAGCATACAGAAGGACTCCCCCATCAGGCCTCAGCAAGGAGAAATGACTAGCCATAGGCCAGCATGGTTGCTGCCTATGCAGGTGGTCATTGCAGTCAGAACTGGGCCTCTGAAACCTACCTGGCATTAAAGCAGAGGTTGCTCTTATAAATTAATAGCCAATCATCTTCCCATTTGGCAAAGTGCATCATGGTTTTTGGCATCTGATCTTGCATGGGTATATCCTTCTCGGTACCATGAGCAATTTTTCCCATGTGAAAGGGCAGAATGAAGGCTTGTAAACACCACCTCCACACATCAGCTCCTGCCAAGGACTGACTTTGTTCTTGCTTGTTTGCTCTTCTCATTCATGAGTTGCTGGTGGAGGCTGTGGTTGGAGGCCAGAGTATAGAGGATTGCCCTAGGTGAGATCATTCTCATTTTTCTTAATGGTCTATTACATGTAGTACATTTTTTCCCAGATGAACTAGACAGTGAGTAGAATATTGGCCAGGACTAGCTTTCTTGAAGAAGTCGAATGATCATTTCCTGTCAGCATCTCTGGCTTCTGATTCTGATAATGTTGTCCTCTGCTTCCCCTATCTTCATCCTCTTCCTCTTGAGGTTCATTTAACATGCCAGAACTCATTTCAAAGTCCCATGTGACTCTACAGTGGCCAAAAGTCTTCACAAACAATTTGAAATAGCTTAGATCCAACACAGAGTGTCAGTCAATTAGAGTCATTGCTGAGAGTGAACTTTTCCCATCATGTCTAACCATCTTCATTGATTTCTCTAATAAGAAAACTAGCAACCAATCAATAAAAAAGAAACCCCCCATCCTTAAAGATGTTATTGAATGTAAAACAAGACAGATGGGAGCTTGCCTGGCACAATAGGATAAGTCAGGTACACAGTTAACCAGGTCAGTTTTGTGGTTTAAACTGCATAAAAAGAACTTAGGTATTGAACTCAAGTTCCAGGGGTGGTTTATTGAATGTGTGACTTTGGACATGTCCTTTCCACCTTCTAGCTGTCTGTGTCTTGATATCAAGTGGGGACTTACTAAGGATATTACAAGCTCAAATAAAAGTTGGAATTAAAGAAACATTTTAGAAGCCTGAATACCTTTGTCCAACCAATTTGCTAAGAGGAGCTATGTTTACCATCATGATAAATTATATTTTCAAGTTTTATTTCATGTGTTATTTTCTGAGAATGTTTCCAGAATTCTCACATCCAGACAGAAGGAATCCTCCTGTGTGCTCATTTACTCTACCATTTTTCATTGTTAGTACATTGTACCCCAAGTCTCCCTGGCCTCCTTGCTCTAACTAGGCAATGGGCACCTGATGGCTGGTCCTGTGTCTTCATGTCTGTTTCCTGGCAGAACTGTTTATAGCTAGCATCTGTTTATGGTCAATGCATTTACCTTGATATTGGTTAATAATTTTGAATGTCATTCTTTTTCAAAATAGCACATATTTTGGAGGCAAACAACAAAATCATTCTTTAAATTACTTCCTTGATGATTATAGCCTTGAATTTTATCACTGATTTCCTTCTCCATTTTCTCAACCATTCTGTGACAGCTCCTCGAAGGCAGGCAGAATTTTTCCTACAGCACATGCCCAAACCACAAGAAGTCCATTCATCTATTCATACTTCCAAAAAAAAAAAAAAAGACTGGCACACCAATTGGCTGGCTTCGTGATAGCAAATATGGTAAAGAAATAAGGCTGGAACAGTCAGTATTTAGTTCCATTAAGCTCAAATACTTAGAAGGGAATCATCTCAAGACAAAACTGAGACTCAGATAAAAACTAAAACCCCGAGTACTGATGCCCTATGCTGGGTTCTTGATGTTGATGCTGAGTGATGGTTCAATCTCTTATCCTCTTGTAAAAATTCAGGTGAGGCACCATCTGGCATAGCTGTGGTATGAAAATGTTAGTACAATCTTCAATCTGAAATATTTCTGAGGTCTGCATGGATTAGCAGTGGGGAGAAGGGAATTGATGTCCCATGGTACTATGTTGATCACAGTTTAAGACAAACATTTTATTTAGAGTGAAGAGACAGAGTGAGATTTTAGTAGACCAGTGTTGGCCAAAATCAAGTCAGAAGACCTGAGTTATGTATTCCATAACTCAGGTTTTGGTCATGTTCATTGATAATCACCCAGCAGCAAAAATAACTTAGACTCAAGTGGATTATGCTGAGTGATTATGGAGTCTGAGAATGGTGATGCTGAGAATGACGTGAGGATGCCTTGAGGATATGTTGCTTTGGCTTCTGTAGCAGCTGGAGGCAGTGAAATGACTGTGCTAATTCTGACATTGAATGGCTATCCATCATGCTCTTGATTCTAATCCTAATTCAATCACTATGTTTGAGTAAGGAGGGAACATAGGATGAGTTAGTCATCTTTCCTGAATTCCTTGGATGTAAATGTAACAGAAATGACTGATACTTCTTGACATTATCCTCAATGTTTAAGGAACAACCCTTTGTCAAATACTTATGCTGTTTCTTGTTGCGTTCTGGTACTGTCTGCCACTAGAAATCAGGGAATTGGTCTATTCTGAGTGTTTCCTCTCTTTTTATTTTACTCATTTTTAACGAGAAAAGATAATCTTGGACATATGTTCTAGAAGTGTGCTCGTTCAAGCAAGAAGTGTTAATAAAAAAAACAAGAAAAAATACCTATTTCCTTTTGGGACAGGATATGGAAGTCCCTGCTTGGTCAATTTGTAGTACTCACTCTGCTCACACAGCTTTCATGAAATACTACATTTCGTACTACACATAAGATCTCTCTCTCTCTCTCTCTCTCTCTCTCTCTCTCTCTCTCTCTATTTCTCTCTCTCATGGGCTCATGCTTATTCACACAATGTACCAGAGGCAAGAACTTCTAAAAATGAATACTTTCATGCAGGGATGTTCAATATTGTTCTGAGAGATTAATGCTTGGAATGAATATTATTAATTACCTTCAAAAAGTAGAACTCCCTTTGCCTGCCTTCCAACATCACATGTTGAAGAATATCAACGTTCTTTCATTGCTTTCTAAGAGAGCACATTCTGTTTCTCAAGTAGGATGAATCTCCCATTAGAGTCAGCTAATTTCAGCCAGCTCAGAGACAGAAGCTACCTCAGCGGGACCTGGGGGTTGGTGCACTAGCCTCATATAGCTATATGACTCACTGGGTGATGGTGGCACATGCCTTTAACCTCAGCACTTAGGAGGCAAAGGCAGAGATCTCAGTGAGTTTGAGACTAGTCTGGTCTACAAAGTGAGTTTCAGGAAAGCTAGGACTGTTACACAGAGAAAACCTGTCTCTAAAGAGAGAAAGAAAGAAAGGAAGAAAGAAAGAAAGGAAGAAAGAAAGAAAGGAAGAAAGGAAGGAAGATAGCTATATGACTCAATACTCTTCTTTATGGGAAGCACCCTTGGCTGGCCCTCTATTCTGACTAAAAAATCCTTATTTGTACCTCCTACCTATCTACTATTGTCTGAATATGGTTTCTTCATTCCTGATCCCAAACTCACACTGAAATTTGATTTCATCAAGGCAGTGTTGGGAGATGGGACCCAAAGAGAGGTATTCAGGCCATGGGGCTAAAGACTTTATCCAAGAGACCCATGAGTATTACCTTGTATGACAAAGGGCATTTTGTGGTTGTAGAGAAGTGAATGACCTTTTGATGGGAGAATTGCCCTTAATGTAATTGCAAGTGTACCAACTGGAGGAAGTGAAGGTGGATGGGTTGGTATTGACTACATGAGATAAGAATGCAATATGGCAAGGGTACATAGATTATAGAGCATTGTGGTCACAAAACAGGTCATGGCAGTGGTCACCAGAAGCTGAAAGAGGTGAGATTCTCTGTAGAGTGTCTGGAAAGACTTTAGTCATTTTAAGTTCATTACTTAAACTCTCTCTGTGCTTCTGCCATTCATAGCTGCAAGGGAATACATTTCTTCAGTTGTATTTAATCCACTAACTTTGGGGATAATTTGATAGAACACTAATAGAGATGAATATAAGGACAGAATGTTATTTCTGTCTTCTGCACAGCAGAGCTTTGGTCATTTTTTTTTGATCATTTAAGATTATCATTGAGTGATAGTATCAATCTTTGAAATTTGGAATGGCATTTCTACATTTCTTTAATTGCATCTGATTTAAGCTAATTTTGTGGGGTGGTCCAGGGGAATAGAAAATTGCCTGGGAGTTGTAAACTTCGTCCTCAGTCAGACAGCTTTTGATGTTGATGTGGGAGCTTCCCAGTGTTGAGTGATTCAGATCAGAAAAGAAGATGAAATCTGGACCGATACATTTTATCCTCATCATCTCAGGGGCAGTCTGACTCTAATATGTGTCAGGCTTTGTCAAGATGGATGCTCATCAATAACTGTAAGGATTCATCTACAGCATGCCTTGTCAAACTGAAGAGCTAGGAGATGATTATGCTCTAGCCAAAGGTAAGAAAGTGAGGCATAGAGCTTTGCCTGCCTGTCCCACACACTGTGGGATGCCTGAGGCCTGCACCCAAGTCTGCTTATCCTGACTCAGCATCCCACCTGGGGAAAGAACCGAGTCTAGATTTAGTCATGCAAGTATATAAAATGGACATATTAAATTGCTTCAGAACTTCTCACACATCTGGCTGCCCTTACATAGACAGGGAAAACATCAAAAGGGGTTTGAGCATAGCAAGTGGAACCATGCCAGGCTCCTTGTTCCCTTAGTATTTCTGAAAATAGCTTACAGGTCTGATCTTTCTCTTCAGTTTCTCTCTGATTTCCTCTGTGATCAGCAACCTCAGCAGATGTGGCTGTGGTATCTGGGGATCAGCTCACTAGACTCTCAGTAAGCTTTGCATGCTGTAGAGCACCCTTCATTCAGGGAGTATGAAGAGTCTCTGGATCCTCAGAAACACCTGTCTAGGCCAGCATTATACTTGACTTAATGGATGAATGGTACACGGGAGTGCTCTGAAGTGGGTATAGAAAGATGACTCACTGAGAATGATGATAGAAGCTTCCCTTTGTGGAAATACTTTATAAGGAAATTACAGCAAAGCCTTGATAATCCCTGTGGACAGGCAGGGATGGGGGCCAGGATGAATCAGTGAGACAGCTGCATGGTAAGAACAACTGAAGGGGGCTTGCTTTGAAGTGGATTCCATCAGGGGCTCAGTTAAGTGGAAAAGCATTGCCAGGCAAGACCCGCTAAGAGCCTGGTATAAAGTTCTGAAGTCAGTAGTAAATGATTGCTTTTGAAGCAACTGGAAGAACTTTGGTTCTTTTGCAAGCTATGACCTTACTATTAATCTAATAAGTAACTCATATGAAATTACTCTTGAACAGCCTTATTTGACCCATAAGAACATAGTTAGACCTAGTATATTCTGAGCTATATCAACAAATCTGTGACAAAGTTAAATTCCACAGTTGGACTTTGACTAATTTTGAGACTTTGCCCACTCTCGTTCTTGTCATGGTACTCTTCTAAAAAACCAGTGAGGTGCCCTGGTTAATAATTTTCTGATAGCCACAGATAATGGGTCCTTTTCTTGCACATTTTCTTCCATCCTATCCATCTTGGGTATATGTCCAAACCAAAGATATTGTCTAGTCTTGGACTTGCAATTCTGGAAGTATAAACCAAGATAAATGTCTCTTTGCTTCATTAATAGTTTGTGTCAGCCACATCTTTTTATAATGATGTGAAGATACTAATAGTACACTAATCAAGGAGATTCTACAAGGTAATATTGAGTATAAAGGACAGGCATAGGCTCTAGGAAGCCAGGGAGATGAACATTGAGCAAGGGGAAAACTCAGAAGTATGTGAAGGTAGTGGCTTTAGAAAGGGACTCTCAAAAGGGGAAAGTAGTTTTTCTTTATCACTTCTAATACTAAGTTTTTAGTTATTTATTATGTGCTGGTTTTATTATTAGAATTTTACTTACACTAAACTGATTTACTTTTCATAGCAAATTTATAAATAAATATCTTTATTATTTTTAATGAAGACCCAAGGAAGAGAGGTTACTTGACTAAAAAGAATAACCATAGCTGGTGTCAGTTGTATGAAGAGGACCTAAAACTCTTCATTTTGTGTAGGACTCCCTTTCTTATGGTTTCCTAAATATTATCTATGTCTTCATTAGTTACAACTCTCTCTCTGAGAGGAAAACTGGGAGAGGACACAATAATACTTTCATTGATTAATTCTTTCACTTACTTGTGTCTTCAGTCTATACACATGGAGAGAACACACAATTCCTAGTAGATGTTGAGAACACAGCTTCAGGCATGACAGACACAATCTCTTTCCTTGTGAATTTTATCTTTAAGAACATTTCTCAACAAGGGGTTTACCGGCCCCCAGTGATGTTCAGTGATACTTATGGATATTTTAGCTGCCACAGTTTTGAGTTGTTTTTCGCATCAAGTGGACAGACTCTGCTAAAACTTTGTAATCTACAGGATGATATCTCATGGAAAGAACTATCTGGTTCAAAATGTCACTAGTTCCAAATTTGAATAATGCTAATCTAGCAATCAGCTAGAAAGACGAAAATTGTGACAAATATCAAATAGCTCACATTGGATAGGCCTGAAGTTAATATCATATTGTAACATACATGATCATGGGCAAAATTTATTCAACAGACTTTCCATGTGGCAGCGTGTATGCGGAATTGTAGGTGTTATGAAATGTGGAGCTGGCATCTTCTTGCAATATACTTGCAATATATTGAGTACCTTGATAGGTGAGGAGGCTTTTGTGTGTGTGTGTGTGTGTGTGTGTGTGTGTGTGTGTGTGTGTGTGTGTATGTGTGTGTAGTGTAATGCATCCTGAGATTGTGTTATAAGGGGAGTTCTCAGGTTTTGCCAAAATCCTAACATCATAGCTGGGTATGGAGGGAGCAGACCTGCTTAATTCTAGACTTACAGCCCAGGCAATGAGGATTTCTGACATGGTAAGGGCAGAAGAAGGCAGAAAATGGTTCCTAAATGTCCTGGACCATCTAAGATTCCTGAATAAACTAGTGGGCAAAGGAGACAACTCATCACACAAGTGAAAGTAAACTTACTATGCACCACTTAGAAGAAAACTCAGAAGAAAATGGCATGATGAACAGAAGCAAAGAAACTAGATCCATCTTGCTCTTAGTGTCAGAATGAACTCATGACAGGTCTCCATGTAGAACACTCCTAACTACGGCTAGACCAGCTGCAACAATAGCTAGTTTCCTTCTTCCTTCCTGTGGAGAACAGTAACAGATGAAGTAGCAGCTTTTCCTGTTTTCAGAGATGTTTCCATTGGTCAGGGATATGATACCTACAGGTGTACCAATCTTTCTAGCTCCTAAGCATTCCATTTTGAACTTTATTTACTACCATTTCCTTTGTGTATCAGAGTTCCCCTCGCCCAACGGTTCCAAGACCAGTAGAAGGGGAATTTCTCACACAGGTTCTTAAGGGCTTTAGCACCAGCTGCTCCAAGCAATCCAATACAAACAGCTGGGATTTACTTTTGGTCAATTAGAACACTGCTCTAACAATCCCCCTTTAAGCTTACTTTTTTGAGAATTAGTTAATGTGTATGAATGCTTTACCTGCATGTATGTATGTGTACCACATGCATGTCTCACAACCTAGGAGGCCAGAAGAGGTCATCAGCCTGAAAAGGACATTAGATACCATGTGGCTAGAGCTACAAATGTTTGTGAGCCATGTTGTGGGTGCTGGAAATTGAACCTGCATCCTCTGGAAGAGCAGCCACTGCTCTTAACCACTGAACCATCTCTCCAGCCTCATTCTTGAGGTCTTCAAAGACCCAAGAAACTTTAACTAGAATGTTAAGCATCTCATGCCTCTTAAACAACCACCCTGTAGAGATTCACAGCTAAGCACTGAGCTGAACTACTGGAACCCAGTTGTAGAGAGAGAGGAGTGATGAGTAAAGGAGTCAAAACAATGCTGGGGGAACACACAGAAACAGCTGACCTGAGCAAATGGGAGCTTATGGACCCCAGTCAGACAGCTGTGGAACCAGCATAGGACTGAACCAGGCCCCCTGAATGTGGGTGTCAGTTAGGAGGACTAGGCAGTCAATGGGGTCTCTGGCAGTGGAACCAGTATTTATCCCTAGTTCATGAATAGACTTTGGGAGCCCATTTTCCCATGGAGGGATACTCTCTCAACCTAGACACATGGGGAAGGGCCTATGCAATTGAGACTGACAACTCTTGAGATACTGGTTGGATATGGAAATTTGGCTCACACATCTTTTTTTTAAAGCATGCAGTTTATTTTAATACAGAATTAGTGATTGGTTATTTTTTTTTTTTAGGGATAACAAAATAACTCCACTTCCCCCATTGGTTCTTGGTTTTCAGATGTTGTACAGGTAGAATTGTCAGTAGTTAGAATTTATGAGTTGTGTGATATGAGAAAGGTAATTTTGTCTGAGTTCTAACTTATTGGACAGATATCCCTAAGGCATCTTTGTTTTTTATTCTATAAACACTTATTGGACTCAGTTGTGTATCACACCCTGAGTACAGGTAATGGAATAAAATTAAAGGGATTGGAAAATGAGATATTTAGCTCTGAAGGATTGTATTGCCATAGAAACAGTAATTACAAAACAATGTGATAGGTACAAGAGCTAAGATGATCATAAAGGGCTATGAGAAGAACAAGCATAGAGGAAGAGAGAATCTAATTTTTCTATTGTTTAAATGCTTTACTATTTGGATACTCACTGTATTAGGTGAGAATACAGAAAGAGTATATAAAAATACATTTTTATGTTCACTGGACATACTTTAACTGAGCTGGGAGCCAGAGGAGATCTTGAACAATAAAAGAGACAAGGTCTCTCATTCACAGAACTTTCAGACTCACAAGGGAAACAATTATGAAACACATTATTCACAAATACCTATGTGATTGCAGAATAATGGATGAAGTTGCAAGAGTCTTGTTGTTTGGATGTAGAATTTTTTAATAGGTTCATGTGTCTGAACAGGTATTTGGTCCCCAGTGGGTAGTGGGGCTTGAGGTAGGCTCTAGCTGGAGAAGGTGGGTCACTGGAGATGGAGCTTGAAGTTTTTATCTCAGCTCCACTTTCCATTTGCTCTGCTTTCTGACTGCAGATACTATGTGATTAGCCACATCTTCCTACTTCTATGTTTTCCTTGCCATGATGGACTGTATGCCCTAGAGTTGTGAACCACAATAAACATTTTCTTCAGGCAAGTCTTATCAGGCATTTGGTCACAGCAGTGAGGAAAGCATCTTAAGAGAAAAAAGCCAAGACATCATGGAATAGTCTATTAATGCCCAGGATCTGGTTTTAGTTATTACAATCCATTCTAAGAAGGAGTGATTTTAATCTGCAATTTGTTGAGGGGTTAACTGAGGCTCTCAGCTATAAATTGCCTTTGCAGACTTACACAACAGGTAAAGTGGTAGATTATACTACAGGTAGACTGGGGATTAGAACCCAGGGCTGTCCAATGTACAAGACCTTGGTGCTGAATCAAAGGTTGACAGCTCTTCTCCAACTCCCATGCAGGGGAAGTTTAACTCATCAGAAACACATTTATCAAAACATATTCTTTCTAGCCAGCCAGTATGTGTCACCCCCTCAGGGACTGATTTTGTGCTTTTTCATGTTGATTCATAAGTGTGGGTTAATTCTGTCTACATGAGTGCTTAGAAAGCCTGATTTGTATACTCAAATCCAGCCACTTTGATTGAGGATGATGTTAGATGAAAATGTTCTTGACACATACTCAGTAGAAATCAGAGGCGTTGATATTTTCATAGGCACCAAAGTAATAGATTAAGAGGACCCAGTGTTTCAGAGTTCTGCCATTTAAATCATGAAGATCAGGATTTACATTACATTTATTTTTTATTTATTTATCATGCAGTTTATTTGTGGTGTGTGTGTGTGTGTGTGTGTGTGTGTGTGTGTGTGTGTGTGTACGCGTGCACACGTGTGTGCCTTTGCACATACACAGAGGTGGGAGGAAGATAGTAGATAGCCTTCTCTATCATCTCTCTACCTTATTCTTTTGAATCAGGTTCTCTCATTGAACCTGAAGCTATGGTGGTGGCCAGCAATACCATCTCTGCCCCTCACAGCGCTTGGGGTTACAGGGGTTCTAGCCATGCCCAATTCTTTATGTGGGCTCCTGCAGATTTGAATTCAGGTCCTCATACTTGCACAACAAAATCTCTTACCTGAAAAGCCCTCTTGCCAGGTCCAAAATCTGGATCCAAGTCAAAGGTCAGGGATTTATCATCTTTATGTCCTGGACAAAAATGTCCACTTGCTGAGTTCCAGTCTCTATGTATGAAATGGAGGTAAGTGCTTGGTGCCTTCTGTTGTGGGATTTGGACACAGTGTGCTAAAGACCTATGTCATAATCCCTCCTGGATTTTCTCTTCCTTAACAACTGCCATGTGATCCACAAATCAAAGTCACACAGGTTTCTTGAAACAGGATATATATGTTTATCTATATCCCAGATTAGCCTGGAATTTGGTAGGTAAAGCAGGTTGGCTTCAAACATGTGGCCATGTGTACAATCTTCTTGCCTCCATTTGTCCAGTGATGAGATTCTTGGAACTACCTTGTTTACCTCCTGCTTAGTTTTTAATTCATGTCTAAAATAGTATAAGGAGTTGGAGACTCATCTTGTTCTACTGTGCCCTGAATTTTTCCCTTTATCTTCAATAGGAAGGTGCTCTGATTTGCTCCACTTTGGGGATTCATAACTGCCTACAATTTTGTCTCCCTCACAAGGGGAATTCAGAAATGGAAATGTTTTAGGTTTTAACAAGTAGGAGTGGATGGCGGAGCCAATGCCAATTAGAACACAGAAATCAGAATTGCTGTTGCCCACCTATAATGGACAGGACAACCTCCCTTTCCCAGCTGAAAAAATGCTTATAGTGCCAAGATTACACAACACTGGTTTATGCCCTCTGTCACCACATACACGCCTACTTGCATGTACAATATGCACGTATGGATGCACCCCTGCATATATGGCCCACATAACCACATGCACACAGGCATACGTTTATTTCTCTGCTTCGATGAAAGGAACAGCATACAGAGATCAGACCACGAGTGAGTGCCAGGATGATGTCATACTGGGGAGACCCACGCCTGCTGTGGCGAGACATTCTCTCTGTCCAAGGATCTAGCCATTTCCGTGCCTGCAGACCCCTCACCTCCCCACCGCCGCCTCCTCATATCCTGCTCAGGCCCCTCCTGGGAGCCTAGGGAAACCTCACAGCAGATGGGGTTTCACTTAGTCACACTCCCTACAGCCAGATTGGATTACATGGCCAACAGCTCTGGTGCTGTGAGACCAAAGTTGCCTGGTGTGTTCTGGGTTGGCTCTTTACCTTCCAGGACCTGGACTCACCCAAAGATCGCCAACTGCACAAGGATTGTTTGTAGTTTCTATCTTAAGAAAGGGGGCTGAGATATACACAAAGCCAAATACATGCCCATGTCCTTTGTTGAGAGCAGAGCCTGGATTTGCTGTTCAGGCTTCAGTGTGCTTATCACAAGATGTAATAAATATTCAGCAATGTTTCGAAAGAAATACATAAATGATAGAAATCTTTACTGAGATGTATGACATGTTTGCCTTAGTAAATGCTGTTTGCTACAAGAGGATTCCAGGGACTGGGTAGCTTTTGGAGAAGAGAAATTTAGTTCTTTCACTTTTGGAGGTGAGAGAGTTCAAGATCAACACACTGGCAGATGCTGTGTTTGGTGAGGATCAACTTCCTGGCGCATACACAATCACCTCCTCACTTGCTTACACAGTGGCTGAAGGAGCCAACATACACTTTGGGGCTTCAAATAAAGCATCTTAATCCTACTCACAAGGGGCCTACCCTCATCCCTTAATCACCTGTCTACATTCTGAGATCACATTGGAGACTACGCTTTCAGATATAAATTTAGGGAGGAGACAACAAATATTCAGTTTATTATGATTTCATAGATTCTAGATTTTTATAGATTTTTTAAAAGTTGAGCAGCTGAAACAGGTCCAGTATTGCCTTAAATGTGTAGTAGCTTCCTGTCTCCTGCAACCCACAAGCAGCAGCTGTAGATTGCCATCACATCAGAGGTGATATGGAGCTCCAGTGAAGCAGACTCAAGCAAGGGGCAGCAGCTCCCAGTGGAAAAGCTAGGATTCTAGCTCGAGTCTCACTGCGTTCAAGATCTAGTCCCTACTACTACACAATATGCCTCTGACTAGGTAGTTTCTTTCTGTTCTGATGAAGTCTTAGAGCAAAGGGAGGCAGGAGGCAAAGGTCATCCAATTTGATGCGTAGCTGTGGCAAAGATTAGCTGATTGAATCCTGAACAAGTTGTAAAAATATTGAAAGCAAAGCAGTTTGAGAAGCACTCTGGTGGGCATTATAGAGTGTGCAAAGTCAGGCAGACATGGGAGAGAATCAGGAGCAGGGTTCAGAGCTCAGGGAGATGGGAGCTTATGAGATCTCATAGGGAGTAGCTTGTATTTAGTGGCTTTTCTAACCTTCCTTAAAAGACAATGCCATTTTGAGACTTCTTTTTTAGAGAACACTGATTTATATAACAGCCCTTTGTTGGCCCTGACAGGAAATTGTTGCTCTTTTGTAGTGATTTTGGCATCATCAATAACCCTTGTGCTTGTTGGTAGATGAAGGAATTCTACTAGGCACTTGTCTCTCAAACCTCCACTCTACATACAGATTCTGCTACCCATTCAAATCTTCCACAGCTATGATGGAAGCTATGAGCACTGAAAACCTATCTGCCATTCTCTTGTTTGCCAAGGACTTGCTAATAAAATTATGTCTTTTCTCTTTCCATCCCCAATGAGACCAATGGCTGGTTCTAATCTTCAGAGAAGTAAACATTGCAGAATTTTTGTTACTTGAAGGCTCAGTAACCTCTATCCATCAGTTTTTGTGGACGAGACTAATGATGAGGAAGGGAAAAGGATGCAGTGGGCACTAGAAATGCAGTTGCTGCTATAATCTATTTTTAGATATGAAGCAGAGCCACATGGAAGATATTTGACAATGTTAACAAATGACACAATAACAACTAGCAGAGCCAGGAAGTGCTTCTTTCCACACTCCAGTGATGCACTTTAGTAGCTCACAATTTCTGGGAAGAACGCCTTCTCATGCTGTCTAAAATGCAACCTCGCCTTCCGGTTCTCAACCCAAGCATCAACTGTTCTTTAAATCACTCCTCAATCTTCAACTCCAAATGCTTTAACTATAGTTCTATTCCTGATTACCCTGCTTTGCCTGAATTCTATGTTATTGCTTCCATATGCATCCTCTCATGTGATTATAAAAATGAGTAAAGAAACATTTATTACAAGCTCTTTGTGTCAGGTACTGAGATAATTGTTTTATATGTTGGATTTTGTGGAATATTCTTAAATAGACTATGGAGAGATGTTAATGTTCCATATTAAAAATGAGTCAAAGGGAGATCCTAGATTTTAGCATCCAGAGAGCTAAAAAATGTTTTTATCATGTCTCATTTTCTAGAAACTTCCCAGTTACAATAGAAACAGGGTAAATTTCACTGAAGTCTTTGCTTCATTCTTTTTCTGGCTCAAGTAGTATAATATATATCCAAGTTTTATTTTATATTAGAAAAATGTACTAGGAAAAATTATCAGTGATTTTTCCTGGGAACAGGAGCATTAAATATTTAAGGATCTTGTTCGAGGCTCTTGCTACAAGACAGGGATGTGCATTGTTCTGGGTTTCACTATGATAGAATGCTTGCTGATGTCATAGAATATTCCAGGAATAGATTTGCAAATGTGTATTTCTGAGTAGCTGTGTGTCACAGTTTGGGCACATCTTGGGCATCTGGGATACTCCATCTTCTGCCTTCAGTCCTTACTCTCTTGACCTTTAAAGAACACAATGAGTGTCTATCTATCTCCATGACACAGCTTATGAAATACAGCCCTTCCACATGTCAACCCCCACTCTTCAACCTCCCACCTCTTTCTCTCATTCTCTCTGTATACTGGTGACTATGCACATGCACATGCATGCTTTAGTGGATGGAGAGTGATTCCCATTCTGTAGTCTTGTGTCCACTCTACTGGAAGAATTCCCTTTACAGGAAACACTATCAAAGCTCTTCTTTTGCACAGTTTAGAATAGAGACTTTTATTTTGGAAATATGGGGATGAAAAATTCAACTTTTTCCATCTATGGTTAGGAGCCTACTTAGGCCTTTGAAATTGCCAAGGGAATGCATATTTGTTAGCTCCTAAGAGTTAAAGGCATTAATTTTCCTACATAAAGGAGTGTGATCCAATGGACATATGATGGAACCCATCTTTATCTTTCCCAGGACAGGGAAGGTAGGTGGCCCTAGTGAGTTAATGACAATGTTAAAGTTCATTGGACTTTAGCTTTTTTCATTCTGCAAAGAAATTTTACATCTGCTAGGAAAACATATAACAATCATTCCACAGTGAAAATGAATTTTATTAATTAATTAATTAATTGCATATCATTCTATTATTTTCTATGTGTTCAACATTGTGCTTAGATATCAGGGATTTAGATGAACCCATGTGCCATTAGCTAAGGAGAGAAGATAGATAAGCAAACACAACAATCACAAACCAACACGGATACTTGCTATGACAATGCAAACAGAGCACGTATGAACCAGTGGTGATTGATACAAGGAAAAATCTTGCTAGAGAAACATAAATTTTAACGTACTTTAAAGTTGAGGAGAAGAAAAGATGGAGTGTGAGAGGCCAAGGGCTCCACCCTTCACGTCATAAAGCTAAGAACATGCTGCATTGGAGCCATGGTCATGGACTACAGAAGAGTATTGGAGCTCTCACTGGTGATACAAACTACCCTGGAAAGTTCTGCTGAAAGCATGGGAAGGATCCTGAACTCTTTGCTAGGAATATGATGAGAAACCATCCCAATGTGTTAACAAGAAATAAAGGTCAGAGGAGATCAGGAGCATTCAGGGTGGTACAATATCTCCTGAGCTAATTGGGAGCATGGGAGGAGGGGAGAGGGAGATAGAAGAAAAAGAAGGGGAGAAGAGGAGGGGAGATGAGGACATGAGGGAGCAGTGAAGTCAAGTCAGGGGAAGAATAGAGGAGAGCAAGAAAACAGATACCATAATAGAGGAAGTCATTATGCTTGCTCCAGGGAAATGTCCAGAGATCTACAAGGGTAACCTCAACTAACAATCTAAGCAATAGTCAAGAGGCTACCTTAAACACCCTTCTCCAATAATGATATTGATGACTACCTTATATGCCATCCTAGAGCCTTCATGTAGTAGGTGATGAAAGTAGAAGCAGACAACCACAGCTAAACACTGAGCTGAACTCCTGGAATCCAGTTGCAGAGAGGGAGGAGTGATGAGCAAAGAGGTCAAGACCAGGCTGGAGAAACCCACAGAAACATCTGACCTGAACAAGGAGGAACTCATGGGCTCCAGACTGATAGCTGGGAAACCAGCATAAGACTGTTATAAGACCCCCTAAACATGGGTGTCAGTAAGGAGGCCTCGGCAATCTACGGAGCCTCTGGTAGTAGAACAGTATTTGTCCCTAGCATATGAATAGACTTTTGGAGCCCATTCCACATAGAGGGATACTCTCTCAGACTAGACACACAGGGGAGGGTCTGGGCCCTGCTCCAAATGATATGACAGATTTTGAAGATCCCCCATGGAAAGCCTCAACCTCCATGGGGAGCAGAAAGGGGATGGGATAGGGGATTAGTGGAGGGCAGAGGAGGAGGGAAGGAGAGGGAACTGGGATTGACATGTAAAACAAGCTTGTTTCTAATAAAATAAAAATATAAAAAAAGAAGAAAAAGAAAATACACTAAAAAAAGAAAGAAATAAGGGTACCAATTAGCCTACAATGGTTGCAGTGGAGCAGAGTCAAAAGTAAGGAACAACTCAGATTCAGGAGCAGTGATGAGGGCCACTGTAATCACTCAAATAATAGAGAATGGTGGCTTGGGGCAAGATGGGCATTTTGAGAATTTCTTGGTGAGGTTCATAAAAGGGACGCCATTTATCTTGATGAGTGGAGGAGAGGAAGAAAGAGTGAAGCGTGATCTGGCAGCCTCAGCTCAGGAATAAGGATAGCAGTGGCCCAAGGGCTCCTCTTTGGGGTGACTACAGAGGAAGGCCATGCTGGCACTCCATTTGTCTCTACTGTGGACTCCCATACAAAGTTTACCTTCACTTGAGTTTGAGACAAGCACAGTCAAGGTCCATGCCTAAGAGGTGTCCACCCACTGTTTTGATTTGATTTGCAGTTCATAGCAGGAAGTATCCACAGTACTTCCATAGAAACAGTACTGTGTCTACACACATGCACCCTGGATGGCTGGCATTTACTAATTATTGAATTCTATTTAGCTATTTTGTGAACGTAGGTAAGATATTCAAGCCCTCTATGATTCGCTTACACATTTGAAAACTAGAAATTGTAATTCTTGATAAATATCTTGTAAAAATAAATTATCTAGACTGGTCTGTAAAGGATCAGACATCTGATAGAGATTTATTCCACATAGTATTCCAATCCTATTTTTATTAATTTCCACTTCTTCAAAGTATAAAACACTTAATGGATGTATTGTGCTTTGTGGATTCAGAGACCTATTCTAAAGAGGTTAAACCATTTGCAGCTATTGCTGAACTTTGTCCTTTTAATCGTGTCTCTGTCTCAATGTCACCAATAATTATCATCTTAAAGTTCTTATTTGATTTTACTTCTTCATTTTTCTCAAAAGATCAAATTAAAATTCTAAATGCCTGGACAAAGGTTTCACTATAGTCCAAAAGTCTATCCATGACCCAGACTTTGAGATCTAATTGCCAGTAGGATGGTATTGGGGGTTTGGTCCTTTGGGAAATGATTAGGACATGAGAGCAGAGGCTTCACAGACAGAATTAGTGCCCTTATAAAAGAGGTCCAGTGGCGCTGCCTCTGCCCTTCTACTATGTGAATACCAAGCTCAGAGACATTCTAAGAACTAGGAGATGAACCTTCACTCGACTCTGATTCAACTTGATCACAGGCTTCACAGCTTCCACAACTCTGAAACACCAGTTTATGCTGTACAAGCTGCCCTGTCTCTAGTGCTTAGTGATAGCTTTAACAGACTAAGACAGCTTCACAATCCTTTGTATTCTATGTTCACCTGGTTCTTGAGTTGTAACTCTTACCTCCACTTAGTACTGACTCTCTTGACTTCTTGATCCATGATGTATCATTTATTCATAATAATCTCAAATCTCATCTGTCTCCTAGCATTCTTACTTCCTAACAAAGAGCCTGCTTAAGTGAACTGATGGCTATCCTTTCTTAACTTTAACATGGTAATGTGTTTTCTAATGTAGTAGCAACTTGGGATATTGTAATCATTTGTTCGTGGGTTTGTCTTTCAGTTTTAATAACCTCTGAGTAGAACTCAAAGGTAGGGCCTATGTTTTCTTGGTCTTGGTGTCTTAACATGGGGCCAGTGATGAGAAAGGAGTTGCTGAATGAATAAGCACAAAAGTAAATCCCATCTAAATGTGGAGGGACAGTAGATAGATGACAGGGTTTGCTTTCTTTGGCTTTCTCTCTTTGTCTTCCATCATGTTTGTCTTCATTGTTATTCAGCAATCTATCTTGAATGTATAAGGAATTAATCAAAGAACAAAAGGATCTCTTAGGAAACTGGGCAGCTCTCTGTTGTATTCCCCCAGAAAAACAGTCATTAACACTAGCATGGCTTATTGTAATTAGAGACATGTGTGTGTGTGTGTGTGTGTGTGTGTGTGTGTGTGTGTGTGTGTACATGCATGCATATATATGTGGTGGAGGCCATAGTCTCAGGTGCCATTCTTCAAAAAAAACTTTTGTAGAGATAGGGTCTCTCACTGGATTTCAGCTCACCAAGGTGGGAAATCTGGCTTCAGAGATACCCAGGGACCAACCTCTCCACCTTTCCTGCAATGGGACTCCAGGCACATGCCACCAAACCTCATTATTTTTTTTTTTTCATGAGGATTCTGGAGATAAGTCTTAAGCCTTCCTGCTTACAAGATTTACTTGAAAAAATAAAGAGAAATTTATGAAAATATCTTTCCTAACCATCAGATAATTTCCCCCTTAAATATGTTTTCATTCCACAGAGGCTTAACAAGGTAATTTTCATCTTTGATGTTCTTTTACCAGTTGCTTTATTGAATTCTTCTGAAACAAAACACATTTACAAGTCAATGTCAACACATCTGTAATGGTCTGTAAATATTACATTCAAATAAGAAATAATTTCGTTTAGACTGGGTCATCATTTGAGTATCTAATTGTACCCAACTGTCTAATCTACTGTGCATTTATTAAAATTTTGGTAAGTATAACATGAAATATAAACTTCTATTGGTAATGCTTCTCTGAATGAATTATATTTAAGTGTAGAGAATACACTTGAATTGGAATATAATGATTGCTGTTGTACTATAGTATTTAAATTCTATTTCTACTTTTCATTTTTTGCTTGGGAACACTGAAAGTCAAAATCTATTGACAAAAATAAGACAGTGGCAAAAGAAGAGTTTTTGTCATAATAAGGTTCTAATTTGCTTGTCATGTGCTAAAAATCAAAGGGATATATTATTATAAAAAGCATTTTCTGTTCATTTAAAAGTTAAGTGAAATGTATTTTGTGAATTGATTTCCAAGAAAAAAAATTATTCAATTTCCATTTTAAAAGATTTTTAAACATCACATATTTAAACACATTGATGAGGTCTAGGACAACTATTTGGTACATTTAAATTTATGATAATTAAAGTATTGTAATGGGTATTTACATCTCAAATGTTTATGATTTCCATGTGTTGAGAATCTTTAGATACTTAATGGGTATCCAAATGTGGTTAGATAGGAGAGGTCTGTAGCATAGCTATACTCTACAACAACTATTGTGCATTTCACAAAACATTTTGGTGATTTCTCCACTGATATTTTAATTAGATTTCAGCTCACTTTTTTTTTTTTGTAAAAAGAAAGAAAGAAAAGGCCTGGCAGTCATCTGACTAGCAAAAGAATTTGTTACCAGGTTATATCTCACCCATTCCTTTCCTCAAAGTTTCAACAGAAGTTTAAATTCTAGTCCATGCTATTCTGAGTAGCCACACTGTCATCTGGGGCCATGGTGTCATGCAGGCCAGGGCTGCTGTTGAGGGCATGTCTGGGTCTGTGCTCCTGCTGTAGCTGGGGTCTCTGATGATGACCATGGCCTATGTTGCCACAGAGGATTTTGGGAACCAGGCCTGCTGTCTGAAAGCTATGCTGAGCTGCTCCTCCCCCTCCCTGGTTCTGGGATGGCTGGCTGTGATAGGACAGCAGGTTTCCTCCCTGAGAGATGGTACCAGCACTCAGGAGGGATGGCCTTACCCCTTACCATGGACATGGAAGAGCTGGATGGCATGGGCCTAGAAGTGTTGCCTCTGTCCCTCATATAAGGGGACTGTCTCAGTGGCCAGGACTGACCAGCTCAGTTACCACCCAGACTAACATCCTGGGCCTTGGGTTGACCCACGCTAACATTTACCCAATTTATGACCTGCTGGAGTGAGTGAAGAAACTGGTTCTGTAGAATGACAACCTCAGGATCTCCATGACTGGGGCAACAGCAGGATGTCTGAGAGGATTTTCAGTGAGGGTTCAGTGATGATGGTGTGCCACAGACCTTGAACCAATGCACTTTCTACAGCTGGGACTGATGGGACAAAAGGATATGCTGTGTGACACATTGCAGCTCCCAATGTCACTAGGATGAATGAAGAGTGTTGGAAAGATGGAGGATTGGGGTGGGTTTTTTGCTATTTATTTTGCTTTTGTTTTAAATTAATTTTAGGGGAGTTCTTTGTAGGGAGATGTTGTGTAGTGAAGGGTGGATATAGAGGGACTGGGAGGTGAGCAGGATTGGGGTGCATGATGTGAAATTCCCTAAGAATCAATAAAAAATTATGTTTTTTGAAAAGAAGTTTAAATTCTATCTTTGATTTTTTTTCCACCTCAAAAGCAGCTCAAGATGAATGAAAGATCAGGGATGTGGCTTTATTTTGTCAGAAGAGAAAAGTATTATGAAGAAGGGTTTTAGCCTTAGAAAGTGTATATGGGACACAAGGAAGCTTCTCTTAAGACTCTCCTAGCTGACTGGGTCCCTTAGAAAACCCTTGCCCAACTCTGAGGGTAAAGTCAGTAAGAACCACATTTTCAAATTTGCTATGATCAAATTACTTCTCCCAGACAGAATTAGGTACATATATGTGTGATGATGGAGTAGCAAGAAGCCAAGTTCAAGTGTGCTTATGTAGACCAGAATCTAAAACTCAGAAGCATATGACATACTCCATATTTTAACCATCTAGAGGGTCTTTATAAATGAGCTACAGTTCAATTGAATTCTTCTGTTATGGAAACTGAATTCCAAGTCAGGAATGAAGTTCATATCTCACCTAATCTAGAGAATGAAATGAGGGGTTGTTTTTTTATGTCAGCTTGAATTGTTTGTGACTGCTTAGAGTTCTATTCAGGAAGGATTCAGAGGACTCATCTGAGATCCGTAGGAAATGCTGTGACCAATTAGTTATGCCTATTATGGGAAGTGGAAAGGAATGGGTCTCAGTGCTCTGTGTTTGTTATCCCTAAGCTGTCTGAAGGACATAGAGTCCTTATCATCTGACCTGCAGGGGAAACATTGCCAGCATGAGCAGGAAGCTTGACCACAATTCTACAGCTAACTAGTGGCAGGATGAGTAGAATTACTTTTATTTTTCTTCAACATTTGGTATTCATTGTGAACTTGATGGTAACATTTACAAATGGAAAATTTGGGGATGTTTTAGAGTTAGAAAGGAGCAAATGTGTGTGTGTGTGTGTGTGTGTGTGTGTGTGTGTGTGTGTGTGTGTGTGTGTAAATGTGAGCTTTCTTTCTTTTGGAGACTATCAGCTTCCTTTGTGTTTGTTCTCTGTGATATCTGATGAATTGATGGATGGAAGAATTCAGTCACCTATTATGACAAGAATGAAAAATGGATAACACTGAACCTGATCGTAGTTGTTCATCAAATGTAGGCCAAGAGAAATCATAAGACATACAAGCAAACTTGGATACATCTGACTATTGCTTCTACTTCATCCTAGTTCAGGAACACAGATCTACAGAGAAGAGCAGATAGGGGCTTGTGGGCTCCATCCTTTTTTGGGGGGGAGGAAAGGTTTATTCCTGTTTCTGTGTCCTGATCACAGTCTATCACAAAGGAAATAAGGGCATGAACCTGGAGGCAGAAGCTGATACAGAGCTCATAGAGGAATTCTGCTTACTAATTAGCTCAGCCTGATTTCCTATAGCATCCAGGACCAGCAACTTATGGTCACCATCCACAATGCACTGAGCCATCTCACATCAATCACTAATGAAGAAAATACCCTGAAGACTTGTCCACAGGTCAATCTTGTGATGATGCTTTTCAATTGAGGTTCCCTTTTCTCAAGTCTAGCCTTGACTCAAATGAACTAGTGTGTCTAGTTGTCACAAAACTAGTCAGCACAGAGGGTTAAAATCCATGATGGCAAAGTGAAGAAACAGCTGAGGGCATACATTGTGATCTACAACAACAAAGCAAAGGAATTACTTGAAATCTCAAAGCCTGTGATACACACATATTCCAACAGGGCCACACCTCCTAATCATTCTCAAACTGCTCCAACTGGTGACTCATATATTTAAATATTTGAGTCTGTGGGAGCCATTCCCATTTAAACCACCACATTCTATTCCATGACTCCCATAGGTTTGCAGTCAAAATGCATTTAGTCCAAATTCAAAAGTCCCATAGTCTTTCACAGTCTCAACACTATTTAAAAGTCCAAAGTCTCTTCTTAGACTCAAAGAAATCTCTTAGTCACAACTTTCTGTCACATATCATTTCTGCTTCCCCTGGATTGTGAGGCTTTCCATAGGGTGTCATCAGAGTCTATTGTATCCTTTGGGATAGGGCCTGGGACTACCACTGTGTGTCTTGTCTCAGGGAGTATTCCTCTATGTGGAATGGGCTCCCAATGTCCACATCTATGCTAGGGATAAGCACTGAACTACAACAGGAGGTCCTGTAGATTTCTGAGGTTTTCTCAATGATATCCATGTTCCTGGGGTCTCGATCAGTCCCATGCTGGTATCCCAGCTATCAGTCTGGGGAGCAAGAATTCCCCTATGTTCAAGTCAGTTGTTTCTGTGTTTCACCAGCCTGGTCTGGACCCCTTTGCACTTCACTCATCCTTCTCTGCATCTGAATTCCAGTTCAGTTCAGTGATTAGTTGTAGGTATCTGCTTCTACTTCCACCAGTGGCTGGATGAGGGCTATTGGGTGGCATATAAGTCAGTCATCAATCTCATTATCAGGGTAGGGAATTTAAGGTAGCCTCTTCTCTGTTGCTTAGATTGTTAGCTGGTGTCATCTTTGTAGATCTCCAGACATTTCCCTAGTGCCTGATTTCTCTGTAAACCTAAAATATCTCCCTCTATAATGGTATCTCCATTCTTGTTATCTTCTATTCTTCCCTGACTCAACCTTTCTGCTCCCTCATGTCCTCTGCATCCCTCCTCTTCTTCCCTTCTCATTCTCCTAGTCCCCCCTTCCCCTGTTCTCAATTTGCTCAGGGGATCTTGACCCTTTCCCCTTCTCCAGGAGACCATGCATGTCTCTCTTAGGGACCTCCTTGTTTATTAGCTTCTCTGTCAGTGCGGATTTTAGGCTGGAAATCCTTTACTCTGTCTTAAATCCATATATGAGTGAGTACATATCATGTTTGTCTTTTTGTAATTGGGTTACCTTGCTCAGAATGGTTTCTTCTAGTTCCAATTTCAAGATTCCATTGTTTTTTTTTTCCCACTGAGTAGTACTCCATTGTGTACCAAATTTTCTCTATCCATTCTTCAGTTGAGGGGCATCTAGGCTGCTTCCAGTTTCTGGCTATTACAAATAGTGCTGCTATGAACGTCATTGAACAGATGTCTGTGTTGTATGAATGTTCTTCTTTTGGGTATATGCCTAAGAGTGGAATTGCTGGAACTTGTCGTAGACTGATTCCCATTTTCTTAAGGAGTCGCCATACTGATTTACAAAGTGGCTGTACAAGTTGGCACTCCCACCAGCAGTGGAGAAGTGTTCCCCTTTCTCCACAACCTCTCCAGTATAAACTATCATTGGTGTTTTTTATTTTGGCCATTCTGACAGGAGTAAGATGGTATCTCAGAGTTGTTTTGATTTGCATTTCCCTGATGGTTAAGGATGTTGAACACTTTCTTATGTGTCTTTCTGCCATGTTAGATTCCTCTGTTGAGAATTATCTATTTAGTTCCACTTTTTAATTGGATTTAATTTTAATTTGGTGTTTTGGAGACTAGCTTCTTGAGTTATTTGTATATTTTGGAGACTAGCCCTCTTTCAGATGTGGGGTTGGTGAGTATCTTTTACCAGTCTGTGGGCTGCCATTTTGTCTTGCTGACTGTCTCCTTTGCCTTACAGAAGCTTCTCAGTTTCAGGAGGTCCCATTTATCAATTGTTGATCTCAGTGTCTGTGCTACTGGTGTAATGTTCAGGGAGAGGTATCCTGTACCAATTAATTCAAGGGTATTTCCCACTTTGTCTTCTAATGGGGTTAGTATGGCAGGGTTTATGTTGAAGTCTTTGATCCATTGTGACTTAAGTTTTGTGTGTGGTGATAGGCTTGGGTATATCTGTAGTCTTCTACATGTCCGCATCCAATTATGCCAGCACCATTTGTTGAAGATTTTCTCTTTGTTCCATTGTATAAATTTGAATTGCTTGTCAAAATTCAGGTGTTTGTAGGTGTGTGTGTGTTAATATCAGGGTTTTCAACTTTATTTCATTGGTCTACGTGTCTATTTTTGTGCCAATACCAAACAGTTTTCAGGACTATAGCTCTGTAATAGAGCTTGAAGTCAGGGATGGTGATGCCTCCAGAAGTTCCTCTATTGTAAGGATTGTTTTGGCTATGTTTCTCCTATGTTTCTCCACATAAAGTTGAGAATTATTCTTTCAAGGTCTGTGAAGAATTGTGTTTTGATTTTGATGGTGATTGCATTGCATCAGCAGATTGCTTTTGGCAAGATTGCCATTTTCACTATATTAATCCCACCTATCCAAGACCCTGGGAGATCTTTCCATTTTCTGGTATCTTCTTTAATTTCTTTCTTTAGAGAGTCAAAATTCTTGTGGTACAGGTCTTTCACTTTTTTGGTTAGTGTTACCCCAAGGTATTTCATGTTGTTTGTGGCAATTATAACGTGTGATGTTTCTCTGATTCCTTTCTCCACCAATCTGTCATTGATATATAGTAGGGCTACAGATTTTTTTGAATTAATCTTGTATCCTGATACTTTGCTGAAGGTGTTTATCAGCTGTAGGAGTTCCCTGGTAGAGTTTTTTGGGTCACTTATGTAGACTATCATCTACAAGTAGTGAGAGTTTGACTTCTTCCTTTCCGATTTGTATTCTCTTGATCTCCTTTTGTTGTCTTATTGCTCTAGCTAGATCTTCAAGGACAATATTGGAGAGGTATGGAGAAAGTGGACAGTCTTGTCTTGTCCCTGATTTTAAAGGAATTACATTGAGTTTCTCTCCATTTAATTTGATGTTGCCTGTTGTCTTGCTGTATATTGCTTTTATTATGTTGAGGTATGTTCCTGTTTTCCCTGATTTCTCCAAGACCTTTATCATGAAGGGGTGTTGGATTTTGTCAAAGGCTTTTTCAGCATCTAGTGAGATGATCGTGTGTTTTTTCCTCAGTCTGTTTATATGGTGGATTACACTGATAGATTTTCATATGTTGAACCATCCTTGCATCCCTGGGATGAAGCCTACTTGATCATGGTGGATGATTTCTCTGATGTGTTCTTGGATTCAATTTGCTAGTATTTTATTGAGAATTTTTCCATCAATGTTCATGAGGGATATTGTTCTGTAGTTCTTTAGTTGTGTCTTTGTGTGGCTTGGGTATCTAGGTCATTGAAGCCTCATAAAAATTGTTTAGCAATACTTCTGCTTCTATTGTGTGGAATACTTTGAGGAGAATTGTTATTAGCTGTTCCTTGAGTTTCTTGTAGAATTCTCCACTGAAGACATGTGGCCCTGGGCTTTTTTTGGTTGGGAGACTTCTGATGACTACTTCTATTTTATTAGGGGTTATAGGTCTATTTAAGTTGCTTATCTGTTCTTGATTTAATTTTGGTAAGGAAATCTGTCCAGAAAATGATCCCTTTCCTTTAGATTTTTGAATTTTGAGGAATATAGGTTTTAGAATTATGACCATATGATTCTCTGGATTTCCTCTGTGTCTGTTTTTATGTCCCCCTTTTCATTCCTGATTTTATTAATTTACATGTTCACTCTCTGCTGTTTGGTAAGTTTGGATAAAGGTTTGTCTATCTTGTTGATTTTCTCGAAGAACCAACTCTTTGTTATATTGATTTTTTGTATTGTTCTCTTAGTTTCCATTTTATTGATTTCAGCCCTCAATTTGATCATTTCCTGGCATCTGCTCCTCCGGGATGTATTTAAGGAATTTTCTCATTTCCTCTTTGAGGTCCTCTATCATTTTCATGAAGATGTTTTTAAGATCATTCTCTTCTGATTCATCTGCATTTTGATGTTCAGGTCTTGTTGGTGTATGGTTACTAATCTCCGGTGGTGTCATATTGTGTTTTCTGTTGTTGAATGTGCTTTTACATTGTCCTCTTTTCATCCTTTCTTCTGGTGGGTGTAGCAGGAATCTCTTCCTCTCCTGGTGGGTGTGGGATCAATGTTCCCTTCTGGTAGATGCAAACAGATCCGATACTCTGATGTCTGTCCTCTGGCACTGTTACTGGGACCTCGGAAGTGTCCAGGTGTATTGGGTCCCACTTCGGAGTTCGGATCCGGTGAGCAGATCCCTGGTGTCAGATGTCTCTGAGGAGGGCTGCTGAACTGGAAATGGAAACAGCACCTGGCCTACCTGGTCTGGTGGATGGAGGCAGAACTGTTACTGGGGCCTTGGTAATGTCTGGGTGTATTGGATTCTGCTGCAAGTTCAGATCTGCTGAACAGATCCCTGGTGTCAGATGTCTCTGAGCAGGGCCTGGGGTTCATCCTTTTATATTTATCTTTGGTAGTCATTCAGTTCTAAAGTCTTGCATATCCGTAGGGACTTATGTGATACTCTTGTCATCTTAGTATCACCAAATATTAGGATTGGCATGGGAGCAGACAGGTGTAAGCAGAGGAGAGTCGAACATACACACAGGAGGAGGGTCACACTTTTTTCTTTATAAGTGGATTTGCCCATGCATATAACACTATTTTTCTCCTTTTCATTTTTTCTTTTTAACATATATCTCCATGTACTTTTAATTTTAGTCTACAACATACACTGCTCAGGCATTCTAGATTCCTGCTATCCTAAAGGGCACTGTAATAAATGTCTTCCCTATACTCTCAACTTGATGTATTTCTGAGAATTTGTCTGGAGGATGAATTCCTAGAAGTAAGCTAGCTACAATGAAAGAACTATGTACATTTAGTTTCCATAGATTGTGCCAAGTGTGTGTCTAAAGAGGTCATACCAATTTCCACTCCCAACTGTGATATATGGGAATTCCTTTTTTCCCACATCTGGCCAACACTGGGTATTTTCATATATGAATGAATGAAGAGTTTGAGTTACACTTGAAGTCTCCTTCTTGACTATTTCAACATGGGTTCTCCCAAACCATTATAGCTCAGGAACAGCTAGTATTCCCTTCAAGGCTGAATGTGCCTAGTACAGTGGGAACATGGGTATTTCTTCAGTCTGTGCCCTACTTGGCATCTGTCCCTGTCAGACACTGCCACTGCAGGGAACCAGCTTTTCTGTCTGACCATAAGAAAAGTAGATTTGAAGCAAATTGATCTTTTCACAACTGGCCATTCTTCACTCTCCCTCAGCTTGGACCAAGCTCAAAACAAGGTCACTGATGTCCTTCTTCAACAAAGATTGTATTGTTGAGGAGTTTTCCTTCTTTGGAGAAGAAGCTTTATTCCCCAAGAATCGCCTCTGTAGTTTCAACTGGGACAAGCCTGGAGACAGCATAGCTGTGCTTTTCTAAGGGTCTCCAAGAGACACCCAGCCCTGTCCAGCCCGTTCGATAAACATGTACTATTTTAATGCTATCCACACTTCACTTAAAGTTTATCAGATGGTTCAGTTAAACAGAATATAACTCTATATTCATCTTTGTTAGAGTCCCATGCTCAGGGTAGAGGTCCATGCTTAGGGGGTGGGATAGTTAGAACTCCAAAAGGGGAAAAACTGTACAAACCCAGGGGAAAGAATCATATACATCTGTTTAACATCTCCATGCTTAATCATTGTACAGTCTATTTCTCAATTAATTTTCTTCATATCACTTATTTCACCTGAGAGAGATATGTTTGTTTATCCATCAATTTCTTGCCTTCTCTAGTAGACAAAGACTCCACAATGCAGTGATATTTAGTTCATAATGTATCATTTGTCTTTAGAACATGTCCTGGTACCTTGGATGTGCTCGATGTGCATTGTAGAATGGATGAAGTTAATAAGAACTTCCCATGTTGGACAATTTCAAGCATGTGATGCTACTAGATGCATAATACGCAATAAATAAATAATATATCCATTTATGGCTAAGGACATTGAGTGTCACAGAGTAAGCAGTGCTTCAAGACCCACTTAACCACTATTGAGTTGATCTGAGACTTTCATTATGGCTTGGTGGATCTCAAATCTATCTCTTAGACGACTAGGATTCTGGATTTTTTGAAATCTAAAATATTAGAGGGGTTTGTAAGCATGGATAATGGTCATTGACATATCTAGATGAGCATGGTACAACCAACAGGCACATACATTGTTCCTGTTCCCAGTCCAAATAAACAAGCCTCTAAATGGTTAGTATGGGTAACTTTTTAATTCATCTGGTTAAAGTCAGTGTAGATAACATTTATACATTTACATGCATTTGGGACCTTTTAAACTGAATAATAAGGAAAATCTAAAAGAGTCTTAATTTGATATTAAGGGAAAGTAAGACTAAAGACTACAATTTAAGAAAGCTATGTTATGTCTGTAGATTATCTTACATGTATAATTTTACATGTTCTTTTGACAGCAGTTTTTCTTTTCTTCTCTTTTTTATATTTGAAGTAAGAATTTTGAAACTCATTTTGGTTAATCCATGCATAGTAATTAGACTGGTGTTTGAATTTATGTCAATATTGCTGAAAACTTCTCTTTTCCATACCCTAATACATATTTTGATCAGGACTGGGGTCTTGGTCTCAGTGGACCTCATATTATCACAGACACAGAGTGTGCTACACCACAGCTGAGTGACAGTCCTCTGACAGCCTAGACCTTTGGCAGTGAGTGACCTTAAGAACTGCGTGGGGTTTGGCAACATGCCTGGTAGAGGCCTATCCTTTAACTGTTTCTTTCTATTGTTGGTCAATCCCACAGGAAGACCTGTTTCTGCTTTGCAACCCAACTGGAATGAGAGGTTACCACAAGGATTCTCGTAGCCCACACTTCATGCTGAAGTTTTTGCCTGAACATGGTCTGTGTGTTAATGTTCTGAGTCAGTCCTTCCAGCTCCAACTCAAAGATCCTCAAGCACTGGCTCCCCTGGGCATTGAGTTGCTGGCTCTGATGAAATGCTAGCACAGAAGAGCTTTCTTTTCTATTTTGGATTCCTAATCAGGACAGCATGGTTACAGGATGATTTATGTACTTGAGAACTTTAAAAATGTTTCATTGTTATTCCTTCCCAGGGCATTTCTCCTATCACTTGGGCTCAGCTTGATGCTTCTCTGGAATCTGCCATTTCCCCTCTCATCTGTGGAACACCAAACACATGTCCAGAGTCTGAAATCAGAAAACAGAAAACCTTGGGACAATTGATTATAGGAAGATCCCAGTAGTCAGGTATTTGGGCGCAATAAGCCCCAAAGGGGTGGCACCTGCAATATTTGGGGTTGAAAAATATCCCCCTGTAATTGCAACAACCCCTCCAACCATGTCTCCTAAAAACTGAAAATGTAAGGGAAGCAAGGGGAGGAGATTGCTCCAAAGGAATTGCTGTTTATTAGTTGAATATTATGTGTATCCTCAGTCGACAGATGCTTGTTAAGTATTTTCTTTGTGGTGGACATGGTGCTGGATATAAGGAATGTACTACTAGGTCATATAAAATCCCATTCTCAAGGAGCTCATGGTTCACTGCACTGGCTGCCTTGGATATGTGTCTTGCAGAGCTCTCTGTCTGCTGATTGTGCCTCCCTCTCAGGTACCATCATTGGCTGTCCTTTCTTTTACCACTTCACCTCATCCCATGATCCCATCTGCTCTTACCTGTGTTCTCCTGTGTTTAAGTATGCTCTCTTTTGCACTTGCACCCCGTACAACTCCCCACCCTTTCTCTATACAACATCCTCATTCTGCCTGATCACACAGGCCATCGAATCCCCAGGAAACCTGCTCTGATACCTCCCTCCCACCTAAGGTGTGTACCCTTCCATGTGCTTGGATGGCTCTTTCTTTCATGGCCTTTGTCATGCAGCGTTGGAACCAGCTGTACTTTTATCCACTTCTTCCTCTGTCAGCTTCTGAAGGACAAGGGTGAAATAATCCAGTTAGTTATGTGGCAAGTGTATGGCTAATAGTCACTGTTTATAGCTATTCTCTGCATGTAAAAACTGTCTAACAGACAAGTAAAGTTAACTTTAATAATGTCACAGGGACTCTTCATATTTTCTGTCATTAGGCCATTATATCACACAGCCTAGGCTGGCCTTGAACTAGTTATGGAAACGAAGATGATATTGAACTGTTTCCACCTCCCCAGTGCTGGGTTTTTAAGCCCATGCTATTATATCCAACTTGAAGTTTTAAAGGAATTAATATATGTAAATTATTTAGAATAAAGCCTGTATCTTCAAATGCAATGTGTTTTGTGTAATTAACCTCAGGCTAACCCTCATTGAAAAGAACTAAGGGTGAAGAGGAAATCAAGGCTGTAATTCAGCATGGGAGGCAGGATGGAGGGAGTATCTAGAAGAGGCTTTTATTTAAGATTTGCATTAATTAATTAATTAATTAACGTGTGTGTGTGTGTGTGTGTGTGTGTGTGTGTGTGTGTGTGTGTGTGTGTACAGGGGGCATGTGCCTGCAGGTGCCTTTGGAAGCCAGAGGTATTGAATCCCCTGGAGCTATAGTTATGAGCACTTGTTACCCATCTAACATGGGTGCTGAGAATAAAACTTGGGTACCCTGCAAGAACATCACTACACTATTAACCACTGTGCCACCTCCCTAATTACTCAAAATACATTTTAAAAAGGATACAAGTCTTGAAAAATGAATATGGTCTCAAGATAAGCATATAGAGAATAAGCAAATGTAAACAGGTAGAGAAGGCATAGGAGGTTTAGGGGATTTTACTTTGTTATGTGATTGGAGGAAAGTTTATCTGGGCAGGTCTTAGGTGTAATGTTGGCCATTTCACTTAGCATTAGTTTCCTCATTTGTATAACAGGTATCATGTATTCTCTGAACTCTGAAACCTCCTTCTATCTTGGAAGGTCAGGAATTTGGACGGAGGGTCTAGGAGTGTCATAGTGCTGGTGTTTGATAGACATTACTGCCATTCTTTTTTTTTCTTGGTTTTTCGAGACAGGGTTTCTCTGTGTAGCTTTGGAGCCTATCCTGGCACTTGCTCTGGAGACCAGGCTGGCCTCAAACTCACAGAGATCTGCCTGCCTCTGCCTCCTGAGTGCATTACTGCCATTCTTACAATGCTGTTACATCTGTTCCTATTACTTTAACCCTATTTGTATATTAGATTGTAGCTCTGCTAGCATGATGCTTGTACAGTCATAGATACTCTACTTCTGCTATTCCCACCACTGTTACCATTACATTGTTGCTACCAAAGTGCTTCTATTGCTCTTCCCACTATCACACCTGAATGACTGTGGAATTAGTACTGTTGAACCGCCATCATTACCACAGTACCAGTAGGATACTATATCTCTACTACTACACCATTAGTTCTGTTATTACTTCCACAAATTTCTTTTATCTGACTGCTACCAGAGATAATGACAAACACCTACTGAGATTTTTATTCCAGATACTACTTTATTTATATAGACTCTCAATCACTTCTTCCATCAGGATATAGATTCTGCTTTTATTGCCATTTTATGCTTTAAGAAAATGTGAATTAGAGAGTTTATATGACCTAATTAAATGACTAAGACTGAAATTCTGATGTTGTAACTGCACAGACTGAATTCTCTTAGGGTCCCCGTAGAGACCTGTGGGATAACTGAATAGAAGATTAGTTGATTAAATAAAATGGGGCTCTTCCTGAAATGTTATTTTGGTAAGAAATCATAGGGAAGGTGAATACTGAAGATGGGAGTAGGTACAGTAATATCCAAAGGGTTATCCAAGAGTCTAGTTCTGTCTGTCTAGAAACCCTTATTTTTCTAATCATAATGCACATAGTTGAGGCTGTGAAAGAAGAAAGATAAAGTGACTAAGCAAGTTAATTTATAGTTCCTCAATTTAACTACCATGCCCAAGTGCTCAATGCAAAGTCCTTAGAGACCTGCCATGTTCCTGAGAATAGTGGGAATATTTATATGCAGCATCAGCTTATACTCCATTATGGACAGGGAGAGAGATTTACCAGCACTCTATTAGGGAGTCCTTGTAAACTGCAGTATGTTATCTCAAGCTCTTAATGGTCTCCAGAATTCTGGATGCACAGTGAGAAGCAGCAGCATCCTGGCATTGCCAGACCATAGATAAATGGAGACGGTTGGTGGGAGCACAGGGACCTTTGCCTATCATCTGCTTGTGAACCTTTTAGAATCATGTCTAAATTTTCAGTTTCTCCACCCTATGGTTACTGGATCTACTAGCTTGAAATTCCCCCATTGGTCTTCTGACTAGTTTGCAGTCTGCTTCATCCTGTGATCTTCTGGGCTCTGCCTTAGACTGCTGAAAGATTTTGCTCTCACAGCTGTTGGAAGTGACCCATTGATGGAGTTGGCAACAGTTGCCCAGCATCTGATTAGGAAGACCAAATGGGGTGAAAAAAATGGAAATCATGGTTAGTAAGGGACTGACTTCATTCCGTAGGAATTCTTTCTGGAAAGGCAGCCACAGAAAGTTGTGACAGGCAGTAAGTCATCTCTAAGAATGTTTACTGTGGAATTCTAGCAAAAGAAATGGCTTGAGAGACTTCCAGGATTACATGAATACAGGCTGCTCAGAGACACCAAAGCAGAGTAATGGGAAACATCAGTCTTAGGGAGAGGATGTCCACTCCTGTGCTGAGGACAGCTGAAAAAGCAGCAGCATTTGAGATACCCAAACTGCCAGGATGGTGATTGCAAGACAGTTTTATGGATATCGAGTTGATCTGGCTTAAAATACCAGCTGTGAGACACATGAGGGAAATTTCCTTGTAAGCATGTGACTAGGAATTACTGTTACCATTTTACAGAGACTTACATAGATGGTGAGATTTTCCCAAGCTCTTCAGGATTAATTTCTGAAGTCTGGGTGAACACTCAGCTGTGTATGACCCCAACACGTGCAGCTGTCCCTCTGGAGGACAGGGCTATTCTGTGTCCTTATTTTCTTCCACCATTGCATTATCTGCATCTAGGTGTGTTGAATACTGGTACATGAAGCCTGGAAGAAACTTTCCCACAGTGTGGTCAGGATTCTGACTGTGCTAGTGGGAATTGAGTAAGAGAAGGCAAAGTGGTTTTCACACACAGAGGCTAGTTCCAGAATAGAGATTGGGTGAACCCAGTTTAGAATGTTCCTAATTAGGTTTGTTACTCTGACTGGTTTCCAAGTCCATTGTTCAGTTGATCAAAAGAAAGGCCGTGCCTCCACTCGAAGAACTATAGGCAACCAATAGCCACTGAGAGATAGAGTTGGTTTTCTCTGGGACTAAGTTCCTTGATAGATTACCCAGTCCCAAGCAGTTGTCTCTAAACACACCTACATCAGAGTAACACTACATGAACTCAGTAGTGTGTGTGTGTGTAAATAATAATTAAAGAAGTTATGAATTTGGGAAGGAGGCATATCATATGAAGAGTTGGAGGGGGAGGTGGAAGTGGGAAAATGCTGTAAAAGATAATACTGATACATACATTTTCAGAAAAAAATTAAAAATTGTTCTCAAAAGAAATGTAACACATTACAAGACTTTCTCTCTTGTTTTCCAGGAGACCTGTTTCTAGCCCCCTAGGAATCCACCCTTTGATTGACTCAACTTCCTGGCTTGTGTCTAAGAATTTGGCCTCAACAGCCAGTTCAGAGAACAGTGCTGTATGAGGTATGAGAAATGCAAACTCAGATTGGTCATGGTGTGTGAACTTTAAGAACTCATCTCCAAGCTAGAAAGTCAGATAAAAAAGTTATTTATTTTATTTTATTGTAAAGTCACATGTCACAGACCATTGTGAGGTGTAGAAATAGAGACAAGGGTATCTATCAAAGACAGAGGGATGCAACAGTCTTTCTTTTTTTGGGGGGGTTCAAGACAGGGTTTCTCTGTCGCTTTGGAGGCTGTCTTGGAACTAGCTGTTGTAGACCAGGCTGGTCTCAAACTCACAGAGATCCATCTGCCTCTATCTCCCGAGTGCTGGGATTAAAGGCTTGCGCCACCAATGCCCTGCCACCACAGTTTTTTGAAGAGAAGTAATTAGTTCAACCAATTAGTGGGGCCTGCTTTGGGTCAGATACTCTTTCAAGTATTGAGATATGCTGCACTTGGAAAGCAAAAGCATTTCTTACTGTATTTAAGAGGTACAATATTCATAACTAAACAGAATCTAATTCAAAGAAGTAGTGGTGAAGGAGAGGATAGTGAGGAAAATATCTAGAAAGTGGTGTAAAGCTGAGCATTTATTCAGTTTTACATTGCGTGTGTGTGAGAGAGTTGAGGAGGGAGAAGGAGAAAGAGAGAGAAGGGAGAATCTTGCTATATAGCCAAGTCTGGCCTGGAACTCACCATCCTGCCTCAGTCTGCTCAGAGATGGGATTTCAGATGTGCATCAGCACATTTGGCTGAGGGTTTACTTATGAAAGCATGTCCAAAGAAGCCTACTTTAGTGAATGTCTTTTTAGCATAAAACTAAAGGAGGTGACATAGAAAAACTTTTCTGATGTTTAAAGTAACTGTTCCCTGGGTTTAGGGAAAGGTTGAACCAATGTGCATGGAATTTAAATGATTAAAGTATTGGGGCTGAAGAGATGGCTCAGCTATCAAGAACACTCGATGCTCTTCTAAATGATCCATGTTTGACTGTTAACATCTCCATGGTGGCTCACAGTTCTAGGGGATCCAGTGACCTCTTCTGGCATCTGTGGGCACCTGTAGTACACATGGTGAACAAACGTATATAGAGGCAAAACACCTACACAGATTACTTAATTAAAAAATCATTAAAGTATGTCTGGATAGAATAGTCAAGGGCTTCTGAGGTAAAAAAAGTAGAAAGACACATGAAAGGTACCAGGTCACACACTGTATCTGAGCATTCAAGGTGAAATAGAAAAAAAAAACCTTCCCAGTTTTTTCTTGGTCAGCACCACTGACATTCCTGGGACACCAAAGCACAGAGGAAAAAGATGTTGGGTGCAAATGTCCCACTCTGATTGCACACCTGGAGATGTCACTGTGAGTTAAGATGCACATATTCTTGCTCCCCAATCAGATTCCATCCAATCACCTCTGCAGAAATCACCATACCTTCACCCCTGGCCTCAGCATTCCTACCCTCCATAGCACACATCCCATATCTGTCATCATCTTTCAATCCTTCCTCATTGTTGCTAACATCCCTTCAAGGCAAAAGCAATCTGACTTCAAGTAAAGCTGTCTCCATAAATATTTAGACTGAATAGACAATGTGCCAAAGATGCAAAGAGTATGTCCAGAAGGAAAGGAGACCTTCCTGTGTGTTGTTTCTCCAAGCTTGTGACTTAATTCATGGATATGCATTCTGGAATAAGACATAACTATTAGTTCACATAAGAGAGCCCCCACAGGAACCTGAGCTTCTTCATCTTCTGCTGTGCTCTGCATGACATTGTCTTCTCATCCCTGTACATAGGGTTCTTCAGTTTTCTGTTCTTCAGGTTCTTACCCTTTTCTCTTTTATCTGTGTTTCTGATCACATAACCAGCTTCATGCTCTGTTAAACTTACCCTACACTCCATATTTACCACCACTTCGCATCTCCTTCACTTGTCATTTCATTTTAATGAGCTTTCTTCCTACTCAATTCCTTTTCCTATGTGTGTTCTTGCTTAGGTCAAGCCAGTGACCATGTGTTCTGGTTCTTACTTTACTAGTTATCTTCATTGAAATAAGTTGTATTCATTAATCTCTACTGAAACTCAGGTATCCTCTGCATCCGTTTGAACCTTTCTTCTGCTTAGACCAGTCTGATTCTTCCTTCTCAGCCCCTCACATTTGTAATGCTTTGTGGGCTGTGTCACACATACCTGAACTTCACTTTTCATAGTTGCTGATGTTTGATGCCCTGCCTAGAAGCAATAGCTGGCTCCTACCTATGTGCATCAGATGTTAAGTCTCATTCACTTCCCACTCTGGTCTGATGGATGAGTTTTAAAGTGATCCTTGATACACCTTATTTCTATTCCAGTTTAGTCTGTGGTTTCCTCTTGACCTGCAGAGAAGCAGTGCTTGCATACTATTGTATGATGGGAATTATTTCTCTTAAATGTTTGATGGTGACACAGTTTGACTCGATTTAGTTCCTTTCAAGCTGGAGACAAATTCTAATCTGGATGAAAGTTTAAATTCCTTCCAGCTGCCTGCATAGTATAAAGATTTCATCTCCAGTCCTGGGGGTGAGAGGGACGCTTAACTTCTCCTCTAAACAAATCAGTTGAAGCTAAAAAGAAGGCTGAGATGACATGTAGCATTTCACTAATATTCCACCTTTAAGCATCTGTGGTTTTCTTTCCCTCTTTTACCTCATAAGTAAGACAAATTGCTTGATTATAAAGTTTTTTAATTTATTTAACTTTATTTAATGTGCATTGGGATGAAATGTCAGATCTGCTGGAACTGGAGTTACAGATGATTGTGAACTACAGTGTGGGTGCTGGGAATTGAACCTGGGTCCTCTTGGAGGAGCATCTAGTGTTCTAAATCACTGAGTCAACTCCCCAGCCCCAATTCTAAGGAGTCTTAATCAAAACTCACCCTGAGAACTGAAGCAATAGAAAGTACTCAGGGCTATTCAGAGAAAGGTAAAGGGGCACAGACCCTTAAGCTATCTACAGATGTTAACATCAGTGAGTTTGAGAACTGAAGAGAATGTCAGAGAGACAATGTGACATACCTAAAGCTACTTTAAAAAAACAACAAAACAAAACCTAAATGGACTACAATCCTGATATGCACCATCTACTGTGCTCATTTTTATGAAGTAACCATATGCCAGGAGGTAAGACTCTTACCCACCCTTCTTTTTTTCTTCCTTCCTTCCTTTCTTCCTTCCTTCCTTCCTTCCTTCCTTCCTTCCTTCCTTCCTTCCTTCCTTCCTTCCCTTATTTCTTTATTTCTTTGAGACAGGTTTCATGTAGCTCTCCTCATTACTTACTATACAGCCAGGATAAACTTGAACTTCTGGTCTTCTTGCCTCTGCCTCAGGAGAGCAAGCATTAAAGGCAGAAACGACCACACTGGGTGTGGTTTGGTTTATGAAGTACTGAGCAGTGAGCCCAGAGTTTAGGAAAACACTCTACTAACTGATCTACATCCCTAATCCCATTGATGTTCTTTAATAAATGCTGAGAATTATTTAAGACAGGATCACATATAAGTCATAGGGAGATAATCTAACTCAACATTGCTAGTGTTTTAAAGCTAAGAGTGATTTCCGTGGTTCATGTATTCCTTTCATTATAGGCCAAAACATTGAAAATGAGCAAGCTTAACTTTTAATGAGAAGGATTGAATATCTATTTTGGAAACTGTTACTTATATTGCTATAATGAGATAGTAAAGTGCAAGTGCAATTCCTTTAGAAAATATTTTCTCCAATAAATCAATACTCTATGACCAACCAAGCCCCATGAAAAATGTAGTAGGTGCTGGTGGGTATGTGCTTCCATTTCTCACTCTACTTGGAGGGACATTGGCTAGAATTTCTCCAAGTGCCAGGAACTTTTTGATCTTTTCCTGTGTTCTCCACTCCCCATCTCCTTGCCAATATGGAAGGAGTGACTTAGTTAGGGAAGAAGATGCTGGGCTCCTTGATTAGCTATGAAGTCTTCATATGTTTCTAGAGTCATTAGAATTACCATAATCAGGAAATGTGTTAGAGATGCAGATTTTCAGGTCCTACTCAGGCTTATTGAATAGGATACTCTGTGGGTGGGCCCAGCCACCTGAGCATTAACAAGTCTTCTTACTGATTATGATGCCTACACAAGCTGCAGAAGCACTGGCTAGCTGGTCCATCCATCCTCTATGAATCATTTTATAAGAGGGGCACAGTTCTGATCTGTTTTCCTCCATGTGGTTGAAATAGAGACTCTACCCAGTTTAGGTTAGAAAGGGTACTTGTCGGGTTGATGTTTTTATATGGTAATTTCAGGTGTAGTGTTATCAATTAAGATTTTACAAACCTAACTCATGACTCCAAACAAAAATTTTTCTGAAGACATTGACACTTTGCTTATTTTTACTTTGATATAACTCTAATTTCAACATATTCAGTTTGCTCTAACTTTGAGGGTAGAAGGAGAAATGATAATCATTCATTGGATCCCTTGAAGCTGTAAGAGTAGTTACTATTTTTCTTTATGGCCATTTGTTTAAGCTTGGAAGGAGCTTAAGAGTGACCCAATTCATCCATAATAGAATTTGTGTCAAGTGAAACTCAGAGGGGGCCAAGCACTTACTAACATTCACTCGGAAAGTTAGCTAGGGCTAGTCATCTTCCAGTCATGGTCTCAAGTTTAAGATCTGACCAACACAGCCATGGTGCCCCTTTACCAGCTCCAAATTAAAACAGAGGTAATATTCATTTGGATAAATTTAATCTCTATTCTCACAGTGAGGATATACTAACTTGTATTTCAACCTGGTGGTCAAGAATGAATCTTGGATCAACTTCGTTTCCATGCCCCTCTAGTGAACATGGCATCTCTCAGTGTCACATCCTGGAATTCCTGCCCCAGCTTCTTTCATCCAACTTCCTTGACAGGAATTGAAAATGAACTGCAGCTGTTCAGCTTCTCTATTGCAGGGAACAAATTTTTAATCCTCCTCTGAGCTCATCCCAGGGAAAAACATGTAGTGTGACCAGGAAGTACTCTTGACTGCAATGCTGAGTTCACCCACCCTCATTTCCTTTGAGTCACTTTTGTATCCAGTCTGCAACATAATCATTTCTTCCAACTGAGTTACTTGATCATCTGCCAGAGACATTTCCTATGAGTTAAGAAATCCAACTTTCAGAGTTCAATTTTGACTTATCTAATTTTCATCTACAATATGCCTGTTATAGTCCTTTATTTCTCTTCTTGGTTGCCAAATCACATGTGGTTTTCACTTTTCATAATTTCAGAGTGGGTACTTGTTTTGATGGTAGGGATTAACCAATTTGCCTCTTTTTGATTAGCTTTATAGTGCCAGCTCATTTTTATTTTGACGATGGCAGCTAATGTGCTATGCATTTTATGTTGGCTTGAGCAACATTCATTGTGCTATAAAGTAGGTACTCTTTCTATTTCCATTTTCACAGAATCATGGCATGTCATTTCTTTCTTTGTTCAGTACCTGTAGGGCTTTAAGCCCATGTCTGGCTCTCTTAAACCATTCTCTACAATGGAATATGTTGGTTTCTTGGATGTCCATGCTAATGGTGAGGAGAGGACTTAATGGGATAGGGGCTGCTCAGATATACTGAAGGCCTTCACGGAAGCCAAACAAGGCACACATTTAGTTCAAATTCAATGCCAAGGCAAAGAATGGGAATTGGCAGGTGATTATTTTTTTAATTAGTTAATTAATTTTTATTTTCTCTTTTTATTTAAATTCTTTAATTACTACATATCCATTACCCCATTCCCTCACCCTCCCAACCTCCCATGTTCCCCCCCAACCCCCCAACCCACCACCCAACTCCTCCCCAGGGATAGTAAGGCCCTCCACCAGGGACTTTCAAAGTCTGTCATATAATTTGGGGGAGGGTCTAGGCCCTCCTTGCTCTATCAGGGCTTCTGTAGTATCTCTTCATAGGGAATGGGCTCCCAAAGTCCATTTGTGATCTAGGGATAAATACTGGCTTCACTATTAGAGGTCTCATAGACTGTCTTGGGCTCCTAGCTGGCACCAACAGTCAGAGGGCTTGATTTGGTCCAATGCTTTTTCCCCAGCTTTATGACTGGGTCTCCATGCTATCAGTAGGTCAGGTCCACTATTTCTGCAGGTCTCTCCAGCCCTGTCTTGGCTCCTTTGCTCATCTCTCCTCCCTTTCCACAACTGTATTCCAGTAGTATGATTCGGTGCTTAGCTATAGATGCCCGTTTCTGCTTTGAACAGCAACTAGATTAAGGCTCTAGGAATGGTAACCAAGGTAGGCATCAGTCTCATTATAGGGGAAGGGCATCAATGGCATCCTCTCCACCCACTGCCTGGCTTCTTAGTTGAGGTCATCCCTGTGAATGCCCAAACATTTTCCCTGTGCCAGACCTCTCTCTAAACCTGTACTGTCTCCCTCTATAAAGGCGTCTCCTTTCTTGACCTCCTCTATTCCTCCCCTGTCTCAGTCCTCTTGTTCTCCTCCCACCTTCCCTTATTTCCTTTCTACCTCCTTCCTCTCCCCTCCCCTGGGCTCCCACTTTGGTCAGGCATTCTTGTCCCCATCCCCTTCTTTGAGGAACTATGCAATCTTCTTTTGGGGTCCTCCTTGTTTCCTAGCTCCCCTGGCAGTTGTGGATTGTAGACTGGTGATACTTTGCTCTATGTCTAAAAATCAAAAATGAGTGAATACATACCATGTTATCTTTTTGTGATTGGGTTACCTCACTCAGGATAGTTTCTTCTAGTTCCATCCATTTGCCTGTGAATTTCAAGGTTTGTTTTAGAAGGTTACCAATATTATACAACTACAATCTATTTTTTTATGGTGTCTCTTGGGTTTGAAGGTCTTCATCAATACAAAACATATGGTAGATCCTGAAGATCTGCAGCTGACCCAGAATTCTACAGGAGCGATTTTTACATTCATGTGGGATAAAGCTTAAAAATGTATGCAAGGGAGGTCAAGATCATGATAGAGAAATCTACAGAGACAGCTGAACCAAGCTTTGGAAACTCATGAACTCTAGACATACAACTGTGGAGACTCCAGGAGACTGAACTAGGCCCTTCATATGTGAAAGACAGTTGTGAAGCTCGAACTATAAGAGGGGCCCCTGTCAGTAGAACCAAGATACAAACCTGGTACATAAGCTAGCTTGTTGAGCTCATTCCCTATGGTGGAATGCCATATTCAGTCTTAAGACACAGGAGCCAGAATGTGTTGACTTCTCATGAGAGTCCTTACCAGTGAGGAGGAGTGGATTAGGAGTGGGATGAGACAAGGTAAGGAGGGCTGGGAGGAGGCACAGGGTGGGTGAAGGTGAGGGGGTGTTTGAGGAGGGAGAACTGTGGTTGGAATGTAAAATGAAATAAAAAATTAAAAAATGGAAAAAATGTGTGCAAATAAGATCAACTTGAATAACTGGGGTATACCTATAGAAATCAAAGATCTAAGAATTTGTACCATAATTTAAGAAGTGTAGGCACAATATAACAAGCCAATTATAGAAAATCAATGTGGCTTGATATATTGATGTTGATTGAATCAATTTCACCTTTGTGCTCAAAGTAAGACTTGAGGATTAATGTAGAGGCTGGCTACCTTGTAAAGCACAGGAAAGTTCGATAACAATGGAAGAAGGTAAAGTTGGTGTTCCAAAATAAACAACCTATTTTTCCTGGTTATCAGTGAGAAAAATCTGACAATGGTGGAAAATGCCGAGGCCACTGTTTTCGGTTACAAAGAAGTCTGGCCTCAATGCCAAGGCTGAAATCTTTACTGCTTTTTCTCTGGAATAGTCTCATGTTGTGGTTATGCACCTCTCATCTGAACTCACATTTACAATCAGATAAAGAAGGGCGAGTTGGGCCACTTTGTCTGTATCCCATCTTCTTATCAGATAAACAGGAGTTTCCGTAGGAAACACTATATTCACTTATGTTTATTCCCTGGATCAAATCATGTGGGCCCTCTTGGTTTCCTCCTGAGCTTCTATGGAGTGTATAAGGGAGGGGGAGAATGGCATGAAGAATGTTTGTTAGTGTTAGCTTAGTAAGTGAACACCTTCCACATGAATTCTGCTGCTCTAGGAGAGTTATGAAGTCAGTGTTGGTATTTGCTTTATTTCTTTATTCCTTCTGAGTATGTCATGTCACACTCAAACAGGGATAACATAAAACATTAACTGAAAGAATAAACAAATTCAGTTTTATCTCAGCAGGCATTTATCTGTTAAGCATGAGTCACATACTGGGAAATGTAAAAGTACAGATCAAGCCTGAGGTCCTGGAGGCAGAGAGTCAGTAAACATGTGTTCAATATAGGTGGCCTTTGAAAAATCCAGAGAAAGACAAAAAGAGAGAAAGGGAGATAGAGATAGAGAGAGAGGGAGAGACAGAGATTGAATATACATTTCAAAGAGGTTATTGGGACAGTTTAAGTTACACTTGGGTAACAAATGTCACTTAACTGTCAATGTGTGACCACAGGTTTATTTCTCTAACTGTTCATTTGTCTCTGTGATTAAGTTGTGACTGCCTCAGCTTGGGACCCAAGATGAGTGAAAAGCCTTAATTTGGAACCTGAGCAGGGAACAGACAATCACACATTGAATGTTGACATAATTTTGTCTCAGAGACATATCATTTCTGCTCCATAGTTGGCCAGAATAGGTCACATGGCTCTTCCATAGGAAAATAATGGCTCTTCCAGAGTACACTCCTCCATGTGAAAGTCCAGAGTTGGACACACGGTGCTGTCCCTTACAAAGAACTAGGGAGGGATTGACTGGCTTTGCTATCTCCTTTCTGCTTATTTCAATTCTTTCTCCCCTTTCTCCTCCTTCTAGTGAGCATCGTCCCACCTCCCTCGTTGTGGGAGAGCTGTGACAGTGCTGAGTTATAAGGGATGCACTGGTGGAGCCAGAATCTGACTTCATCTCCACCTGGTCCAGGAGGAGAGACTGAGGGAACGGGTTGGATTGAAAACCGAGAACATCTTGGCAGGATGTGGCTTTTCAGGGGGTAAAAAGATGGATTTCATCATTTGTATCTTTCCTAATGCTTTTTGGAGAAGAGTTACGCCAGAATATGGGAGTGGGTGGCCAGACTTCTAAGAGATCTGTACTGTCATTCAGCAACGGCTCAGGACATACCAGCTGTGAATCTTCTGACAGATGTAGGACATCATTTATACAGGGGCTAGTGGCAGAATGGACTAAAGACAGGGACAATGACCAGAATCCCCACTTGTCAGCGGTAATAAGCAAGCACAGATGTGCACTTAGTATACAAAGAGCTGGTGTGACTTGGATATTTGGGGCTTTGGGTAAAAGGCTATCGCAGAATTATTTTTATTTCTCCTTCAGATACTTTAAGTTCATTACATTTCTTCTGGCTGGTATACATCATGTCTGTGCATCAAAATTCAAATATTCCTTTGGCATACTATTTTGAGACATACTGTTCTTAAAATATACACTTAAATTTCTGACTGCAGACACTAAGAATTATGCCATGGTTTCCAGCACGGAAGTAGATAGATTGCCTGGCTAAGAGCATGGGACATTTAACTTCATTCATGGCCCCCAAATTTTCATGGACTCTAGGGCACTCAACTCCTCTGCTCTTTAAACTCTCATTTTTTTTTCTTTTCTACCTCCCCACCTCCCTATGATCAAATGGAATGCTCTTTCACTGGTTTTAAGGGATTTGGGGAAAAGTCACATGAGAGCTTTTTTTTTTGTCAAACACCTGCTGGATAGGAGAGTTTGGTTAAGGTAAGAACACATGATTTATGATCTTGAGGTCAATGAATGATTTTTCTATTACTGTATATACTGCATTTGAGAAAGCTAAAGCTGTGTCCAAAAAAGGTACATCTTATGGAGACATCATCATAAACTTTGGTATCAATATTAATATTTATAATTTTGAACTATTCTTAATGATTTCTCTTAAGTTTTGGACCATGAATATTCAGAAATCAAATGGCCTTTTCTTCCAAGTTGTTGATATTTTGAACCTGTGTCAAACATGGCAGCCACTCTTTTGTATTATTGCTATTATGCACTGTTTCATTTTCAATGTAATATTAACTCTCAGTTCTTTGAAGACAGGATCTGAATTTCATTATATTCGCAAATCTTCACTTTTTTTCTCCATCAAGTAGTACATGGGTTCCTATTTTAGGATAGACACTTTATTCTTGTGAAGTTTGTGTCTTTTGTCCTCGTATGGTGCTTGATACAAAACAACAAAAAACATTAGTCATGAAATGAATCAGCTAGTGAATCACAGATTCAGTTCAAACAAGCCTAGGGGCCTCTATCATCTAAACTCATTTGGAGGCCCAGGAAGATGAACACCTTTTGATTATGATCTGTTTTTGAAATTAAAATATAAATTATAAATAAAAATATCATTTTCCTCGATTTTTCTTCCCTCTAGTCCTTCCTCTCTCTCAAATTCATAGCCTCTATTTGTTTAACCATTGCTATATATACTTATATACATATGCATTCCTAAATATATAAATACAACCTTCTCAATCCAAATCATATTACTTGTAGGTGTATGATTTCAGGGCTGGCCCCTTGTATTAGTTAACTACACTAGAGACTCTTCCCTGAGGAAGACAATGTTTCTTGCTTTCAGCATTCTTTGGTTACCTATAGTTCTTTGTCTGGGGCTAAGGTTTGATAAGATTTCCCTTTCCATATTAGCATGTTTCTTGTTGTTACTGGTGCTCAGGTCTTGTTTAGGTTGACATCTGATGTCAGAGAAGCTATAATCCAAATGTCTCATCTTTAAAAACTTTTAAAATACCTTTATAAACCTTCACTGCAATGAAAATAGATTGTCATGTTTGGTAAGATATAACATTCAAATCGTGAAGCATCCAAACTCTTGACTTAGTTCATTATTTGGTAATTTTCAACCTCATTTTCAGTACATTGTTCTATCAGATAGAAAAATTGAGGTCACTGGACCCAAAACCCTGAGCATACACATGTCCAAGATGTATCTGTTGTGTGGGTTGCTTACCTTTGACAAACTTCACTGTTCTTACCTGCTAAGGAGATGGTGATATCTGATCTTTTTGAGGAATTCTTTAAAATGTGATATAAGCACCTGATATAGTTATTAGCAAAGAATGAGTTCTCCAAAATTTTGGTTCTTTTATACCCATCTTATCAAGGTAATTTTCTGAAGAAGAAGAAGAAGAGAGATTGTACACAGTGTCTGTGGATATAATACCTACTAAGAAGGGATAGAATTAGAACCATTAGCAAAAGAAAAGCTTTTGTATTACCACTAGTCATGACTGTCATATACAAAATTGACATTTTCTATTTTGTGGGACAAGTAAGATCTCCAAATACTTTAACTTCCCTAAATTTTAGTGACTACAGTATTGTATTTTCTATCTTCATCCCCATCAGTTTGGTCAGTTAAGCTCAATTCAGTTTTTTTCTGAGTTTCTCTAACGTCTGGTCCAGAGTAGTATAGATTCCAGGAAGAAGGAAGTTACATCATCTAGACACCCATGGTCATGACCTGTAAACTATACATTTACAGAATATGGGAAGGACTAGAGCCAGACCATACAACACTTCATTCTCATGTTTACTGAAGAATTCAAATGTGTTTTATATCTGTGACCCTTCCTGGAGGAGGGCAGTCTAAAATGTCTGGTATAACAGACTGGGATTTTGCTCTTTCCCTTGCCTTATGAGATGGAATGGAAAAGCTAAATTACTGGAAAAAGAAATAGTGGTATTAGACATTGTGAACATTTTCATATAGTCTCATTACACATCACTTCCAGTTGGAAAATGCAGTGGAATTGTGGGTTTTGTTGCTTCACCCTGGTGAGAAGGCTTTGTTTTAAAGTCTCAGTCTGGTGTGGTGGCTAGTGATCAGTGGGGTGATATTGCATAAGTCCAATAACATTTAATGGTCCTGACATTTCTTACTATGGGGAAGTCTGGAGACCACATGTGAGAATTGGGGCTATGTTAGAGCTTAGACTATGATGTCTGAGGGAAGTGAACCCAGAGTCCAGCTCTATTGCAGACTGGTATGTGCCACTGGGTACATTACTGAAGTTTTCTAAACCCCTGTGTTCTCTTCTATTAAATTAGAATGATGGTTGGTTCATATGCATAAAACAATGTAAGGACTAAGAGATGTCATACATGCAGTTTTTTTAGATCATTGGTTGGAACATAGTTAAGGAATCCACCCCACCTTGCTACCATTGTTAATAGGAGCAAATGTATTGACAGCCTACCATGTTCATTTTCACACTTGGGTATCACTGTAGATTGAGGAGATGATTCCAGTGTTGAGTGTGAAAAACAAAGTGATATATCAGGCCCATATAACCTTTAAAAGTCACGTAATTGAATGAAAGAGTTGAAATTTAAAACAAGCATTTTTTGATGTTGTGGTCTATTCACTATCTTTTGCCAATGAAAGATAACAAATAGATGAGATCTTGCTTTGCATGAAATAGACTATTTAAGTGGTACCAATCAATTGTAGTCCTTAACTGCTTAGAGAGTTGTACCCAAGAATGTCTCTAGTGCCATAAAAAATGGACTTTCCAGTTCTCGACTACGTTGTTCATTTTAGGATATGAAGGAGTTGGGAGAATTTTGTATTGTGTGGGTGCTGTTAGGAGTAGACATTCCTGATTAAAATATTTTCCAAGAAGGGGTTGATACTTTTTGGAAATTTTGGGAGATTGAAGAAAGTAGCTGTGGACTGAAGATGGTCTATCAATCTTTAGTTGTATAGCCACTTTAAATCATCGGGAAGGCAGCTCCTGTAAAGGAGGACTTCCCTGGTTTCCAGGTGGTGTTTCCTATATCACTTTCCTAGACTCACTGCTTGTCACTGTGCCTTGGCTCAGTGCCAAGTGCCTTCTGCGCTGCTTGATAGTAGTGCAAGATCTCTCACTTCACTAGTTTCCCCATAGTGCACTGCTAGAATCTTATCACCAGTCTTGTAAGGAGGAACAAGTACTTGCCTTGTGGCCTGTGCTGCCTTGAATTGAGCTAGCAATATATAAGGAGATATTTCTAAGCCTTTCAGCAGATGGCTAACAACTCATAGATTCCAAAGGAAAGATCCATTAAGCCTCCTCCCTGAGGACTAGCTTTCATGGTTCCAGGAGACATGCCAACTTCTAAAAGAGGGAAGCAATCAACAATCTCACCCAAGTATGACATCAATGAACCACTACAGTGACCAGCACAGCATGATAACCCTGTGTGCATCAGTGGCACATATACCTTGCTGATAACCAACAGTTCTCTAATTAGACTTAAGAACTATTCAGCAAGAGGGAAATCATTGTTGATACCGGAAATCTAACAAAAAAACCCAAGGCTAGTGAAATCATGGTTCTTAGAGGGGAATCTACAACTGCCAATTTACTAAATCAGCATAATTCCTAACTATATTCTACCCACAGATTAGTTAAGTATAGTCTTCACCCATCATCAAGGAAGCTTCTTTTTGCAACAGATAGATACCAGAAAAGAAAAATACAACTGATCAAAATCCAGAGTTGTGGAGTTCAGTCCCAGTTGATACATCTACAAAACACTTCTATACTCCAGGAATATTGTGGAAATAAGGGTAGAAAATTGTAACAGACAAAAGATCAGGGAGTTTACTTTGAGGCTGTGTCTCATAGTAATAGCAGAAGTGGCACCAACATGAACAATGACAATAATAGAGATGTTCACTCCGAATGGGGAAAGTCCATTGTGCCTCACTCCTATACAAACAACTGCAGGAATGCTGAGATAAATAGTCATCCTCAGAGAAGAGCATATCAATTGGTTATCCAATACTAAATGGTTATCCCTTAAAACATACATATAAACAACAATGTGCAGACTGAGCAGGTTGTTTTTACTTAAGAATATATATCTGGCAATAATTAATGGCTAATTAGGCCATGACTTTGAAAGAGAGGAAGGAGGGGAATATAGGATGGTTTGGAGGAAGGAAAAGGAAAGGGGGAAATGATATAATTGTAATCTCAAAAAGTAAAAGAAATAATTATAAAAGCAAGTCTTAAGCCTTGCTTCAGTCTAAGTAATACTTGGTTCCTTGCCTTGTTATGTCTCCTGTATGATACTATCCTCAGTAGCCTTACAGCTCCTTGACTCAGTGTTAAGTCTGAATGTTTGTTCCTGTCATCCTGCTAATTTGTTTGTGCAAGTCCTATTCATGTCAATGGTAGGGTTATCAGGAAATGAGGTCCTTGGGAATTATTTAAGATTCCAATACAGGCATATCCTTCTGTAGGTTGGGGAAGTTTTCTTCTATGATTTTGTTGAATATGTTTTCTGTACCTTTGAGCAGTGTTTCTTCACCTTCTTCTATACCTATTATTCTTAGGTTTGGTTTTTTCACAGTGTCCCATATTTCCTAGATATTTTGTGTTAGGGATTTGTTGGACTTGAGGTTTTCTTTGGTTGATGAATGTATATCCTCTAGCCAGTGTTCAAAAGCTGAGATTCTCTCTTCAGTCTCTTGAATTCTAATAGTTATACTCACATCTTTAGTTCCTTATCATTTATCCAGTCCCAATGACAATCTATGCTGGAGAGGATGTGGAGAAGAAAGAACACTCCTCCATTGCTGGTGGGAGTGTGAACTTGTAAGACCACTCTGGAAATCAATATGGCAGTTGCTCAGAGAAATGGGAATCAGTCTACCTCATGATCCAGCCATTCCTCTCTTGGGTATATACCCAAATAATGCATGTTCATACAACAAGGACATATGTTCAACCATGTTCATAGCAGCATTGTTTGTAATAGACAGAACCTGGAAGCAACCTAGATGCCCCTCAACTGAAGAATGGATAGAAAAAATATGGTACATTTGTACAATGGAGTACTACTCAGCAGAAAAAAGCAATGGAATCTTGAAATTTGCAGGCAAATGGATGGAACTAGAAGAAACCATCCTGAGTGAGGTAACCCAGTCACAAAAAGACAAACATGGTATGTACTCACTCATATATGAATTTTAGACATAGAGCATAGGATTACCAGCCTATAATCCTCTTCACCAAAGAAACTAGGAAACATGAAGGACTCTAAGGGATAAATAGACCCCAGGAATGGGAAGTGGCATAAATTACTGAGCTAATTGGGAGCATGAGGATAGGGGAGAGGATGCTGCCACAATAAGAGCATGAGAAGAGGAGTAGAGGAGAGGAAATGGAGAAGCAGATATATTGAGTAGGGGGAAGAATAGAGGAGAGAGAGCAGGATGAGAGATACCATATTAGAGGGAGCCACTACAGGTCCAAGAAGAGATCTGGAACTAGGGAGATCTCCAGAGACCTACAAGGATGACATGATCTGACAGTCCGGGCAGTGGAGGAGAGGATTGCCTAGAAGCCCTTCCCCTAAAATGAGATTGATGACTACTCTTTATGCCATCCTAGAGCCCTCATCCAGTGGCTGACAGAAGCAGAGACAGACATCCACAGAAATATACTGATTCTGGAATTTAGTTGAAGAGAGGGAGGAATGAAGATCAAAGGGGTCTGTACCAGGTTGGAGAAACCCACAGAAACAGTTGGCCTGAACAAAGGAGAGCACATTGACCCCAGATGCTCTCTGGGAGGCCAGTACAAGACTGATCCAGCCCCCTGAACATGGATGTCAATAAGGAGGCCTCTGCACTCCAGGGAGCCTCTGGAAATGGATTAGCATTTTTCCCTGGTGTAAGAAGGGACTTTGAGAGCCCATCCCACGTGAAGGGATACACTCTGGCCCTGGACACATGGGGAAGGGCTCAGGCCCAGAACAGGAAGATTTGGTGGACTTTGCAGAGCCCCCATTGAGGGCCCTAACCTGCCTGGGGAGTGGTGGGTGTATGGGGTTGGGGGGTAGGTTGGGGGTTGGGGAGGAGGGATGGGGGTGAGGAGAGGGAGAGGGAGAAGGGACTTACATGTGAAACAAGCTTGTTCCCTAACTTGAACTAATTAAAAAATAAGATTCCAAAACAGTCATGAGAGTGGAGTCCATATAAATGGCTTAGTGCCCCCACAGAAGACTAAAAATAGATTGTGTTTTTCCCTCTGCTTATGGAATGTGAGAACAAAAAGTGGGTAATCATCTGTAACCCAGAAAGGAGTTCTCATCAGACATTGGATGGTAGAGTCCTCAGTCTCAGACATCTTAGTCAAGCCTGTAAAAAAGGAATGTTTATTGTTTATGACACCAAGTCTATTATATTATTTTTTTCATCAGACTGAGTGGACCAACACATATAAGGGATTCATTATGGCTTCTTGGAAGACTACTGCCATCTGCCATATATCTGGGGTTGTAAGAAATCCAGAATTTAGTGTGGTTTATAGCTAGTAGGCAAACATTAAGGAAAAGTTATCATGTACTAGCTGTCTGTATTTTCTTTTTCACAATTGACTCTGTTGCATTCTCCTGCCCTTCTATGACTCTTGGTGCCCTTGTAGGCTTATCATTATTCCCCCAAGGATGGAAGCCTTTGTATTCTTAGTTGCCTTTTCTTGGGTCTCTCATTAGAGTTCACAGTTCTCATTGTGCTATGAATAAGTTCAGTTCTCTCTGTCTCTCTGTTTCTGCCTCTCTCTCTCTCTCTCTCTCTCTCTCTCTCTCTCTCTCTCTCTCTGTCATTCATTTTTAGTTTTAATTAGTTTACCAGATAAATTTATCAGATAGGGCTTCAGAGGAATTTACAGTTTGGAAATTTTTGTAGAAACTTTTTCCAGGAAAGATGGGTGTTGGTAGAAGACGATAGTAAGTAGAAGGAAATGTCTGAGCAGTATTTCTGTTCCCTAGTGTGTGTGGGGAGGCAGGAGGTCACTGAGGCTGAATGCACTGAGCAGCTTTATGAGTAAGATCCAGGAGGGAGGTTGGGGAGAAGAAGAACAGTGGTGGAAAACTTGACTCACTTGAAAACTTGCCCATAAGCCTGTCGTGGAAGGAAGAAATAAAAGGTGATCTCATCAGAGCTTCCCCCTTAGCGTTCGTGTATGTATTCTGTTCAGTCTCTCACTTTTCATCCTACCAAGAACCTTCATAAGGTATTTCAATAACTTTGTATGTTAGGCACAACATAGGCCTCTCATTCACCAGAAAGTGAGACTCCAGTCTGAGACTTAGGAAGAACCTGCACAATCCTACATCATCATCCAGTGGCTCAGGCCTTTTGACCCCTGAAGCAGCTTCTCAATCCCTTATCATGTCTCCAATATGAATAATATCCAAACACCCTAGAGATGCATCTCTGACCTCACATCTGTCTTCAAAAATCTCTGGTGACTTTTCCAATGAAGTTTTGTAGGCATAGGTCATGGTAGATCTTATGGCACTCTGCACACCAAGTAAGGTGTCAAAACCCTCTATGGTAATGTGCAACTGGAAATAGAATATCATGACCAAGGACAAGGAAACTATAACTAGCCAAATACATGCATTCACATGGTTGATGTGATTGAGCCTTCTACACATGGTTTTTAGAATCTAAAGAATAACAGGGAAGGAGATTTAGCTGGAAACCAGTAGTACCCTAGTAAAATTGTGTGTGTGTGTGTGTGTGTGTGTGTGACAGAGAGAGAGAGAGAGAGAGAGAGAGAGAGAGAGAGAGAGAGAGAGAGAGAGAGACATACTGGAGACAGGAATTCTATAAGCTCAAAGCAATCTCCTTGCATTAAAGGAAGGATGTTCCTTCACAAAGACAAATTGTGAGCAATACCCTTCAAATCTCCTAGGCCCATACATCAGAACCAGAGGATGAAGAGTGTATCAAAATAACTTCATCAAAATAACTAATAATGTCTTTTCTGAGGCAATTTGATGGCAGAGAGACATATATATAGGGGAAAACCTACACATTTAGACAACAAAAATGTGTACTACAGCATCACAATAGCTCACATTTTGAAATTATCAGTAAGTGACTATATAAAAGCATTTCTAATTTAATTAATTAACTAATTAACTACTTTTATTTATGTCACATGTAGGGATTCAGACCCACAGTTGCCATGGTAGGAAAGCAGATGTGACAGCCCAGTGTTGGTAGAGACAAATGCAAATTTTCCCACAGTATTTATTCTCCCTGAGTAACTGGGTCTCCATCTGAAAGCAGATTCTGCTGTGCCTTGATGACTCACTTCTGAGGGGCTCATCCCGCAGAATGTTTAAAGAAAGGAGGCCTGGCACCAGGCCTAGAGCTGGTGACACAGTGGCTTCTTGCCTGCTTTTCTAAAGTTGCCCCAGTGGGCACATCTGTGCCCAAAACTTGCCTGCTCTGACAGAAGACAATGAAGGCTTGTTCCCTGTATCCAAAACGATGACTTCATAGTCCTTTTAGGAGTTGGCAGGGGGAGGTAGAGAATTAATGTAGTTAAATGGGCACACTGCAAAGATTGAGTTTCACATTGGGTAAAAATCTGGACTACTTCCTATCTGGGAAACTGTAAAGTCCAACACATTAACTACATTGGCACTAAGCGTCCCAGTTTCCTCCCATTAAGCTCATTTGAAAGGCAATCACAAGTGTGCAGCCCATTAGCTTGACATGTATAGACTTATTTTTTTCTTCCTTTGTTGAAAGCATGATACAGAACATCAATCAGCCTTTAACATTTTTTTGATAATGAACCATAGATACAAGTATATTTTATATTGTGACTCAACACACATTGACAAAAAGATTTTATGAAAATTCCAGTATTATGTGTAACATACACAATTCATATTTGTTAATTTATCTCATTTACAAAACCCTTCTTGTGACTCATTGTGTTGATTCAGTGATTCCAAAACAAGCTGTAACCTATAGATGGGAGACAAAGATTGCAAGAAAGAACATAGAAGCTGGATGTCTAGGCTCAATTCCTAAGTGTTCAGCTTAGTTGCTGGATGAGGTTTTCTGAGCCTTAGTGTTTCAGTTAGCATGGACCAGGTTATGCTTCAGTAATGAACAGTCCCATCAATTTAGAGAAGTAAAATTACTAGAGTTTACTTCATCCTCATCCTGTATTTGAGGCTCACATTTTTGTAATGTCTCACAGATTCAGAATGCAGGCGGTGTCATAATAGCAGCCTCACTTCTGCATCTACTGACAGAGCAATTTGACTTTCTGCTGTGAGCACTCATGGGATTCCTAAGAGAATTAAAAGAAAGAAGGCATGGTGGTTGTACATGTTATAACTTCTGTTTGTGTCCTGATGGTCTTGTTTCCATTTTCACCCCTGAGAAAATCCCACCCAGTCATGTATGTTACTATTCTTACATGGAAACAGTGTTTTTCCATAGGTAGCTTCCTTTCTCCAGTCTGCTTACCTTAATTCTGTTCATTATCAAGACATAAATATAAGGCCTTGGTGAGTAACCTTCCATGCACATACCCCCTCAAATGCCTTCTCCATTAGAAGTAGAGGCCTCCTTCATGCCCTTCTTATTGTGGCTTTTTCTTTTCCTTTGCTTCCTTCAGTGCTTTGTCCAATCCTTTCAGTTGCCTCAACTTCAGTTGGTCATGTGATTCTTCTTGATGCCAGGCACCTCCTCTGTTATTCTAAGCTGCCTTTTCTATCATTTTATTCCCATCTCAAGAAATATTTGTGGTTCCTTTCTCCTAAGCACACAGACCTTTGCCTCATTTTAGAGTCTACCTCAAGGGATCCCTTCCTTTCTCATTTTCTTCTGCCACTATGACATGGTGCTCTGGCCTTCTAGCTCTCTGCAATGTCTCTACAATAAAATAATAACCTTTCCCCAAGTTTTGTGCACAGGTCTTCTACTCAAATGACCTGTTCTCAACTGTTGCTTTCATGAAGTCAATGTTCCTTACATTGATTCCCTTTCACTTGGGGCACATTCCCCTCCAAAATGTGAGCTTAGAGTGAGATGGGTCCTCTCTCCTTCTAAGATCCCCCAGGATTTGTCCAAGTTTGATATGTATACTGTATGTGATGGGCTATGCATCCAGTGTCTTCATTGTCATGTTTAGATCTATGTTTTAGAGACAATATATATCCAGGGTGTCAGTGGACACTTTGTGAGTGTCTCCTGAATTGAAAAACTCCCGAAAGGATTTCTTGGGAATTTTCTAATTCCTTCAGCTGGCCTGAATTCTCTATTCTGCTCTGGACTTCTCAGTACTTTGTAGATTCCTCTAATTGCTTTCCATTTGCTATTTCTTGGCATGACTGGATTTTGATCAGGAATATCTTACTCATTATTGCAGTTTGAAGAGGGCCTGGTGCTTTAGAATGGATAGACTGTTGACAGAGAGACACCCAGGTAGAAGAAGACTTTTTAGTGATTGGAGATATAGGGACTATATTGGGAGAAATCTCCATCTATCAGTCTTTTGGGGCAAGCTGGGTAGTGATGACCATTGATTAGCTTTTGATAGTAAACATGTTTATCACTCAGATTAATGTCTGCTCCAAGTCAGCCAAATTCTGCTTTACCCTCCCTTCCTGGAGTCCAGGGAAATTAAGATGCTTGACTGTATGATCTGTTATTCTTTGGTAGAAGAAAGTGATAGAAGCACACAGTAGGGCTCCAGGAGATCTGCAGAGAAAAAGCTCATGGCATTCCAATGCACATTCTGATTAAAACAAATATGTCCACTCCTAAAGATGGGCCCAGTAAATAAGGACAGTGAATAGTCTACATATGAACATAGTCATTTATAATGGGAGCCATCTTCATGTGCAAAGAATGCCATGGAAACAGTGTCAGTCTTTTTGATCTCTTGTTTTTTTTATCCCCATCTCATTCTTACCTGGGATGATGGAAAGGGTCACCTATTTGGTACATTTGGGCCTGAGAAATTGGTGTGCAATGATTCACATCAGTCTCATTCTGCATGTTTACTACCCTGCTCTATCTGGGATCAAGAGAGACTCCTTAGAGCCAGAATTGCCTATAACCTAGTATGCATATCTGTGGAATTCTGGAATTCCATTTATTTTTTCAGAAAATCAAAATCTCCAATTTAATTCATGTTTTTATTTTGTGTATGTGTGTGAGCCTACATGTGCTTGTATGGGCCACATACATTCGAGAGGCTGTGGAAGCCAAAAAGAGGGCATTGTATCCCTTGGAATTAGAGTTACAGATGGTTGTAAACTACAATGTGGGTGTTTGTAGTCATCTACATGAGCAGTAAGTGTCCTTAACCACTGAGCATCTCTCAAGTCACATCAATATCTGCAGCTTCAGTATACTGACAATGAAGGTGATGCTCTGATCTTATTTTGCCTCCTTATCTTTCTTGATTTCTTTTGAGCATGAATGAGCAATGGAGTATGAAGTCGAACCATTCTATTGCCTTAACTCTGAATTTGGAGAAATATCAAGTGATATGGTTGATTTGTTTATTTTTGATGTCTGGAGGTAAAACTTCAGTTCAGTAGCCATATTACTTTACTACAGGGTCTAAGGGAAGATAGATGGTCTGAAACAGTAACCAGCAGGTAGCTTTCTGATCCAGGACCATCTTCTAAAGAAGAGACTAGATTCACCCTGGGGCAACTTTTCTCCTTTGTGATCAGACCATAGAATGATGAGAATGGACATGGTAGGTGTTGTCAATGAGCACCATTCTTAAGTATATATTACTGAAAAATCTCCAAGTCTGGCTGTCTCCATTCAACCTGGCCTGCAGACAGGGTATCTAGGGCTTCTTTTGAAAAGGGGTGTGCTCAGAAGCAAGGATATCTATTCCATTCAAATGTAACAAAGAGTTTGCAGGATCTTGAGGTGGAATTAAAATATTTCAGGTAAGAAGTTTTTGTAACACTATCCCTTCCCAGATTATGTGTACATTGTACATGTTGATTATAAGAGTGGCATTTCTGTTTTTAACTGGACAAAGAAGTATTATGATATGTGGTAGAGGGATGCATTGTAAGCCCAGAGAGGAGCAAACCTGGCAAAATGAGAAGCCATGCAAATATTAACAAAAACTGAAGGAATCATACTTATAGAAACCTATGATTCCTATAATAAGCCATGTGGTTTGAGCATAGACAAAAGGCATTATAATTCACTAAAAAATTTCACATTTTGCTATTGATTTCAAATGAAAACTAGAATTGTGACAGGAGGAAGGACCAGAGAGAACAGTTGCCACCAGGGAGAATTACAAGTAGAGATCAGGTCTTCTTGCCTCTGAGAACATATAATGTAACAGAAAAATGAAAACCAATAAAGGATGAGTTTAAAAGAGCTGATAATGGTGTTAGGATTATCAAGGACTGCTGTTGTACACTGATGAACAGTGTCATTTGTGTTTCCAGGTTGCTTGATGTCTGACACATGGGTTATACCTACTTGTCCTGTAATATATGGATTTTCTTAATATCAGTTTAAATATCTTACTTTTAACAAACCCCTCTATATTAGTTTCCAAATTTTGCATATATATTATATATATATATATATATATATATATATATTTTTAAACCACAAATTTTGGGCTAGGGCAAAGGTTTTTAGCCTTACAGCCATGGAGATATTGGTTCAATATCCCAGAAACAAATTGCTGAACACAGTGGGATGTAACTTGAAATTCCAGTTCTGGGGCGACTGAGACCTCTAGTCTTTACTTCTTAAGATCTTTGTGATAATTCCTCCATCTCAATTGCTTTTTGTTCAATAGTATCTACAAAGTGTCTTTGACTATGCATAATAATTCCTTGGTGTGTGTTCAGGGGAGGGTCATCATTCTTTTTACCATAACTTCGAAGTAGTTTCCTTGACTTTGCTTCAGCTTTATCAATCAAGTCAAACACAGCTGTTCTTAAATGGTCAGTGGGAGTCTCTCCTGGAAATCTGTCATCATCTATTTCCGAAAACTCAGAAGGCAAGTGTTTATTATATCCATTTTATAAATGGGCAAATTGAGTGTTGCTTAAATTAAATGACTTATTCAGCCTGTAAGAAATGGGGGATGGGATTGAGTACAATAGATCTTTCTGAAAGAAAAAAAAAAAAAAAAACCTCACTCATTCCTTTCAATGTTAAATTCCAACTTCAAGGTAAACATTCATACTATGAAATGCATGGATAAGACACATGCCAAAATTTCACACTCTTGCTGTCTTAGTGACTGCAGAGGTACACTAGATGGCCAATATAGCACTCCTTGATAGTCAGCTATTACCCTTGCCCCAAAAGTTGGGAACAGCCCAGACTCCTTTTCATTCTCTTAGGATTCTGCTCAGGATACCCTGGGTTTGTAGGAGACACACCCAAGTGCCCTGCATGAGTCACTGACTCTGCCCGGAGCTAAAATATGATGAGGCAGGAAGTCTTTGGCTGCTCCAGTCAGTGAAATGGTTTTCATTACAGTATTTCTGCCGAGAGCAGCATTTCTGTCTTTTGCTCCCTATCACCATGACTACAGAACTGTGGGCATCTGACTGAGCTGGCAGGAGAGTGCTGATACAAGGCATGGAGAGCCCTGAGTTGGAGTTCAGGCGACCCAGATAAGGCATCAGCATTGCTTCTGACTAGTCTTTTGACCTTGGGGCCTAATGTCTGAGTCTTTAGTCCTTTCTACAGCCTTGGTCCCTCGCCACTGTTACAAATTAATCACTATTCCTTCTGTCCCTTTCCAGGTGGTATAACATTCTGAAGTGCCTTGGGTTTCCTTGATGGAGCCATGATGAACCATGTTGCCATCACAGTGGCCAAAAACCTGTTTATCATCTCAGCGAATAGGAACAAGCTGAACAGACTTCTTGCTTTCAGTATGGGTGCCCTGGTGATGAACAGAGTTAAGAAACACAATCTAGAACTAAGAATGAAGGGACCTAGATCAGTGGCAGTCCAAGATAAAAGGGCATACTGAAGAAAAGAAGGTATCTTTCTTTACTTTTTAAACTTATTCTTTTGAAATGATGTGTCTTGTCACTCAGGTTAGCCTCAGGCTTCCCATGTAGGCCAGAATGACCTTGCGTTTCTGATCTTGCTGCCTCTGCACTTGAGTGCTAAGACTGTATGTAACACCATGCCCAGCTTACGCAGTTCAGGGTGTCAAATGCAAGGCCTCTAGGCTTTACAGGTATGTGCAAGTATGTGAAACTACACCCATGCATTCTGTATCAGCTTCCATTGTCTGGAAGAGAGTGTGTTCTCATTTCTTAGGTTCTAATGCTTGCCCAGTTTATGCAGTTCTGGGTGTCAAATGCAAGGGTTTATTAGGCTATGCAAGCACTGTACCAATTGACCCATGTCCCCCAACCTTCTTAAAATTTTCTAGGCCAGGAAGCACATTATAAAGACAAAATGGGGTTCTGACATCAAAGGACCAGTTGCAAATGAGTATACAAATTTCTATCTCAGGATAGTATCCAATTCATGAACTAACTGCTATATGTTTCTCTAGAATATTTGTAAGTAATGATACTCATTAAAAAGTATGTGTCCTTGTAGATTCCTGGGAGTTTTCCTGGTAGCAGGTTTTTCCCTAACCTTGAAATAGGTCAAGGTCATGACAGAGGCACCCACAGAGACAGCTGAACTGAGTTTGTGGAAGCACATGGACTCTGGATAAACCAGTAGGGTACTTGCATGGGACCAACCTAGGACCTCTGAATGTGTATGACAGTTGTGTAGCTTGGTGTGTTTGGAAGGCTCCTAGCAGTGAGATCAGGACCTGTCCCTGGTACTTAGCTGGCTTTTGGGAACCTGTTTCCCAACCTGAAATTACCTAGGCCAGCCTTTATGCAGGGGGAGGAGCTTGGTCCTATCTCAACTTGATGTTCCATGCTTTGTTCAAGCCCATGGGAGGCCTGCCCCTTTCTGAATGGGGATGGAGGAGGAATAGATGGGGAGAGTAGTATATGGGAGTTGAGAGGGGAGGGAATGAGAGAAAAGGAAGGAGGGAGAAATCTGGTGGGAAATGTAAAATAAATAAAATCACGCTAATAAAATAAAATATGTGTCCTTAAAGTAGTAGTGCTTAGACAAAGCTTGATGCATAAGCTATCTCAGTCTTTACATGATGAGAGTTTGAAGACCACTTGCAGGGAACTTAGAATCCTGGCTCTGCTACTAATATCCAGGTTATTGGAACCTCATCTTTTGAATGTGTGTAGGGAATAATGATAAAGAAGAGACCCACATCTTAGCACTCTGAGGGCTGAAGAACCATTAGAATGTCTGGTTGGTTAGTTCTGTGGAAACACAAATAAGTGGATCCTCTTCACTTTTCTTGAGTCTTCAGTGGAGAAAGGAACTTCAGATCTAGAAACAGAACCCCTGGGCTTTCAGAGGAGACTCATCCACTCATCAGTTGTGTTATCTTAGACAACGTAACTCTCTGACTTTCAAGATTTTTAATCTTGAGACTGAGGGTACAATGAAAGGATCATCATCATGGTGGTGGGTTAATGAAATAATGTGTGTAAAGACTTCAGCAGTGTACCTGACATGTGGAATTTGTTTGCTTCATCTGGATGTTATCCTATTGTTCTGTGATGGACTTAATTAACATTTATATCCTGCTTTGAGTTGAATTCCATTTTCTGAGGTGTTGGGAAACATTATTTGCTATTTAGGGCAGAGTTAAGCCTTTCTGTTGAGCTCACACACTTGTAAATGTGTGCATGAAACTGTGTCCTGATGTAGAACAAGGAGCACATATTTTTTCTGGCATCCTTATTTTCTAATTCTGCAACATCTGCAAATAATTAATGGAGAGAGCAGCCTTACAGCTGGCCACCCAAATGCATCTTAAACATTTAACTTGAAAATCTAGAAGGATGAACCCAGAAAACTTCTATAAATTTCAAAATACACATTAGGGACTTAGATATATGCTGTTTAAACATATACCTAAGATGACTCAAGATTGGCTGAGTACAAACTTTGTGGATGTCAGGGAAAGGGCAGTAAAGGTAAGCTGTGTGCCTTCAGCTTGCCTGGACTAACTTTGGGAACAGAATTAGATGGCAGGAGATTTGGCTCAACTCTTGGCTCTTGTACATGCATGAATAAATTCAGAGGGCAAAGGACAGTGAGGAAGTATTGGACAGAAATGGCAGGACAGGAGGCAATATCTGGGATCCTTTTAGAAGTCAGTTGCTTTTTATCAGGAACAGAGGCAATAATATGTATACATTTACAGAGTAATTGCAATGTATGGGATGTCTTTCTCTTGAGTTGACAGTGGTTTAATGCTATTTTATAAGCGAAGGGACTGAGGATCAAAGCGTTTTTTTAAAAGTTGCCCAGATCTGTAAAGTTCACAAATACAAAATGAGAACTTAGATGCTGATATATTTGATGTGAGACCTCTTTGATGAAGTTGTTAAACGGAGCATATGTCATCTATGGAAGAATTTGAATATTGGTGTATTTGAAGGCAGAGCAAGGGATCAAATAAACTTTTGGACAGGAGATATCTTAGACATTTTTCTATTTCTGAATTGAAGATGCTGTGTTCAGCTCAGTAAGTAATCTGTTGAATGTTTCTGGTATCTCTCTCTGTCTCTCTCTGTCTCTCTCTCTGTCTCTCTCTCTGTCTCTCTCTCTCTCTCTCACTTGCTTGGTGTGTGTGTGTGTGTGTGTGTGTGTGTGTGTGTGTGTGTGTGTGTGTTTATGTCTGTGTTAAAGTGTGTGTGTTTGTGTGTATGTGTAATTATTACATCTTCTAAAAGGCATGGTGCTGATTTTATCTACTTGGAAGTTACCTGTCTGATATTTGCTGGAGAGTTAGTTTCATTTTTGACTAAATATTTGGAAACTCTAACTTCAATTCAGACCTAGGATGATTTAAAATTGCTTACATATGTTTCTTTAGCTTTTGTTTCCCATGTTTGGATGGAGAGAGGAGCAGATGTGTTTCCAAATGAGCATTAGTCTCAAAGTACTTTGGATGTGGGATATCCATCCCTTGGTCCAAGGGATGGTTATCCCATCCTCATTTACTCTGGCCCCTAAGATGAGACACCTTCCTTCACCTACCATCCTTCTGTCATGGTCCAAACTATGACTGATATCACTTAAAATTATGATGAATGTTCTAATTATTGTCTCTGCCTCAAGCCTTCCTTCCTGTCATGCTAATAACATTGTCAAGACTTTTATATTATAAAGTGATACAAGCTTATACAAAAGCCCCAGCATGAGACTGATCCAGACTCCAGGAATATGGGTTTCAGTGAGGAAACCTCAGAAATCTACAGGACCTCCTGTAGTAGTTCACTACTTATCCCCAGCATAGGTGTGGACTTTGGGAGCCCATTCCACATAGAGGAATACTCCCTGAGCCAAGACACACAGGGGAGTGCCTAGGCCTTATCCTAAAGGATACTATAGACTCTGATGACACCCTATGGAAGGCCTCACCATCCGGGAGGAGCAGAAAGGATATGTGATAGGTAGGGTTTTAGTTGGGGGGGGGTGGTAGGGGAGGAAGGGAGGGAGAAGGGAACTGGGATTGTTATGTAAAACAATCCTGTTTCTAATTCAAATAAAAAAATCTGGAAAAAAACAGCATGTATCCATTTAGCTTTATAAATTGTATCACAGTACACTTGATAGTTGACTTCCCTACAAAAATGTTCTTCAAGCATTGTTGTTAGAAAAAAATCTCCAGTTTGCCTTCCAAATTTTTTACCAATCCACCTATTCAACAGTATTCTGTGGGAGTTTACACAAAAAATTAAACTTAATAAAATAACACAAATAAATTAAACACTGAAACTTAACAAAAAATTCACATTGTCAGATATTAGCCAGTCTGATGGGTAGGAGGTAGGGGAAACTCTCATTTTTATAAATATATGTTTGTTGGAAACATTTATTCAATCTCTTTATTGCATTTTAACTTGCATCCATTAGCGAAAGTAGCTATCCTTTATTACATTCCATGTGTGCTGAGATTTTCTCTTGTGATTTGTCTGTTAGAGTCTTTGATGATTTTTGGCTTGATAGTTAGGATTTATTGTATTGGTATGTGGACAATTTTTCTCTTGAAGAGATAATAATAATTCTTTGTTGTTTAACAGCTGGCATAGGCTAGACATGGTACTCCACTCACTTGAGAGGTAGAAGAGGAAGACCAGGTGTTCAAGGACAACTTTGTGTATATATTGAAAGGCGATGGAAGAGCCTGACTATCAATCAACTAAGCACCAACCAAACATGGGTTCAAATCTTGTGAATAACCCTTTCAAGCTGATGGCTTACTGTTCACATTTCTTGTGTTTTCACAAGGTACAATTGTTTTAGTTTTAGTTTTCCTTGGACAACGCTAACTGGATTTAGTGGATTGTATATACAAAGAAGGAAGAGGAGGAGGAGAAATAAGGAAACATGAAGTTGAATGAGGGATGTGTTGGAGGTTACAGGAGGAGTTGAAAGAGGAAACTGATATGCTTACTGACATATTTCATTTTGTATACATCTATGAAGCCATCAAAGAATATGATGAAGAAACGTTCCATGTTTTCAGTTTTATCACTGGTACATAATTCAATAAATCCTTTATTCTGATTTCAATTGCTTTTTTCAGTCATTTTCTCAGAAAAGTTTAGAAAACTGATTTTTTTTATGTTGTAATCTTCAATTTTTGGAATTTATTTCTCTCTAAATCTGTGTTCTACTTTTGTTTTGTTTCCATATGGAAGCCCAATTGCCTCTATTCAATTTATTGAAAAGCATATCTTTTCTGTGCTGACTTACAGTGCCAACACAGATAATGCCAGTTTTCCATGAGTCTCTTTTAAAATTCAGGGTTCTATTATACTGAACTATTTATTTCTCCTTATATCAATACCATGTTCTTTTACATGCTACCGTGTTACAATGAGACTTGGTATCTAGTATTGGCATACTTTATAACTTTTCCTCAAATCTTTCATTTATACTTTAGTCTATTTGGTAATCAGAAATTCTGATTGGTCAATTTCAATGAAAACTTTTCTGGGATTTTAGCTACAATTGCAAGCAAAGGAAAACTAAACCCTACCAATTATTTAAATAGAAGAACAAGGATTGCTTTAACATAGAAAATTTTTTCTTCCACCAATATTGTTCACTTTCTTTTATGTCTTTTTAACAATTCTAAACATTTTTCTTAGACTATAAAACTTTGCTAAATATTTAGAGGGCCCTTAGAGGTTTGTTATTATTGAAAAAGTATTTTTAACTTTTATCTATATTGTAATTGGCAAAATCATTTCCAAAAATACTAAGGGATTAAAATTTGAACTAGTAACATGGTAAGTTTATTTTTTCTAGTTGCAATAAAAACTTCCTAGTTATATGGTTCTAAAGAGAAGGACAGTTTACCTCATTTTCCTGCTTTTTAAAAAATGAATGTGTAGTTTTCTTATTGTGTTGGCCAAGGATCATGATTAATGTATAAAAGTAAGGGGGGGAAATAGGCATCTTGGTTTCACACAAATTCTAAACTAACTTTCTCTGTGTAGAGCCATATCACTAAATGGGCCTTATAATGTAGGGACTAAAAATACAGTGGGCTTGAATTTAGGTTCAAGCCCACTTGATGTCACTTAAAGGCTGTATGATTTGAGCTAGTTCATTTAATCCCTTTGTAATTATGTTTTTATATTCATCAAGTGATTATGATAATAATGCTTATATCAGAAAAATGTGAACATTAAATAAATGAGTGTATGTGGGAATGTGTGTGTGTGTGTGTGTGTGTGTGTGTGCGTGCGTGTGTGAATTAGAACAACCTACTACAAGTTAAATCTCAATAAATATTTGATAAAATAAAGAAATAAACAATGTTTGGATCATATTTTGATGAAAGTTATTAATATACTCACACACACATTTTCTGTATCTTCAATTTTTGATATGGCAGACTTAGGCAAAACTTGTAATTTGCTCCATTTATCATCATTATAAGGTGAATATTTCTTTAGTTTTGTAGCTTTTTTTTGGAATTGGTATGCATCTTACAGCCATTGTCTGAAAGGTGCTTTCAGGTAGCAACTTATACTTCTTTTACATGTGCAAATGGAGTATATAATTAGATAGCAATGCTCTGATAATCTGTTTTGTTTGTTTGCTTGTTGTGTTTATTTCAGAGATAGTAATGACACAAATAGACATGGCAAATTAGACTTGGGAGAGTTCAGGGGTCCTCAATCCTATGCAAAGATTTACAAGCAACTGAGAAGATGTGGGAGCAGAGGAAGTGGTCTTCCCCAGGGAAGATCACAGCAATTAGTTCTGCCATGCCAAACATTGGCCTTGAAACATGCTCTGATATGTTTAACTGAGCTATTTGTATTTTAAACTCTTCAGTAAGGTTACAGAATGATGGGCATTGAAAAGAGCATCGACAATGTAAAAAGACAGGCAGTGACTTAGCAAACCTTGGAACCCACATCAGAGCTGCACATGTCATTGCCCATGGTGCCTTGAACACAGCAGGTACATTGCCTGTAAGAAATTACAGGTCCTAATCTCTGAACTGTAACTCAGTTGAGGTGGGCAGAATTCTGAATACAAAAAGAAAGATATTTTGGACTTACTCAATTTATGTTTTGCTATTCTGCATGCACCAGTGTGAGCTAGAAGTATTTGAGATTACATAAGTCAAGATGAGCTTATTGTTATGTATTCTTATAAGAAAACTAATTAGAGAGTGTGTTGAGTTGATCATATAAAGATCAACTTTATATGTAGTGTGTGTGCATATATATACATATGGAGATAGATGTACATGATAGAGATAAATATATAAAAAGATAAGTGAAAGATAGAGGTACAGATAAACTGGAAGTAATTGATTAGAACAATTGTGAGTGTTAATTAAGAAAGTTTGAAGGGTCCACTCAAGGCCTGTGATTTTTATTATATTCTTTTTATATTTCATTATGTGCTTCTTCCATTTTATCTAGGTTTGATGCATGATTTCTTCTTCTTTACTATCTCTGTAACTAGACCTTACTGAAGGTTTTATTAGAAGACTTTCTTGAGCCTGAAACTTTCTATACTAGTGATTGTCATGTTGATTTTATTTTTCATGTGGCTTTGATTTCACTTTTATTTTTATTCAGACACTCATCGTTTTAAAGGATTAGCTACGTTGTGTGTTAGGTGATTTTGTTTTGTATGAGTGTCTTAGTTGAAGGCGTATTCTTTAGTGTGATTATTTCCTTCTTTATCAGAAGATGTGAAATGTTTTCTTGCAGTGGACCTTGAGGCTGCTATGCAAGGATGTGTTTCATGCCAACTGTTTAAAATTCCTGCTCTATGGTGATAGTGGTGTTATTTCACTCCGCTACTTAAGGAGCATATCTGGCTTGTTTCAGCTTGACCTTTGAGGCTAAGCAAACTTCACATACATAGGCCTTTTTCCACCAGGTGTCTTCATTCCTGGCAAGTAGATCATTTAATTATCAGTCTCCCTTAGCAGAAGGGAGTCTAACTCTAGTCATCAGTCTACTTTATGTTGAGTGAACATTATGAACCGCTGTCCCCATAAAGCAGAAATTCTGTTGAGCCTGGAATCCAGAAGATTAACAGTTTATCCCTCACCATATAATGCCAGCCTATCCCTTCCCACAGGTTATTTGTTACAATTCTTGTCCTCTCACTCTTAGAGATGATGACCCCAGGTTAGAAGCTATCCAGGACATTTGAAATTTCTCATATTTGCCATTCACCACTGTTACAAGTTGGGATGAAGCCACAATGCCTGGATTTCACCCTGTTTCCTACCTGGCCAGCTTTGTGGTATTTCCTGTATGCCTACTTCATTATGAATGTCACCTCCACTTTATGAGATTTCCTTGCTTCCTGTTGAACGTAGGGCAAGTGAAAGTGTACTATTTGGCCCTTAATTACTCGGTTATGTCTTCCACTTCTAGGAAGCTGCTCTTAATTCCCTTAACACACCAGGCTTTAAAAACAGACTTTTCTCCATCTGATATGTGATCATCTCTCAGACTGCTTGTATTTAATCATTTGGTCTTACTCAACTCTGCATTTAAATGTATTTTCATATATTAATTGTGCAGTGTAATAGGTTTGTTGGGAGATTTTCATAAACTTGAATAATTTACTTTGATTATTCATCTCCATTGCTCTTTCTCTACCTTTTCTCACTTATGATAATTTCCTTCTTCCCCCAAAATAGTTTTCCTCCTTCTTCCATCTCCCTTACTGTTACTTCCTCCTCTATTTGTTATTTTGCAAACTCTCTTTCCCAACCTAGCTCCCATATGATAACATTTGTCCCATTTCTAATTACTTTTGATCAGTTTTTCCTTTATGACTAATGTTTTCTATAAGAGTGTATGACCCACTCATTTATTTCTCAGTCACCACACCTAGCACATTGTGGACATTAGCAAATAGTAGGAGAGTAAGCAAATAGAAGGGCATGTGATTTGCCATTCGGTCTGTTTCTTGTTGCAATTCATTGGGCCCTTTGCCTTTTATGTGGTATGGAAGAAACACATTGCTCTAGTTGCAGCAGCACAGCAGGGGACTCACTGACCTCAATCTTAACATCAGCAACATTCTGAGCTTCTTCCCAGGATGAAACAGAAGGTGATGCAAGACTGGTATGGAGTTGATGCGGTCCAGAGGAGGGGAGCCAGAATGTCCAGGATTCTTCATTACCACATAGTGCAGCTGTGGTGTGGCACTTGACCTCTCTGGGCCTGGAATGGTTATGATTGTATGGTAATTATTGGTGCATCAAACTCTCTTGGCCTTGCCTGTCCCTCAGACTGGTAGCAGGAAAGATCATCTGAGTTCAGAAGCTCTTGTGAGACCAATATGCCTCTTTCCTTTCTGAAGCAGTCCTGGTTGAGTGCACTTGGACAAAGGCTATGGCCCTGGCCTCAGCCAGCTGGTGCTGAGGAACCCACATTTTAGTTACTGACCACAAAAGCCACTCTGTAGCCTTGATTTCAAGATCATATTCCAGGGAAAGCTTTTGGTGTGCCAGAATTTCTTTCCTTCCATTTCCATCACCATTTTTTTCTGTGCAATGTAGTTAAACCATTTGCCTTTTATGTATAGGTCAACATAGTGACCTCATAAAAGTCAAGATGTGCAGATATAAGAATCTCTTTTGGTATTATTTAAAATTGATCATTTGAAGAAATAATAAAAAGATGAGGAGGTATTGAAGACTGAAATCTATGGTGCTTGTAGATTGTTACCTGTCTTCTCCAGACTTGTAACTGTTTCCAACTTGCATTTTCTCTGCCTAATATACTTAGGCAATTTCTTTTCTTTTCTTTTCTTTCCTTTTTTTTTTTTTTCGAGACAGGTTTTCTCTGTGTTGCTTTGGAGCCTATCCTGGCACTCGTTCTGGAGACTAGGCTGGCCTTGAACTCCCAGAGATCCACCTGCCTCTGCCTCCTGAGTGCTGGGATTAAAGGCATGAACCATCAACACCCAGCAGCAATTTTCCTTTAGCATACATATGCAAATTTCTTAATTAGCTTTTCTACTGGGGTTACATGTTAGAATTGCACCATAGTTACTTTTATGCATTTCCCTTGATCTACTGCAGGAATGCTACAGCTCTTTAGTAGTACATTTAGGAGAAGAGAGTCTTACCTCACTGATATGCCTAGAATGGTCATGCTGAAGCCTATTCATTAATAAAGGAGTGAAGTATTCTGGTATGGGGGTCAATTTAGATGAGAAGCAATCTTACAATGATGGTTGCCTTACCATCGACCAGTCATGTGGCTATGGAGAAAACATTTAATAGATAAGTCTACCAGCTACCAAGATTTTACTTGGCCCTCTTGAAAATGAATCACCTGGGTTAAGTCAAGGGTATTCATTTATTTGATTGGTTGGAAGTCAGCAGAGGATGTAAGAAAGCAGAGATGAGGCAGGGACCAAGGTGAATGGGGCGTCACATATGAATCAAATAACTCCAGTGGATGGTCACTTTTAGTAAAGCAAGCTTGGCAGTCTTAGCACTGTGGCCAATCTTTGAAAAAAGAACCCATATTTGAATTCTATGTGAAATATTGACATTGAATTAATGACTCATTAAAGAAATAAAAACAACTTAAATCAAAATATACACACAGAAAATGCTAACAATGCCATCAATATTTAGGGTTCAAAATCCTGGAGGAGGGATAGTTCCCTGATGGATTCAGGATCCCATAGAATAGGGATTTATAGTTGTTTTATAGTAGAGACACTATAAATGGCATGTTCTCATATATTAACAAGAATTATATTAGTAGGAGTAGTTAAAAACTGTCATGGGCTATTTCATAGGACTTATGATTCATCTACCAGCTGCATAGTCATTGTATACTCTGGAGCAGAAGATCTCTAATGTTAGCTTCATAGTTTGTCTTTAGATTTGACCATCTTGTCTGGCCTCAGTCCAAGCAGGGAGTCTGGGTGTCTGATAACAGCCTTCAGCAGCAACAGATTCCTTGGAGGCTAGGGATGCATAAAGTTTTGTTCTGGAAGAGAGGAAAATCTAAATTTCTCCTAGAAATTTACAACTTGGAGGTAGTACCACCATTGGTACAAAGGTGGTATTGACCATTTTCCCAGGACCAGAAATTGTGCACACTCTCTAACCTTGGCAGTGTTGAAACATCTGACCTGACCCTGATTGTGTCTCCTCTGTCCTCTGATCCCTTCTTGGTAGAACTATGACGATAGATTAAATCAGAATCTCCCAAACCCTCTCATTAGATGGATTACAATGTGAGAATCAGTCTGCAAGATGACCCTTGCCTGTTCCAACTCCCCCATGTGCAGTCTCCACAAATGCTACAACAGACTGAGTTATGTGGGTAACTAGAAAGGTCGGAGTGACAGTAGATAATACCTGAGGACAGTTCATAGAAGACACTGCTATTTCCATCTTGATCTCTCAGATAGTTCTGTTTGGGTGTTCAGGAGCTAACATGCCATGAAGATACTCAAGTAGTGCTGGGAGAAATAGCCAGCAAAGACTCCTGAACTACATGAATGACCCATCTTGGCAGGTGAGTCTCCTATGCCTGTAGTTTTGACCAAAATCTTAAATATAAACCTGATTAGTAACATTGAACCAGAATCACCCTAAATTCATAATGTAAGGCACTTTGAGAAATGTTTATAACTTTGTTCATGCCATTGACTTTTGCATTATTTTATTATGTGGTGAAGATAACTGATACACAGTTGTTATTTTTCTTTGTTTACTCATCAACTCTGTTACACATAAATGTATTTCTTCAAATGGTTTTTTTCTCTTCTGTTCTTTTAAACTTTCTTTTTATTTATTCTAATGTCTTTTACATATTGTATCTTGATCCCATTCATTTCCCTGCCCATTTGCATCCACCCTCTACTCCTGTACCACTCCCAATAAAACAAAAATTAAGAGGAAAAAAGGAAAAATATTTAAGAAGTCTTTTCATGGAAGTTACAGTGTGACACAGTGAGTCAAGCAGTAAACCCCTTTGTTCATATATCTTATTTGCAAATGTTCATTGCAAATAGTCATTGGTCTGGTTCAAGGGTCTGGTTCCTACTACACTATCGATGCTGGGTTCTTGCTGGGACTCTTCTCAGATATCCTGTTGTTGCTCTGTGTTGTGGAGATCCTTCAGCTTTAGGTCTGCAGGTCAGGTCCCTTCACATGCTCCAGCAGATCACAGATGGGGTGAATGTTGGGGTGGGTCAAGTTATAACCCTAGTTCTGGGCCTGGGCAGCTACAGGTTGCACTACCCCCAGTTCTCCCCTGTCCTCACTACCAGGGTGAGCTCTCCAGCATTGCCTCTGCTAATTCACCCCTTGTATCAATGAGCAAGGGGTGGGGACAGTTCTCCTGCTTTCACACCCTCAGGGTCGGTACCCTTACACCTATACCATCAGGGCCAGCTCTATTGTGTTGCTCAGGTAGGTACAGAGGTCATTCTCCCCTGTATAAGCTGTGCTGCAGCTTGTGAGGGGCAGCGACAGCTTTGCTGTGCTGTGTAGGTGAGTAGTAGGGACAACTTTTCTGAGAGCTGCAGCTGGTAAAGGGGAGGGTTAACTCTCTAGTCTGTTGTAGACTGTAAAGAGTGAAGGGTAAGTGGGGCATCTCTCCCCCTCCCACACTGCCACTTGACAGCCAAGTAGTATGGACAGCTCTCCCATGCTCACAACTTCTTTTCTCGTCTTAGAAATAAATATTTTCATATTGTTAATGATTTTAATTTTGTAAGAACTTTAATGTGTTTATTTAAGGTATGTGATATAGCCCTGAGGGGGAGGGTATGTGTGTCTGTCTGTGTCTCTGTGTTCTGTGTGTTTATACACACACATACACCCTCTGCCAACTAAGCTAGATTCCCCAGACACACAAGTTTATTTTAAAAATATTTTTGACATGACTGATTGAATTCTAAGATAAGAAACCTACTGATAAGGAATGACCAATCATATTTTCTTTAGTTGTATCCTTTGGAAATGGGGTTGCAGGTGTGTGAGATGCCTTGTGGGTTCTGTGAGTTGAAAGTGAACTTAGGTCCTCTGAAAGTGTATTTTCTGCTTAAATAAAGTAGCACTATCATGTGAAATCCTAAGCTCTATGAAATAGCTCACCCTACTTCTTTTCTACTGCTGCTAATATAATTCTTTGTGAATATAAAAAGATGTGCAGGTTACGAAGTTCTACCATACTATTTGGGTTCCTGTATTCATCATGGTACCAGGCCTGACCAAGGATTGAAAGCCCTACCTTTATAGATCAGGACATTGAAACATGGAAATGGCAGATGCCTGGTTATCCTTAGCAAAGCTGGTTTGGTAGCTGCTTCTCATGACTGGGAGCCCCACAGGCCTCTGTCTGCTGTGCTGCCCTAGAGCTTGCACATAGATGGGTACTCAACAGGGAGAATATAGCAGAGCTTGAAGAAAGGACTAGAGTGACTTGAAGACCTGGTATACAGTTATCAGGAGAGGGTGTGTGAGGAATCACAGAACCAGAGAACAGAAGGATGACCAGCTGGTTAAGCAGCTTTTGTGGCACATGCAATTACAGAACAGTCTCACTGTTCTTCAGAATTTAAATCTGTTGCTTTGCAAAGGAAAGAACACACACAAATGAATAGAAGCACAGACATATAACTATGCACGTGTGCATGCACAGACACACATACACACATTACAGTGAACATGTGATATCAAACACTTCTCAGATAATTCCCCAGCCTACAGTGAGATGCTCAGATGCGGTATTCAAATGCATATCTTACCCTCTCCAGCTCCTCAACCAACCCCCCAAACCCTCCCTCCCTCCGTGACTATATTACAATACCTCTGAGCTCATGAACATCTTGAATTCGTCCAGAACTAATTAGGGGAAAGTATATTTTGAGATATAGAGGAATGTGTGGAGCCTTGCGATTCTCTACTTGAGAACAGGATTTTTATGAGTATTGAATGACACAACATTCAGACCAGATGGAAGTCAAACATGTCGAAGCATGTTGGAGAAGAAGTTTAGTGGCTGTTTTTAGATTCAGAAAAACAAATGAACTCCTATTTCTCAGCTGTTTGCTTTAAACACTAGTCTTAAAATCAACAACATTTTCTTTAGCATTTCTTTTACAGGTCTTGGAACAAAAGACTGCTGATTTGGAAGTTGAGATCTCACATCCATCAGAGGTGAGACTGAGGCACGGGGAGGACTGAGGCATGACTCAAGGGATGTGATTGAGTCAGAGCAACAGAGACTCGTCAGTCTTGTAAATGAAGTCATGCTTTGTCTGCAAAGAGAGAAAGCACACATGGCTGGCTTTGATTTCTTTTTCTTTTTTTTTATTAGTTTTAAAATTCTAAGTGGATCACCCTCTTTCATTTCCCCACTTTACCTCCCATTAGGTCTGAGAATCAATTCAATTCAAGGGAGGTAGAGATCTGACGATAAAAGGCTGTGTTTCATATATGAACTCACTTTTTACAACTTGCTTGTAAAGTTCTGAGAGCTGGTCTAATGGTGGAATGGCTGAAGCCATCCAGTGCTAACTGTAGCAGCCAGAGGCCATTCCAGACATTTGCTCTAAGATCGTCCCCTCTCTGTGACATCAGAAGGCAAAGATCTTTCCTAGAGGCAGTGCAGGCTCTTTTATTTCTTAGGCAGCACATGTGTCTGCTCTGCCAGATGTCACAGCTAGTGAGTCAGAAAAGCAAAGCAGCTGCCTTGAGGCAGTAGATGGCCACAGAAAATTGAGGCAGAGAATCAATGACTTAGTAGCCAGGAGAATGAACCATTAAGAGTCTACTCCAAGGGCAAAGCTTTGGATCTTCTGCTTCCAGTACATTTTTTTCATCCTTGACCAGTTTGATACTTGGAGGTGGTAGATGAGAGCTAGTAGACTCTTTGTAATAGTCTTTACCTATTTGGAATACAGTAATGAATTTAAACTATGGAATTTTCTGCAAAAATAATTGATAGCTTTGTTTTTAATGCAGTATTTTAAATCGAATTTTTGAAAAGTGATTTGAACTAAATAGATAAATGTCAACAGCTACCTATGAACAATGATAATTGGAGCTACATCTGCCTGTGGCAGGTAGCATTCAGTAAAGCACATAATAGCCCTGATTCCAGCCATACATCTGAGACATTCAATTTTCTTGGGTGCCAGCTCTAATTCTCTAAAAGAGACTTCTTTTTTTAAAATCTTTTCATAAACTCAATGGAAGAGTTAATATATGTATATTTATTCAACAGATGACTATTTCTAATTACATGTCATTCATGATTTTAGGTTCTTGAGGTCCACCCAAAACTAGACAAAATATACAGTTTTCTGCATTACTTTCTTACAACCTAGTAGGGAAAAAACTGTACAATAAAATAATTTTGTTAGGAAGGAAACTGTGTGCTGATAACTAAGAGTCTAATGTGGAGAGTGGTTATCTTCAGACAGGATACGAAGTGAAAGCCTTGTGGTGGATTTCTAGGAAAAGAGGAGTGAAGACTTTCTAGATGACAACTTTGTGTGGTGGTGGAAGAGTCACTTTTTCTATTACTTATCAATCCATCCATCCAGTTAATTAGTTATCTATCTACCAGAATCTATCAATCAATCTATCTATCTATCTATCTATCTATCTATCTATCTATCTATCTATCTATCTATCTATTTGTTTATCTAATCTCTTGCAAATCTATCTACCAATACTATCTATCTATCTATCTATCTATCTATCTATCTATCTATCTATCTATCTATCTATCATTTGTTTATCTAATCTCTTGCAAATCTACCAATACTATCTATCTATCTATCTATCTATCTATCTATCTATCTATCTATCTATCTATCATTTGTTTATCTAATCTCTTGCAAATCTATCTACCAATACTATCTATCTATCTATCTATCTATCTATCTATCTATCTCTATCTATCTATCTATCTATCTATCTATCTAATCTAATCTATTAATACTATGTATTTATCTATCCATCTATCTGCAATCCTCTATCTTGGCTGGATAGATATGATAATAAACCCTTCAAACAAAGTTCTTACTTTTGTGCATGCCCAGTGAATGATGGGAAAAAAGGCTATATTTAAAAGGCTTGTTAAGATAAAATGGTTTTAAGTGAAGCAGTCCTCATCTCTATGCTCCGTAAGGAAGACAAGTCTGAAACTAGAATTTTTTAAGTGCACAAAAGCATGACTGTCTTCATGAGGTGGTTTGAAACATGCCACCACGATCTTGAGTGTGTTTGTGTGTGGCACTGGAGGGTGAGGAATCAAGTCTTTCCCAGACAAGAGACAGAAAATAAAGCTCCGGGTTGTATAAATAAGGAGGATCTGAGGGTCTTGAAACTTCATGTTAATGTTTTGATGCCATTGGAGAGTCATGGATGTAGTGTTTATGCAAAGAAAGGACCTAGCCAGGGGAAAGTTCATCTGTTTTGGAGACATGAGCCTCTGTTGTCTGCAAAAGAACCAATTACAGCTGGTTACAAATCGTCTGGTTTCCACATTTCAATAGATCTCTCTTTGGTCTTGGTGAAGGACAGAATTATACTAAAGAGTGAAGGAAACTGATGAGATCATCAACAGCCAATAAAAATTTAGGGAAGACTAGATGCTTGAGTTAAGCTATCATTTGGGTGTGGGAAATACATTTTGTCTCCATAAAAAAACTGGTGTTTAAGTTACTGTCTATGTGGCTTAGAAAGAACTAATACAGAAGAGAATTCTGAACCTGGTTAAGATGAGTTGCTATAGTGTAAGTAAGGATCTACCTCTTCATCCTATTGTGTCTTTGGAATGGTTAGACTGAATAAAAAAGGAAAAGTAGGATTGTTTTAAAAACTACAATTATTTAATTTGAGTGTGTGGTCCTGTGGAGTTGGTTCCCTCTTTCCGCCATGAGGGTTGCAGGGATTGAACTTAGGTTGTCTGTCAGGTTTGGTGGTAAGTACCTTTCCCACTGAGCCATGTTGCTGGCCCCAGAAGACAGGGTTGACTTTTAAAATAATTATCAAGGAAGGTAAATTATTCAAGATTGACTGTGGCAATTCACAGACCCATCCCAAACATTCTGTGCTTTTAATGATAAAGGCCAAGCTACTGCAGAGAGTAAGGATGAGGAGTTGAGTCTCTGGGATGACTTGCCTTTAGCTTACACTCTGAGAAGCTGCTTCTGCATCTGTGTATGCTTTTATTTCTCCATTTATGAGGTCTGAACACCATGATGACACAAAGGTCCACAAACCACAGACTCTTTTCCCAAGAAACTCAAATTCTAGAAAAGGAAACAGGGACTACAACAAGAAACTAGGTAAGTTTATGGCATTTGTAAGGACTGGGTGCTTTGGGATTTGAGGGCCTCATACCAGTTCAGATTGTCATCCTTAGGACAGTTTCTTTGAAACATTGGGATGGGCAAGTTTAGAGTAAGAAAAGGTAGATTGAACATTCTCATCATGAAGCTGTAAGCATTGATAGAGAAACAGAGAGATAGAAGAGAAACAACTATTTAAGAACATTGCCACAACTGGACCAAGACTAAATATTTGTCCAGGAAGAAAGGTAGGTGTTTTGAAGGAGAGGACCAGAAGTGAGATACATAAATATTTGTGGAAAATGTTACAAGATCCCCAAGAATCACTGTAGCAAACTTGAATTTGGTCTTGAGCAACCATGAACATATTTTAAGTTTAAAATGCCTGGCTAAGTTAGTAGAAATAGCATGGGATTCTTTTGAGACATTCATTTCATGAAATAATTTTTCCAGTGGTTATGACAGAAGAGAGACCTACAAACTAAATGGTTATAGGTGATGGTGTGTCAAGAAGCCATTTAACTATTTGTGTGTTGATAGTAAAAGTGTGGATAGCTCTCTTGTGGACCTTTTATATGGTAAGTAAACGATCTTAACATGAAAGCTTGTAGATGCTCTTAAAATGAAAGGAAAAGAACAACCATCAACAACCAAAACTGCTTCAATTATACTTTCAAGCTATGTGTAAGCTTTAATTAGACCTGAGTGATTCTGGAAACATGGCAACTGTTTGACACTGCTTCTCATTCTTGAAGGGGTCTCTTCCGTTTGGGCTCCTTAGTGCTGGATATAGATACCATGGTGTAGAATATGTCTACTAAACACATAAAGAAGAGAATATACACTTATTCAATCAGGCTATGAATGAACTCATCTGAATATTTTCCTAAATGGGTATGAGAAGAGGACTATAGCTACAAATTCCAATCACTAAAGATACCATGACCTAGTAGAATGAAACAGTCCACTGTATTTCTCACTGTCAGCTCAGGATAGTCACATGCAGTCTGACTTAATTTTCACTGCCTTGCCATGTCACCACTTACACTGAGTATGACAGAGTTTACTCAGAATTTTCAAGGGGGGCAAATAAAGAATCAAAAAACATGGCATGGGCACAGAATAATTTGTCATCAATGGTCTCTGTGTTCTCTCTCTCTCTCACTTTGAAATTAAACTTTCAGGTGCTTCTTGTGAAAGAGGAAGCACATTTGTTCCCTGACTCCAGAGGAGACAAAACAGACCAGGGGCTCCCTTGCATTGCTGGAAAGGAGAACAGCTTAACAATATTTTCTGGCCACCAATACTCTCATTCTTACTGACTCTTCTTTCAACCTATGACCATCTATCTCTGGAGATTCAGTGTTGGTGAAGAATGTGGATAACTGTACTTCAGAGTAGAATATTTTCTACTATTTCTGGTAGAATAAAACATAATCACTTCTAAATGTACAATCTTGGGATAGTCTCTAGGTAGTAACAATAGCTCTTGACATATGGATAATGATTCACATTAGACAATACACTTCCATGGAACATCTTATGTGCTCTCGAGTAGTATCCTTTTGGAATGAGGTTACTGTTTCTCGGAGCAGTATAACTGGAACAAAGATGTTCAGAGTGAATGGAAGAAAAGCTTGGGGTCAAATAATTAATTCTAAGATTCTTCCCACAGGCATGCTATCCATTGCAAGGGGAGAAAAATCACTCATCTGCAGGGCAATGTTGTGCAGGGTGGGGGGAGTTTTTTCCCTTAATAAATATGCAAATTCGAACCTAGAGCTATATATGACAGTTGTATCTGCCTGTGTAGGTTAATATTCCCAAAGAGTGATCTTTCTTCTGGGAAAACTCATGCTTTAGAATGTTTATTAATAATACAGTTTCACTATATTCCTTTTTGTCTGACTGCCATAGTTCTAGAGGCAACTTATCTGCATTAAGAGATACCAGAATGCTGTATCTTACCCCAAATGTTTCTGGTTTATTTTTCCTGACATGTGAATCCAGGCCATGAGTCCCTGACTTGTGCAGTCCAGAAGGGACAGCCAGGCTAGGTCAGGAGCACACTGACTCTTGACTGTGGAAAGTTTGGCTGTGTGCTAAGTGTAAGCAGATGGTCCCAGCTGTTGTATCATGGGTCCAGATGAAACTAATCATTAACTCTACACAAACATGCATCATCAGACCACAGTCTGAAGGTGCAATGAACTTATCCTGATTCTCAAATGTAGTGGGTAGTAGGGGCATAGAAGTATGGAGATACTGCGTAGAATAGTACATCATAAGGCAAACTAGGTTGTTGGGGTAAGAATGAAATGTTGGGCCAAAGTTTTTTGGCAGGGTTATGATAGATTCTCAGACTGTGGCTTTAATGTTATAGGAGCATTTTCAACTCTGAACACATGGGTATATAAGGTCTAGGGTTTGGGGTGACTTCCTTATGGTCACACTGCAATCTAACTGCTCAGTGAGGAATTTATCTAAGGTCAAAATTCCTATTGGAGTGCTTTCTCTGTCATGTAAGGCTTTCTAAGGCATCTGGTGTCCCCTGTGTTTTATGTCCTGGAAATTGGGGGTGTCTCTTTTATAACTCATGAACCTCTCTAGAAAAAAATCTATAATTTATACCATTTGGTATTAATATTTGGCAGGTCTTCATGTAACCCTAATATTATATGAAGTAATTATGTTCAATTTCCATATTAAAGGAGTGCAAATTTGATAATCAGAAGTGGTTAGGTGCCTAAGGACATAGAACAGAGTTGGCACAGCCTGAATATACATCAAGAGAAGTGGTTTAAAGGAACTAGGAAGTAATATTGAAGCATCAGACTGATCAGCAATAGAATACCCGGTGACCAACCTTTATTCACTAAAAGAATGTAGTGAGACTCTATTACAGTGGTGTACATGATTTCAAAGGTAAATGGGACATTATTCAAGTCCTTTGAGAAAAAAAATGTAGTAATGGAATCAGATATGCAAATGTACTCCTTCTATATTGAAGCAATTTCTAAATGGACAAGAGGCCAGGTACAAATGGAATAAAGTGAAAAGACCATCTGTTTTTCTGAAGGATGGGTGCATTGTCAGAGAAGGGTGTCATCACAGATGCTGAGAGTATATATAAAGAATGGAAACAGAACAAACTGTGGGAAGGGGGAATACTTGGGGAAGCACAGCTTACTAAGTATTGTTAATTTTTCAAAGAATCAACAAGAAAGCTAGATTGTGAGATTAAATACATAATTTTGAAGGACTTTGAGTGTTTTGCTAATAGGATTGGAACTTTTCTCTGAGGGCAATTGTGAAAACTTTTTAAAACAAAAGTTTAACAAGACTAACATAGTACTTGGGATTAGGTTGAAAGCTAATGATGGAAAACCCCCAAGATCTACTAGCTTGAACACAGTTTATTCACTTTCCAAATAAAAACCTGTATTAACATAGCCTGCACTAATATGATTGGGAAATTCTAGATTTTTCCAACCATCCCTGATTGTGACATTCAAACCTATCTTCTAAACATAGTCATAGCAACAAGACAGGAGCCATAATAAATAAAATACTTGAAGATAGGTGCCATCATTCTTTCAAAAAAGTTTCCAGAAGCATATGCAAGGCACTACTGATTGTATCCTCTTCTTTGAGACTTAGTCACAAATCCATAACAGCTAGGAAGGTAGTTGAGGAAAGTCATCTTTGTTGTGAGCAATTGTGGGCCCATACAAACACAAAATTTTGTGTTTTTCTAGAAGCACAAGGGAAAAGATATCAAAGAACATTAGTCATTTAGTTAATTTCATGATCTCACTTCACAATCAATGAACAAAAGAGGCAAAAGAAGTAGGGACAAGACCTGGGGACCTACGGCTGGTGGTATTCAGAGGCTAAGGAGGTGTCTTCCTTTTCAAATCATCTCAGCTTTGACCAACTAAGGAAAGCAATTCCACTTTATTTCTTCAGTACTGACTCAGAGGAAGCTAGGTTTCTCTTTTAGTCAATGAGTCATACATACCCATTTGGCAAACCTGTCTGGATATGCAGATTGGGATGAACCTGATTTCGACTGTATGTTTCATTGACAAAACTCTGCTTGTTCATTGTACTCTTGACCTCCAAAGCTAGACTAGACTATTTACTCAGATCTTCTCTCAATCCAAGGTACCTAAGATGAACTTTCCATGTATATCATTTTGCTCCTGGAGTGGCAGGCAGTCTAAGATACATTCATTACTGGCTCATAGTACATCTGTGCTGGCTTCTTGCCTACTTATTGCCTATTTTTCTTTAAATGTGCCTATATCATTTTTTAAAGTCATGCATTTTCTATTTTTCTCAGTTTCTCTTGGATCTGTATCATGACTAGATGCCCGGCTACAGCATTTCCAGATATTTGAAACACGGGATGTTACCTGTGAATTCCAAGGTTATGATGTAACTTGTATTTCAGCAGAGATGCTGAAATCAAATCCATCTGAATGTAAACCTTTCCTTCGCAACTATTAGGTTTGGAACTTGGGTACATCATGTAGTTCTTCTGAGTTTCCATATCTGAACAAGGGGAAATAATGAAAACACTGAGCATGTATGTTCTTGTCAGGATCATTTCTGTTAATGTGTGCGTTTTTGGTACAGTGGTTGCTATAAACTAAATGTTATCTCTTAATATCAATCTTGGGGCAAGAGATCAATCAATAAAATTGGAAGTTGGGAGAGAGCCATCAGAAGGAGCTACTTTATAAAAAATGACTAAATTGGGCAAAAAAGAGTGGAAAGGCTTCAGATAGGATAGAATTAGCTTCTTATTGCTACTGGATTTAATTACAGCTCTGTCAGTGGAGTTAAACAACACAAATAAATTGCTTCTAGCAGCTGCCCGTATTCCTTGACTCATAAGCACATATCACTTTGATTTCTGTTTCATAGCCACATCCCTTCTGACCCAATCTTACTGCTATACTCTTTCAAGTACAGTTGAGTCTACACTTGACATACCTAGTTCATCCAGAGCAATCTCCTCTCTTTTTTTTCCAACTTTTTTTATTTGAATTAGAAACAGGATTGTTTTACATGACACTCCGATTTCCCTTCTCCCACCTGTCCTCCCTACCCCCCCAACTAAAACCTTATCTGTCACATATCTGTTCTGCTCCCCCTGGATGATGAGGCCTTCCATAGGGTGTCATCAGAGTCTTGGGTGTCCTTTGGGATAGGGTCTAGGCCCATTCCCGTGTGTCTTGGCTCAGGGAGTATTCCTCTATATGGAATGGGCTCCCAAAGTCCACTCCTATGCTAGGGATAAATACTGGGCTTCTACAGGAGGTCCCATAGATTTCTGAGGTTTCCTCACAGAAATCCATGTTCCTGAGGTCTGGATCAGTCCTATGCTGGTATTCCAGCTATCAGACTGGGGAGCAAGAGTTCCCGGATGTCCCGGATGTTCAGGTCAGCTGTTTCTGTGTGTTTCACCAGCTTGGTCTGGACCTCTGTGCTCTTCACTCATCCTTCTCTGCATCTGGGTCCCAGTTCAGATGGGTGATTAGTTATGGGTGTCTGCTTCTACTTCTACCAGCTGCTGGATGAAGGCATATAAGTCAGCCATCAATCTCATAATCACGGGAGGGCATTTAAGGTAGCCTCTCCTCCATTGCTGAGATAGTTAGCTGGTGTCATCTTTGTAGATTTCCAGACATTTCCCTTGTGCCTGATTTCTCTGTAAACCAAAAATATCTCCCTCTATTATGATATCTCCATTCTTGTTATCGTGAATTCTTCCCCTGACTCATACTTTCTGCTCCCTCATGTCCTCGTCATCCCTCTTTTTCTCCCCTTCTCATTCTCCTAGTTCCTTCCCCCCTCTTCCCGTGCTCCCAATTTGCTCAGCAGATCTTGAACTTTTCCCCTTCTCCAGGGGATCATGTATGTCGCTCTTAGGGAATTCCTTGTTTATTAGCTTCTTTGGCAGTGTGGATTGTAGGCTGGTAATCCTTATTCTATGTCTAAAATCCGCATATGAGTGAGGACATATGTTTGTCTTTTTGTGATTGAGTTTCTTCTAGATCCATCCATTTTCCTGCAAATTTCAAGATTCCATTGTTTTTTTCTGCTGAGTAGTACTCCATTGTGTAAATATACCACGTTTTCTCTATCCATTCTTCGGTTGAGGGGCATCTCGGCTGCTTCCAGTTTCTGGCTCTTACAAAGAGTGCTGCTATGAACATCATTGAACATACGTCCTTATTGTATGAATGTGCTTCTTTTGGGTATAAGTCTAAGAGTAGAATTGCTGGATCTTGTAGTAGACTGATTCCCATTTTTTTGAGGAGTTGTCACACTGATTTCCAAAGTGGCTGTACAAGTTGGCACTCCCACCAGCAGTGGAGAAGTGTTCCCCTTTCTCCACATCCTCTCCAACATGAACTGTCATTGGTATTTTTGATTTTTGGCCATTCTGACAGGATTTTTGGCCATTTTGATGGTATCTCAGAGTTGTTTTGATTTGCATTTCCCTGATGGTTAAGGATGTTGAACACTTTCTTATGTGTCTTTCAGCCATGTTAGATTCCTCTGTTAAGAATTATCTATTTAGTTCCACTTTTTAATTGGATTTAATTTTAATTTGGTGTTTTGGAGACTAGATTCTCGAGTTCTTTGTATATTTTGGAGATCAGCCCTCTGTCAGATGTGGGGTTGGTGAATATCTTTTCCCAGTCTGTGGGCTGCCGTTTTGTCTTGCTGACTGTCTCCTTTGCTTTATAGAAGCTTCTCAGTTTTAGGAGGTCCCATTTATCAATTGTTGATCTCAGTGTCTGTGCAACTGGTGTAATGTTCAGGAAGTGGTTTCCTATACCAATTAATTCAAGTGTATTTCCCAATTTGTCTTCTAATAGGTTCAGTATAACTGGATTTATGTTGAGATCTTTGATCCATTTTGACTTCAGTTTTGTGCAAGGTGATAGGCTTGGGTCTAACTGCAGTCTTTTACATGTCTGCAACCAGTTATGCCAGCACCGTTTGTTGAAGATGTTCTCTTTGTTTCATCGTATAAATTTGGATTGTTTGTCAAAAATCAAGTGTTCATAGGTGTGTGGGTTAATATCAGGGTTTTCAATTCTATTCCATTGTTCTACCAGTCTATTTTTGTGCCAATACCATGCTGTTTTCAGGACCATAGCTTTGTAGTAGATCTTGAAGTCAGGGATGGTGATGCCTCCAGAAGTTCCTTTATTGTATAGGGATGTTTTGGCTTTCCTGGGTCTTTTGTTTCTCCATATAAAGTTGAGAATTGTTCTTTCAAGTTTTGTGAAGAATTGTGTTGGGATTTTGATGGAGATTGCATTGAATCTGTAGATTGCTTTTGGCAAGATTGCCATTTTTACTATGCTGATCCTACCTATCCAAGAGCATGGGAAATCTTTCCATTTTCTGGTATCATCTTTAATTTCTTTCTTTTGAGACTCAAAATTCTTATGGTACAGGACTTTCACATTTTTGGTTAGTGTTACCCCAAGGTATTGTATGTTGTTTGTGGCAATTGTAAAGGGTGATGTTTCTCTGATTTCCTTCTCTGCCAATGTGTCATCGCTATATAGTAGGGCTACCGATGCCACTTTGCTGATGGTGTTTATCAGCTGTAGGAGTTCCCTGGTAGGGTATTTTGGGTCACTAATGTAGACTATCATATCGTCTGCAAATAGTGAGAGTTTGACTTCTTTCTTTCCGATTTGTATTCCCTTGATCTCCTTTTGTTGTCTTATTGCTCTAGCTAGGACTTCAAGGGCAATATTGAAGAGGTATGTAGAGAGTGGACAGCCTTGTCTTGTCCCTGATTTTAGAGGAATTGGATCAAGTTTCTCTCCATTTAATTTGATGTTGACTGTTGGCTTGCTGTATATTGCTTTTATTATGTTGAGGTATGTTCTTGTTATCCCTGATTTCTCCAAGACCTTTATCATGAAGGGGTGTTGGATTTGTCAAAGGCTTTTTCGGCATCTAGTGAGATGATCATATATTCTTTTTCCTCAGTCTGTTTATATGGTGGATTACATTGATGGATTTTCAAATGTTGAACCATCCTTGCATCCCTGGGATGAAGCCAACTTGATCATGGTGGATGATTTCTCTGATATGATCTTGTATTCTATTTGCCAGGATTTTATTGAGAATTTTTGATTCAATGTTCATGAGTGATATTGGTCTGTAGTTCTCTTTCTTAGTTGTGTCTTTGTGTGGCTTGGGTATCAAGGTTATTGCAGCCTCGTAAAAAGAGTTTGGCAATGTCGCTTCTGCTTCTATTTTGTGGAACAATTTGAGGAGTATTGGTGTTAGCACTTCTTTGAATTTCTGGTAGAATTCTGCAGTGAATCCATCTGACCCTGGGCTTTTTTTGGTTGGGAGACTTGATGACTGCTTCTATTTCCTTAGAGCTTATATGTCTGTTTAAGTTGCTTATCTGTTCTTGATTCAATTTTGGTAGGTGATAACTGCCCAGAAAATTGTCCATTTCCTTTAAATTTTCAAATTTTGTGGAGTACAGGTTTTCAAAGTATGACCTGAAGATTCTCTGGATTTCCTCATTGCCTGTTGTTATTTCCCCCTTTTCATTTCTGATTTTGTTAATTTGCATGATCTCTCTCTGCCTTTTGGTTAATTTGGATAACAGTTTGTCTATCTTGTTGATTTTCTCGAAGAACCAACTCTTTGTTATATTGATTCTTTGAATTGTTTTCTTTGTTTCAACTTTATTGATTTCTGGCCTCAGTTTGATTATTTCCTGGCATCTGCTCCTCCATGGTAAATTTTTTTCCATTTTTTTCTAGATCTTTCAGCTGTGATGTCAAATCTCTGGTGTGGCTATTCTCTAGTTTCTTCATGTGAACACTTAGAGCTATGAACTTTCCTCTTCGTACTGCTTTCAAAGTGTCCCATAAGTTTGGGTATGTTGTGTCAACATTTTCATTGAATTCTAGGAATTCTTTAATTTATTTATTTCTTCCTTGGCCCAGGAATGTTGCAATTGCCTGTTGTTCAATTTCCATGAGTTGGTAGGTTTTTTGCACTTTGATTTGTTTTTGATTTTTATCTTTAAAGTACGGTGGACTGATAAGACACAGGGGATTATTTCAATTTTTTTTGTATATGTTGAAGTTTGCTATGTTTCTAAGAATGTGGTCAATTTTTGAGAAGGTTGCATGTGATGCTGAAAAGAATATATATTCTTTTGTGTTTGGATAGAAAGTTCTATAAATGTTTGTTAATCCCAATTGGGTCATAACTTCTGTTAGTTCCTTTGTTTCTTTGTTAAGTTTCTGTCTGGTGGTCCTGTCCAGTGGTGAGAGTGGGTTGTTGAAGTCTCCCACTATGACTTTGTGAGGCCTTATTTGTGCTTTGAGTTTTAATAATGTTTCTTTTACGAATGTTGGTGCCTTTGTATTTGGGGCATAGATGTTTAGATTTGAGACTTATTCCTGATAGATTTTTCCTGTGATGAATATGAAATGACCTTCTTCATCTCTTTCGATTGATTTTAGTTTGAAGTCTATCTTGTTTGATACTAGGATAGCTACCCCAGCTTGTTTCTTGGGTCCATTTGATTGGAGTATCTTATCCCAACCCTTTACTCTGAGGTAATATCTGTCTCTGAATTCGAGGTGTGTTTCTTGTATGCAGCAAAAGGATGGATTCTGTCTTCGTATCCATTCTGTTAGCCTGTGTGTTTTTATAGGCGAGTTAAGACCATTAATATTGAGGGAAATTAAGGTCCATTGAGGGTTTATTCTTGTTCGTTTATGGTTTGTGGTTGGTACTGCTACTGTATGTGGATTTACCCTGCCTTTTATTTATTTTGTAGAGTGGGATTATCTATTAGCTATGTTTATGCCAGTGTAGTTAATTTCCTTAGTTTGGAGTTTTCCTTCCAGTACTTTCTGTAGGGCTGGATTAGTGGTTACATATTGTTTAAATCTGGTTTTGTCATGGAATATCTTGTTTTCTCCATTTATAGTGATTGAGAGCTTTGCTGGGTATAGTAGTATGGGCTGGCATGCGTGTTCTCTTAGAGTTGGTAGAATATCTATCCAGGTCCTTCTAGCTTTCAGAGTTTCCATGGAGAAGTCTGGTGTAATTCTGATAGGTTTGCCTTTATATGTTACTTGGCTTTTTCCCCTTGCTGCTCTTGATATTTTTTCTTTATACTGTACATTTGATGTTTTAATTGTTATGTGACGAGGGGACTTTCTTTTGTGGTCCACTCTATTTGGTGTTCTGTAGGCTTCTTGTACTTTCATTGGCATGTCTTTCTTTAGGTTGGAAAAGTTTTTTTCTATGATTTTGTTGAATATGTTTTCTGTACCTTTGAGTTGGGTTTCTTCACCTTCTTCTATACCTATTATCCTTAGGTTTCACAGTGTCCCATATTTCCTGGATATTTTGTGTTATGGATGTGTTGGACTTCAGATTTTCTTTGCTTGATGAGTTTATTTCCTCTAGTTTGTCTCCAGCATCTGCGATTCTGTCTTCCATCTCTTGTATTCTATTGGTTATGCTTGCATCTGTGGTTCCTGATTGTTTACTCAGCTTTTCCACTTCCAGAATTCCCTCAGTTTGTGTTTTCTTTATTGTCTCTAATTCAGTTTTCAGGTCCTGAACTGTTTCCTTCAGCTGTTTAATTGTATTTTCTTGGCTTTTTTTTTTTTTTGGCTTTCCTTGATTTCTTGCATCTTTTGGTTTGTCTTTTCTTCCATTTCTCTGAAGGTTTTTCTGATTTCCTCTCTTAGGTTCTCTATCATCTGCATGAAGTTGTTTTTAAGGTTGCTCTCTTCTGCTTCTTCTGTGTTGGGATGTTCATGTCTTGCTGGTGTAGAGTCCCTAGACTCTGGTGGTGTCATATTGGTTTTCCTCTTGTTTGATGTGTTCTTGTATTGTCATCTTCCTATCTCTTGTTCCAGTGGGTACAGTTGGTGTCACTTCCTTTCCTGGTGTGTATGGGTCTGGTGTTCTCTTCAGGTGTGTGCAATTGACTTTGATACTCTGATGGGTTTCAAGTTGGGTGCAGGCAGGTCTGAGGCAGGCACTCTCCAGGTGGGTGAGAGCAGTACTGGGGCAGAGATGTCAGCAGACTCTGGGTTGCTTGGTCCTCAGGGGTCGAGTCATCCTGTTGAAGATCCCTAGGCAGGGTTTGCCAGGGTGGGCAGATGGAAGTTGGGCCCAAGGCAGGGGCTGAAGCAGCTCCCCTCTTCACTCTCTGCACTCTGTGGGGGGCTGGAATAGCCCAGCAATCTCAGCAAAGTCAGGATCCCAGGGTCCGCAGGGACCAATTCAGTGCCTGCAGATCACAATCTCCTCTCTTAAAATGCTTAATTAAATCACATATACAAAATGCCTTATGTCATGTAAGATAGCATATTTATGTTCAGGGAAGTAGAATATCCCTCTCCCTCTGTTTCTCTGTATATATGTGTATCTCTGTCTCTAACTTTGTCTCCGTCTCTCTGTCTCTCTGTCTCTCTCTCCCTCTGTCTCTGTCTCTCTCTCTGTCTCTCTCTCTCTGTGTGTGTGTGTGTGGGGGGGTGTTATTTAGCCTACCATATGGAGTATCATAGTTATTTGATTTTCCAAGACTGATTCTAAGATTAAACGTTAGAAGACTGGCTACAGTGTTGACAGGAGATAGGGTCTGCATACAAGGAATAGAAGGGATTGGGATGCAGAGGAAGGTGGGTAATGAACTAAAACCATCAAGACAGACACTGATAACAGGAAGAAGCTGATTTCTGAACTCTGGCTAAGGAGAATGGTAGAGAGAATAGAAGTTGGCAAGTACTGCTGCATTAACTGTCATTATGGCTTTCTGGGAAGTCATTCTTTGTAAAGCAGAAGATGGCTTCATCTGGATCAGTACTTTCTACACTTCACTGATTCTTAACATATATTTACATATACACATTTTGAACATTTTTATAATAAATTTTAATTCAAACTAGAAACAATCTTATTTTACATATCAATCCTAGTTCCTCTCCCTCTCATCCTTCCATGCCCCCCATGATACTCCCATCCACTTCCCAGGGAAGGTGAGGCCTTCCATGGGTTTGAACATTTTGAATTTGAATATTTTTCCTTAAGTAGACAAGAGTAAATATCACCTTTTCTTAGATAATTACTTTCACAAAAATCACAAATCTAGAAAGTTCCTGGATATTTTGGATACATATGAAGTTTATAAGAATTTATTAAAATCAAAATATATTTTCCACATATCACTTAAAATTATTTCTCCACCACAACCATTCATGTTACTACATACAGACAAATACTGGTTTTATGACAAGAACACAAGTGGAGAAATTCAAACCTAGACTTGATTTAGTCATTAGCTCTCCTTGGGCCTTCCTTTCCTCACCAAGAAAGGCACACAAGATTTAATTTATAGTAATTCAGTTGGATATTCTATAGAAGTTGACAGGTACCCTATTCCACAGTATGAGTCCAGCTATGTATGTGCACATTGCTAAGAGTGTAATGATTTTTCCTTATACGTTTAAGAAAATGTAAAGTCTTCTCATGAAGTCTGTCAGTTTGTTTTGATAAACTCATTAAAAATTCTTAGTTGTTGTAGTCTAGGCAGTCAATCACTTCAACTTAACATTACTCACAATCTCTTGAATCATTTACCTCTGATGCACTTAGATAGTGACACATGGTTTAAGAAAACAGTGTGTTCCCCCCCCCCCCCGTAGATTGTTCTGGAACAAACTTGATTCTGGAAATTATAGGCTCCTGGAGAAAAACTTGGCTTTCTCCCAAGATTTAAAGTGGGTGTTTGAGATGGATAGCACTACTGTTCACTGGGTTATATTTGATTAATTTTTCTGCTCATGCTACTGGGGGATATTGTCTTGAATGATTATCCCAATAACCCATTAGATGTCTATAAGACAGGGTTAAATGAGTTTAAAGCTTGCATGAATGCACATGTATGTGCAAGTATGATCACGTGTGAGCATATGTGCACATGTGTATATGCACATGTGCACACATACAGAGACATGCATAGGCATATACATTTAAAAACAACATACTCTTGCAGCATCTCTATCAATTGCATCTATCCCTATTCAATAGAGCAGAGTTAGACTCAAAGCAGGATTTGCTGAGTATAGTATTGGTGCATGATATTTCCATTGATGTATCTGGTTTCCTTTTTGAAAATGTCCCTCAAACCTCATAAAATGAAGTCTTTTGAATTGAACCACAAATTCTTTACAGCTCAACTCCCTGAACACTCTGTATCCTTAGCCCCTTGAGCCCTCAGTTTTTGTTACTCTTCCATTTTCATTAAGTTATCTGGAACATGACTTGCAGGAATAAATCAAGATTTCCCTCCCCAAATTTACTTCATATTACTAAAAATTACACATCATTTCCCTGTCTCAGCCCTTTGATTTAGAAAGGCTACCATTTGCTGAGCTCTAACTACGTGCCAAATGGTTTTACATAGTATCCCATTAATCCTACAAAAGTCTTGCAAGGTAGGTGGTATTTTCCCAGACTTTCTTACAGAGTAAAGAGAAAGCGTTACTTTATTGTAGATATAACAACTCAAATTTAGTCTGTGTAACTCCAATTCACTCATTTTTGGTGTTTGCCACTCTACCTGACAGATTCAGAGGAGGTAATTTTCAAATATAATTTGATACCTAAACAGCTCCTCTTTTGTTCTGGGAAGTCATTATCCTTATTATTGATTTTCTAGTGAGTGCTTTACTACCACAAATGGAACCTGCTATTCTCTGGGTGTTATGCTGAGGACTTCATATGTTTTGAATACTTACAATCATCTGTAGAGGCAAATGATATATTTATGCTTAATAGATTGGTAAACTGAAATGCTAAAATGTTGGCCAACCTACTTAAGAATACATAACAATTAATTCATTGGAACATCAGGTACTAGAATGAAGCAAAGCTTAGCAAAGGAGAAAATGTTTTGATCATTTCAGGCCACCTGGCTACCAGTAGGATAGGAGAATCATGAGGGCTTCAGGTTCTAATTTAGGACCCTAATTACAGCCACATAATGCTTGATTTCTTTACTCTGAGCATGAATGTACAAGAGAATTTAAAATTATCTTACTTAGTCCAATTCTTTCATTTTCCTGTGACCAAATTTAGTCTAAGGGGTATGACTTGATGCATGCCATGTCAGTGGTGAACACTATTATTGAGACAGAGAGGCATTGATGATAGGGAATTTGGACTGAATGCAAATGGCATACATAGGTGACTTGCAAGTAACATATAGCTCTGCCCAAAAGCAAGAGCTGTGGTTGGCAAGAAGTGTCACCAACATCAGCAGATTTCACTTACGTCCAGGGTTATCTGAAACATGAACAAATGTCCCTGGAATCTTCTCAGATTTTGGAAGAGGAAAAAAGTAAGTACTAGGGAGAAATAGGGACATGGAGGAGGCTCAGCTGGATGATGAAACAGTGAACAGAACAGAGGTGAAGCTGGTGTCAGCCAGTTTTCTTTTGAGGAATGAAGGACTGGGTGTGCAAACATAATGGAAGCAATTTTTCTTTAATTTCAGACATGATAATAAAGAAATCAGCATCTGTAGATAGTATGCAGACCACACCATGTTTGAATATGTTTGGTGACTTTTAGTTCCCACATTCCAATAGAAGATAAGCTATTTGTGAAAACAGACTTAATTTTGGTGAGAAAATATCACTCAATATTCCACACATTTCTGCTACTTATTCATTCATCCAGTTTTTTCCTGTGTGTGTGTGTGTGTGTGTGTGTGTGTGAGAGAGAGAGAGAGAGAGAGAGAGAGAGAGAGAGAGAGATAGAGAGAGAGAGAGAGAGAGGGAGAGAGAGAGAGAGAGGGAGGGGTGAGAGAGATTCTCTACTTTTCCTGCAGCCAGTGAAACATCAAACTATGGGTCTTTCACCAAAGGTGGTGTATTTAACCCTGACCTTCCTCTGGGCTGTTCTTGTATCTAGACATGTCTCATACCATGCAGCATAAATAACAATGAGCCAGTTCCAAGCCTGTGTGTTCATTCTACAAAAGGCATTGTGTATCTTGTCTCCCTCCCTATCTCTTTGTCTCACTCTGTCTATGTCTCTGTGTATCTCTTGATCTCTCTCTTCCCCCCCCCTCTCTCTCTCTCTCTCTCTGTGTGTGTGTGTGTGTGTGTGTGTGTGTGTGTGTGTGTGTGTGCATGTAATATGTGTGTATAAGAATTTGTGTATTTAACTGAAATGAACTTTGGAACTTAGTTGCAGAGAGGGAGGAATGAAGATTGAAGGGGTCGGTACCAGGTTGGAGAAACCCACAGAAACAGCTGGCCTGAACAAAGGGGTGCATATCAACCCCAAATGCTGTCTGGGAGGCCAGTACAGGACTTATCCAGACCCCTGAACATGGATGTCAATGAGGACACCTCTTCACTCCAGGGGGCCCCTGGTAGTGGATTACTATTTTTCCCTGCTGTAAGAAGGGACTTTGAGAGCCCATCCCATGTGAAGGGATGCACTCTTGCCCTGGACACATGAGGAAGGGCCTAGGCCCAGCCCAGGGTGATGTGATGGACTTTGCAGAGCCCCCATTGAGGGCCCTACCCTGCCTGGGGAGTGGAGGGTGGATGGGGTGGGGGTAGATCTGGGGTGGGGGAGGAGAAGTGGGGGTGAGGGGAGGGAGAGAGAGAAGTGATTGACATGTGAAACAAGCAAACAGGCTTGTTCCTAATTTGAACTAATAAAAAAATTAAAAACAAATAATTTGTGTATTTAAATGACCAGAGAACAATTTTGTCTTTGGTTGTCATTGGTAAGGTGATGTTGACCTTGCTTTTTGAGACCAGATCTCTTGCTAGTCTGTAGCTTACCAAGTAGCCTAGGCTGGTTTGGCCAGAGAGGCTCATGGCTCCACATGTCTCTGCCTCCCCAATGCTGACATTAGACACATGTGTCACCATGCTCAGCTATTTTTCAAAAGCTTCTTATGATTGAAATCTGGCACTTACACTCATAAAACAAGCAATTCACTAACTTAGCCATCTCTCTACTCTGTACTTCTGTTTCTTACCTGCTTCTGCATCCCAGTCATGCCACAAGTACACAGTCCAGATAAAATACTGGTATAGTGACAAATACACAGATAGTAAAGTGGAAAATCTGAGCTTCTATTGGAAGACATCTAACTTCACTCTCATGAGGGACCTTAGCTGAAACCAGAAAAGTTGAGAAGCTAAGCACGTCTGAAATCACTGACCCAAGGAGCTAGGTAAATGGTTCTGACTCCAAGTCACTAAGATATGGAGCATATTTTTCCCAGAGGATAACTGATATTTGATCATTGAAATGACTTTAGTACTCTTATAGCATGTTGTGGGAACATAAACATGTGAAATCTCTGCTCTGAAGGGACATCCCACTACAAATGGGAAGTCAGGCATGTTGCAACTAATCACAATATGGAAAGTTACAAAATTAAAGTAACTTATGAAGTCCTTTTAGTAAAAGCCATCCACTTCCTTTGTTAAGAAACCATTATTACAGGGAGCACAGTGAATAGATGCCAACAATTCTTGTGATAGTGTTATCCAAACCTCAGACTACACCAGTGGTCACTCCAGTGGAGCCTTGAGGATTACCAGTGCTATTTATATCTATTATATGATGCCTGCTAAGTAACTTTAAGTAGGAGCCAGGAACTTGAAGTCAGAACTCTGCAGGAGGACTTCTTATAAGAGATACTGTTGAATTGGGGTTAGCTAGATGTTTGTTGGTGCCAAGTAGAAATCTACCATCAATTGGATTTTCAATGATTGAAAATCTTTTAATAGGAATCAGGGACTTTTTTGAACATCTTTGCTTTTATAGAGAAAAACTGAGGGGAGCTGGCAAATAGATTGACATAGGAAAGCTACACATGAGTTTGAATCCCATGAGAGGTATTACCTAGCTGTTTGGTTTCTTGTTGGTGTTAGAATCTGTATACTTTTTTTTTATCACTCATGGTGAATGGCCTGTGGTTGTCTACCTTACAAGGTTACAATGAGTGCTAAATGGACCTGACAATTCCTTAGCTCTCACTTGCCCCCAAACTCTTTCATTTGTAATTTTCCTTGCTTTCTGTTGTGATTTCTTATTTTTCCAAAGATACTGGCTGGAATCACACATCATGTCAATCCCCACAAAACTATCTTCATTGTGGGTGAAACTGATGGGTTTGGGGAATTCTGGATGTTTGTGAGAGGTCCTTTTGAAAGGGGTCTTGAGTGACTGCTTGAGAATTAAGACCTATTCATGTTCCTGGGGAGACAGACAAAAGGCAGAGTCAAGCCTGTTTTAGAGCAAAATCTGCCTTGAATGCAAATGTACACATTGGCGTTTGTCACATCAGTACACAGACAGAATGTTGGCTTTATGACATCTTGGCCCTGCACAGTAATAAATCTTAATGTGGGAGCAAGAATGACCAGGACATATATAAACAGGACTATTATGGAGTTGTTTATATATGGCACATTCAACATTCTTCCCTGCTTTGCATATATGTTTGCTTACGTGTAGGTTTGTGTTTGTCCTGGCATATTACCTTAAGTATCATTACCAACTATAGTTCTACCTTGTTTGAGATAGGGTCCTTTTGTTGTGAGCCACAGTACATGCCAGTCTAGCTGGCCCCTAGATGTCTGGGGATTCTCTTGTTCCTGCCTCCCATCTTTTTGCAGAAGCACTGGGACTACAGATACGTACCACTGTCTTGGCTTCATGTGGGTTCTTGGTATTTGAACTCAGATCCTTGTGTTTTTAAGGTGTGCTCTACTCACTGAATTATCTCCTCAGAATCCACATTCAATGCTCTTATGTAAACCAGAGAGGAAGTAGGGGTACTCTTTCATCTTCCCTTACTTTCCTAGTGGACTCAACCACATAACTGTTGTTTCAACTTTCCTTCTGTAGACAGAATGCCCAATTGAAAGCATACATATGAATTAAATACACAATGGAATAGAAACTCGAATCTGTGGAATATGTACCAGGTTTGTTTCCAGTGCAAGTTGCTGTCACTTGAATGGAGAATTTTCTCACCTTTCTGATAGGAGAATTTACATTTTGGGTCAGTTTGGGATTTTAGGGATGCTGCAGGGGAAGTATAAAAAATACTGGAGCATTTTCAAGCCTCAGTACCTTTACATTTTCTATTTCTGCTTGCAGACCTCTTCCTTGCCCGGGCTTTAGCTGCATCCCTCAATTCAATATGATCTCTTTGAGAATGGTGGCTTTACAACAAGACCATTCTTTATTATCTTAGCCAAAATTGTCCTTGCATCTTTTTTCTGCTTTAATATTGGTTTTTACAACAGACCACCCACAAGACTTTGTGTCATAACTTACATGTTGATGTGCTAATTGTCCATATCCTGCTATTTTTTGAAAGACTCATGTAGTATGAGCTTTGTTTTGTTGCTTCTATCTCCAGTACTTATAAGCACATATTTTTTATGGAAAACATTATACATAAAAATTGGTAAATGAAAGAGTAACTGAGAAGGCAAACTTAGTTTGGAATTAATAATCACAGGAGGGCTGGATAGGTGCCTCAGTGGTTAAGAGCACTTCCTCTGCAAGCCTGAGAATCTGGGTTCAAGTTTTAGCACCCATGTAAAAGATCTTGCTATGAAATTGGGAACATGGAGAGAGGGGAGAGGGCACTAGGAGAATGAGAAAGGGAGAAGAGGAGGGATGAGGAGGACATTAGGAAGCAGGAAGGTTGTATAGGGGGAAGAGTAGAGGAGAACAAAATAAAAGACACCATAAGAGAGGGAGCCATTATAGGTTTAAAGAGAAATCAGGCACTAGGAAAATGTCCAGAGATCTACAAGGATGACACCAAGTAAAAATCTAAGCAACAGTGGAGAGGCTACCTTAAATGCCCTCCCCTGATAATGAGATTGATGACTACCTTATATGCCATCCTAGAGCCTTCATCCAGCAGCTGATAGAAGTAGAAGCAGATACCAACAACTAAACACTGAACTGAAGTGGAATCCAGCTGCCGAGAAGGAGGAGTGATGAACAAAGTGGTCAAGACCAGGGTGGTGAAACCCACAGAAACAGCTGACCTGAACAAGGGGGAGCACTTGGTCCCCAGACTGAGATCTGGGAAACTAGCATGGAACTGATCCAGACCTCATGAATGTGGGTGTCAGTAAGGAGGCCTCGGAAATCTATGGGGCCTTGTGTAGTAGATCAGTACTTATCCCTAGTATTAGAATGGACTTTGGGAGCCCATTCCACATAGAGGGATACTCCCTCATCTTGGACACATGGAGGAGGATCTAGGCCCTATCCCAAAGGATACGATAGACTCTGAAGACCCCCCATGGAAGGCCTTACCCTCCCTGGGGAGCAGAAATGGTATGGTAGTGTGTTAGTGAGGGGCAGGGGAGGAGGAGAGGGAGAGGGAACTGGGATTGACATGTAAAAGAATCTTGTTTCTAATTTAAATAAAAAATTGAGAAAAAAAGTTTGCTCTGGTCTCCAAAAAGCCTGTATTTCTATAGCAGAGATAGGAAGATAACTGTGATTATATCAAGGGAAGAAGGCATAGAATCATATAGCAGGACATCAAGTGTCCTTTTAGCCTATGTGTGAGCACACACACACATGAATGTGAACACGTTCAAGCATCTGTACACATACATATGTGTATATACCACACACACACACACACACACACACACACACACACACACACACACACACACAAACACACACAACTCTAAGCACAGGCATGGGGCAAGCATTCTGTAGTTGCTGGTGAGGATAATTGTATATGTGTGAGCAGATCAATGCTCCATGACTCTCCAGCAAGCCAGTGTCTGCCTCACTTCACACTCCTGCAGATTGTGTAAGGAATGTCCAGACACTTTCTTTTTCCAGCATGATGTAATGTGGAATGAGAGGACCTCCCGAACACACTGCTCATAACCAGACAGATGACCTCACTCTCTTCCTAGGCATTCCCAAACTCTGCTGTTACAAAAGCACAGCCCCCAAACTCACAATGTGCTGGTCCACAGGTGGTTATAGTCCGCAGCCTTTTGTTGGCAAAGTACTTCAAATCATCTCCAAGCTCCCCTGTGGCTTGCGGGAGGACAATCCCGGCGGATACTGTCTGGCCTATTTCTTCAGCCAAATGGAATGAATTCAGCCCAAGGATAAACTAAGACATAAAGGGGAATAAATATGTTTTAGCATCAGCTGCTGGAGACAAGCTGTGAGGAAATAACTGTAGTGATGGGGAAGTTTGAAAAACAAAGGAAGAAAAGTGTTTCATTGACACCAGAAGGTTCAGGTTGTTCTTGGATTGTTTCAAAGGCTGGGGGCCTGCAGGAAAAATGTTGTCAATCTGTCTCTCTCTCTTATGGTTTATTTTCATTAAAGTAAATCCCTTTCATATCATGCCTGTGTATATACTATCTTGATTATAACTCAGTCCTTTGTAGTTTATAACAGATTTTAATATGCATATCAGCAAACGTGAGAGGTGGAGAAGAATGGCCTTTCTACGTGAACAGGCTGAAGTTCAGAGAGAGGAGCCAGATTCATCAATATCATGTGGGCAGAAAGCAACAAGGGCTAACCATAGGACGCAGATGGCAATAACTCCAATTCTGATTTCTCTTCAAGTAGAGCAATGCAAGATTGAACAGGTGGTATTTCTTACCTCAAGGGTCTATATTCATCATGCTTCCCACAACAATTTCTTTCTGATCAGCTACCGTATACCCTGTTGAGATCTTGGACAAATCTTGGAAGAAAAATGTATACAGATTCCAAGGTGAAGTCACCTGGATGTCAGGAGCAATCAGTGACCACTTGGAACTATTTGCCTTGACCTTCATGCTGGATTTCTCCTGTCATTCCTGCTACCTTCTCACTGAGCTCTCTCTCTCTGGATAAACTGGTATTTTCATTTAGTCAAGTCAAATGAACAGCATCTCTCACACAAATGCCTTTTCCATTTAATATGTGATAAATCACATCCAGATTGATTATTAAAGCATTTCCTGGCTCTGTTTCTCTATCTTTGCTGCTGCCACCTAGGTTCACAGCACTGTTCTTGAGCCCTAGATTGCATTAAAAGCCTCCTAGCTGCTAGTCTTTCTTCCAGTCTTGATCATTCATTTCCAGAATGCAAAGAGAAGTGGGTGCTTAATTTATGGTCATTCCACATGCCTACCCACTAAGGTGTCTTGATGTACTTATAAGACCCTTAACTTGACTGTAAGGATCTTGGCTCTTGATATTTCATGTAACCCACTCACACTCATTCCACACAATCTTATTTTGTTCTAGGGGATGATTTTTGTTGAGAAACAAGGAGAAGAGAGCAGTTTGGAAGCAATGAGATGGTAAATCATGTGACTAAGTTTAAGATTTATTCTACTGCTGTCCTAAGAATTGCATCAAGTCATTTTGTTCTTTCCCTTATTTTTATTCTTTTCATAATTTACTTTTATTTCACATTGTATTGCTATTAATATCTGCATGTATGCTTGTGTGAGGGTATTGGGTTCCCTAGAAATGTAGTTACAGACAGTTGTGAGCTGCCACATGGGTGCTGGAAATTGAACCTGGGACCTCTGGAAGAGCAATCAATGCTCTTAACCTCTGAGCCATTTCTCCAGCCCTTCTCCAATTTTTAAAAGTGATATCAAGCTGATTTGAGCTTATTGTCACTCTGACAAGATTGTCCTGGGTTTTCAGTAAAACTAGGTTACATGGGTGGGGAGTTATGTGATAATTTCAATCAACTCTGTAAGGTTCTGCATGACTTGAATATAATGTGTGTGTTGAACACAAGGGTGAGGAAGACTAGAGAGGAAGGCAGAGGACAGATCTTGGACTGGAAGAGAAGACACCTTAAATCGAATAGTTTTCCTGAAACTCTTGGGGAGACATGGAAAAGTTAATTTCTCCATTTTAAAGTGATCATTCTCATGCTCACCAGCCTACTCTAGATTATTAGAGGGTGTGTGTGGGGGTCCCTGGATAATGAGTCTGAAAGTGCTACAAAGTAAATGTGGATGAGACATTATGAAAAAATAGAAAACTGGAATATATTTGGGATATCTGTACTGCCAGGGCATGGACAAGGAGAGATGTTCAGGCTCAGGAAGAAGACAAAAGGATGCATGGCTGAGTGTGGTAAATCCTGTGCACTTTCTGTTGTTCAGAGATGACCTCAGTGGCAGGGCATCTTGGGTTTTCACTGCATATACTGAGGTCATAGTGAACAGTGCTGCTATGTACCCAATATATTTCATGCTGTCCAGATAACAGCTTTCCTCTTATCTATCCTTGCTTCCATGTCTCACATCCCAGCAATGTGATACAGAATGGTTTCTCAGAAGCTTAAGTTTTGATGGCTTCAGCAGTAAGAACTTTATCCTTCCAGTGCCTCTTCACTTCCCTTTCTGTCTCATACCCTCTATGTGTTCATTTTCTCTCCACTTAATGAAGGTTCAATACATAGTAAAGCCAAGAAAATGCCACAACTGTAGGTTTCATATAGATGGTTCCAACTCTAGTATGGGGGAGATGACTGAAGATTGAAAAAGTCAGGGTTGACTCACTACTCCCAATTGTTCTATGCAATTCTGTCCTAATTGCCTGTGGCCTCTAGGTCATGCAGGGGTAATAAAGTATATAGATTGGAAAGGATGAAACAACAAAAATAAACAAATTCAGAGATTAGTCTGCCTCTATCTTGAATGCTGGGGTTAAAGGTGTGTATCACCATTCTCTGCACGTCTTTGTTTAATAGAAAAAATAATCCACAAAACCACACAGACCCATGAAAAATCTATAGGAGATTAGGATACTTAGAGAGGTCATTTGAGTAAAGGATGAACATGACAAAAAGAAAAAGGCAAAATATTGTCATATTTTGTAATTATTCCTGACTACCTACAATATGGAATTCAAGAACATACATTGTTGAAAATATATTCTAGGTAAAAAGGAGATAAAGGGAAGGAAAAGAATGGAAGGGTAGGAAGTAGGAAGGAAAGGAGGAGGAAGTATGGAAGGAAGGAATAAAAGAAAGAAGGAATGAAGGGACAGAGGGAGGAAGGGAGAAGAAAAGAAAGACCAAGCACAGTTCTGTTGTTAAAGAAATCAATATTTGTGGCTGATTAACAATAATAACAATTATTATTATACTTGTAATGATTCAGATATGTTGAAAAATGTGAAGACACTGGGACTGTGGGAAACTGTTGGATGTCTTGAAACAGTCAGAAGTGAGGAGTTTTTAACAAATGAGTTTTTGAAAATTAACAGTTGGAAGAACACTCATTGATAAAATATATTCATTATGACTTTAAATATGCATGATATCTTTGTTGAAAATGTAAATATTTTGCTATCTAATTTGACTAACTTGTCTCTACATTCTAGAAAGAGGAATGCTTGTGTCAGAGGCTCCCTATTCTCAGACAGCTGTAACAAGCATGAGAAGGTGACTGACTTTTGGGCAGTTTTCCATCCTGGACTTGAGATCCCAGTTTGTTAGGAAGTGATAAGCCTGCTCGACTCCCACCCCCTCCTTTAGATCCACAGTGTTTTTCACATCAGAAGTCTCTGGAAAGTTTTACATCTACACACCTGCTCCCTTTTGTATTTCACTTGACTTTATGATTGGAAAGCTGTGAGATACATACACCTCCACAGCCCAGAACCACTCACTTGAATCTACAGAACACAAGATCTCCTTCTCCCTTTCTGCACACCAGGCTCTGCCTTTCCAGTTCATCACATAAAATTAGGATTTCTCCAGGGCAAGAGACAGTTGTAATTTTCTGATGTCTCCGTCTCTTCTTGGTGTATCTTTCTTACTTCTGTTGAGATGGGGTTGTGTGTGTGTGTGTGTGTGTGTGTGTGTGTGTGTGTGTGTGTGTGTGTAACATGTGCGTGCACCTACATGCATGTATGTCTTGTGTGGAATGTAATGACATTTAAGAAAGTGGATATAAGGTGCTATTAGACTTTTCCCAAGTCCAGTGGGGTTTGCCATTCCCTGTGCTCAGCATGGTGGCCTGAGGCATTTCCTCTTCTGCCTTCCCTGCCACTTCTACATTTATTTGCTTTGTTCTTGCAGCACATTTCAGCTCTGTTAGTGGGCTGTTGCAAGTTGGTGCAGTCTTTGTGTGGCTTGATTAGACACATGTGTATGAAGGCACTTAGAATAAATTAAAAATGCTTTAATTTACTCTAATTATTGGAAAAGTTCTCAGAAACAGGTATTCTGGATTCATGTTTTGTTCATAGCCTTTGTTTCTCTCTGAAACAGAAAAAATGATATTTAATAACTTGAACATTGTTTTTTCTTGTTCCAGCCTTGTGCTGTAGAATCTAGTTCAATCAGCATATTGGAAAAAGGCTGCATAGAGGAAAGAGGCTGGGAGCAAAATTGTGTTCTGGTCTTTTCCAAAATATCTTTTTTTCCTCCCTCTTTGCAAACCCCAAAAGTCTTAAAAGCTGGAGTGGTTAGCTTCCATACTTCTCTCCTAAATGCAAAGTGAGATGCTAGTTTATGGACCAGAATGAGAAAATGAGAAGCACCGAGACTCTCACGGGACAGCTTGCCAATAAAGTCTTCCAAACCCAAGAAGCTTTACATAAGTTGGAGGTACCCTGGAAAGGGACCAACAGCCTTTTCAGCTCTTTACCCATCACTAATTCTGGCTCCAGCTGGACTCCAGCTTGCTGATGAAAGGGAATGAAAGCCACAGGCCTCCAAGGGCATTTTGGATGGGATCTATTCAGCCTGCATTTACTTGCCCTGCATTATGAGATCACCATGACAACAAGCACATGTCTCAATGTGTTACATGGAGAAGGGCTGTACTTTGTAAGGAGAATCTGATCATGTGTCCTGTCTTTCTTGGATGTTGGATTGGGCTTCATGTTGAGTCAGTCTCCCTTTATTCTCTATGATGGGCATACAGAGAAATGTCTGAGGCCTGCATCCAAATTTCTGAAACCAACATAGATCCTGCTGGAGACATGTGGGAATGGGGTTTGCTGCAGCAGCAGTTGGCATGCAGCATGGATGGGGCTGATGAAAAATTGAGGCTGAGACACCTTTTCTACCTTCAGTTGGCTACTTCATTTAGATGGGTTCTAAAGGCCATAAGATGAAAGGGTGGTTTAGACACTGGCCATCATTATTCTGTTTCAAGAAGTGTGATTTGTGAAGCTGCTGGTACCCATCAAAGTTCCACATTAGATCCTGAAATTATTGTCCCTGAATTGTCCTTTAGTCATTTTACAAAGTTGAGAGATGTAAAAAAACAAAACCCAAAGCAAGTCAAGACAAAAATCTACAAAAACAAAGTCACCGAGGATCGGTAAAAGAACACTTAGTTTAATATTCTTGTGTGAGAAAATATTTTCTATTCTTCATGTTCACATCATGCTAGTACCCATACTAGGATTACCTATTATGTGAAATGTTTAAGAGAAAAATTATTTGATTCTTGTTTTCAGCCTGCTTAATTTTCATTGCTCAAAGGAAACATTTGATCTGTTTCCAGATAAAAAGGGCCTGATTTCCATTTGTACATCTTTCTTTGAAGGTGATGACAATATGAATACCTGTCTCCCAATCTCCTACAGTTGATTCCTTTTTTTATTTCTTTGTCTAGTTTATTAATTTTCATGTATGGTAGCTATAATCAATGAGTCTCAAAATCATCCATTCTTAAGATAGTGCTTACCTCTGTATGCAAAATTATCTCACTGATTATGGAGTTTATATTTAGGCATTAAACTTCAAATTTGAGAAATCTATCAAAAAGCTAAAAGAAAATCTGCTATATGACCCATCCATACCATTGCTTACTATCTCACTCCAGTGAAACTTGCTCCGTTGTTCATTCATGCTCTAGTCACACTAACTAGGAAGTGGAAAAGCTAATTGCTCTTGAAATGATGAATGAATTAAAATGTGACATATATATATATATATATATATATATATAGTGTTACTACTATTTAGTTGCAAGTAAAATAAAAATAATGAAATTTGCAGGTAAATGAATAGGAGCTAGATAATGTTATACTGAGTGAGATAATCCAGACCCAGAAAGACAAATGTCACATGTCCTTCCTTACTTGTGGAACATGATTCTGAATCTTTGAGTTTGAGTATGTAACTTGAAGTAACTACAAATGCCAGGAAAATAAAAAGGGATCATGGGAGAGTGTTGAGTAGGAGCTGTAAAGAGACCGGCAGTAAGACACAAGGGACAAAACAGAGAGAGAGAGACTTTTACTTAGAAGACAAGAGGGAGGTTAATGTAGAGGGAGTAGAGGTAAAGAGAACTAAAATAACCTTAAGATATTTGAAAAAAATCACATAAAACACACACACACACACACACACACACACACACACACACACAGATGTCATGTGGAATAATGCTTCCCCCAAGAGCTACATACTTTCTTACAGTTATAGGCATGGGAAACCTTACTTCTAGTTCTCAATCAGGGTTTTGAAGAGATCCTCCCAAACAGTATAGGCTATCATATTGACTGTTGCCTTTGCCCTTGTTTGCCTCCTAGAACTTGAAGACATGATCCTATTACTGAAGACTTATAGAATTCAAGCTGGGTCTAATCTGAAAGCCTTCTCCCTAAAGAGATTTGAATACATTTCATTGTATTCAAAAGTTCTATGTAAGCCACAAAGGCAAAAAAAGTAATCAACAGATATACCCAGCTATAAAGTCTATGAACCATCACAATGGCCAGCCTGGTATAGCATCCCTAATGCTCTATTTTACCTTGAGGGTAACCAACATCTAATTAATTGGGCTTAATAGGAGAGAGTTCACTGATAGGAGGTAATTTATGTAAACACAATAAATCTAGACAATCTGTTTGTGGCTGGAGAGAACATAGACTCTAGAGGAGAACCTATGTCTATAGAATTTGTATCTGTATTATAATATTTATCATTATACCCACAGATAACTGTAGTTGTCAGTATACATCGAAGAAGTTTGTTTTTTTTTTTTTTTTGCATCAGCAGCAGATGCAGATAACTACTAAAATGCAGAGGATGTGTGACTATGGGGTGCCCAGCCCTAATTAGTACATCTGCAGCACAACTACTACACCTGTAGATATGGGCCTTCTTAGAAAAGTGGGGTAGAAAGACTGTAAGAGTCTGAGGTAGTGTTTTCTAGATAAGATAGGGATATGGGACTCATGAAATTTCAACAATATTGTTGCCTAAACAAGACCTGCATATTGATAACACCAGTGAAAATGCAAATGCAGGAGGCAATTTTGCAAGTCCCCACCCCTTGATGAAGAAATCTAGACAATCAGTGGATTTGAGAGAGGGATGATCAGTTTTCTTCAAGGATGAGCTCCCTCATAGGTTGTCCGGTTCCAACTCTGTGATGTCTGTTCTTGATTGTCAACTTGACTATGTCTGGAACTAACTAAAACCCAAGCTTCTGGGTATACCTGTGAGGTATTTTTATTGATCAGATGGCTTGAGGTGGAAAGACTCACCCTAAATCTAGATTATTTTTGAGGTGGGAAGACCCACATTAAAATCTGGGCCACACCTTCTAGCAACAGATGAAATAAAGGACACAGAAGGATTATTTTGCTTTGTCTGTTTGCCCTTACCCTCACTGGCAGTTTCATTCCTTCACTGGTATCAGAACCTATTTATTTGGGATTACAACATATACTGAAGACCAAATAAAACATGTAGCCTTGTAGACTAAACAACTATGGATTCCTGGACTTTCTGTTAGGATACAGTCATTGTCAGAATAGTCAGACCACAGCTGGTAAGTCATTCTAGTAAATCCTGTGTGTGTGTGATACAAACCCTAAACACGTGTACACATGAGCAACACTAAATGGACTCAGTAAGTTATATGACATACATCTGTATGCATGTTTATGTGCATAACAGTAACAAAGATAATGAAGTGATAAAATTTAGAGAGAGTGGGGGAAATGGGAGGAGTTCTAAGGTTGAGAGTAAGAGTGGAAATGATGTAAATTTAGTAATCATCTATGGCATTCTCAGAAAAGTTAAATAAAAAATAATCAAATGTTTTAGTATAACTCTGAATTGCCAACTTATCTTGTAAATCTGACAATATGGGGTATACATGTTTAATACTGAGAGGATCCTTGGTTATCTGTAGAAAGGGGTTCATATCCAAAGCTGTGTAGCATTTGGTTCCAGTGGGGTCTGCTGGAAGCCAGGATGTATGTGGCTGGATGTGTCACTGCTTATTTTAGAAAAGCAACCTTCTAATGTCAAATTGCAGAGGACTCATTTGTACTGGCAGGTATGCAAAGATGGCAGAGGAACAGAATGCATTCACCTGGGAAGATCAGAAACAAAACACTTGAGTTATGGAGAGTGGGTAGGGTTTTCTACACAGAAGGAAGGGAGGAGCTTTCCAACTAAGAGCTACCAATGAAACATGATGCCTGTAATTATTTCACCATGTAGAAAATGCAGGATGTGTGGGAGATGAGTAGGAACCAAGAAACATCAGATTCTAAGCTGTCACTGGACATTTAATGAAAGTTAATTTTGACTGCTTTGTATCTGTGAGAGAAATGTGCAATAACAGCCTGCTCAAAAGATCTAAGACATTATAAACTTCTTTATTATATCCATTTCCTATTCTTCTCCCCTATTTGTTAACTGAGTGCAGCATGTCCCAATCACATCACTCTTGGCAATTTTGTTCAGATATTTCTGTGCAGGGGTGTCTTCCCAGTACATAGTAGGACATTTAGCAGCATCCCTGCCTTCCACACATTAAACACAACATTATGTGGTATAACTCTAGTGCCCTCACCAGTGTCTCCAGATATTGAAAAATATCTCGTAGCAGCAACATTTACCCAAGTTTGAACCACCAAACTAGCAGGAAGTGGGGATGTGTATTTCCTAAGAAGCCTAGTTGGCTGGTTTGTCTATTTATCCATAGATGAATTTATCATGGGAACACTTTTTCACCTCTGGACTATTATATGCATATTTAAACTCGATTGTTTCATATGACTATGCATTTTGAGGTATTGAGACACATCACTGCACTGGAAATTCTCAGATTTGTATTTTTTGGAAATATGCAATGTACTCAATGGAAAAACTGTATCATTGTTTATTGATTTGCTTTATTAGACACTATGCTTATTACTACCTTTCCCTCCCTCTTTCTTTTCTTCCCTCATTCATTCCCTCCACCCATCCTTCCTCCCTGCCTACCTCTCCCTTCCTTTTTTCATCTCCCTATCTATCCCTTCACCTTTCATATTTCAAGTGTTTTTCAATGACTATCATAACATTAATTATTTTATGCAGAGAAGTTGGCACTGGACCATTAGGCAGTCTTTGCAATCCATTCCCTAGTTGACTAAACCATGAACTGGACTCTTTATTTTTCTTTGAGAACTGCTTCTTTTCTGTTGAAAACAATCCTAAGAGGAAAGGGGGAGGGGAGAGGCAAGGAAGAGAGGGTTGAGGAGGATGGAGCCAGCATGCAGAAAACAAAAAAAGGATTTACCAGCTATTCCACTGGTGAAACTACAGCTGAGCATTAGTTCAGACGGAGCCTTGAATAGCACAACAGGGGACTTCAGATGTCAAAGGACACATCCCAGCACACCAAGAGCGATGGAGAAGGATGAAACCTCCCAGTTTGTTCCCAAGGCATCTCAAGACTTTGACACCCCACTCTGATTTGACTGGAAGCCAAAACTAACTGCTTCCCCTAGCCCTCTTGCCAAATAACTCTGTCCCTTTAATGCCTGCTTAAGTCAAGTATCTGAGATACGTTTTATGCTCTGAAAAATAAATCATATCCTTTCAACAGGCTAGACTCTTCCCAGGGGAAATAAATCGACAACCTTCCACCCATTTTGCAGATGCACATCAGCAGTGTTCAGTATCTGACAGCCTTCTCTCTAGCATATGCCCACAAGGACAAGGGCCAGGGCTTTAGGAGTGTATCAGCTGTGAGAAGCTAGACCCAAAGGTTCTTGTTTTTTTGATGAGCAGGAAATATTTCCAAATAGCAACTCCTGAACAGGCTTCCAGATGTGCTTGTTCTATGTCAACATTTTAACCTCTTTTTCTCCCGACTCATCCCCTTGGTACCCCAACCCCAGTCTCCTGTAAACTTAACCATGCCTTAGGTACTCCATCTATCTGATACATACTGTTCCATGGAACAAGCCTATGATGCCTTGAGAGCAAGAGGGCATCTAAGGTTGTTTGTGCTTCTCAGTTTGCACAGTGCTGTCTTCTGTGTATCACAGTAAATCATAAAGCCTGCTCATACTTGAAAAGGGGAGAAATAACTGGAGGAGCTACAAAGTCAGATTGCAAAGAAACCTAGGTTCAGGGAGCACATTGTTGAAACTGTTTTAATAAAGAATCCATCTTGTGCAAATGTCATACATTTAAAGTGTATGTGTTTTGTGACCAACAATTCCATTTTCTATGTCTAAGGGAAACTATAAATAAGAATGAAGAAGCATGTGATAAAACACCCATTGCAAACAAAGTAACTATGGAGACAAATCAGCAAACTTAATATCTTAATAATACAGATTCAGGCATACTGCAGATAGTCATGCTACAGACTACTATGCCATACTTTTAAAATGAGCTATTACTATGTACCAGCATGTTCATATCTTCTGTGATGAAATAAGCAATTTATAAATCAGTACACATGTAAGGAAAAAAGTGTAAGTGTATGTATTCTGTTGGTAAACTTATCTATATGTAAATATAAAGATATAGATCCAGGTACATGAGCTTCTATAGTAAGTGTAAAACCATGGTTAACACTAGGCTAGTGGTTCTCAGGAGGGAATGATATTACCACCAAATGACATTCTGCAATTTCTGGGAAGATTTTTGCTGTGGCACAACTCCAGGAATGTGGGGCACTGCTGCTGGGATCTAATGCATTGAGATTGGGCATCTGACTAAACATCTTATGGTGTAGGGAAAAGCAAGGTACCACTAAGCAGCCTAATTATTAGTTGTGCCAAAGTTGAGAAGGCCTCCTTTTATTTATGGGATGCTCTGAAATCCAGGCATCTAGAGTATACATTGGACAATTTTGCTAATATATCTAACAGATAATCTCCATTTGACCTGCATAAAACAGACTTTTCAGGAGTATGCACTCAGGCTTGACGCTCCCTCACATACCAGTCTTGTACTTGTCAGAACTCGGTAACTGTCTCCTGAGAAGTCATTTGACTCACTTCTTCCATCCACTCCAGGAACAAACCTGTCAGCTCTACCTTTAAACCATGACCTGGGCTGACTTTTTACAACTTTTGCCCTTTTGTTATCACCAGAATCATGTCACCTTCATATCGACTCTAAAACCACAGGAAGAGGGTAAGGAGGGTGAAAGAGGCCAAAATCATGTGGCCTGTAAAGTGGGCTGTGGAAAGAATGAATTGGGTTCAGGGAAATATAGCATCCAAGAGAGTGTCAGCAGGAACAGTGTGGAAACCCCCCTCCATTTTGACAGTAGGAGAAAATGTGAAATTAGAAGAATGAAAAGCTTTCCTCGGGAAGGCAGCCAATTGATTTTTCAGGGAGCCTATCCAAGCTGTTTTTGCTTGTGATAATCAGACATTGTGAATTGGATTTAGTCAGAGGGTACAGTAGCTCATTGTCAGGGTGGCTCCATGGTCCATAGTTTGCTATGGCAACACGGAGACTGCCTGGTGCTTTTGAGGAGAGAGAATAGATTTAGACCAAGGGACACATTTAGGTTGGGTTGGGGTTTTTGTTCTCAGTCATGTATGGAATGAAGTGAAAGTCTGGTGAAGTTTGATGATCCTTAGAGTCCAAGTCAGAAGTTAGTTCCTACTCTGTTAGATCTGGGAAAACATCTGAAGAGTTCCCTTCTTTGCCTGCAAATTGGGTTTTCTAGTCTTGGCTGTAAGACCTTGCTTCTACTGCCATCCCTGTTGGAGGCTTCATCTTACGTGCTCATACTAGGTAGGGCCTAGAACTGGGTACTGCCATGGGAAGACTTAGACGACAATAGGATATCATGTTGTAACTGAGAGAACAAGAATATTGCCTCCTGCCTCAGCATCACTCACCTTCACACTACTCAGCAAGTAACCTATCATCACATTGTTTAGTTTCTAGAATTCCAACACATCAACTCTATTTTACTACCCACAATCACCAAAAGATTATTTCATTAGACATCTCAGAGAAAATAAAATTCCCCATGTTCATGACATTGTGCCCTCCAACTTGCGGTAATTCTATTTCTCTATTACACTCTTGGATTCTCACTCAACTGTATGGCTGCTTCATTAGAGCAGTGATCTTATTTCTGTTAAGAGCTCCATGACTAACTCCTAGGTTTATGCCTGGCGCATTGTAAATTCCACTGCCCATAATTGCTGAATGGTCAAATGAAATTTGATGGTTTAATGAAATGAAATAAGCCATTAATTTAATATAATGCAAAGTACACAATAAGCTCTCAATAAAAAGTAGATTCTATCCATAGCATGGATATTCCCTTCAGCAATCTGGATCTTTTCCATCCTCACACAAATCATTCATCACACTTATTTTAAGTTTTACTTTTACATGTCCTGTTGGGTTCATGGCATGAAGTTCTTTGTTTTGCAGTATGTAATTAGTGGCTTTTGGTTTTTTCACCCAGTTGTGTAAGCATAAATACAGTACATTTTTAGAACTCTCAGAAAGAAATGTTGTGCCCATTAGCAATCACTTCCATAGTCCTGACTGTAGACATTACACTGTATAGATTTTACCTACATTGGATATTTATTTATTTTTGTATGTGCATGATGTACACCTATAAGTGTACATGTGGGAGGGTATGTGTATATATTTGTATGTGAAAGTACTGAGGCTCAAGGGGCATGTTAGGTGTCCTGCTCTATCACGCTTTACCTTATTCCATTGAGAGTGTGTCTCTCCCTGATGCTCACTATTTTGCAGATAGGCTGCCTGGCCAGAACCAGTGTTGTTCCTGTCTACACTCATGTGTAGCCCTAACCAGCTTTTATGTGGGTGCTGGCAATCTGAATTCAGGTCCTTGTGGTTGAGTAGTAGGCACTCTTACTATTGAGTTATTTCCCTAGCCCCTCTGTTGTAATTTAAGATAAGTAGTTCCCAAGAGAAAGATGCCAGGGAAGGGGATCATAAAAGGGTAAAGGGAAGGGAGGGAGACAGTAACAGCAGGAAAGGGGAGAAGGGGAGAGAGAGAAAGGGAGGGAGATGCACAGACAGAGAGAAGGAGAGAGAGAGAGAGAGAGAGAGAGAGAGAGAGAGAGAGGGATGGGAGGTGGGCAGAGTTCTTTTAAAAGGGAACATAGTGAACGTCCACAGGTGGTGCCCTTAGTAGCTGCAGCTGAGGGCATACCCTGTCAAAACCCCAAGGACAGGCCAGTACAGATGCCTGAATACTTAATGACATCCTCTGTCTACTAGATGTTTTATACAAATAAAATGCTGAAATATGTGCACTTTTATATCTGAATTATTTTGTTTATAATGTTATCAACATTCATTTATGTTAAAGAATGTATCAGTAAATCAGTTGTTTTTATAATGGGAAAATATTACAGTATATGAAAAAACATGTCTATACAAAGCTTGCACACTGATGTTTACACATCTCATTATTCATAATAACTGAAAGTGAAAAGACCCAGTGGTTACCAAATAATGAACAGACTATTTACAGAAGTCTGAGCTCCTTGAGGATAAGAGCTATGTCTTCTAAAAATTGCTGTGCATTATTGCTGGGTGGATGTGTTTGTGCAAGAGCATGCCTCACACAGTGCATATGTGGCAGGCAGAAAACACTTTTGTGAAATCAGTTCTCTCCTTCCACATTTACTTGGGTTCCTGAGATCTAGCTTAGCTTATCAAGATTGTGCAGCAATACTCCTTTACCCTATGAGCCATCTTGATGGGCTAGAACAACAATTATTATTTAAAATATATTTATGCATAATGGGCTTAGTTTAATACTTGCTTGATGAATTAATGAATGAATGGCCACTCCTAGAATAAGATGCATTTTTTTTTAAACAAAAACTCAGTCATTTGATTTTACCAGTAAAGAATTGGGAGCCAGATGCTTGGGTGAAAGTCTGGTAGCTCAGGGAAGTAGAGAAAGCACCCAGCTGATCTTTCAACTCCACCAGTGTCCCAGAAGCCTCTCCTCCCTGCTATTGTCTCAAACAAATCTCGTCAAACTCAATGCCCCTCCCTCTACTTCCTTTGTGTCTCTCTATCTGTCCTCTGGACTCCCTCTTATTCTCTATGACTTTTTCTTAATGAGCCTATGTTCACTTCTTGTCAACTGCTTGCTTGTTCTCCTTCTTGATTCAAGGTTGACTTTATTTAATCCTGTTTACAATATTCAATCAAAAGCTCTTGGATTAAAGGTGTGTGCTATAGCTGAGCCACCCCATAACTAGAGACAGATTTATCCAACAAATAATGCAATTTTAGGGTTCACAGTGTCATCAATACCCTGCAACATATGCAAGAACTGATCATTGCATCATGTCATGAGAGAAATGGTGATATAAAGGATGGTGGAAATTTCTGCTTGATTGGATTTGGTTAGGGTTCTGATATTTTTTCTAGACCACAGTTCAGTTATTAACAAAATGCATCTGACAGTGATAGTTAAAATGAGATTGGGAAGCGATTATGCATAACTTATTCTAATATATAGCTTAGCTCATTGTGACTGCCTTTGCCAGACCTATCACGCACAGCCTTACAACTAGCAGCAAGTAGGCAATTAAGTTACAGACCAGTAGCTGAGAGCAAAGTGTCAACTGTTTAAGGAGTTTATCAAGTGAATTTCTAGTCCTTTAGGATCTAAAGGTACATTTGTTCTCTTGTATATTATTGAATTAGTTATATAATGTTCTAAGTCTCCCAAAAAAGAGACTGAGGTTAAGGCTTATATGCTTTAGGGTCATAATGCTCACTCCTGCCTCCTTAATGTCAATAAAAGTCAACAAATTACAAGTTTGCAAAGGTAATATGGTATCTTTATTGTTGTGACTTCAGGGAGAAGCATAATGGTGTCTCATTAATGTTTCAAAGAATACAAAATAAATATATAATATTTGATATAAAAGGATCCTATAGGGACACCATAAACTTGAGAACCCAATGCTGCATAGACCTCACCTCCAACACCATCACCACTTAGTAGGGTAGGGGCCCTTGAAGGAGGAACTAATTTTCTTCCTAGCTCAACTTCCTCAAGAAAGGTAAAATCTTGTGAAGACTGACCCTCTTTCACTGCAAGACTACTCAGTGGACTATTTGCTTAGGCTCTGTGTAACCAGCTTGATGCAGGAGAAAGTGGAGTCACTGGCAGTTGAATGTTTAACCCACAGCAATTTGGTTGAGGAACAAAAGCAGGTCATTTGTGGTGGGGACAGAGACAGTCATTTTAAGCAATATTTCTCAACTAAAAAAATAAAATAAATAAATAGCTAGCCTGTGTGGCTAAGCCCTAGAGAAAGTAACCTCAAAACCATATGGCTTATGGGAACAAAGAGACTAATTTCATCTGTAAAATGATAGGCTTGCCTGAGATAATAATCACCCTCATCTCTCCCAGCTCTTACCAGTCTGTGGCTTTTTCAAGAAATCCTACTGATGGAGATGTGGAAAGTCAAGGCACTTAGGGTCCAGGAGAGCTGTGGGAGGTCCAGGCACTGCCCCTGGGTGTCTGCTGTAGAATTCTGACATTTCTTTTCTTTTTCAGCTGCATGGTGCCAACTTCCCTCTCCTTACCAGTGAAGGACCCTTCTCTGCTCACACTTGATCATATATGTCACATGGAGATGAGGCTGCACAGGCAGTGTTCTGTATATTTTCTTCTCCATGCTTATAAGCATCTTATAGAGTTCAGCATTTCTCTATTGAACTTTGAGCTTGTGCAATCAACAGGATATGTATTACTGCTACTTCCTCACTGTCCTCTTTACCATTAACCTGCTCCTGTCATGCTCTAATCTCTGTATTCCAATAAAAGTTTCCTTGATAAGGTCACAATACTAAAGATGTCTTGCCCCCAAGTCAGCACCACTGCCACTGCCATCCCCTTCAAAGTCATCATCATCATGAAAAACAGGCATACTGGCCAAAAATTCAAAATATAGATGAAACGCTGAATCCTACTTTGGGTATTGTAGAAGCCAGAGTGGGTTATTTAATGCCAAGCTTGTGAGTCTTATTCTTGAGGTTCCTGCTTCCACTGTCAGTCACATCTACTTTCTTGCTCTCAGGACTTCAGGTCTGCTTACTCTGTTTACCATGTTTTCCTTCTTCCTATTTAGAAGAACAGCCTTTTCTTGTCCAACTTGGACCTTGTTATGCATTTTTTCTCTTTTTAATTTAAATTAGAAACAATCTTGTTTTACAGGTCAATCCTGGTTCCCTCTACCCCCATCAACCCCACTGAACCCCCATCCCATCCTCTTTCTGCTCCCCAGGGAGGGTTAGGCCTTGCATGGGGAATCTTCAAAAACTGCCATATCATTTGGAACAGGGCCTAGGCCCTCCCCTGTGTTTTTAGGCTGAGAGAGTATTCCTCTAGGGGGAAGGGGTTCCCAAAGTTCATTATTTTACTAGGGATAAATATTGATCCACTACCAGAGGCCCTATAGATTGCCCAAGCCTCCTAAATGACACCCACATTCATAAGGTCTGGATCAGTCCTATGCTGGATTCCCAGTTATCAGTCTGGATTCCATGAGCTCTCCCTTGTAAAGGTCAGCTGTGTCTGTGGGTTTCTCCAGCCTGCAATTGAACTTTGCTCACCACTCCTCCCTCTCTGCAACTGGATTCTAGGAGTTCAGCTCAGTGTTTAGCTGTGGGTGTCTGCTTCTATTTCCATCAGCTCCTGGATGAAGGAAGGCTCTAGGACAGAATATAAGGTAGTCATCAATTGCATTATCAGAGAAGGGGATTTAAGGTAGCCTTTCCACTGTTGCTTAGATTGTTAGTTGGGGTCATCCTTGTAGATTTCTGGACATTTCCCTGGTGTCAGATTTCTCTTTAAACCTAAAATGGATCTCTCTATTATGGAATTTCTTTTCTTCCTCTCCTCTATTCTTCACCTGACTAAATCTTCCTGCTCCCTTATGTACTCCTCTCCCCTCCTCTAATCCCTTCTCTTTCTCCTAAACCCATCTCCCCTACCACCAAGTTCCCAATTACCTCAGGAGATCTTGTCCCTTTCTACTTCTCCAGGGGACCGTGTATGTCTCTCTTAGGGTACTCCTTGTTTCCTAGCTTCTCTGGTGGTATGGATTGTGGGCTGGTAATCCTTTGCTCTATGTCTAAAATCCATATATGAATGAGTACATACCTTGTTTGTCTTTTTGTGACTGGGTTACCTCGCTCAGGATGGATTCTTCTAGTTCTAACCATTTGCCTTCAAATTTCAAGATTCCATTGTTTTTGTTTTTGTTTTCTGCTGAGTAGTACTCCATTGTGTAAATGCACCATGTATTCTTTTTCCATTCTTCAGATGAGGGACAGCTTCCAGGTTATGGCTATTACAAATAATGCTTCTATGAACATAGTTGAACAGATGTCTTTGTTGTATGGATGTGCATCCTTTGGGCATATGCCTAAGAGTGGAATTGCTAGATCTTGTGGTAGACTGATTTCCATTTTCCTGAGGAACTGCCATACTGATTTCCAAAGTGGCTATATGAGTTGGCATTCCCACCAGCAGTGGAGGAGTGTTCCCCTTTCTCCACATCCTCTCCAGCATAAACTGTCATTGGTGTTTTTGATTTCAGACATTCTGACAGGAGTAAGATGGTATCTCAGAGTTGTTTTGATTTGCATTTCCCTGATGACTAAGGATGTTGAGCACTTTCTTATGTGTCTGTCAGTCATTTTAGCTTCCTTTATTGATAATTCTCTATTTAGTTCTGTACCCCCACTTTTTAATTGGATTATTTGATGTTTCTGTGACTTGTTTCTTGAGTTCTATGCATATTTTGGAAATCAGCCATCTGTTAGACTTTGAGTTAGTGAATATCTTTTCCCAAACTGTGGCTGTCATTTTGTTTTGTTGACTGTGTCCTTTGCCTTACAGAAGCTTCTCAGTTTCAGGAGGTCCCATTTACTAATTGTTGATTTCAGTGTCTGTGCTACTGGTGTAATGTTCAGGGAGTGGTATCCTGTACCAATTTGTATGAGGGTATCTCCTACTTTCTCTTCTAAGAGACTCAGTGTGGCTGGATTTATGTTGAGGTCTTTGATCTATTTGGACTTAAGTTTTATGCATGGTGATAGAAATGGATATATCTGCAGTCTTCTACATGTCAGCATCCAGTTATGCCAACACCATTTGTTGAAGAGGCTTTCTCTTTTGCATTGTAGAGTTTTAGCTTCTTTGTCAAAAATCAGGTGTTCATAGGTTTGTTGCTTTCAATTTGATTCCATTGATCGAACTGTCTATTTTTGTGTCCATACAAAGCTGTTTTCAAGACTATGGCTATATATTAGAGCTTGAAATCAGGGATGGTGATGCCTCTGGAAGTTCTTTTACTATACAGGGTTGTTTTGGCTAACCTGGGTCTTTTGTTTTTCCATATAAAGTTGAGTATTATTCTTATAAGGTCTGTGAAAAATTGTGCTGGATTTTGATGGGGATTGCATTGAATCTGTAGATTGCTTTTGGCAAGATTGCCATTTTTACTATGTTGATCCTACCTATCCAAGAACATAGTTGATCTTTCCATTGTCTGGTATCTTCTTTAATTTCTTTCTTTAAAGACTCAAAGTTCTTACAATGCATGCCTTTCACGTTTTTGGTTAGCATTACCCCAAAATATTTTATGTTGTTTGTGGCTATTGTAAAGGTTTCTGATATGTTCCTCAGCCCATTTATTGTCTGTATATAGTAGGACTCCTTATTTTTTGAGTTAATCTTCTATCCTGCCACTTTGATAAAGGTGTTTATTACCTCTAGGAATTCCCTGGTAGAATTTTTCTGGGTCACTTATGTAAACTATCATGTCATCTGCAAATAGTGAAAGTTTACCTCTTCTTTTCCAATTTGTATCCCCCTGATCTCTTTTTGTAATCTTACTGCTCTACCTAGAACTTCAAGTACAATATTGAAGATATATGAAGAGAGTGGACAACTCTGCCTTATTCCTGATTTTAGAAGAAGCATGTTGAGTTTCTCTCCATTTAGTTTGAAATTAGCTGTTGGTTTGCTGTATATTGCCTTTATTATGTTTAGGTTTGTTCCTGTTATTCCTGGGCTCTTTAAGACATTTATCATGAGGGGGTATTAATTTTTGTCACAGGCTTTTTGACAAAAAGCATCTAGTAAGATGATCATTTGGTTTTTCTTTTTCAGATTGTTTATGTGGTGGATTACATTAATGGATTTTCATATTTTGAACTATCCCTGCATCCCTGGGATGAAGCCTACTTGATCATCATGGATAATTTATCTGATGTGCTCTTGGATTTGATTTGCTAGTATTTTATTATTTTTATTTTTGCATGTTCATGAGGCATATTGATCTGTAGTTCTCTTTCTTAGTTGTGTCTTTGTGTGGCTTGAGTACCAAGGTAATTGTAGCTTTGTAAAAAGAGTTTGGCAATAACCCTTCTGTTTCATTGTGTGGAATACTTTGAGGAGAGTTGGTGTAAATTTCTGATAGATTTATGCACTGAAACTGTCTGGCCCTGGGCTTTTTTTTGTTGGGAGACTTTTGATGACTGTTTCTATTTCATTAGGGGCTATAGGTCTATTTAAATTGCTTATCTGTTCTTGATTTAATTTTGGTCAGTGATATCTATCCAGAAAATTTCCCATTTCCTTTAAATTTCTTAATTTTGTGGAGTGAGTATTTTCAAAGCATGACCTGATGATTATCTGTTGTTAGTATGACACCTTTTCATTTCTGATTTTGTTAATTTGTGTGTTCTCTGCCTTTTGATAAGTTTGGATAAGAGTTTGTCTATCTTGTTGATTTTCTAGAATAACCAACTATTTGTTTTGTTGATTCTTTGTATTGCTTTCCTAGTTTCTATTTTATTAATTTCAGCCCTCAATTTGATTATTTCCTGGCATCTACTCCTCCTGGGTGTGTTTGCTTCTTTTTTTCTAGAGCTTTCAATTGTTCTGTCAATTCTCTAGTTTGACTATTCTCCAGTTTCTTCATGGGGGCACTTAGAACTTTCCTCTCAGCTTTGCTTTCAAAGTGTTCTATAAGTGTGAGTATGTTTTGTCTTCATTCTCATTGAATTCTCGAAAGTCATTAATTTCTTGTGTGAGTTAGAAGGCTAACTCCGTTAATTTGATACTGGGGGACATATAAAACATCTGCATTTATAACTGCAGAAACTTGGGCAACACAATTAAAGATGGTCTTTGGAAAGCTTAGGAACTGTCGGTGGACATTATGGGGGTGTTTTTCACATTTCTCGATGAGGAATGTCTTGTAATTGGGCTTTAGCAGCTGCATGAGGAAATCCTATGGCTAAGGCTTACACACTTTGGGGAGTATTGCATTTAGTACTAAGTGCTAGTACTTAAATCTCAATGGTGAGACACTGTTGTCTGTAATCAGAACTCCAAAAATGCCAATTGAACACTTTGGTTTATATATGGAAGACCATCTTTTGTCGGTCTTCAGTGAGAAATCCTACAGTGAGAACTGGTAGTACTGTTAGGAACTACCAGGTGCAACCACAGCTATCTCTCCCCCCACCCTCTGAAGGGCTTCTGGCAGTTTATGGAACCAGGATTAGAGTCATCTTCATTTTTGCCACCTCCCAGACTCCTGACAATTTTCTTTTTAAAAGACTTTTATAAGGAGAGAACAAATAGTCTGGAATATTTTTCAGAATCCAAGCTTCCTCAGAGCATAAAGGTATATGGGCTGAGAAAGAGGATAGATAACTGATATAAACTCTTCAGGTTAAAATGTGGTAAAATAGTAGCCTTATTTTGAAGCCTGTTTTCAATATGATTCTCAGTAATACTTAAGTAAGAAATTGCAGCTTGGGACAGAACCTGTGTGGAAAAATCCTGGTGCCAATGTAGAAAGTGACTCCAAAGTCAAAGCATTCCTGTGAGCCCCAACACATGGAGCCCATGATTTATTTTAGTTTTTGCTTATTTTTTTCAACCCCTTTTTCCAAGAATGTCTTTTGGACCAGATGCCCCTGCGGCTCAGATGCTTGGAAATGCCTTTTACTATAAAGTCAGCTACTCCTCAGGCATCCCTGCCAAACTTCTTGTTGTGCATAGCCACACCCTGCTCTTCCAACTTGCATTGTCCTATGTGTCACTCCACCATGACCTAGCACAGGCTATCACCATCTTCTTTTTTAATGTCCATTGCCTTTTTTCTTCCTTTAACTATGATGTTTAGTTAGTGGATGTCTCTGAATTTCCTTCTAACTGTATGTTCTTCTACTGGGATCATTATATACAAAAAGTACCTTGTAATAAATAGTGACAATGACAATTCTTGACTGTTTAAACCTTAGATTCTTCAAAGTAATTTTCTAGTATATTACTAATTTGATCCAGTTTGGGTTTTCTTGGGGGGGGAGGCAGAGGCTTTAAGGATTCAAGTAATCACATTTTATTTCCATAAAGTTAAATGATAGTAAGTCTAATTTAATTTGTAAAACCTTAGCTACATAATTTCTCTTGAAAGTTTAATTTAACTGCAGGCTATGACCAAAGGTTGCTAGGAAGATTAAATAATACAAGCTGTGTGCTTTATCTATCTAATAGTAGGATAAGTCTTAGTACTTTTTACCTGAGTAAGAGCAGGTGTTTAGTACATGAGTGAATACATACCATGTTTAGACAGGTGAGAGGGTTCAGTGGACAAAGGAGCTTGCTGCCAATCCTGATAATCTAAGTTGAATCCACCAGATGGGACTTCTACACCTGTGCTGTGGCAAATGTACCCCAGTACCTCAATAAATGTAATTTTTATTATTAAGTAAAAGAGTAGGTGTTGTTAGGAAGGAAAGTAGTGTAAGCTTTATATAAAGCTGGTCACATGGTGGATCGAATATGAAGGGTTTGAAGAACAGTCTATTTTGAAAAATCTTTTCTGTTTGTATGGGAAATAGTTATTTTTTGTCATCAGATGAGTCGAGCCTATGTGGTAACTTTACCTATTCAGTTCACTAAGGTGCAGATGTAGCAACCTGAATATCAGATAGGGGAAACAAAGAGAAAAGTGCAGGGCAGGCTCAGCAAGAGGTCAGCTCAAGGATAAAAGGAAGGTTTTATTACTGAAAAGGTAATCCTGAGTCAGATGGTGCCCTGAATGCAATCCTAAACTTAGCATTTTTTCTTTAGATAATAGAAAGTCTTATCTGAAAGGGTAAAAAAATAGAGAATCTTGTACAGTGGATTCCACATTTTATATGAAAACCTCTTCCTTAATAAATGACAGGTGAAGAGATTCACAGACTAGCAGATTCAGGGGCATTTGCCTTAGGTAACTCTTTCCCCACTTCCTCTGAATGACTCCAGGAAAGATACATTTTAGTGGAGATACTCCTTTTTTTCCATTCACACAGATGTAGATTGTCAGTGTTTAACTCAAATATCAAAACCTGGCACCAACAGGCAGTGGCAATGCTGCAAAGAGAAGAGACCAGAGTGGAAGATTCCATGGTGTTTATTATGTTGGAAACATTTTCATCTAGAGTTTGGTCCTAACAGAAACAGGACTTGGTTCACAGTGACAAACCCATAAAGAACTCAGGAACATCAGTGTGAGAGATGTGATGAGAAGTATTGACAGTGATGTGCCCCCAGGGTGTGGCTACTAGAGCATTAGAAAAAGTATTTAGGAAGTCACGCTATGATATGGATGGCTAGGCAAGCAAAGACCTAAAGGATAAGGATGTAACAATGGGCAGAGAGGGCAAGAATTATTCATAGAGGAAGAACCTAAACAGACCTGTAGAGATGAGAATCATCACAGTGCACACGGAAGACAGCATCTAATATCTGTTTTAGTAGGGAATGAGGAAAGCTGACGATGGGCATGTTGGGCATGAGGAACTGGGCCTTACGTTCTATCCAGAAACTTCCACTTTATCCTGGAATTCTTTAAGGGCTCAGAGCACTTGAGTGATGTGTTCTATTCTTGTGGTTGCATGAAAGAGAGAAACAAGATGATGAGTGAGACTAGATGGAAGCTGTGACAGTAATCTATACAGGAATGGGGGCAGAAGTAAAGGAAGAACACTGAGGAGGGGCGTGAATGTAGGGTCTGCTTAACATAAATCCAGCCACACTGAACTTATTAGAAGATAAAGTAGGTGGTACCCTAGATCAAATTGATACAGAAGACAGCTTCCTAAACATAACACCAGTAGCACAGACACTGAGATCGACAATTAATAAATGGGACCTCCTGAAACTGAGAAGCTTCTGTAAGGCAAAGGATACAGTCAACAAAACAAAATGGCAGCCCACAGAATGGAAAAAGATATTCACTAATCCAACATCTGACAGATGGCTGATTTCCAAAATATACAAAGAACTCAAGATGCAAGTCACGAAAACATCAAATAATCCAATTAAAAAGTGGGGGTACAGAACTAAATAGAGAATTATCAATAAAGGAAGCTAAAATGACTGACAGACACATAAGAAAGTGCTCAACATCCTTAGTCATCAGAGAAATGCAAATCAAAACAACTCTGAGATACCATCTTACTCCTGTCAGAATGGCTGAAATCAAAAACACCAATGACAGTTTATGCTGGAGAGGATGTGGAGAAAGGGGAACACTCCTCCACTGCTGGTGGGAATGTCAACTCATATAGAATGGCATTTCCTCAGGAAAATGGAAATTAGTCTACCACAAGATCTAGCTATTCCACTCTTAGGCATATGCTCAAAGGATGCACATTCATACAACAAGGACATCTGTTGTAACCATGTTCATAGCAGCATTGTTTGTAATAGCCAGAACCTGGAAGCAACTTAGATGCCTCTCAACTGAAGAATGTATGGAGAAAAATGTGGTACATTTACACAATGGAGTACTACTCATCAGGAAAATAAACAAACAAACACAAAACCAATGGAATCTTGAAATTCGCAGGAAAATGAATGGAACTAGAAGAATCCATGCTGAGTGAGGTAACCCAGTCACAAAAAGACAAACAGGGTATGTACTCACTCATATATGGATTTTAGACATAGAACAAAGCATTACCAGCCTAAAAGTACACTGCCAGAGAAGCTAGGAAACAAGGAGGAGACTAAGAGAGACATGCATGGTTCCCTGGAGAATGGGAATGGGACAAGATCTCCTGAGCTAATTGGGAGCATGGGGGAGGGGAGAGAGGGCTAGAATAAAGAGAAGGGGAGAAGAGGAGGGAGAGGAGGACATGAGAGAGCAGGAAGATCTAGTCAGGGGAAGAATAGAGTAGAGCAAGAAAAGAGATACCTTAATAGAGGGAGCCATTATAAGTTTAAAGAGAATTCTGGCACTAGGGAAATGTCCAGAGATCTACAAGTTTGACCCCAACTAACAATCTAACCAGTAGTTGAGCAGTTACCTTAAATGCCCCTCTCTTTTAATGAGAATGATGACTACCTTATATTCTGTCCTAGAGCCTTCATCCAGTAGCTGATGGAAGCAGAAGCAGACACCCACAGCTAAACACTGAGCTGAACTCCTGGAATCCAGTTCAGAGAGGGAGGAGTGATGAGCAAAGGGGTAAAGACCAGGCTGGAGAAACCCACAGAAACAGCTGACCTGAACTAGGCCTTGCTGATGGAGTCCAGACTGATATCTGGGAAACCAGCATAGGACTGTTCCATACCCCCTGAATGACTATGTTTGGGCAATCTGTGGAGCCTCTGATAGTGGATCAGTATTTTTTCCTAGTACAGGAATGGACTTTGGGAGCCCACTCCACACACAGCAATACTCTCTCAGCCTAGCCACATGGGGGAGGGGCTAGGCCATGCTCCAAATGATATGACAGACAGAAGATTCCCCATGGAAGGCCTCATCCTCCCTGGTGAGCAGAAAGGGGTTGAAATAGGGGATTGGTGGGGGGCGGGGGAGAGGGAACTAGGATTGACATGTAAAAGAAGCTTATTTTTAATTTAAAATTGATCTAATTACAATTATAAAATTAAAAAAGAGTAGTGTCTGAGGGAGTTGGACATAGATTGAATGAGGAAGTAAGACAAGTGAGTGTTTATTCATGAAGGCCCATGGGTGATGCCATAAGTCTCTGAGTGAAGGAACACAGAAGAAAGGTCAGTGTTAGTCTTTAGAAAGTATGGACATGGGTGCCTTGAAGTGTGGAGTCCTCATCTTCCCCACTACACTAATTTCTTTTGGTTTCACTTTGGTTAAATCATTTAGTTCTTAGTTCATCTCATTTTATTGAGGCAAAATATCTAATTTTCATTGAAGATTTACAAAGGAATTCCAAGTGCTGCCCTTATCAAATTCTTTTCATTAGCATCTTTACATTAACTACTAGGAAACAAAAACGGTACCTCTCTCTTAAATTCCTCTTCATCAAGCAAGATTCTGTTGGTTATCTTGTCATTCCTGTAAGACTGGTCCTTGGCTTTATTAATATTTAGTTTGTTAATATTGCTTGTCAATTTTACATGATGGAGAATCATATAGAAGACACCCATTCCTATAACTGAGTAAAAAGGAGAAAACAAGCCACTCTGTGGACATGATGTGACCATGTGCCTCATTCCCCTCCTACCATACTTCCCCACTGTGATGGACCATATCCCCTTAAGCCCTAAGTTGAAATCAGCCTTCCTCCCCTTAACTTCCTTTTTGAGAAACTCAAATGATACAAGCTTCACAGTCCTCCAGACAAGATATTGTTTTCTGTTCATGTTGTGTATCAAAGTGACAGGTTACACTGAGGAGGTCCCAGAAGTGGGTTTTTATTCAAATATAAGGCATGAATGAATAAATAAAACAAAGATGATTTGGGTAGAGAAACAAAGGTGATTTGGAAATTTACACAGGCTTTTGAAATGATCAATATTTTCTTGTATTTCATATTGAACTTTTGAAGATTTTGAAATGAATTTTGCTTTTAAATATTAAGGTTTTTTCCTTTGCCAAGATAATGATAAATAGCTTTCCTATCTCAATGAAAGACATATGTTTTGGAGATTCCTTTTTTTGTTTTGTTTTATTTCATTATTCCTCCAGTAGCAGGACAGTGCCAGCAACAAACTGAAACCTCAGCCCACATTCACTACCAGGAAGCCATGAAACAAACAAATCCCCAAGGTTCTCCCTACATGTGTTTTTGGGACATAAGTGACTTGGATATGGCAGATACTGCTTTTGCTATGCACTGTGGACCAGCATATTTTTAACTTGGCTTCTGGGGTTGGTGAAGGGCGGTTTCTTGTCTTTCTCTAATAAAATGCAGATGGTTCTCCCAGAACTCTCCAACTTCCAAAGATGTATTTTAATATGAACTTCTTCTTTGAGGGTAAGAATATATTTATAGTGAAGTCTTCTTGAGCATTATCTTTGTCCTTCCTTCTAAAAAGCTTTCTAGATAGTTTGACACAGCAAGTTTAGTAAGCACGTATTACGTAAGTGTTATCAGAAGACATGAATAGTAGGCTTGGTCTGGGGTTAATCCTAACATAGCAGCCATCCCTTGGAATGACTATATATACTGGGTAACAGCATAGAATAAATGTCTTTAGGTCAAAAGAGGATTAGGGTCTGGATTCTACTCCTAGTTATATGTAGGTACATTTGGCTCATTCTACAAAATTGCCTTTACCCCCACATTTAGAATAGAGGTTGACAATTAGGAATCCCAGTGTGATCCTTGAGTGCATCATCTTTTACCTATGTGACTTTTGGACATTTACTCATAATTTCTTAATCCCTCATTAGCATAAGTAAGTTGACACACTGTCATCTGTTTGTATCAGGAATTGTGACACTCTGTGAGCCAAGTTTGTCAGGTGCTAAACCCACTCTAGGTATTACCTATTATTCTTTTATTTTTGTTGCATTGTTTCTTGTGTTGTAAGAGTGTACACTTTTTTTATTCCCTAGGGAAAGGTACTGTAGTCTGGAATTGGAATGGTTATTTAACCTCAGATGCATTGGGTGTTCATGGCAACAGTCTCATCTTCCTGGCAGACAGATTACAGTATACGTGTGTGTGTGTGTGTGTGTGTGTGTGTGTGTGTGTGTGTGTGTGTGTGCGCACATGTGTAACAGATAAAATCACAAATGTGCAAGTATTTTAAGAACTTTCAAATGATCTATAAATATGAGTTTATTAGTTGGAACTCTTTCTACTACAAAAATTCAACTCAAATTAATTTATGTCAAAAGGAGCATTTGGGGTTGTTGTGATATGACTCTAGGAAACCTCAGCCCTATAGGATTATGAACCAGGGTTTTAGAGAATACAAATTCATGGCCATTACTAGTGGAACACACAGTTTATCCCATCAGGCATCCCTAATGCTAATGCCCTTTTCTTGTTCACAATGCCTTCTCCATACAATGGGAAAGGAGTAAATGAGACAAGAAGGGGGAAGATGACAGCAGGAGCCCCAGTTCATGTTCCCTGAGCCTCCTGAACTGTCAAGTAGGGAAAAGTCTCTTAGTAGTCTAGTCTCCAGCATCAGAAACTTCAAGTAGTTCCCTGTATATCCACCTCAGGGAAGGGGTCTGGTTGAATGGCTTTAGTCTGTCTAACCCCTAGTCCATAGTCAGGTTCAAGGGCCTGCATCACTGAGATCTTTTATTCCTCTGACACTACTCTTTCACTTAATAGACCAGAAGAAGTGGGGAAGAGATGGGATTACAATGAGACTAAAAACCAAAACAACAAAAGACAAACCCACAAGCTATCACCATTATTGCTTGTTTCTTTATAGATAACCACAACTTTCCTGTGTGTCTGAAAGCCTAGATTAATTACATCCCAAGCCCCCAAGTCTCTAGCACTTTATGGTGTATAAACTTGTGAAGATATTGGTCATATTAGAAGGTTTCTTGATTTGAGAGAAATCCTGTCAGCACAATATGTTTATCCTCTGAGCATTGACATTTGGGACCAAAAAATTCTTTATTGCGGGGGACTGTCTTGTACATTGTCAGATGTTTACAGCATTCTTGGCTGGTAACACCTCCTCCCTCCTTCTGACAACAAAATGTCTCCAGATATTGTCAATTGTAGCCTTCAGGGACATCTCTCCTCCTGCTTTTGTGCATAATTGTACTAGTCAGGGGCAATTATCCTCTGATTTTTGTAAATAACTGTACCAGTAGAATACAGGTAAGCAGGAGTTCTTACTCTTAGTCCCCAAGAACTGGATGGAGGTGGGGTTTTCTGCATGGATTGATTGCTTTTATTGTTTTATAGTCTCTCTTTATCCTTCTATACACATCACACTACTTTAAAACACCCTACCCTTGCACATTGAAAGGTCACATAGTACCCTCCAAAGGTGTGAAGTGTCCCCTTACACTCACTTATGGCATGTGTTTGTCAGTGTTTCTTTTCTACTTTGGTAAAATGGGGAGATGGCTTACCTATTCATGTTACCTTGATATTTCATGGCACATATTGATAACATTTGAACTAAGAAACTCCATATTTCTTACCAAGTTCACTTGTTGAATCATTTAGGACTGGGACCCCAAGTGTCCTGCAAGGATTTCTGTGGCTTGTGGAATTTAAGGCTGCACCAGGTTGCTTGAAATGTCTGGGAAGCAAGCAAATGAAAGCAAAAATGGACCCTAGGCAGGACATTTACTACTTCTTAATCCTTCTTTTATTTTGCCATTTCTGTGAAGATCCCACCTGTGAGAAAGAGGAAACCATATAAGTGCAAAAGCATTAGTGGGGCTGGAGCATAGTGTTCAAGGGGTTGTCATAGTAGGAAAAAAACATGGAGATACTGTAGGGTCTTGGATGTGGAATAAAGCATTATTACTGGGGAGTTTAGAATGAATGAATGAATGCATAATAAAATTATATACATGTAAGTAAATTTTATTTCACCTTATGTTTGAGCTTTAAAAAGCATTAGAGTTATACTGGTTAGATAAAGTTTGAAGTAAAAATAATAGATGTGTGCTGTTGTATTTTTCCCCAAAATACTGATACTTAGGATTCATGTTTTTAAATCTGAAGACTGATACTCAAAAAGGAGGAATTTTGAGTAGTGACCACCCATTTGGAGGATTAAAAACAACAGAAATTTACTAGCAGCGTTCTAGAGGTCAGAAGTATTAATTCAAAGTCTTAATTCCTCTGAACACCCTAGGAGGGCAGTCTGTCCCTTGTTTCCTCCAGCTTCTTCCTCTTCATAAATGCCTTATTAAAGTCCTTGCCTTTATATTTTGAAACACTTGTAGGTCAAATGATGTTCCTTATTTTGATATCCTTAGCTGAATTACATCTGGCCCCAAATCTACCTTCTAAATGATTTAAAAGGAACTTGCATCAATTCTGGCTTTGTTTTTGTTTAGCTGAGCATATTTTTTTGCAAATCCATTTACCTTTTGACTTGTGAGAAATAAGCAATATGGACAATGTGCGTAATTCCGACTTTCCTTTAAAATCAGTGACCAAGGACATGGATTTGAAGGGATGGTGCCATTGTTATAAGCATGATAATTGCTAGACATGGGTAAAATCTTCCCACCTCTGCTCAACATATAACCAGTGACAAGAAATGGAAATGCCAGGTTAAGTTTAGGGTTTGCCTGGCAAAAGATCAGCTTCTATGAGACAATCTTTTCAAGGTTTGGGTGTAATGATTTCACTAGACCCAAGATAAATGATAAATGGGTGTTTATTGGGGAACACTTACACAGATAAATATAGAGAACTGCAGGAGTGCTTCTCTGCCCTTCCTAATGGATTGGCTGACCTAAGAGAAACAGGCTGCACCAGAAAGATCGTGCCTTATCTTCCCTCTTTCCACTTTCATCTTGCTGAAGCCATGCCCAAAGGGGTGTGGCCACCATTACAGGTTCACCAGCAAGACTGCTACACTCCTTACTCCCAAAGTTTCCTATATGATCTTCAAACCAATCATGAATATTCATCCCCCACAATTAACTAATCTTCACAGTCATCATGTTTACAATTTTTTATACACACGCTTGAGTAATCACACTATCCACATGTGTAATTATTCTTTGATTATTCAATTCCTTTAACATGTAAGGAAGTAACTGAGGGCTTTGACTTTCTCTAAGAAGATACAAAGACTGGGAAACCACATTCTCACGATCTTTGTGTTATACTGACACTTAGTTAAAACAGTGATTCTCAACATACAGGTTACAACCACCAAAGGGTTTGCATATCAGATATTTACATCATGATTCATAACAATAGCAAGATTGCAGTTATGAGATAGCAATGAAATAATGTAGCATTAGGAAGGCTGAGACCCATTGAGTTAGAACAATATCAGATAGGCAAGTTAACACCCTGAGGCACACAAGATAATTTTCAAAGGAATTCTAGAATTCTGTAGTTCCATCTTCTTTCCCCTGTTTTCCTCATCTTTTCCACTTGGTATCATCCTATTCCTTCTTTTGTCAAACACTTCAGTATCTATTGATTTTCATTCACAGCTTAAATTGAAGGTCAAGAAGGTGGGCAGGACATTGACTTCCTCAAATAACTGTGGTCTCATGGCCAAGAAAACCAAGGAAACAAATATCCATGCATATCATTTTGTGTAACTTTATTATTTAATTTTGCTTATAAAATTATAAGCTAGTATGTAAAACTTAAGGCATACTACAAGGGAGATGTGACAAATTGTTTACTAACTCTCTACCTGGCTCAAAGGGAAGTCATTAGAAAATGTGTTCGAAAACGATTTTTTTCCAGTAGATAGGAAATACTAAGATCAAAATGCAAAGAAATGCGGAGCAGTGGTGGTGCACACCTTTAATCCCAGCACTCGGGAGGCAGAGGCAGGCAGATCTCTGTGAGTTTGAGGCCAGCCTAGTCTCCAGAGCAAGTTCCAGGATAGACTCCAAAGCTACCCAGAGAAACCCTGTCTCGAAAAAACAAAACAAAAAAAAAAAAGAAAGAAAGAAAAAAAAACCAGAATGCAAAGAAATGGCTTGGGGTGACCATTTAAATTATATCTAATTAAAATTAAACATTAATTTAATTTTAAATTAATGTATTAAAATATTAAATTTATTGCTAATAAAACAAGTAAATTTATTAAAGTTAAATATCTTTAATTAGTATATCTATACTACAACCCCTATACCTAGGGCTCAGGGAACATCACAAAAGAGGGGGCAAAGAGATTGTGAGAAACAAAGGACCAGTCAACTGTCATTTTCCTTAATCATATAGCTTTGGACTATATTCTAAACATTTAAGCTTGTATCCATAGCTAAGTCTGGTGTTCACCACTCACTAAAGAAACTTAATTCTGCAGCAGATGGAGAACATTACAGAGATTCACAGTCTGTCATAACACAGAGAATAAGTGACCTGGGGACATCAGCCCTAGTTGATACACATACAGCACAACCCCCACACCTAGAACCCAGGGAACACAAAGAAGAGGGAACAGAAAGATTGTAACAGGACATATCTCCTAAATATGACTGGGATGTTGCACCTACGAAATCTCAACACTATTGCTACCTAAACAAGACCTGTATAATGATATCTCCATTTGAGATGCCATGGATGAGGGCAATCTCACAAACCCTCACCTCTAGATGAAGAGGTACAAACAATTGATAGCTGCTGGGAGACAGGATTAGCCTTCTCCAGTAATGACCTCACTCATAGGTTATCCAATACCAAGCAGCTAGTTCTAAACACACACACACACGCACGCACGCACGCACACACACACACACACACACACACACACACACACACACACACTTACTTTCCAACATCTTTTTCCTGGGTCACCTCTTTCAGGGAAGGATTGTGACCTCTCATGAATATTCAGGTGGTGACTTCAGAGCCTGTACCATCACTGTCTTTAAAGAACAGTAGGGTGTGTCAACTGCATCATTTGTCCTGCCCAGTGTTCAGATTTCCATTCAAAGCAGACTAGAGGTCACAGCAAGCTGAGGCCCAACGCATTGCCTTTCTCACTGAGCCCTCAGCCTGGTTCACATTAGTCTCCGTTCCAGCTACTTTGGACTCCACTGAAACCATGTGTCTTTCCATTGCAAACTTAATTTGCAAAACATTCAAAAGACTTATTTTATTTCTCTAGGATTTCATGTTGCAAATAGACACTAATCACCAAATAGGGCACTTAGTAGATGGGGTTATTGCTCATTGTATTATTTTGATACAGCCAATAGCCAGGCAGGTACAAAAGAGGAGCTAATTTAGCCTCATGTAGCCTTGTGTGCATCTATCTATGACACAGAATAGGTAAACAGGAAACAGGAAGTCTAGTTGAAGAGGGGGATGGGCTGAATGAAGTCGGCATTCTAGACTGTTTACATATGCTGGAAGGGATGGAGATTGAACCAAGGGAGCTGGACCTCGGCTCACTGTGCGTGAGCTAGCTCAGACACTGTTGTCTATGATGCTTATGCTATCACTGTCACACTGACATATTCAGGGCCTTTTCTTCCTTCATGAGGGGCTGTCTGTGGGCCCTTCTCTTTTAAGTTCCATTTCATTTTCTTTTATTTCATGCTTCTGTCTGCAAGACTTTTATGAAATGCAGATTGCAGTAGTTGACTAAGCTACTGTTTGCTTGTACATTCTTTTCTTTAAGAAATTGTGGTACTTAACATGGGATATACCTTTATAATAAATGTTTCAATATACATACTAAGTAGTTAATATAGCTGTACAGCAGATATCTAGAAATTATTTTCTTGTTAAACTGAATCTCATCTTCACCTTCCTTTCTTTCCCCTCTTCTGCTCTTTTCCTCTTTCTCCTCTCCTTTCTTCTTCCCTCCAGTCTCTTTGCCTCTCCTCTATTGTTCTCTCCTCACCTTTCCCTTCCTCTTCTTTCTCCTCATCTCCCCTCCTCTTCAGTCCTTTCCAGTGCCTCCCTCCCTCTACACTCCCTTTCCTCTCCTCCCCTGCTCTCTCTTCCTGTTCTTTTCTTCTCCACCCTTCCCTTGCTCCTCCCCTCCCCTTCTCTTTACTCTACCCTTCTCTCTCCTCCCCTCTTCTTTGCCATCTTCTTTTCTCTCCTCTCTACTCCTCTTTCCTCTCCTAAACTTCCTTCCTCCACTCCCCTTTCCTTTCTTTGTCTATTTAAATTGCAATCCTTTTGCTTCAGCCTCTTGAGTGTCAGGCCTAGCTCTAACTGAAAGTCTCTCAACAACTTCCCAGCTTCCTCCTAGTCCTAGGCAGCCATACTATTCATTTGGTTTTTATGAGTTTAGTGATTTTGGACACTCCATATCTTTAATTATCCACAGTGACCACAAGGTTTCTATAAACTGTCACATATGGCAAGGTTCATTGCATTTCTTTAGGCTGAATACTATCCTATCGTCTGCCCATAAACACTTACGTTTCTGCATCTTGGCAGATGAATAGAGTATACTGGCTTGAATAATGATGTAATGAATATGAGGATGCATGATTGCCTTGCAAACTTGATTTCCTTTCTTCTACATAAATACCTGGAAATGAGATTGCTGGGTCATGTGGCAATTCTATTTTTAGGTTTCTGAGTAACCAATTGTATTGTCTTTCATAGCAATTGCCCTATTTTACACTCCTAGGAATGGGCCAGGATTCCCATCTCTCCACATACCAATATTTAACACTTGGTTTTATTTCTTTATATTATTTGCCCTACCACTGTGAGGTGACCTAATATTGTGGCTTGATTTTGTATTGCTTTGATAACTAGTGACCTTTTTGTGTACCTTTTGGCCATTTGCTTGTTTTCTTTGTAGAAATTTCTTTTTGGGCATCTCATTCATTTTTAAAATTATTCAGCTTGCTCACTATTAAATAGTTTAAGTTCCTTATATATGTGAGATATTGATTCTTTATCAGATTTGTGCTCTGTGAATATTGGTTTTTCTCTTCTATATGTCACTTCCATTCTCACCTTCTCACTCCTTTCCAAGATAGTTTCTTTCCTTGGGCAGAAGTCATTAGTCCTGATTTACTTCCTTTTTGCTTTTGTTGTTACATTTTTTAGTTGTTGTTTTGCTGCAGCTGCAGGCGATGAAACAAGAACCACAAAACTCAAGAAAACCCACGTAGAGTTTATCAGGGAAAGGGAACAAAGGGAAGGGTAGGTGTTGGCCAACTGGGAACAGAGATGGAAGAGGGGAAGGGTTGGGAGGAGCTTGCTTAAAATGGTTATACATAACCTACAGAGTCCTAACATGGCCACATAATGCATGATGTAGTCACGTAACACATGACCCTTTGAGCTGTCTAAGTATCTGCCTGGATGCCAGGTGTCAGAGGGCAGTGTCAGCATAACGCCAGGATATTAACATTTGTTAATTAACACCAAAACTTAATGCCTCCCCCCCAATGTCAAGAAGCTTCATTTCCATGTCCAGAACACAGGTTAAACTCTTCAACGTTGATTGTAATGTCAATCCTGCCACTCTCAGAGGCAGCCATGCCAGGCACTCAAACTGATGGAACAGTTACTCAGCTCTTCCTAGATGTTCTTCGTCCTCCAAGTCTGCATAAGCTGTACAGTTTTCTAGGAAACTGTCCACACTCCCACACCACACGATTCCTTCCTCTTCCCACTTGCCTCCCTTCTCTTTCCTTCTCTTCCATTTTCTTCCCCTACTTATTTGACTGATATTTGGAAGCCAGATCAGACTGTACTCCTTGTCAGAGCCTTCGGACTAAACAGGAGTGCATCTTCTGCTTTGAGAAACTACATCTTTTTTGGTCACTCTGATAAAGGCAACCAACTGGTCATATGTTTGCATTTTCCAGTTCTCCGTGAATACAGCAAGGATGAAAAGAATTTTCTTACTCTTCGTTGTTTTCTCAGTTCTAATTATAGGGTCTGTCCAGCCAGTAGGAAAGAAGAAATGGAGACAGGAGGGGAGGACAAAGGAACATGAAAGGATGAGAGAAGATAGTGGGCCACTTACCACCAATGGTAAGAGGAGATACGCGTGGTCTCGTCGTTAAGCTCAGCTGGAGTCATTTTATATATAAACTCATCTGAATGAGTAGCAACAGCTGCTCACTGTCTGGTTGTGAGGACCAGAGAGATGTGGCTACTCAGCGACTTCATAGACTAGATGGGGAACTGGGGAGGTCTTGGATGTTTGTGCTGGAAGGCAGTGAGTTGCTTTTGTTTGTTGTGTTTCTGTTGCTATGACTCCCATGACACCCCCATCTGCATAAGCGCCTCAACATGCTGAGATGGAGCAGCCAGGAGGGTTTTCTCAAACTGGAGAGCCCCAGCAAACCCGCAGCTGAGAAAGGCCAGGAGGGGCCTCAAACACCATCAAGGATGGAATGCGGATCTGTCCTGATCTGCCTCATCTGAGGGGAAATGATAAAGGAGTCATAAATGACTGGCAACAGCTCAACTATTTAGCACCAAAGGCCTCTTCCTAAGAATCATTTTCAAAGTTGTGTCTGCACCCCTGGAAACACACTCATGTCCTTATGAGTGCAATTTGTCTTTCTTCACTGCCTTACTCTGATCCTCACTTCACCCTTTCTATGGAGCAGAAGAGGGATGGGATGCAGGTTGGAGGGGAGCTTGGAGGACGAGAGGGAGAGGGAACTGGGATTGATATATAAAATAAGATTGTTTCTAATTTAAATAAAAAATTTAAAATTCCTGGCTTTTCATTCCAATGGAAAACAAAACCAAACAAACCAACAAAAAACCCCAAGTTTTAGAAAGGTCAAGCATCAGGTATAGATTGAAAAACAAACAAACAAAAAAAATGGAGAAGTGAGGTGAAGCAAGCAGGAGGAGCAGACTGTGTAGAAGGAGACTCAGTCCCTGTCTTGAAAGGATGCAGACCACGGAGCTCAAAGCCTGCTGAGTTTATCTTGCCCTTTCATAGGTGAAAGGCTCCCAGGGTTCTGTGACAGTCTTCAGGGCGTCAGGAACTCAAGCTTTGTTTTCACCTTGTCATCCCCAGCCCTGTGCCCTGATTTCACTTCATATTCTCTGACTTTTAATTTTTCTATCAACTACTCTCACCCTACTCAGTTCATCTACATTTTTACTCTGTTTTCTTCTAAACTTGCACATAGGAGCTATGGACAGCAGATGCACTGGCAATACGCCTTCAAGGTATGTATGTATAAGACTGTAATTTTCCACTCAAGCATGGGATTACTTTGTCCTTGCCTGGATTCTCATCAGTCCTCTCCCTGCCTCCTTTTAGAACATTGAGAACAACCACTCAAGGCTGGAGATGTGTGTTTTGCTGGTGGAGTGCTTGCCTAGCATGGGTAAATTGAGCTCAGTCTACAGCCTTGCATGAACTAGGTGTGGTAGCATTTGTCTGCTGTCTAGCTCTCGTGAAGACGAGAGCTAGAAGTTCAAGGTTACCCTCAGATACTTAGAAAGTTCCCAGCTGACCCGGGATACTGTCTCAAAACAAAACAAAACAAAACAAAAATAGCAAGAAACTCATCTTCCCAATACTCTAGCTGCTTCCTGAGTGTTGCAGGTTGGTTGTTTAACCATAGCCACAAACAGCACTAGTTTTTATTATTAAATCATAAGAGTTCTTCCTATTTCCAAGCTGTTTCTTTTTCCCCCACAGACAGCATACTCACTAAAAGGTATGCTTACAACTTCCCCCACCATCCATTCACTCAGGAGACACAATGGCTATCACACAGGCCTAAGTCTTATTGACTATATAGTTGATAACCAAGATTCTGCTTTTGTCCATGGCATTTAAGTTTTGTATAGAAGACTTCTCAGATCTTGAGGATAGTGAACCTGTTTGATTTAGTTCCACATTCTCAGTGTCTAGTGCGGTGCTTAGTCCACATTTACAACGTGCAGTAAGCATTTTTTTGGTGAAAAAGTTTGTGGTATTATTATTATCTTTTATTGGTGGAGGGAGAGATTTCAAAACTTGCACAAGAAATCTTAGCAACACAATGAATGGTAGAGCTATGTCTGTAATACCTAATGGCTTTAGACCCCACCCTCCCAAATCATACCTCTGCCTCCTCTGCCATTGGTCAGAATGCCTCCTGCAGGTTGTATTTGTACATATGCAGATTCATTCAAGTTTTTCACAGGTTGGTGGTCTACACCAAGTTTTCTACTTCTCTTTTTGTGTGTGGGATATATTGTAAGTGAGGGTTAGAAAGGGCCACATGCCAGCCCCAATTCTTAATGACACTCAGATCATAGCTTCTTCTACAACTTCTATCCAAAGCAGCTAAAGACAATTTATGTCTACCACTCTAAACGATCTTTAAAGACCCAAAGGAATAATGTGAGCAAAAATGGATAGATAAATAGAATTTAAAACTCATTCAAGATATGAGAAAAAATGATCACAGGGATTTCTGAATATTAGCATTCTGACTAAAATTGATACATTGAAATCCAGTTCTCAAAGTTCTCAATGGGATGGTATTAAGTCATTACGGTATTTGAAAGGAGTCCTCATGAATGGAATATTTATAGTTTGTATTAAAATGACCCCATATGAGGGAGCAGGGAGGATCTGTCTTGTAAGTCAGGAACCAAGGCCTTATCAGATACTTAATCTGCCCCCATTTACCGTAGACATTGAAGTATGTATAATGTTGTGAAATACACTTTTACATTTTTGCTGTTTATCATTTACCCAATGGCATTCTATTTTACAACCTCAATGCATTTAAATGGAGATATTGGGTTATATGGAGATATGTGGATAAAATGGCTCAACTCAAAAAATGTGCATGCTACCAAGTCAGCCAATCTGAGTTTAGTACCTAGGTCCCATGTAATAGAGGAAGAAAACTAATTCTTGCAGTTGTACTTTTACCTCCATGTTAATGCTGTGACATACACCATATACCACACACATACACATACACATACACACACATGTATAATATACATATATATATATACATAAATATACATATGTTATATATATGGTGGAATCTGCCCACTATATTCATTTCTTATTATCCTGTGGCACATTTACATAAAATTATCATTTATAAATTAACAAAATATTGACTCACAGTGACTGTGGACTAGAAGTCCAGGAGTAGTTGCACTTGGGTTTTGCTTAATGCTGTAGAAGGCTGAAATCAAGGTGTTGACTAAGCCCTCAACTGGAAACTGGTCTAGGAAAATGCAACTGACAGACTCATTTCTTTATAGCTGTGTGACTGCTGTGGCAGGCTTCATATGCTGGTGAATGTCAGCAACTGTAAGTTAATTTACTAGGAAACCATTTATTTTACCGTTTCAATGAAAACAGCAGGAAGGACATCCTATAGTTATAAAGATTAAAGTTCACTGAAATATCCTAAGGGCATAAATTGTGAAGAGGATGCTTCATCATCAGGAGATCTAAGAGCTACTCACTGTGCTAATGGGGTACATTGATGCTCCATTATCAAATTCAACCTAAATAATGAGGGTATCAAGTATGTTTCCCATAGAACGGATACTTAGAATATGATTGAGATGATACAGCATCTTCTTTGTGGCTCTACAAATTAAACTGACATCAAGAAATAAATTTGACCTGAACTAGAATTCCCATGTCTTAGATTTGCACTATTTTATGAGTTTATTCACATCGCCAATAATACTTCACTCTCCCACAAACTTCCATTTCTTTTCCTTCCATCCTTTACAAGGCTTCTCCTGTGCTGATGTCATTCACTAAGTCCCTATTTGGGCCTTGAATATTGTATGAAAAGCCCTGGAGAACTGATTGAGAGTCAGATCTCAGGTTCTCAGACTCCCAAAGTCTCAGTTCGGTGCAAGGCATGTTTACTTAGAGTTGAATGTATCAGTTGCAGAAAGTTAAGGTAACTTTTAATATACAAAGGTTATATTTCCATAGTTTATGTTTTTCTAGGGTGATGATACAGATTGGCTTCAGGAGGCGCTGGTGTATTTTAACAGTTTAAATAATGTCTGTTTAAAGAGGGATGGTGTTGTAGGCCCCTGGAAGGGGATCAACAAATATATTCTGTGATAGACTAGATAATACATATACTGAGTTTTGTGGGTCACTTGCTCTCTGTCACAACTACTCAACACTGCTAACAGAGCATGAAATTAGCCCTGAGCAATATGTAAGTGAACACTCATGGCTGCATTCCAAGAGAACTTTAAATGATGGACAAATTTGAGTTTTAAATTATTTTATGGATCATGAAATATAGTTTTGACTTTTCTCCAATATTTTAGAAATGCAAACTCTCTTGGCTCTCCTGCCACAAAACCAAGCCAGTGGGCTGGATAAAGTTGGTCAGCCCCTGACACAGATATTCAGCTAGTGCCTTTCTATTATCGTGGAAGCCAGTTGGTGCAGCCCTTGAGTTCCAGGGATCCCTGAAAACCCTTGGGAGAAAGAACTATCACTGCAGCTGGAATTTCTAAATAAATCCTTTCTGTATTTGGAGCTATTATGCAGAGGTGGAAGCTTCTAGAATGCAGACCTCAGCTTGCCTTTGTGAAAGGCAGCTAAGTGCATCAAGTTGCTGGGAATTATGATTTCACCAGAAGGTGAGCAGCCTGTACAGGAGTATCAAGACGGGGAACAGCTGCCATTGGGAAATCTTACTAGAGCAAGTGTGACCTGGGGAAGAGCAGATGGCTGTATGGAAGTAAATATCTGGCTTATACTAAAGTGACAACTGAGGAAGATTTACAGAACATTTTAAAGTGTCTTGAAGATTCCTAGAGGTAGAGTCGGTGGAGTGTTGTACAAGGGTGGTAAAAAAAAAAAAAGAATGCTGTGTATTGGAGACACATGAGTATAATGCCCCTTTCATTCGGACATGTACAGAAGTGTAGCTGTTTTGTTAGAGTTCAGCTTGTGAGGCTCAAGATGTATGTTATCATAAACACTTATAGTTGCCAAGCAACATCTATATCCTCATTATCCCTTGTCTCTGAGTTTTAAACTTTCTATTTTGAAATAATTAAAATGCTTCAGACAAGTTGCAAAATAGTGCTAAGAGCCTACTATTCCATAACCCAAATTCCTTTGTTACAAACATTTCCCTATTTATCTTTTAATCTCTCTCTCTCTCTCTCTCTCTCTCTCTCTCTCTCTCACACACACACACACACACCATTTATAAGTTCCATAATTCATGATTAACTAACTTTTATACTATTAATATTGACATGGTTTTAAAATTATTCTCATATTTCATATATGCACATGTTATTTTATTAGATTATAGTTGCAATATTTTCTCCTTCCTCCATATAATCATATTTAATCAATGTATCTTCATCATTCTCTTTTATCTATTTCCCTCTCCCACAAAGGCTCTTTTTCCCAAGTCCCCATCCTACATCTAAGTGTTTTTCTGTGACTTCTTGCATTTAATTAGGGTTGCCTTATGAGAATGAGGTTAGGAAATGTGCCGGTTGACTACACTACTGACAAATATGTATTCTTCTTCTCCTGAAACTTTAACTGTCTGCACTGTCTATTGTTCTTCTGGGAGGAATGGAGACTTCCTAACTCCTCTGACATCTGTGATACCATGATAGAATGTCAGTGAGTTACATTTTGTGCAGATTTTGTGCAGGTAGCCACTGTTGTTGTGTGTTCATAGATGCAACAGTCCTGTCCTGCCCAAATGATCACATTTTACAACATTGCTTCCCATCTCTTCATTTGTTCTGTCCTCTCATCTGCAATATTCCCCAAGCCTTAGATGGTTGAGTGATATGTATGTCACATTTAGGACTTAGCACTCAACAGGTACTTGCTTTCATCACATTGACCAGTTATCAGTCTCTACACCAACTGGCACCAACTTCAAGCTTCTCTGGCCATTCTACTAAGCCATGACTGTTATATCCATCAACATAGTGAAGCAATTCGACCCAGTATTCTTGGCTCAAATCCAGGAATGTGTATTTATTTCATTGTCACTTTTTTCTTTCTCCTCCAATCTGATCATCTTTTCTTGGTGGCTAGAAATACTTACCAATTCAGCATTCTTACTGTGTTCAACAAGAAAGAGAAATACTCAATTCCCCAGACTTCTTCTTTTTTTTTTAATGGCTGTGACTTTACTAAAAGAACCAGACAGTACTGGAAGGTTTTGCATGCATGAAAATGTGCATATATTGGCGTGTTTCTTTTTTTGTCCCTAACAGTGTAGAAACTGTATTGTGCCCATGCTGAAGCAGGAAGAGAGACACATCAAGAGAATGTTAGTGACATCCCAGAGTACACTTGTGAGTCTGGCTTCAGGTAACTGAGCAAAAGCTAGCATACACTTACCTCTTGTTATGTGAACAAGATAAATGTCTATTATCTAACCACTGCAGGTATTAATAAACAAGCTGATGCATTCTCATCTGAATCCAATTTGAACAATAATACTGGGTGAAAACCAGTAGCCCCATGAGTGGATCTGGTGGGCTAAATATTTGTCTTTCTCTGTACTCCAGTAATTGACAAGGGACGGACACATGGGAGAATTTGGTCATGGAACAATCATCTGCTTCTTTGCTATTTTTCATGCATGGATATGAGGTTCATGGTCATTATAGCCATTAACTTCTTGCCTGACTAGGAAAATGAAATTCTGAGAGGAACTTGAATCATAACTATAGTATGAATTGAAGACTAGACCCTGCTCCACCATTGGGCCTTATATTGTTGGCATGGTTCTTTTTATGATTTTATTATTAGCTAAGTCAATTTACATTGGGTTTATGGTACTTGATGGTGAAGTCAGACTGAGATGCAGATGCCAGTTCTTTCTATCAGCTCCAGTTCTTACTACCTTGAGTTCTAACACAGAAAGAATGCAAGCCTATTTTTTCTATGAGATAAAATTAAATAGTGTAAGTTGATAGGTAAAGAAGGCACATGAAACAGAACTCAGAAGTCTGAAATAAGTGCTGTCTTGACTGTTCATGTATTTACTGTGAAAAACACTCACAAAGGGAAAAGAGTTGTCTATCAACAAGAGACTCAACACATAGACATGAAATACTAAATGGTGATTGGGAAGATGTTAATGTTAGAATCAAAGCATCCACTGCTATCATAATATATGCTGGCTTTTATGAACTCTAGTGGTGAAAGGTATATAAGAAGGATGTTACAGCCACTTTGGAAATCAGTATGGCGACTCCTCAGGAAAATGGGAATTCCACTCTTAGGCATATACCCAAAAGAAGCACATCCATACAACAAGGACATCTGTTCAACAACATTGATAGCAGCACTATTTATAAAGCCAGAACCTGGAAACATCCTAGATGTCTATCAACTAAAGAATGGATAGAGAAAATGTGGTACATTTACACAATGGAGTACTACTCCACAGAAAAACTAACAAACAAACAAACAAACAATGGAATCTTGAAATTCACAGCCAAATGGATGGAACTAGAAGAAACCATTCTGAGCAAGGTAACCCAATCACAAAAAGACAAACATGGTATGTACTCACTCATATGTGGATTTTAGATGTAGAACAAAAGATTACCACCCCACAATCCACACCACCAGAGAAGCTAGGTAACAAGGAGGACTCTAAGAGAGACATAATGGTCCCTCAGAGAAGGGGAAAGGGACAAGATCTCCTGAGCAAATTGGGAGCATGGGGGGAGGGGAAAGGGAGCTAGGAGAATGAGATAGGGAGAAGAGGAGGGGTGAGGAGGACATGAGGGAGCAGAAAGGTTGAGTCCGGGGAAGAATAGAAGAAAACAAGAAAGGAGATACCAAAATAGAAGGAGACATTTTAGGTTTAAAGAGAAATCAGGCACTAGGAAAATGTCTGGAGTTCTACAAAGATGACACCAACTAGCAATCTAAGCAACAGAGGAGAGGTTACCTTAAATGCCCTCCCCTGATAATGAGATTGATGACTGACTTTTATGCCATCCTAAAGCCTTCATCCAGCAGCTGGTGAAAGTATAAGCAGACACCCACAGCTAATGGACTGAACTGCACTGGAATCCAGTTGCAGAGAAGGAGGAGTGATGAGCAAAGGGGTCCAGATCAGGCTGGTGAAATCCACAGAAACTGCTGACCAGAACAATGGAGAGCTCTTTGTCCCCAGACTGATAGCTGGGATACCAGCATGGGACTGATCCAGACCCCAGGAACGTGCATGTTAGTGAGGAGACCTCAGAAATCTATGGGGTCTCCTGTAGTAGATCAGTACTTATCCTTATCATAGGTGTGAAATTTGGGAGCCAATTCTACATAGAGGGATACTCCCTGAGCCAAGACACAAGGTGGTGGGCCTAGGTCCTATCTCAAAGGATACCACAGACTCTGATGACCCCTATGGAAGGCATCACCCTCCCTGGGGAGCAGAAAGGGTATGTGATAGGTAGGGTTTTAGTTGGGGGAGGATGGTAGGTGAGGGGGAAGGGAGAGGGAACTGGGATTGACATGTAAAACAATCTTGTTTCTAATTCAAATTTAAAAAATTAAAAAAACCCACCATGACCCCCCAAAAAAATTCTGACAAACTAAAGAATGTAATGCTCTTAGAATAGAGGAATGTATAAGCAATGTTCATTTTTCTAAAACAGGTCTTCTCTGGAAATTGGGTTGTAGTGTAGTTCCTACTTCTCTGAAGGATTTATTGTGTTTGATCTCTAAACCTAAATAAATATGTCTTTTCATTTTGATGAAACTATTGTTTCTTAGATCTGAAATCAGAAATATCAGGAAGCCAATCATCTAAGGACTTTAAGCTTTTTATGCCCCTAATCCACTATGGGACAAATGCCCATATATGAATTGTCTTCCATGAAGTTGTGAAACAAAATCCCTTGATACAAAGCCAGACTGAAGTCACAATCAGCAGCATGTATGCTCTGTGGCTTCTTCCCACTACTCTAGAGCTGGTTCCATACCATGGTACAGACTGGGTGAGGTTTTGAGTCAGTATTGCTGACAGATGCACCTTTGGGACTGGAGCTTTAAGAATCTGTTCTCCTTAGCTACAACACACGGGACTCAGAAAATGTCAGGTCACTTTGCTATTTGCTTAATTCAAAACTTAAGTTTGGATCATTTGAAGATATCAAGACTCAATATGGGAATAGTGATATAATTTTACAAAGAAAGGAAAACGATAAAATTATGTGAAGAGCAGTATTTATATAACAGTTTCTTCTCAGTTGCAAGTGTCAGCACAGTACTCACAGTAATCCATTTGACATGCTCATTTCTCATAAGGAAATTTGAGACACGAGTGTTAGGATCATACATGGTCTTACTGATTCTTCTGTCATTAATGTTCCACCTTTATGTTTTCCTCTTCTATCCACCAAATCCTCTATAGGAATCATATCAAGTGATAAGCTAAGTGGGAGATTAACCCATTCTGTCAGTCTGAGCCTAAAACATAGTTTTCTTTGATTTTTCTACTTTTATCATAACACACCACAGGTAGCATCCTGTTTTAGAATTCCTCCCTCCATCTCAAAATAGTCCCTTTTCTAGAACAGCCATAGCTACTATTTTTCTCTCAAAGTCTTCTCTTGAATAGACCAACACTTTCCACATTTAGCTTGCATCAGATTGCCTTCACATTCTCACAGGTAACTATTATCTGCAGCCAGTCTTCTGTAGCTGCTTTGATTTAGAAGAACTACTGTTAAGATTGGGAGAAAGAAATAGATATGCTATTTTCAAATCATCCCTGTTTTTGAGAAGTGGGATGTAGAGAATCTATGTGAATACATCTTGGATGCTCATATTCAAATTTGGAAGATTATGAGGAGAAATCTTGTAGGACACACTTCTTCTACTTGATCATGTAAAATTTTCTCACTAATGTGAAGGTGTTATTAAACATTCCCAATTCTTTATTCTCCAATTGTATAGTCCCCAGCTGAGGGCCATGTTATACATCATTAAATATCAATGGTCCACATGTATCCTTCCTGCCTTATTCCTGAATGAATACTTCCCCAAGGATGGAAGACTTCCAATCTTGATTCTGAGGAATGTAGCTGTATGTACATATATTATCGGGCAGAGGGTCATAGGGAAGTCTTTCTGGAATTGGTGGCAGGGTGTATTGTGAATTACCATAGTGTTAACAAATATTAAAGAATAAAGATGTGTCATGATGTTCAGAAGTTACATACAATTGGGGAACTAACTACAAAGAGGCAATCTTACTACCCCTTCTTTTGATTGTCAGTAAATACTCCATGTTTGGTGGGTTAATCATAAAGAATCTTGATATTCCAAGAATGGATACACCTTGGTGAGTTTTCCCATGTAGTATGATACAATATAGAGAATTTGGGCTCAGTATTGTATATTGAGCATCCTAATCCCTCACTGATGAAATGCATAATTTACATGACAGCTTTTGTTTGCATATGAAACAGAGAACAAGAACACGTATTTTTCTTGTCAGGTTTTCAGCTCAACACTTCTTCATATTCTATTCCTTCTGCCTGGAATGTCTTCACCAGCCTACATAGTCAGGTGATGTTTTTCTTGGGCTTTAGCGCTTAATTCAGAATTCAAGTCTACTATGAGGACTTCTTTGGGCATTTTCTCCTAGGTTTTCTTGGTTTCTTTCTCAGGCTTCCAGATGACTTCATACTGCTATAAACATCACAGTAGATTGAAATTGCTTATTATCCAGGTGTGTCTCTGGTTAGAATGTGCCAAGATAGATTTCTCTTTGTCTTTGAATTATTTAGGCAGTGCCTAATAACCTGTAGGTATGTTCAAAACTATTTATTTTGATTCACATGACCTATATAAATGGAATAATTTTCAGAATAAAATTGTCTTGCTTGTATAGTCCAGATTCTTGCTCCAGTTAGCCATTTGTGTTGGTTAAATCTGACTGTGCCACATTCTACTTATGTTCACTATCTCTGTAGTTTTATCATCCCACTTTTATGGTTTTTGTCATATTTAACTACATCTGCTTCCAGAATTCTTGTTTCCATCTATCTATCTATCTATCTATCTATCTATCTATCTATCTCTAAAAATAAAACAAAAAGAAGATAACCTCAAATATTAGAACTGTTTACTTTGTGTTCATTCTAAGAAGTTATTTAAGTATTGAGTAATGTACCTCAACAGTACATTTTAATAATTTATAACTGAATGATGCTAAATTATCTAGAGTTTTTTCTAGGTATTGTATATAAGCATTTCATATATTACCAATGTAATTGAATCTTAGAATCTCCAAAGTTTAGATTCTCCTTCTTTACCCATAAGGATTTAGTATGCTCAGAATAGACACATCTAAGTTGGAGCCTTTAGTTGAGGAGCTCAGTCTTAAATCCTGGTTTTCTGAGTTGCACTTCTATAGCACTTCCACAAAGTAAGCCAAATATGTACATTTCCTTGATTCTGCAGCATTTTGAGCAGCCTTTGTCACTGCTCCAGACTTTTGTAGCTAGATTGAAAACAAGATACTACACAGTTCCTTGTTTGTGCCCTAGCAACCAGGCACAACACAGATGGCCAGCCTGGCAGCCTGCCCATCAGACACTGATTGCATACCTGGTGCTGAGACACAATGACAGCTTCCCCACTCAGAGATAGCATGCCTTTATACAGTGAAGTTGGAGTTCAGAGAAATACACAGTAAAGATTGTATCCTGTAACCTAAGGCCAATTTGCTGGTTTCAAGTCTAGCGGTAACAACTTTCTGTTGGTGTAATGATAGCTTGTCTGCTGCAGCTGGATCATGTTAGGACAGTAGGAATTTTTTTGGTTCCTTTTCAATAGTGTCTTGTAATAATAGGGTAGCATTTTCCCAAGATGTTTCTTGCCAGTTCCACACATGTACTGGCTCATGAACACAAAATCTTGAGCATTGCTTCGCATCAAAGAATGGGAATTGTCTTTATTTACAAATGAACATTCCTTCTTTTAGAGGTAGAGAAATCATGATTCATTCCAAATCCAAAAAGTATTTCTTGTGATTTGTTAATTTGAATGAATGTTAGTGTGCATAAGCCATTCTACTAGGTTTTTGATGCAAAGATAAAAGATGTAGAATGTGACTTGAGAGATATTTAGAATAGTTTAGGAAACAAGAATTTAAGGTAATCCCTGTAATATAACACACTGAATTGTCCAATAGTGGGGATATATACAGTACTGTGGGAACACAGATGAGGGTGACTAAATTCCTGTTGGATGCTATACGCAGGGAACTTAAACTTGCTAACTTGGTGAGACTCTTGCTTTGCTAATTAATGAATCTAGACTGTGGATTCTCCTTCTTCCACCTCTTCATTTTGTTACCTTAGGCGGCTCATTAAGCTTTCCAGATCTCTTTATCTTTAAAATGGTAAGAGAACAGGCTTATGTCATATATATGCATATAAGCAAGTACAAGCTGAAATAATCCTCAAGGCATGCTTAGTATCTTTTCTGGTACCTGGTAGTCAATAAGTATTAGCTACCATCATTATTATTAGCATCACTATTATTTGAGTGCTGATCTTGCAAGCAGCCTTTGATATAGTATTAACATGGCTAAGAATTTTATTTAGTATTATTACCTATGTGTCCTTGAGATAGTATTCAGTCTTGTGAAGTAATTTATACTACTTAACCAAGATGGGGAAGTTAACACATGTATCTTTACCCTGTAGGCTTCCCTTCAAAAGCAAAATTTTTTGAACAAGGTGGCATTTCCAGAATTGGTATATTTAAAAAATAAAATATTTCATTAAGCTACCAGAAACACTGCCAATTAGATCGTGGGTGTAAACTTTTTCAGAGAAATACCACAATACGGTCACAGTATATTATATTTTCTGATATATGAGTCAAATTTGGATTTGTGGTGATATTATGTTTGTGCTTTAACAAATAACTCTTTCCTGAAGATCAGAGTTCAGAGATATGTCATTAGTTAGCCATAGAGGCCAGGCAGGGGTACACCCTTAATCGAAGTACTCTTGAGGTAGAGGCAGACAGATCCCTGGGAGTTCAAAGCCACCCTGGGCTACACTACATTCATCCACTCTCAAAGAGAAACAGAGTAGTACTTGGGAATCATACACCTTTAATCCCATCACTAGGGAGGTGGAGACTAGAGTGACACATCTCAGTTGAGAGAGGAATACAATGTGTGAGGAGACAGGAGCTCATGGCATTCAGTCTGAGGATTCATAGAGACAGGATCACTTATTTGGTCTGAAGATTCAGTAGAGTTAAGAGCTAATGGCTGGCTGCTCTGCTTCTCTGACCTTAGGGCAAGCTTCATTTGTTAGATTACGAACAAAATTTCACCACATGGATTGGGTGTGCAATCAGTAGATGCATATTGGATTCAGGATTTGCTTTCTGACTAAGCAGGAAAGTAATAAGGAACACTTGGAAAGATGTCCAGAAAGTAAAGAAGAATATGCTTCAAGGAAATAGTCTAGGCAGAAGGAGATAGAATATAATGAATGATATGTGGAAAGGTAGGATTGGCTTAGTGGCAGTAGACAGTATGAGTACTTTTCTTTCTTTTTTTTTCTCTTTCTTTATCTCTCACCCTCTTTTCTCTTCTCTCTCTCCCTTCTTTCCTTTCTATTTTGTTTTCAATACATCCTGACCACAGTTTCACCTCCCTCCATTCCTCCCAGTGCCTGTCACCTCACCTTCCCTCTCCCCCAGATCTATTCATCTTCTATTTCCCTTCAGAAAATAGCAGGCCTCCCTGGAATATCAACTGAACACAGCATAAGCAAGATACGATAAGACTAGGGCTGGACAAAGCTAAGGATTTGGAATCCATTAAGAGGAAAAGGATTCCAAGAGCACTGTTATGAGTCCCACAAAACACTGAACAAACAACCATAACAGATTTCTTCTTGGTTATAGAGGATACAAGACTGGAAGAGTCATGAAAGGCAAATTAGAGTCACTCATGGGGGAGCATATAAGAAAGATAGTCCAACTTAAGAGAATTACAAATACTGAAATAATAGGAGAAAATACTTGAAGAATGGTGAGACAGAAGTAGCTTGGTGTACTTCATAAGGAATATCAGGCTAGACTGGTTTGAGGAAGGTAAGATAATGTGAAATCACTCTCAATTGGGTTGTTTTTGACACACTTTGTGTCCTTAGGCCAACACTCTCAGTGCTGTAACTGAAGTGTTCTAGGGCGATCACAACTTTGTCTATGTATCATGAGAACTGGTTTACAGACTGAATCTCTTTGAATCCCCACAAAAATAGAAAGTATTGCAGTTTCACTGGGTTTAATCTTAACAGAATAGTATTGAAATTGTCCTACACCTGACTAACTTAAACATGATGTAAAGTGATTCTTTCCTGTAAAAGGAGAGTGTTCAAGGTTCTCATGGTGGCTCTGGTCCAATAGTCTCAGGCATTCAGAATGCTCTTGTGTTTTACTTCCTTATCTTAATGTCCTAGGCATTTTCACAGTGTACTTTGGGCACTGCAGCTCTGGGTGCATTTCTTTTTTTTTAATTTTTAAATTTAAATTAGAGACAAGATTGTTTTACATGTCAACCCCCATTCCCTCTCTCTCACCTCCTGCCCTGCCCCCAACTAACACCCTACCTATCCAAAAATTTTTGCTCCCCAGGGAGAGTGAGGCCTTCCATGAGGAGTTCTTCAGAGTCTGTCATATCCTTTGGGATAGGGCCTAGGCCCTTGCCCTTGTGTCTAGGCTGAGGGAGTATCCCTCTGTGTGAAATGTGATCCCAAAATCCATTCCTATGCTAGGGATAAGTACTGATCTACTACAAGAGGCCCTATATTTCTGAGGCCTCCTCACTGACACCCACATTTATGGGGTCTAGATTATTTCCATGCTGGTTTCCCAGTAATCAGTCTGGGGACCAAGAGCTCCCTCTTGTTAAGGTCAGCTGTTTCTGTGGGCTTCACCAGCATGGTCTTGACCCCTTTGCTCATCACTCCTCCTTCTCTGCAACTGGATTCCAGTTCAGTTTTTGTTTGTTTGTTTGTTTTTTGTTTTTTCAGGCAGGGTTTTTCTGTGGCTTTGGAGACTGTCCTGGAACTAGCTCGTTTAGACAAGGCTGGTCTCGAACTCACAGAGATCTGTCTGCCTCTGCCTCCCGAGTGCTGAGATTAAAGGCATGCACCACCAATGCCCGGCCCTCAGTTCAGTTTTTAGCTGTGGGTATCTGCTTCTACTTCCATTAGCTGCAGAAGAAGGCTCTAGGATGGTATAATAGTTAGTCATCAATCTCATTATCAGGGGAAAGCATTTAAGGTAGCTTCTCCACTGTTGCTTAGATGGTTAGTTGGTGTCATCCTTGTAGATTCCTGGACATTTCCCTAGTGCCTGGTTTCACTTTAAACCTATACTGGCTCCTTCTTTTATTTTGCTCTCCTCTATTCTTCCCCCTACACAACCTTTCTGCTCCCTTATGTCCTCCTATCACTTTTGAACATTGATGCAAAAATGCTCAATAAAATAATGGGTACATTTCTTGAGTTCTTATTAGCATAGTAGAAGAAAGGATGAAAGAAAAATAATGAGTTGAGAATGATAGACATGTGCTAAGAACAGTCTTCTGAAAATGTTTCTTGACAATTTTTCTTCCATCTTGTCCGGAAGTTAGCACTGTGGTTGTGTATCATTGCATACTCTAGAAAACAAGTGTTAGTAACGATTTGGGTAACAAGGTACTAAGCTAATGATGGAAGTACTTTCATGGTAGAAAGACTGAGTACATAGGTGTGTGTAATGATAGTAAATATTTTATCCTGGTTTTCCAGATGAGGGAACTGGAGTTTAACAGGGCAGAATGACTTCTCTATAATGACAGAGCGAGTTAATATCTGGGATTCTGACTGATTTCATTACTCTTGGTCTTTGTGATGAGTCTGTCTTTCCAACATTATTCATAAATCTTCACTGGAGTATGCATTCTCAAGGCAGAGCAAAGATAAAACCTTTTGAAAGGAAGAAAGGGAAACCATGGATGAATGTGTGATTGTTACGATCAGAGTTTTGTTTTGTAATTTGAAACAACCTATAGGGATCCGAGAAGAGGAAATAACTGGTAAAATGTTTCAATATGATTGGTTTGTCGGTAGATTTTTGTGGGTATTTTCTTTTTTTATTTGTTTTTTTTTATTTTTTCCATTTTTTTAATTTGAATTAGAAACAAGATTGTTTTACATGTCAATCCCAGTTCCCTCTCCCTCCCCTCCTCCCCTACCACCCTACCCCCAACTAAAACCCTACCTATCACATACCCTTTATGCCCCCAAGGGAGGGTGAGGCCTTCCATAGAGGGTCTTCAGAGTCTGTCATATCCTTTGGGATAGCGCCTAGGCCTAACCCATATGTCTTGGCTCAGAGAGATCCCAGTATGTTCAATGGGCTCCCAATAAGTGATTGATGTGAGAGGATTAAGTCCATGTGGTTGTTGGTCCTTGGGTGTATAAGAAAACAAATTGAGCAAGCCATAGGATGTAAGGCAATAAGCAACACCCCTCTGTGATTTCTACTTCAATTCTTACCTTGGGTTTCTCCCCTGACTTCCTTTCATGAATGGGATATATAAGCATAAATAAACCATTTTGTGAACAGATAGCCTTTGGTTATGGCATTTTATCACATATATACAAACTTGAACTAAGACAGGAGTCAACCAGTTTTGTTCTGGATAATGAGGTTTCTGGAATGAGGGATTCTTAGATTTACAATGAAGAGGGGCTTTGGGAAATTGTACTGAGATACCAGGATTAGGGAGCAGAAGGTAGATAGATGAGGATGTTTTATAAAGCAATGAGATTCAGTCCAAGTGCATCTTTGATTAGCATACAGAATGTCATTCAGAAGTATTCTCCTCAAGAAGGGCACCAGAATCATGCATCTTCTTTTCCTACTTGAGTGTTGGCTCAGTGGCTTTTCCTTTACCTCCAGAAATACTTCTTGCTTAATGCAGCACCACGAACCAACTTCAGTGAGTAAAAAACATCAGTCGAAACCCACTACCAACAAAGAAATACTTAAGACACAATATGGCATGGCACTTCATCAGGAATCCTGCAAGAATTGGATGAATATGTCTGATCTACATAGTGAAAATTCTACTCCAACTTGGTTAAAAGGAATAGAATGGTCATAATAAAAACCTGAGGAAATTGATTGTATTCCATGATTTAAGAGCTCTGAAAACTGGGCTTTTACTCAGAGGGCAGCCATTTTGATGCTATAGTTCTTTAACTTTATTTTTGTTCTAGGCTTCCTTTCTGGTATAGACCTTTTTTTTTCTCTCTCTCTCTCTCCTCACTTTCTCTTTTATGTGGATTCTTAGTGCATTGTTTCTCTAACTTAAACCAGAAAAGTTCCAACCTTATCTATTTTGTACTTTACATCTTTGCAAGTTTCACTAGACAGAAGGTTTGTAAAACTCAAAAGATGGCAAAACCCCATTTTGGAAGTGAAGTCATTGAAGTACTTATCCAAAAGACAGACTGTCACATGACTTTGAATTAGTCTATCCAGGCTCTGCTCAGGAGATGCACAGGAAAACCAAGTGCATGTCCAAATAAAATAACTTCACATTTGATGCAATCACTTGACCCATGGACAGTAAGGGATAAGTCATAGAAAGAGGACTGAGAGCTATATTAATAGTAAGTCTTATTCTCCAACATCATTATAAGTCCTAGTTTCAATGTTCCTTCAAGGTCTGAGACAGAGACTCATGTTAGAATACTGGAAGCGAATGATGACCAATATCAGTTCTCATGACAATATGGAAAATGTGTGTTTGGTTGATGACTAAATGGCATATTCAATTTGAATGAGCATCTTTTCCCCCAGATTAATAAGATTCCTTTAGTTTAGTGGTAACCCAGACTTCTGACTCTTTTTGGGAATCCAGAAAGAGGGAATTATTTATGTGGAATCTCCTTTGTCCCAAGGACTCATATATGGGCTGGAGAGATGGCTCAGGGGTTAAGAGCACTGACTGATGCTCTTCCAGAGGTTCTGAGTTCAATTCCCAGAAACCACATGGTGGCTCACAACCATCTGTAATGTGGTCTGGTGTCCTCTTTTGGCCCACACTGTATACATGATAAATAAATATGATAAATAAATAATTTCTTTAAAAAGGACTCATATAGAAAAGAAATTAGTTCTTCCTTGAACAGACAAACTGATCAATGTGTGTGTTCTAGTCAAAGTTCTCATGCTGTGAATAAACACCATGTCAACTCTTATAAAGAAAAGCATTTAATTGAGATTGGTTTACAGTTCAGAGGTGGAGTCTGTTATCATCATGGCAGAAAGCATGGCAGCACACAGGCAGACATTGTCCTGGAGAGGTAGCTCAGAGTTCAAAATCTAGATTGGCAGATAGACTTAAGAGAGAGTCGCTGGGACTGGTTTGAGTACTTGGAATTTCAAAGCTTACCCCCAGTGATACACTTCCTCCAACAGGTTATGCCTTCTAAATGTACCCCTCCTTATAAGCCTTTTGGGGCATTTTCCTTCAAACTCCTACAATGTGTTATACATAATGACTGGGGCCCTTCTCTGTCTTGTTAAGAGGCTTAGAAGAACAAATTCATGATGGTGCCCTGGAGAAGATACCATGTAGTGTCAAAGTGCTCTTATGAAATCATTTATAAGTGGAATATCATGGAATATTTTGTTGCCAAAATCCTTGTAAAAAAAACAAAAAACAAAACAACAAATTGAGGATAGCACAAAGTTTCTTGTCTTAATGAGCTCACTTGGGGCTTCTTCACCGATTGTCTATTTGAGAATTTTTAATGACCTTTGCTCATGACAAGACATACTGATACAAATAGTGAATTGTATCAGTTCACTAATTGAACTGATTAGTTCAGTTCAATTGTAGTATATACACCCCCAACATACACCCCCAAAATCTAACCTATAATTACAAATAGAACAGCGGTCAAAAATTTATAAAGCCTATTTGGAAGTTGCTAGTCTCAAGAGGAACAAAGAAGGCATTTTTCAAAACCTTTAGTTCATAGGTGGTCAGTTTTAAACATTTTATGATGTAAAATGAGACATTATGGAACTTTCAAGATTTCAATGTTATTTTAGGGATATTCCTTTAAATCCATTTCCATTTTTCCATAGGTTATTCTTATTCTCTCTTTGAACAAACAAAAAGGTAAGCAAGCAATATAAAGGGTACTTTGAGAAGAAAATTTCAGGATGGAAGTGTATGAAAACCTTTAAAATGATGTATTTGTTAGGAAAGGAAAAAGAAGATACATGACCCAATAAAGAGTTATCCTAACTCCTAACAATTTCCCACATCCAAACCATCTATCCATTAAGCATTTTTGGATCCCAGACTGCCTAACCCTTGGTAGGATTCAGGCCTACTGAACCTGGCTGCAGAGCTGCTGTTCCTAATTACAGTGCTGAAACTCTCCTACTGTTTAGCAGCCTGCTGAGAACACTTAGGCTTCCACAGAAGAGACCCCAGGTACCAGCTCAACTGCAAAATTATATGCAAGACCAGATTAATGTAAAATCTTGTGAAAAGTATGTTAAAACCAACATGACACTGAATGTGCTCTTGTTGCTCTCTGTGGAGCCCATGGCTCAATATCCTACAATGTAGCACATTCTATGAAGACTAAATGCTGTGAGTCATGAAACTTCTTAAAATGATGTAATTATTGAAAATCTGATAAGCAATATTGATAAGAATAAATGTTATGAAGTTGGGAAGAGGGCTTTGGGGTTATTCCTATCCACATTTGGTGGTTTCTAGGGAGCCACAGAACATGGTTTGGAAACACATCATGTGGGAAATTCCTATTCAAGTGCCCATGGGATGCTAGTCTGAATTAGCCTTTCTTGGTCTGAATCTTGACACAAAGCCTTATCATCTCTGTGAATTTAGAGGGCAATATTTAATTTTATTATGATTGGGTTTATTAAACTTCTCAGGAAATATTTTATTTACTACACTAGGGATTCTGAGAATATTACATACTATGAGACATACAACCCAAACTCATACTTATCACATAGTGGGAAATTAGTTCATGGCCAAGTGCTATGTTTTACTTCCTTGGGCAAACATAATAATGTCAGCAATAATAGCCAATGTACACTATCTCAATAATCACTGGAACTGCAGTGATTATCCATTATTTTGAGATATCATTTTATGATATCTTCTGATATCACAGTTTCTGCAAGGTAAATGAATCCCAGATCTGTTTTAAAGATGAGGATATCAAAGGTCTTAAAAGTTCAGCCTTGGTCCATAGTGAGAAAGATTTTCCGTAGAATAGTAAGAGAGTACAACTAGGATGATCTGACCCAATAGATGAACATCTCTGCAGGGATTTTTTCTCCTTAGGGATTTTCCAAAAGATTATTCTAAAGGTGTTTAAGTACTGGTGGCTTTATGCATGGATGCTCTTCGGTGATGAGTAACCTCCTTGATGTCTTTTTTAACATTCCATAGGGGATAACAATAATTATGTATACAGTGGTGCCATGCCTTCTTTATTATGTTGATGAAGAATGACTTCATGATTGGGTAAAATCTTAACACAAGGGAATATGCCTCCACATTCTTCATTCTAGGATAATTCTTTGATGCAAATTAGTGTTATAGATCTCACTAATCAGATGTCGCTAGGTGAAACTGTACAACATGGATTCTGTAATCAGAATAGGGTTCAAATAATGCTTTGGCTATGTCTTATCTCATGTTTTTCTTTACAGTGTAATGGTGACTATAGAATTAAATTAAATTAAATTAAATCAAAAGATCTGACTTCAGAGCTTGGAGTTCTCAAAATATGGGACCTCTTATTAAAGTTATTACATTCATCACTACTCTTTGCAAGCTTCTGTGTTTAGCTAACTTTCACCCAGTACAAGCTCCATTCCTAGGAGTCTGTATTCTCTGCCTGCCTGAGAAGGCACCAGGCTATTCTCTGTTCCTTGGATAAAGGCATTTCCACCATCAAATAACCCCGCTGAATCAACCCAACATTTCCCTCTCTCCAACCCCCACCCCATCTACACTTTGGCACTTCTTCAAGGGGACTCTGTAATGAGCAGGTTCCCAGAGGAAGCTGTTTCCTGAAAGGCTTATAGCATTTAAAAGAAAACAAGTTTAGGGTCTCAACATTCTTGTTTTTGAAGAAAGAAAAAAGAAAGAAAGGGCTTAATCTGCAAGCCTGGCAGCTGTAGCAGGAGCCTAGGGCTGTCCTGGTCACAAACCTAAAGAGCCACCATCTCATCATGCATGCTTTTTCCCAGATCCTTTGCAACTTTATTCTGGCTTGTTGCTTTGCCTGGGAAGGGTTTGGTGGGAAACCAGATCTCTCCCCTAATTCTTTGTTCCTCAAATTAGGGCTGGTACTGTTGCCACTCCAATCAGCATAAAAGCCCTTTCCTTATAGCAGTGTGAAACAGGGTATGGGTGTGGGCATTGTTTCTTTGATAGGCTTAAAAACTGTGGAGCAGTAGGGGAAATCCTATGTGTAGGACCCAGATATACTTGTTTGCCTATTTCCTACACCACAACCAGGATTTGACACTTCCAACAAAGAGTTTATTCTCATTCACTGCCCTGTCTTTCTTAGCTCAATGAGGGTCACAGTGTCTACTTTGGTTGTCTTGTAAAGAGGACATACAACAATGTACACAGAGTGCTTATGCTATGTTTGAGCATCTATTTACTTAAATGTTAATTTATTAATGATATATGTATGCATTCTTTATATAAAACCTCTTCTAGCTTTCTTTTAGATGCTCCACAGTCACTAAATACTGGAAATAAGGAGGATAAAATAATTGGGCATAGTGCCATTATACTTACAGTGATGTCAGCCTGGTGAGTCTTTTTTATATTTCAGGTAAGGAGAGTTGAAAACAAATGACCAGTATGATATAGTCAGCTATATAGCTATTGAACATTAAGGGTGTATGGGATCTTGGGAACCAAATAATATTTTTAACTAGAAAAAAATGATGTAGCAGAAAATAGGAAAGCTATATTTATTGTCACATGGAACAGCATGGGGGAAATTCTACTGTCACTCATGTTTCGACACTTTCCCATTCCTCAGTTCAGAAGCTTGTAGCTTAAATGAAAGATGAACTAATTTGAAGAGGAAAGGCTATTGTAACCTAGGCAAACCTAGCTCACCCCTTGAACTTGGCATAGTGCCTCTGCATACCCTGGCTCTGTACAGGAGATCTCTTTAAGAGTGAAACTCCACCCAGTCTCCTCTCTCTCTCTCTCTCTCTCTCTCTCTCTCTCGCTCGCTCGCTCTTGCTCTCGCTCTCGCTCTCTCTCTCTGTCTCTCTCTTCTGTCCTCTCTCTAAAGAGGCAGCTCTTTCTGTCTCCCTCTGTCTCTTTGTTTCTCTTTATCTTTTCTATCTTTCCTTCCCTTATTTTCTAACTTCCCCCTCAATAAAACTTTCCACATAAATCATGTCTGCAGGTCTCTGTTTCCACCATGGTACTGCTGTTCCTCATCCACCATGGGACCACCTGCATAGTGCCACCACCCTCCGCATTCACTTTGCTCTGTATTATAACATGTGCCATATTCCAGTGCCACCATCTTCCTAACAAAGGTATTAACCAATAAGGAAGGAGATTGACTCCCAGGGAGGCATTGAAGTGGTATTCTAGAGAAGGGGAGACCAGACTCAGAGGCTTCGTTGAATAATGACCTGGCAGAGGAATATCTGGGCAGAGAGGGATGCAAGATGATATCACATCAAGTTTTGGGAGTACCCCTGTGACACAGGAAGCCAATATTTTAGTCAGACTCATAGTCACAAGGGTCTTTTCTCCTGTAAATAGCTCTGTTCAATGTAAATACTGGGCTCGGTGGGTGATAAATAGCAAGTAAATGGGCATCATATGCAGAGATTGTTGCCTTGATGACTTTGTGGATTTTAAAAACAACCACCCAGATCTTTGATCTCTTTCTGAGGGCCACATAAGAGAGTTTGCCTGCCATATTAAAGACCCATGAAAAATCATCTGTTGCTAAAATCTGCGAATATGAAGGCAGTTAGATCTTTTTCCATTTCAGACCTCACACAGACTTTACATTGGAAGCCTTTTTATTCTTCAGAAAGTGTTATCTGCCCTAAAGGTTATTAGTTATGCAGCCTGAATCTACTGGAAGGGAGGTGAAATGAAATATTCAGTATGAGTCATAGGCACTGGGGCCATGGGAGAATCCATAAACACTGAGGAGGTTAGCTTAGGAACATGTCGATTCTTGAGTAAACTTTCCTGCTGACCTTAGGACTTTCTCCAGGCAGGGAACTCCTTCAAATGTAATTATTATCACATGGGGGTTTGGAAGACTCTAGTTCCTAGGAACTATAGTCTATATTATTTTGGATGTTGTCTTAGTTAAGGTTTTATTGTTGTAAAGAGACACCAGACCACAATAATTCTTATAAAGGAAAACACTTAATTGGAGTTGGCTTACAGTTCAGAGGTTTAGTCCATTATTACCATGGTGGGAATCATGGTGAGACAGGAATACATGGTGTAAGAGCAGTAACTGAGAGTTCTACATCTGGATTGGCAGATAGCAGGGAGAGACCCTAAGCCTGGCTTGAGTATGTGAAACCTCAAAGCCCACCCTAGTGACATGATTCCTTCAACAAGGCCACATCTACTATAACAAGATCCCACCTCCTAGGTCATTTCACTTAGAGCATCACAGATGTGGCCAGAGCTTCTAGAGCCTTTTCTCTGCTTCAAAGAGCAAGAACACATTTTCTTTGGAAAGTTCTATGTCTCCAGGACTGAGCCAAGATGCTTTGGGCATCGTTAATTCTTCTGTGGTTGGTTTATAAGGGTAGCTGTCTAACTGCAGTTGATCTCAGTAATGGTGCCTAGTGAAAGCTGAAAATGCAAGTTGAGCTGGTATCTACAGAGATCCTTCGTCCATATATTCTAGAGTTCTTTGTATAGTAAGGTACACTGCCCACAACCACTAGAAAAATGTAAACACAAAGCCAGTTACAAACTCTTTGATCTACAATGGTGTCATTTCCGCAAAGTATCCTAAGGCTTGGTGGCATAAAGCTGGTGGGAATAACCAACCAGTATCTGATTTGGCTTAAGGCCCAATTCACAAGATGGAATCCACACCTGACACTGCTTGGGTGACCAAGAACTTGACTAGATAGCTCAGGGATCTGGAGTAAAACCAAATACTATTGAACTAAAAGAAACAACAACAGCAACAAAAACCCAAAAGGTAGAGATAAAATGACTCCTAATGACATTCTGCTATATTGATTCTGCTATATATGAACTTGCTTCTGCTTGTTTAGCTGTCATCAGAGGAATTTCCTCTGGCAGTAGATGGGAACAAATACAGAGACAACACAGCCAGACTTTAGGCAGGGAGAGAGGCCTTGGAACACTGAGCCCTAAATTTGTGGTGATATTATTTTTTATGATTTATTAAATTTAAATTAAAATATGATTCAAAAAGCAAAGTCAGCATCAAGCTATAGAGATCAGGCAATGGTGGTACACCCTTTTAATTCCAGGACTCAGGATTAAGAGATAGACAGATCTCTGTTAGTTCAAATCACCATGGCCTACACAAGAGTGAAAGTAACATAACTCATTCATGCCTTTGATCCCAGCGCTTGAAGCCCACCTTCAATCCCAGAGTTAGGAAGGTATATAAGACAGGAGCAAGGTCTCAGAGTTGGCATTTATTGTCCAGCCAAATTGAGGATAGGAAGAAATTGAAGTCTCAGGATTCTCCTCCCATTCTGAGGAGAGGCTACAGTCTGGTGGAGCAGGATTCCTTTCAGTCTGAGACAGAGTGAGAGTTAGTGCCTAATTGCTTTGCTTTTCTGATTTTCAGCTTGAAGTTTGAATCCCAATACTTGTCTCAGGGTCTTTTATTTTTTCATGCTACACTAAATGGAATGTCTCTATCAAATATTTCCCCTCATAGCTGAGGTGACCCCAAGGAAAGGAGGTGAAAAGGGTGCAAGAGCCAAATGGGATGAGGATACCAAGAGAACAAGGCCCTCTGATTCAACATGAGCAAAGTTCATATGAACCAACAGAGACTGAAGCAGCAAGAACATGAGTCTGTGCCATGACCTCTACGATATATATTATGGCTTCTAATTTAGCACTTTTATGGCATACCTGGGTGTTCGAATGAGTGAGGTACGAATTTTTGTGCCTTCTCTTGGGCTCTATTACTTCTGTTTGTTTGTCTTTTCCAACTTTGATGTGACAGTTTTTGTTTAGTCTTATTATATTTTATTATCTCTTAGAAGCCTGTTTTTTTTTTTAATGAAAAATAGAAAGAGAGTGGGCCCTGAAGTGGGGGAAGTGTGGACGAAATGGGAGGAGTAGAGGGAGGGGAAACCATATTAGGATATAGTATATGAGTAAAGAATATATTTTCAATACAAGGGGAAAAAGAAAGAAAGGAAGAAAGGAGGAAAGAAAGAAAGTGGCAAGTTAACCTGATTTATGTGGAGATTTAAAAGTTTCCATCTTAGTGTCAAAATAACTATATTAGTGTACATTAGTGGTACAAAGTCAAATGTTTTATTAACATTTTCATGTGTGCATAGATTATTCTCACCTCCTCTAATATTCTTGTTTATCTCGGTTTCCTTTCTTACATCCTAATGTTTTCCCTTTAACACTTCATACCCTTTTACACCTGACACAGATTTTATGTACAAAAGAAGACATGTAACACGTATCATTGTGGGGCTGTGTTATGTCACTAAGCTCCATGATCTCTACTTCCATCCATTTTTCTGCAAATGAAAGTGTTTTATTCTTTTTAACTAAATAACTCTCTATTGTACAGATATATCACATTTAGATTATTTCTTTCTTCTTCCTTCTTCTTCCTCTTCTTCCTCCTCCCCCTCTTCTTCCTTGATAGGATCTCTCTATGTACTCTTGGCTGTTCTAAAACTCTCTATATAGACCAGGTTGGCCTCAAACTTGCAGAGATCCATATACCTCAGCATTCTACGTGCAGGAACTAAGGGCTTGTCCTACCATGCCTGACAACATTTTCTTTATATATTTGCCCACTTATGATATCCATACTGATTCCATAATTTGCCTATGATATATATGTACATATATGACTCTTATTTTTTGGTATGCACCCAGCTGGGCATAACTTAAACAGGTGGATATCCTATTTTTAATTTTTGAGCAGTCTCCATACTGCTGTCTTAGTGGCTGCACTAATGTGCATTGCCACCAGAGGGAATTAGGTCTCCTTCTTCTCTTGACTTCTCTTGAATTCTTTCGTGTATTTGTTTGTTTAGTGTTTCAGAAACAAGGTGTCACTCTGTGACCTAGAACTTATGTGACCAAGGCTAACCCTGAACTAGAAATCCTCCTGTCTAATCTTCCCAAGGGCTGAACTACTATGTCCAGATCCCTGATGCTCATTGTTGTTAACTTTTATTGCTTCTTGATCCTGGCATGCTGACTGTGATGGCATGGAATCTCAATGTGATTTTGATTTCTATTTCCCTCATGATTCTGGACATTTTTAATATATTTACTGTAAATCTTCATTTGAAAAGTGTCTGCTCCATTTTTCTTCCCATTAATTAACTGGATAATTTGCTCTTGGTATTGACATCTTTCTAATCTTTTCAGATTTGTCTTATTAGGCTTAATGTTGCCGTGATGAGACACTTTGACTAAAGCAATGGGGGAGAAAGGATTTCTTGTATTCACAGTTCCATATAGTGGTTCACTATCACATTCAATGAGGGTAGAAACTCACTCAGAGCAGCAGGAACCTGGAGGCAGGAGAATCATGGAGGAGTGCTGATTATTGATCTGCTCTTCCTTGCTTTCTCAGCCTCCTTTCTTATAGAACTCAGCACCATAAGCCCAGGGATGGCACTACCCACAATGGGCAGGGCTCTCCCGTGTTGATTACTAACTAAGAAAATGCCTTACAGATCTTTTTTTTTTTTTTTTTTTTTTTTTTTTTTTTTTTTTTTTTTTTTGGTTTTTCGAGACAGGGTTTCTCTGTGGCTTAGGAGCCTGTCCTGGAACTAGCTCTTGTAGACCAGGCTGGTCTTGAACTCACAGAGATCCGCCTGCCTCTGCTTCCCGAGTGCTGGGATAAAAGGCGTGTGCCACCACTGCCCGGCTTACAGCCAGATCTTATGAAGGTATTTTCTCAACTGAAGCTCCTTTCCCTCTTCTCTGATAAATCTAGCTTGTGTAGAGTTGACATAATACCAGCAAGTACAATATTCTAGAAGTTAATGCCCTGGTGGATAGATGTCTCCCATTCCATGGGTTGTTTCTTCACTGGGTTGATTGTTTCTCTTGTTGTGCAGAAGCTTTTTGAATTTGGCTCAATCCTATTTATTGAGAAAAGAGGGTTTTCTATTTTTAAAAAACTCCCCTTGCTACTAAAGAGACAATTCAGAGGAAAACACAGCAGAATGTGGTAAACCTGGGTTTGAGTATGGATTCTTATCTTTACTAGCTTCACTCTTTAAAAAAGGAATCACTTAATCCTTTTAGTTTGTCTGTCTCATGTATAAAATAGAGGCAATATCTTTTGTAATGTTCAAATAAAAGATGGCATGTCAACAAATGGCAAGTAAGAAACCTGAACATGGCAGTGATTTTAACAATTAGTTTTTAAAGAAATTCCAAGGGAGTATTTCCCATTCATACATGTTATTCAGAAAGGTGGACACCAGAAGGAAAGAACAGAAGGTTGTGTTTTTCTCCATGTTTTCTATGCCTGTTCTATATCTTCAAGGTCCTGAGAAGTGATCAACCATATTCAGTCCTTAACAGAACCAGTCTGATAGTGATTAAAGTCTAAAGTAAACAGTACCTCATTTATACTTAGAATATGATCACTTTATGGGCTTGAATCTTGTTGATAGTTGAGTCTTTCCATTATAAACAGACATATTTACAATGAGATTTAAATCTCTAGTAGAAAGAGAGTGATTAAATGTTACATACTGGAAGATAAGTTAACTAAAGGTCTTGCTGGCTAATTTGAAGGGCCATGACTCCTCCATAAAAGTTAACCTACCAAACACCACTGTGTGTTCATGTGAGAGGCAGTGTCTAGTAGAAATACCACCATTGTCTCTGTTCATCTTCTGGTATAAGCAGATTGAATGAAAAAATACACGGAATGTAATTAGAAGATTAATGTGAGTCTGATATGAGAACCCATGTTTTTAATCCCAATTTCTAAGACAAAGAGACAGAGGATCATGTATTAGATAGTGTTTCTATTGCTGCAACAAAACACCATGACCAAAAACCAAGTTGGGTGAAAATGATTTATTAAACTTACATTTCCACATTGCTGTTCATCACTGAAGGAAGTCAGGGCAGGAACCTGGAGGCAGGAGCTGATGCACAGGCCCTGGTGGTGTGAGGGGTGCTGCCAACTTGCTTGCTTCCCCAGGATTGCTCAGCCTGCTGTCTTATAGAACTCAGGACTACTACCAGCCGAGGGATGGCACCATCCATAATGGGCTGGTCTCTCTTCCATTGATCACTAATTAAGAAAATGTCTTAGCTGGATCTAGCAGAGGCATTTCCTGTCCTGTCTAAAGATTCTAGCTTGTGTCAAGGTGTCATACAAAACCAGCCAGGACAAATCAGCAGTTAAAAGCCATCCTTACCTACATAGTGAGTTTGAGGTCATCCTATCGCAAACAAACAAAAAACTATACAGAAAACACAAAAGAAAAACACTTTTAAAATTATCATTTCTTCTCTTCTGGACCTAAAGAGAATTCTTTATCTTGAGATTTTTCACTACATTTTTTTATTCAGTTTAAGCCAGGTGGTGGTGGTGCACAACTTTAATCACAAGATGTGAGTTTGAGGCTAGCCTGGTCTACAGAACTAGTTCTAGGACAGACTTCAAAGCTACATAGAGAAACCCTGTCTCAAAAAGAAAACAAAATATTCCAATTATTTATTCAGTTTGTGTTGGGGGATGAAGAATTCATGTTCCATAGAGCACACATGGAAGTCAGCAGACAACTTTGGAAAATTCTTTCTGTCCTTCAGCAATGAGGTTCCTGAGGATAGAACTCAGATTGTTGAGTTCGGCAGCAGGTTTAGCAATCTTGTCAGGCTCCAATAGATTCCTCTAACCTTGTATTATTGAGTAATGATTCTCTGGCCACTTAATACCTGATGTGTTATCTCTTATGAAAAATATGCCTTGTGCCCATTTCAAACTATAATATAATTTTTGTTTTGGTGATTATACTCAACCTAAAAAACTTCATCATCCACTACATTTTCTCCTTTCTTTGCTTCATGGAGCCTTTTGTAGGTAAACTGTGAGAGTGTTTTCATTCCTTGATCAGTTGCTATTCTTTTCCTTTCCACACTTTACAATTCAGAGGTGTAGAAAGCTGATTCATTAGGGAGTAAAATAGAGTGAAAGATGAGGAAAATGAGCTGCATGGACAAAGGTCTTAAGATGAAGATGATTTTGATCTTATGTGAGTATCTTCTGCATTGGAAGATACTTAAATGTAATTCCCTGTGCCCAGGAAGAGCCCTCTCCCATCTTACTGTTGGAAGATTGGCCTTATGCATGAGGCTTGGATGAATGTACTGTCTCTGGCTGGTCACTCACAGGGCCACCAGCCCTGAACAATCTCTTTGGTTGCCATTAGCCTTCCTGGCGCCTCTCTCAATAAACCCTATTCAGTTGACTGCTGCTTAGCCAGATTGCTCTGGCACTTGGCTCTGTTGTCAGTGGGCATGCAGTGACTTCCAAATAGGTTCCACTTAGCTGCCTGAATAAACCCCCTTCTCTTTGGATTTCTCAGGCATGTTGAGCTGGTCATTAACAAGTCACTCAAGTATTTCCCATATTCATAATGTGGCTTTTTGATTTGTTGGTTTGGAACTCTTATGGGAGATTAAGGTAGGACTCAAAACCTACATCAAACACAATTCTCTAATGTGCATCTTAAATAATTTTGGAATTAAGCTAATACTTGACAAATCAGTATGCCACCTCCTTTGTCAATAATGTTTAGATAGACAAGTATCCTTTTGAAATGTCCCAGAAACACCCATCAAACACTTCTATAATCTTACTTTTCCTTATTTGATCACTTAATGTTCTAAGCTGTGCAAGATTCTGGAGCTACTAAAATTCAACAGGCGTAGTCAACAATTAAATGTACCTTTATCAACAGAGTGTGACAGAAAGTCATTCTGTAAAGAGGCAATGTGGGTTAATTCATCAAGAAGTCAGATGCTTTCTCAGAGGCCTAGTTGAAAGGATAAAGAGAATGTTAGCTCTGCATCCTTGCCTGGGAAGACTTGGCAAGGTCTGGTCTGGGACCAGAGTGGGGCCTGGGCCTCTAAGAAGTTAAGGTTTGCTCCTGGGAACCTAGCTTACTCCCTTGAAGAGCTGGGATTATCAGTTCCAAGTATCTGAAGTATCCAGTGTTCTCCTTGCCAACACTGTCTGACTTAGTTCTCTGCTGACTTTGGTCCTGCAAATAGAGTATAAGATTCTATATATCTTAATAAACTTCCTTGGCATAGATATCAGCTATCTGTCTTCTTTATTTCTCATTCCCAGTCCTCCTAGGATACCTAGCTGTTCAGGACCTATATTCCTATGTGTTCAAGTCAGGGTCCTGTGGCAATTCTATGGAAAGTGTGTATAACTCTTTCTTGTAGAATTAGCTGAGGCTTTTCCAACAGAAGGTTTGTGTAAACTAAGATATAAAAAACAATAGAAGTTGATAATTCTGAAGAGTTTGCATAGGGGGAAGAATTGATTGGTGGTAGGTATTTGAATAGCTAAGAAGGAAGAAGTCCTGATGATGCAATTCTTAAATCCCAGCACTTGGGAAGCAGAGGTGGGTGGATCTCTATGAGTTCAAGGCCAGCCTGCTCTACAAAGTGAGTTCCCCGACAGCTTCAGCTGTTACACAGAGAAACCTTGTCTCAGAAAAAAAAAAGAATAAAAGAAAAGAAAATACGGGAAAGAATACAATCTATTCTAAACACTAAAAGGAATCTACTTTGGTGAAATATTTACTAAGAGTGTTGAGGCTGGAGGGTCTAATGAGATTAGAAGGGAGATTTAAACCAAACCATAAATGTCTTGGAGAAATAAAATGACATGCTATTTTTACAGAAGTGAATACTCATAACCCACGTACCATCTGAGGAAGATCTGTCTGTATTCACTCTCAGAGGCACCATCATCTTAGAATAGTTAGAATTCGAAGGGATTTTTGAGGGTGGAAAGGCTTCTTAAGCATATCTATCACCTATTTTTTCATTCATCCATTCATTTGACAATCATATAGTGAGTCTGAACCCCTAGACAAGTCCTATGCAAGTCCAAATGGATCCGTTTATTAATGAGATATGGTCTGTGCATCAATTCTTGTGGGAAGAGACAGAGAAGGAAATCAATGTTTATAATTTAAATTCTTTTTTATTAATCTCTATTATAGCTGGACATAAATATTGTATAACTGCCTTTCTTTTTTCTCCATTTTTTATTTAAATTAGAAACAAGATTGTTTTACATGTCAATTCAAGTCCTCTCTCCCTCCCCTCCTCCCCTTCCCCCACTAACACACTACATATCCCATACCCATTCGGCTCCCCAGGGAAAGTGAGGCCTTCCGTGTGGGGGGGTGGTCTCTGGAGTCTGTTGTATCCTTTGAGATAGGGCCTAGACCCTCCCCATGTGTCTAGGCTAAGGGACTATCCCTCTATGTGAAGTGTACTCCCAAAGTCCATTCTAATACTAGGGATAAGTACTGATCTACTACAAGAAGCCCCATAGATTTCTGAGACCTCCTCACTGACACCCACATTCATGGGGTCTGGATCATTTCCATGCTGGTTTCCCAGTGATCAGTCTGGGGGCCAAGAACTCCCCCTTGTTCAGGTCGGCTGTTTCTGTGGGGTTCACCAGCCTGGTCTTGACTCATCACTCCTCCTTCTCTTCAACAATTTAAATTCTAATTTTAAAAGAGTCTGGTATTCTAAATTCTGTAGTAAATGGTTCCTATGGGAAGATAAAGGAGGGAAATGGAGAACATGCAAGAATAAGATAAAACATATTTGTTGTAATATGGAAGAAAATTACTTCAAAGAGAAGGTAATATGTTGGAAGTGGATGGGGAGTAGGTGATAAGAAAATGGGTGATGGGCTAAGAAAAATACTGTGGGCAAAGGGCACATTTATGAAGAGATAGTAAGCACATGAAGATATGGTATGCAATATTATGTAAAGCATATGATGTTTTTATTAACCAAAGACAGAATGGCTTTATGTGTGAGTTATAAGAGATATGGATGGGAGGGGCTGGAGAGATGGCTCAGAGGTTAAGAGCACTGGCTGCTCTTCTGGAGGTCCTGAGTTCAATTCCCAGCAACCACATGGTGGCTCATGACCATCTGTTATGAGATCTGGTGCCCTCTTCTGGTGTGCAGATATGGAAGCAGAATGTTGTATACATAATAAATAAATAAAATCTTTAAAGAGAGATATGGATGGAAAGGTAATCAACAATGGGTGATTGATCAGGAAACTCCCTGTTTCTTACTAATAAGTATAGACAGTCTTAGTTAAATTCTGTGAGGTTGATAGACTCTGTGATTATAGGAGGTATCTTCCTGGATATATTCTGTATTTAGTTGCAGGAACTTGTAAGGAACATTTAGCTTGTGGAAGATTGGCAGTGATGCGATGCTAGGACCCCTAGGAGCATAGTGAACTCAAAATTTTTCAGGAGTAACTTGCTATATAAAGGGATGTAGTGGGAGGACAGAACATGTTCACTACCAAGAGATGTAGCTCACTGAACTTAAAGTTAGCTAACACTAAAATGAGTGAGGCTTTTGAAGACAAGGAGAAACAAGAAACTAGAAAAAATATATTGAATTTCTCACATTTGTTCTTTCAAGAGTTGATGTAGGAAGGGTTAGCTCTGAGTTGTAAACCCAATGGTTTGTTAACCAACTCAGTGGTCTCCAAACATTCTCTCTTAGTTCATGGCTGCTGCAACAGAAACTTCACTTTGGGGAGGTTTTTTTTTTAATTTAATATTCTCTTGGATTCCAGAATAATATCAAGTGTTTTAAAGGGGAAGGCCTTGGTGGATTTGATTCTACCTTTTAATTATATGTACTTCAGTGTGTAACTATATGTATATATGTATATATATATGTATATATATATATATATATATATATATATATATGTGTGTGTGTGTGTACATAAATTGTGTGTATACATATACTTAGATTACTATGGAGGTGGATAGATAGATAGATGTGTGTAATATTTAAAAAGAGGAAGATTACCGTTCTATCTTTTCAATTCTATACAAGAAATATAGTTGGTGAAGACTCACTTAAGTGTCATGTTGACCTGTTTTATCTTAACTTTCTATTTTATGATTCACGATCTTAAATGACTATACACAGGTTTCTGAGAATGACTACAGTGGGTTAAGTTCCAGACATTTGGATTTACATTTCCCATTAAAGGCAGGTTTATCCCATTATGAAATGAAATATATATAATACTTTAATGATGAGTTGAAAAATAGAGTTCTTAACATCTCACAACCTTCCTCTTCTTGTGTCAGTTTCCCAGTCCAGATTTTCTGAGCTTTCTTTTCTGTGCCTTTCCTTTGACAACACTTCAAGTAAGCCTCCACATTGGGAAGTGATAAAGTGAAATCCGATGGATGGCTGACAAGCCTTTTCATGATGTCTGTCCCTGAAAGCTTTTATCCTTGCCATAGAGAGGGCCAAACTCACTTGAAAGTGATGAGAAATATCTATCTAAAACATGAAATTGACTTTAGAGGCCCTGTCATTTTCCTAAAATAAGTCAAGGCTACCACGGTTCATGTTGACAGAATGTGACAATAACTGTTATGTGGCCTGATAGAATTTCTCAGTGGTTTCTCTCTATTCAATCTTATACTTTCATTTTTCCAGACAGGGTTTCAGGATTTCTCTGTGTAACACTGTTGTTTGTCCTGGAACTTTATACTTCGATTTTGATCCATGTTTAGCTGGCAGAATTCTTTGCTGTTGTACCAGAAGACTAAATGCTATATGCTACCTCATGGTGATCTTTGATTTTGTTATTAAACAAAATTCCACACTACTCTGAGAAATAGTTTAAGTGGTATATGTTAAGAACTCAGCACAGACTAAGTCCCCTTTTGAACCCAGGCACCTAAGAATGCTCAGCTGGAGACAGCCTGGACTGTGGAAGCATGATCAAAGAATGGATATATGGTGGGCAGAGGGACACACAGCAGTGCTAGCCATGAAGACTAGGAGAGGATGGTGGACACTAGGCAGGATAGTCCCAAGCTGAGATTCTCCACACCCTTCTCAGAATCTCCAGAATAGGTGTATATGTTTTCTTAAAAGAATGGGGAACCATCTGGAGCCTGAGGGTCATGCCATCAGAGCCATGTTGATCTGAGCGGCCTGTGCTGCTATGGGGGAACATAGGCTAATGCTAGGCTAATGCTGAGGGTCATGTCTGGGTCCATGGGCTTTCAGCACTCAGGGTCTGTGTTAACTTCCATGGCTTCAGCAACCACTGACTGCTGTGTCAATGATCAGGCTCAGGTCAGACACTTGAGTCCATGTTGGTGTCTGAAAGTCCTAATGCTGCAGCACTATGCTAATCTGAAAGGCCTCTGTTGTTATCTAGGGCCATGGTGATATCCAAGCATGGAATGTTATATAGGGCCATTCTGGGTTTGTAGCCCTGCCACAGCCAGGGGCAGGATTGATGTATGTGGTTCCTGATACCATTGAAGGCCATGCCAATGCCAGTGATGTGGGCCACCACCTGGTGCCCTGTTGGTATCTGAGGACCATGCTGGCATGGGTGCCATGTCAATCTGAGTGGTCTGGGCTGCTAGCTGGGGCCAAGCCTAGGCTGCTACTGAGGACTGTGTCTGGGTGTGTGGTCCTACCGCAGCCAGATTCTGCACTGGTATCTGTGGCCCATGGTACCAACAAACACCACCCCTATGCCCAGGGTATGGATAGCTACCTGAGACCGTGTTGATGTCCATGTTGCTGTTGCTGTGGGCATACTGATCTGGGGAGCCTATATTGCAATTTGGTTCATGGTGATATTCAAGCCCAAGCTGCTGCTGAGGAAATGTCTAGGTCCATGTTCCTGCTGCAGCTGGGGTCTCTGATGGTGTCCCAGTTACCACTGGGGGTAATAGGAGCCATGAATGTTGAAATCCAAGGTTAATCATGCTGAACAGGTCCTGCCCCTCTCTGACCCTGGTATAGCTGGCCTTGCCCCTCTGTGACTCTGGGATAGCTGGCCTTGCCCATAGTGGATACTGCTGCAAAAGACCTGCCCCCCCCATGGGACAGTAGGTCCCTGCACTCAGTACAGATGTCCCCATCCTTCACTACAAGGGAGAGAAAGAGCTGGCTCTGCCCATTGCCTGAGGGGTGGTCACAGTGGCCTGGACTAGCCAGCTCTGCTACCAACCAGACTCACATCCTGGGCCTTGGGTTTGCCCACGCTAACATCTACCCCATCTATGACCTTCTGCAGTGGGTTAAGGGACTGGTTCTGCAGAATAACTGCAGGTTCTCCATGACTTGGGACAACAGCAGGATATCTGAGAGCAGTTTCAATGAGGGTCCAGTGATGATGATGTGCTAGAGGGGGGTGGGATAGGGGGGGTCGGTGGGGGGCATTGTAGGATGGGAGGGAGAAGGAACTGTGATTGGTATGTAAAATAAGATTGTTTCTAAATTAAATAAAAAAGATTTCAAAAAAGGGAATACATCTTCAATAAACAAGATCAAGAAGAAAAAATAATTTCAAAGGTGGAAGACATGATATGGACAATAATATATCCTGGCATGAATAAAAAAATAATAACTATGACAAAAGCCTTCAAGAACTCTAAGATATAGTCAAGAGACAAGAGTTAAGATTTCACAGGATAGCAGCTGTTGCTGCTATTGATGCATAGTATACTGCTATTATTGGTCTTTTTATATAAATATATACACATACATAATTTAAATTTTTGGAAACTTTAACTGTGCTGTCAACTTTGGAAAAAAGTATCCCAGTTTACCGTGTTGAGTTGGTATTATACAGAAATTAACAGCCATATTGGTCTAGAAATGTTGAACTTAATATTTTTCCATTTGTAGAGGGAAATATGTAAGGATTTATCTACGTGGATTTGATTACAAAAACTAATAAAGTATTCTCTGAACAAAAAAAAGATTTCACAGGATAAAAGAAGTATTAGATAATGTCCAAAGTCATAGATAATTCATTCAAAGAAATTATAGGATAAATTTACCAACTCCCAAGAAGGGAGGTTAGTAATAATGAGACATTTAGTATTTGAGAAAATAACCTTTTAAAATCATATTCCAGTAAAGGTGAAAATGGTAAAGCAAATAAACAATATTAAATCTATAAGGAGAAATAACCAATTTGTCTGCAAAGGCAAACTCATCAGAATAATAGCACAAGTCTTGTCGGCATACTTAAATGTTGGAAAAGCAAGCGGTGGTCTGTCTTAAGCCTTTAAAGGAAATGACTCACAACCAAGAGTGTTATATCAAGCAGAGTTATGTTTTGAAATTGATGGAGAAATAAGAACACTCCAAGGAAAAAAAATCAATTCATAATAGTCAAGCCAACACTACAGAAAACACATAAAGACGTGCTGTACACAGAGAACTAGAAAGACAATCTCATGATAGAACAGGGATAAAGCATTTCATGAGAGAGATAGATAAAGGACACTTGCTCAATCATGCTCAATGGAGTAAATCAGCAAAAACAAAAGGAAAGGAGAAAACATGAATAGTAATCCAACAAATCAGACCAACCATAAAACCATAGCAGTAAGCAAACCATTCTCAGTTGTAATCTTAAATACAAATGGCCTCTATCCATCATTTAAAAGATTCAGACTAGCTGGCTATTTTCAAAAGTACATCTGATTTTTCGTCTCCCCCCCAAAAAAAAACCCCACTTTACTGACAAAGACATTCACAAGCTGCGAGTTCAATTACAAAGTTAATAATATTGAGTAAGTAGAAATGAAAATCATTCTAATATCTGAAAAAGTAGACTAAAAGCCAAAACTAACCAGAAGAGATAAAGAAGTCCACTGCATATTCACGGAGGGAATTATTCATCAAGAATAAATAACAACTAGCTATATATGCATACCAAAATTTGGTGATTCCAATTTTATAAAGCAAATGCTAAATGCTCAAAATATGGCAGATTGTGATACAGCAATTGTAGATGGCTTTAATAACCCACCTTCATCTTGAAATAAGTCTTCCAAACCAAAAGGCATTGAAGGAACTGCAGACTTAAGTGATATCATAGAGTAACTGGATTTAACAGGTATCTACAAAGGATTCAATCTAATAGGTATGGGCTAGTCTCACCTCTAAGAAGCTCAAAGAACTTTCTGTAAAATCAGCCACATTCACTGGGGAAAAAAAGACAACTATTTCAACAAAATGTGCTGGGAAAGATAGGTATTTACATGTAGAAGAACAAAATTAGATATGCATTCCTCACTCTGAACAAAAATCAATTAAAACGGATCAAAGTCCTAATCTAAGATCCTCTCTCCATTGTCTGTCCTTTTCCCCTCTATGCCCTCTTCATGTTTTATCAAATTAGGTGTGATTCTTCAACTTTCCTACAAAAGGAATGTTATCAGATTCAGAAAATTATAAAGCTCACCTGCATTTAGTAACTATTTTTTCAAATTTCTTAAGGTCGGACAGGTGTTTATAATACTTATAATAAAATTAGAGGGATCAAACACAAACTTTTGATATATTTTAAGGTTACATTATTTCAAGAGTGCAAAACTTGCTTTGTGATTACAAACACAAAGGGATCTAATTTCAGGTTCTGTTACAAAAATCAATGTGGAATGGTTCTTATACCCTGATGCTAAAAGAGTTGCAGACTTTATGGTTTTCTTTAAGATTTAATTGTACAAACCTTCTGAATTATCTGTAGTTACTATTCTTCAGATTTAACAATGCTGGCAGTAATAAACCATGGGCAAACAGCATGGGAACCTGAGTAAATTCCTGCACTAGAAGTAGAATGAACTGATAGCATTTTCCCCATTATATAATTCAAAAGGAAAAATTCACAGATCTCATTCATTAACAAATAATTGCACAATGATCAGTGATGCTATTTTAGCCTATTGTTTATTGTAACATACACTGTCTGAGATTGGTTACTTTGCAAAGAAAAGTTTATTTCATTTACTTTCTTAAGACCAGAAGTCCAAAATTTAACTGTCACTTTTGCACAAAAAGTGCAACTGCACAAAACTGCACAAAACTGCACAAAAAGATTTTGTGCAGGACAGAGGAAGACCAATGATCACAGGGAGAGAGAAGGAAAAGCAGAGAAGCAATTGTGCTGTATGACAATTCATTCTTAAGAAAATACGTCCTCCCAGAAGAGTGTTGGCAGCTCATCTCATCATTTAAATCTTTTGTGTCTTAACATCACCATTGTAATTGATTTTTAACATGGCTTTCCAGGGGCACAAAGCATATTCAAACCCTAACAGATACTATCAAATATCTAACCAGGAATGAAGTGTTGGTACATGGAGATTAGCCAGATACTGCCCCTCTTATTTTAATGGATCTGAAAATTCATGTAAATTGGGTGACAGAACAGTCCCAGTGAGTGAACTATTTTGCTCAAGGTCTAAGGGTTCATGCACAGGAGATGCAATTTCATAGCAAATTCTCCTAATCATAATTTTAATACTGAGCAAGGTCAGGGCTTATTTCATAAAAGTCAATGGCAACTTCAGTTATGACAAAGAAACACTAAAAATGTCATCTTGGAAAATTCAAAATCTGTGAAAGGGAAATTTGGTTGAATGACACCTCTCTTTTTTCTTCTCTTTCAAGTTCCTATGTCTACTTCTTTCTCTTAGATCTCCAAGTCTCCATGGCCACTCAAAATTTGATTATATTGTTGAGACTTTGGACCTAGTGAAGGGAATTTCTCCTGTCTGTGAACATAATTGTGGCAGAACAGTACATCTCCTCTTCATTGGGGACAGACTTGGAATCTTTCACTTCTTGTCATCCACAACCCACATTGGACTTGCCTAGAATTTTGTGGAGGCAAAAGGTTACCACAGAAAGAACACTATAGAATTCAACTGGGAGCCATTCAAATCTCCTCATTCTTAGATCCACCTCCAAAGAGACCCAGACATCAAGGGTATGACGTAGTCTTGCTTGTCTGCCAAATCAGAGAAAAAATGATGAGGAAGAAGTTTTAGTTGGAAAGAGACTGCTTGAAGAATCAATTTTTAACTTTGTGAAGCAGAGTTCTGAGACAAAGCCTTGTTGGATTGTAGCTTGATGTAGGAATGTCCAACTCTATTCAGACAAGGCACAATAATAAAGAAAATAAAACTAATTCTTGGAATTTTGGAAGGGATGAGGGAATTTTTGTGCCTATTGCCTTATCATTTATATTTGAAGTAAATGCTGGAAGGAAGAGCTTGGGCTAAGAAACAAGCACATGTGTTATACATTGAAACTGGCCTACAGATTTGTACTGAATAATTGAAGATGTAGGAAGTTTGTAATTCCAGAATATCTGATGATTATTTGTATTGATAACAATGAAGATGATTTAGCTGAGGCTTTTTTTAGGGAAACAGATTTCCTCTATGATCCATCTGTTGTGCCAGAAATTGCTATTGCTGATTAAGATAAAAGTGTCCTTGATACTTCCCAGCATCACTTGCACTTAGCTGGACCATGTGGCCTTTGACAATGGTTTGTGAGTACAGGTCTTGCGGCAACTTCCAAGGGAGGCATTTAAGTATCTGATGTGTCTGTCTGTACTCTTCAGCTCCCTCCCTCATCCCTAATGGTTAGAAAGGAATACATATGGTGGAGGGGAAAGAAAGGATAGAGATCTGTAGTTTATGAATTATTAAAGCTTGACTGAGGATTCAGACAAGCAAAGTCAGTCACAAGCCTTAGAAACCAGGCACACACCTTTAATCCCAGAAGTCAGAAGTTAGGAGGCTGTGGTACACTCATTTAATCCTAGGACTCAGGGTTAAGAGATAGACTGATCTCTCTGAGTTCAAGACCACACAGATCTACCCAAGATTAAATCAGTTTAAAAGAGAGGTATAGCTCAAACCTTTAATCCTAACATTAGGGAAGCATATAAGACAGAAGCAATGTCTCAGGGGAGACATTCATTCTCCACCCACACTGAGAAAAGGTTACAGCCTGAAGCTTGGTGAGAGCTCATGGAAACAGGACCAGCTCATTCAGCCTGAGGTAGAGGTAAGAAGTTAGTGACCAGCTGCTTTGCTTTTCTAATATTCAGCTTAAAGCTTGAACCCCAATATCAGTCTCTGGGTCATTTATTCACTCGTGTTATAGAGATACTTCCTTGGATCATGCCTGGGAAGAATCATCCAATAGAGCTCCCTGCTCTGTGGCACAGCCTCAGAGAAGAATAGACTGTGGGATAAATGAATGTTTAATTGTTAGAGGAAGCAGACTTTTATCCATGAAAATGAAGTGTCTGAAATATGTATTTATCAAATTATATTAGAATTTATAATTTGCACATTATAGATACATATAATCCTGCCATATTCCTTTGGTGAATTGCTTCATTGAACATATAAATATGGAAATATATGCACGGTTGAAAATAATACTGAACAGCAGCAAAATCCAAACTACCACCATTTGTGGTTAGATATGGCAGCTAATGACAATATGGGACCACTTATCACTTTGTCCCTTTTTTGTATACACCTTTAAGGTCTTCAGCAGATGTTGTCTTCTTCCCATTGGTCCCTCCTTATACACTTCTTTTACTAGTTACTAGTTGAGGGGTGGACATGGACTTGATGATGAAGCTCTAAACAAGTTTGTTTGTATTTAGGGAGATGTTATAGTTTTAACTTGTTTTCTTTGAGTACAGATTGGCAGTTGAAGGGAGAGGAGAATGCGACAAAGGACTTTAAAGTGATGAAAAGGATTAGGCCATCTTATTTGTCTAGACAAAATTTTACAGTACTGAATGCAGTTGATTGGAGACCTAGACATGAAAATAAAATGAAAGAAAGATGGAGAGGTCTCCCCCAGTATGCTATTGCGTGAAGGGTTAAGCTGTAACTATTCCTGAAGGATAAAGACTTATGACCTTTTAGGACAGCAATATCTGACCCTTAATCTTATCTGACCCTTGTGCTAATAAAGATCTCTGTGCCTTAGGTAGACTTGAGTGTGACAACAGGAAGATGAGACACCATAGTAAGCTAGAAAAGGACAAGAAGCTGTCAGGTTAAGAGTCATTAATGGAAACCTGAGAGCCGTGAAATCCCTGAGTGAAAAACAAAAGGAATATTATTCTTGTAGGTCTCAAAATTTTGTCAGGCATGGCACCTAATACTATTTGTAAATATAACAAAAATGACTGTGGAGAACGCTATCACAGCCTTTTATGCCTGACTTAGTTTGAAGCCATGGGTTTGCTCTTACAGGTTTCTTTTCCTGAAATGATTTATTCTACAGATGTTCTGAGTTCCTGAGGATTCTTATAGTAGTTTTCTTAAACATATTTTTATCATTTTTTCAGCTTGCTAAGCAACATACATGTTTATAATATCTTTTCTAGGATTTGGAAATATATTACTTATTTACTATGACTTTCAAGTGTGGGCCAAGTTGCCTAATATATAAGATGAAGAAGATGCTCACGCCAAAGTCTCCAGATTCTCGGGATGGATGATTGACACAAGCCCTTTATCACTGTTCTTCAGATATGCTTATTAGTACAGGAACATTTGCACCAGGACAGTATGATGGCCCTATGTTAGGGGACAAGGCACTCTTGCACTTTGAGCAGTCACGCTTCATCAGTATTTAGATGAAAAGTGGCAAAGGCAACTTTATCTCCCAGAAAAATCTGCATCAGTTTTACTTAATCTTGAATTAGACTGATTCTGTGAGCTTAAGAGCTGAGAGACAACACTGTTGGAAACCCCAAGAGAGTCACCCACACAGACTTGTCGTTTCTGTACTTGCAGCTACTCGCCCACAATTCCCATCTGGCTGAGGCTTTGGTCAGTGTGGGAGAAGAGAGATGACTCTGTCCAGCTGAGTCATGATTTAAGGCTAAAATGGGAATAAAGCCAGTTATGGCCCTTTTATCTGTGGTGTGGTCTATGACACAGAGGGACTGCAGGGCATGGAATCCCAGTTTCACTTCTCTTGTCAGTTCCAAGGCATTGGAAAGAAAAGAAGTGGGGTTTAGGTTATGGAAGAATTAGGCACAGGCAAAGGGCTAGCTGACTTAACTTCAAATTCAGTCTCCACCAGAAACATTCTATTGCCAAACAAAATGACAGGATTCCCAGAAAGTCCACTCTACCCAAAGCCAAAAGCATGTCCCACCTTCCTGTCACCACTTACTGTCCCCAAAGGTCTATCTAGCAAATCTGGTCAGGAAGCTTAAAAATAGTTGAGTGTGTGGTGACAAGCTGTGTGAATTCCATTAGAAAAAATATCCTGAGCAAAGAAATAGGACTTTCAGAGGTTTATTTTTCCTCTCCCCCAGAGTACAGCTCCCACTTTATGCTGCCATAAGCATCCATGGGTACCTTGTAAATGGTGGGAGGGCTGTGCTGTGCAGGAAGGTCAGGAACTCAAAGATTGGATATGGATTGCTCAATGTAAAATAAACATATATTGGTTGGTGGATCAAAGGCAATGTGGGTGGTAACTCAGCATCAGAGAGACACAGTCCTCACATGTTTGCACAACCTGTATTCAGAAGGAAGCATGACTCAAAGCTTGAGTGGTTTGACACCAAGGACTCTTGCAAGCCACAAAAAGGTATGATATAGATTAGATCTTGGTTGCATCCAGGTTGGACTTGCTATGGCATAATAAAGTTCATTACTAGGTTTGGTCCTGTCACTTCAGGTGATTCTTCATGCCTTTACAATGCTCCTACTTCTAGGATAGGTCTTGTAAGTCTAGACTCTCATTACATCAACCTCCCATACAATGTATTTAGTTATTAAAATACAGCTACAGGGTCTGATGAGATGGTTTAGGAGCTAAAATCTTCACTGTGCAAAAGACAGTAAGTCCAGCATGACTGTACACACCTGTAATCCCAATGCAGGAGAGTTAGAGGCAGGAGAATCCCTGAATCCTCATCTAGCCAAATCTTGTCTGAAAACTGTGTAAAGCAACAGAAGAAGGCACGAAGCTCTGGCCTACAGCACACACACACACACACACACACACACACACACACACACACACACACACACACACACATACACACACACACACACACCTTCAGCCTAGAAGCCTTTTTTTTTCATAAAAACACTTCCTCATTTCTCTACTGTGATGGTTCTTAAACAACCATTGTGCCATCGCTGAATTTACCACATGGTGCAATGTTCACTCTCAAGGCTTGTGTTTTAGCCATCTTACTTTTTATAGACTAAGGCAGCATCTGGCAGGGGTAATTACTGCCTAAAAAACTAATGAATGAATTTAAGATGGCAATATTTCTGCTACAGAAGAGAAAAAGCCCAAATCGCCAGGATTCTGGCATGTTGCATAAATCCAGGTCCCTGTAGAGTTGATTTTATGAAATGCTCTGCACCATCCTCACTGTTACTATGACATTACTGATAGCTGTCATCCATGAAGAGCCACTACCAATAGGTATGGCAGCATGGTGACTCAGAGATCAAGCTCTGGATTCAAATCTTAGGTCTCAATTAGTTGCTACATGGCCAGCACTTATAACTTACAAGTGCCTCAGTTACCTGTCCTTAAATGAATGGCATAAGAATTATACATAACTCATAGATTTCAATAAGCTAATACCAAGGAAGATATTTTCTGATTATTGTTAAATATTGCATGCTAGTTACTTCCCCTTGAACCACCATTGCAATACTAACTCAAATAGATACCAGCCATGTTTTACCTGCAAAACAGCTCCATCTTACACATACATATTTTTTCTAGTGGGTGCTTTGAATTCACATCTTTCTGGATTTAGAGTTTGATGTGTATTTTTTCTTTTGATAGAAAAATACCTAACTAAAGCTTTTCCTCTGTGGCTAATGAAAGCAGTGTTTCCTTGAGATTTGCTGGGGTTCATCATGTGACTAAAGCGATCTATGGGTTGTAGATGGCAAGATTGAAGAGCTGGGGTTCCTTGAGCTTTTGTCAGCTTCCTGAGTCAGAAGTGATGCCTGCTGCTGAATGGGACAAGGGTGCATCTGAGGGACATACAAAAGCTTGGGAGGTAGAATGAAAACATTTAGAGCCAATACATCTGGTTTATTAATGAGTACTTGGGAGACATTTCCAAAGCTGACAGGCCTATTGAAATTGCATAGTGATATTACTTATTGGTTTGAAAGCAGAGTATGCTTGTAGGGTAAGAGGTGTACAGATTTACATGGTATCATCTGGCAGTGTGGTGAGGGTGCCATCACTTTCAGTTGGGAGGGAGCAAATGGGTAGGGAGTGAGGCCAGGAGTATCTGAACCTCAACCTTGTAGAATAGAAACTTGGCTTTGTGGAAAAAATAGAGTCACCCTAAGTCTTGTCAGCATCCTGTTCAGAAGGAAAAGTTCTTGCTGGACCACCCATCGAGTGTGAGTGTGTTAGATGCCTGTGCCCTGAGCTGAATCAGGCAAAGTGGGGGAAATGTGGTTAGTGCTTCCCTTCCCTGAAGGGTAAGTCACGGCCATAAATGGGAGAAAAATGAACCCTGAGCTCAGAGAAAGAAACCATATACAACCTGTCAGGAAATAGAGTCCCCTGTAGGTCTCAAGTGGCTCTGAGAAGGGAGTGATGAATGAAGTGAGGGCCTGGCAGCTCTGAGCACAGCATGCCTGCTGCTCAGTGTGGCATGACCTGGTCCCTAGAAGGTTCCCTTCGCCTTCACAAACTTCACATCTTCTGAGCCTCTCCAGGTGTATCTTTCCATGGCATGCTCCTGGAGTTTCTCTTAGCAAAAGTAGGGATTGTGGGTAGGGAAGGGAAGAGACTCCCTTTGGAAGAACATCTCAGTCAGACCATTGGTGCCTACACCATCCAGTTCAGTGGCCAATGCATTTCTTTACATTTTCCACCAGTGTCTTATCTGAAATATAAGGAAGGGAATGAAAATGTTACCTATGCTTTATTCTCAGGTGGCAATTTTCCATAATTTGCCAAACTGATACACCCTCTCATTTGTCCCATGGTTGCCTTTCCTGGTATGCATACAAATACAAGCAAACATTTCTCTGCCTACATTCATGTTTGAATCCCACACAGCCAATGAAGAACTGCCTGACAGCAACCCCTGGACACTCCGAAAAGAAAATATACCACACCTTATCGAGTACACTGGATCCAACTTGCTTTGTTTCAACTGACACTCTGGCCAGAGCTTAGAGTACTGACTTCAATCAACACAAGGACTTCAACTAAGTTAAGGACTTCAACCTAGATCTTTAATCAAGCAAAATCCCATCAAACACGGACTAGATGCAATCCACTCAAATTTTTCATTATACTAACATTTCTTCCTACAGGACCCCACGAGGCTGTCATTGTTCCATTTCAGCAAGAAGTAACCTAGAGGATTGATGGGGAATTTACTGTGTATGTTTATCTTATTGATTGTTAAATAAAATACTGTTTGGCCAATGAGACAGCAAGTAGACGGGACTAGGAGTCAAAGAGGATTCTGGGAAATGTAGTAGAGAAGTGTGATCCAGGCAGGAAATGACATAGCAAGGAAACTCATATTTAAGTGAAGAAGAAACAGGAAGGGGCTCTCTTTTCTTCTCTGCTCCTGCTCCAGCAGCACGATGTGATCCACCAGCAAGGAGGGACGCCAATAAGGCATCTGATCAGATAAGTCTTATAAAATATATAAATGTATGATAGTTAAGACTGAGCTAACAGATGAGAATCCTAGTCATTGGCCAAGCAGCTTTGAACCTAATACAAGTTTCTGTGTATTCATTTGGGCCCTAAGTCGGGCGGGCAGCTTGCATAAAGCTCACACGTGGCGGTGGGGCTAAGGTGGCTTTTGGCAGAAAGATTTATCATAACAGAGGATACTAAGCCCCCTTTCCCCATTGTTGTCACTAAGGATAATGTACATCTAGTTAAGGCTACTTTTCTATTGTTTAGGGTTGGGATTGGAAGTAGGTGTTCAGGTTTGGTCACTTCTTTCAGATGACTTTAGGGTTTAGTTAAAATAGACATAGTTAGGATGTGTCATAGCAGATTATTGTATCTTCTTGTATTTCACCCTTATGATTGTTAATTATGGATACTTTACACATTTAAGTTTTAATCCTCTTTTAGACAAAAGGGGGATTGTAGGGGACACCCTAACCACGCCTCCTTGGGGCTGGCTACAGGTGTACCTGGCCACGCCCCTAGGGCATGGTCAGGGTGACATGTGAGGGAGTTTTAAGAGTGAGAGGCATGTGGGACCCCCTTCTTCCCTTCATCTGCTTGCTCTACTTACCTCATTCCTGCTGGCTGGCTAGGTTGCTCTGAGTAAGGAAGGCACTCCCTAATAAAATCCTAATATCTTTACCTGACTCCATATTGGTAATTCACCCTTTACCTAGACCTGGAGAAGAAGAGACAGGCAGGTCTTTGGGACTTGCTGGCTAGCAAGTTTAGCTTGCTAGGTAAGCTCCAGAGTAAACAGAGACCTCGACTCAAAAAAAAAAATGAAGAAAGGAAGGAAGAAAGAGAGAGAGAGAGAGAGAGAGAGAAAGAGAGAGACAGAGACAGAGACAGAGACAGAGAGAGAGAGGAGGGAAATGAAAGGAAGGAAAGGTCCACTTGTACCAAAGGAATGATGATACTCAAGATTTTCCTTTGATCTCCATGGATGAATGCACACTTGTGGTGAACACATACCCACACGCATGAGTACACACACACACACACACACACACACACACACACACACACACACAAATAAAATTTGTGAACTAAGCTTTATCTTATTTTTAAATACATTAATACATTTATTGGTATTTTCAACTGTAAAGTGAATACATGTATAGCAGAGTACAATTAAAAATAAATTACTTTTATTTTTCCTTCTGAGGATAAAAGAACCAGAAGCTATTCCGATTATTTTTTGAAGAAATGTTTGGGGCAGAAGTTTTGCTCCCTTTCAAATTATGGAAACCTATCATGTTGTCTACTGGGACTCACTGTTAGGAGGAAGGAGCCTCCTAAGCGTGTACCTTTGTGGAAGTGGTCTGGATTCTCCAAGAGCTGTGGGGATGCCCTAGGCTGGAGAGGAAGGGTGTATATCATCTGCGGGCAGATGCTGAGATAGGAATGAATTCTGACAAGACACAGCTGGGTGGGTTGTCCTTGACTTTGGATGGGGCTGAGCAAATTGAACTTGTTGGTCTCTGGTCCTGGAAACTCAAGGACATTGTGACCTCAAGCTCAGCACTCAGTAAATAGCCTGTGTGTGGACACTGGATCAGTAGCAGCCTACATTAATTTCCTTAGCTCAGTGGCAATAATCAGTAAACATTCTGGGAAGGTCATGCTAGAAGAATTCTTTGGGCTTTGTGGGGTGGGCCACATGGTCTTTGTCAAATGACTCAGCTTTGCTACTGTGGGATGCTAATACACAACAGAATGGATGTGACTGCTCCTAAATACTGTTTAAAAATAATTAACTCTTTGGATGACTTGTTGACAGTTGGCTTAGGTATTCACAGGAGCAGAGTTACTATGTTAACAAGTATACACACATTTCTAGACTTTTTTATATGCTATCAAGTTACTCTCCAGAGTCTTATTGTCCTTGCATGTGAATTACCTGTTTCAGTCCATGGTCCTAAATATTATGTGTTTCTATTAAAAAACAAAAACAATACAAGGAGGGATATTTGAAGCATAATTTTCCATATGGAAAATATGAAAACAATGTTATTTGTTTCTCAGCGAAGTCCTAAAAGTAAGAAATTGGCAAAATTATCTTTAGTACCTAGAACTTTTAAATTCAAATTATATTAATATCATTGGGTGGATATTCTCTGAAACTACATGTCTTCCACTGTTTGTGAATGAGGTGTGTGTGTATGTGTTTGGTATGTATAAATATGTGAGTGTCTGTTTGTGTGAGTGATATATGTGTATGTAAGTGAGGTGTGTGTGTGTGTGTGTGTGTGTGTGTGTGTGTGTGTGTGTGTGTGTATGGTGAGGTATGGGTGTGTATATGAGTGAGGTATTTGTATGTGAGTGAGGTGTGTATATGAATATAAGTGAGGTGTATGTGTGTGTGAGAGAGAGAGTGAGGTGTGTGTGGCGCATCTGAGTGAGGTGTGTGTATTTATGTGAGTGAGGTGTATGTATGTGAGTGAAGTATGTGTGTATGTGAGTGAGGTGCGTGTGTGTGTGTGTGTGTGTGTGTGTGTGTGTGTGTGTGTGTGTGTGAGTGAGGTGTGTGTGTGAGAGAGTGAGGTGTGTGTTTGTGAGTGAGGTTAGTGTGTGTGTATGTGTGTCCCAATAATAGAGGGGCTGCTCACAAAATTATGTTGATAATAACATCTGACTTCAAGCTCCAAAGCTACAGAGAAATACTGTCTCAAAAGCTTCCCCTCCCAGGAGAAGGGGAAAGGGACAAGATCTGAGGAAATTGGGAGCATGGGGAAGGGTGGAGGGAGTTTGGAGAATGAGGAGGGGAGGAAAGGAGGGAAGAGGAGTACATGAGGGACCAGAAAGATTGAGTCCTGGGGATGAAAAGAGGAGAGCAAGAATAGAAATACTTTAATAGAGGGAGCCATTATAAATTTAAAGAGAAATCTGACACTAGGGAAATGTACAGAGACCCACAAGGATGAACCCAACTAAAAATCTAAACAAGAGTGGACAGACTGTCTTAAATGCCCTTCCCTTATAATGAGATTGATGACTACCTTAAATGTCATCCTAGAACCTTCATCCAGTAGCATATGGAAGCAGAAGCAGACATCCACAGCTAAACACTGAGCCAAACTCCTGGAATCCAGTTGTAGAGAGGAAGGAATGATGAGCAAAGGGGTCAAGACCATGCTGGGGAAACTCCACAGAAACAGCTGACCTGACCAAGTGAGAGCACACAGACCCCAGTCTAACAGCTGGGGAATCAGCATAAGACCAAACCAGGCTCCCTGAACATTGGTGTCAGTTAGAAGGCCTGGGCAGTCTATGAGGCCTCTGGCAGTGGAACCAGTATTTATCCCTAGTGCACAAATGGACTTTGGGAGCCCATTCCCCCTAGAGGGATACTCTCTCTCAGCCTAGGGGAGGGGCTAGACCCTGCTCCAAATGATGTGACAGTCTTTAATGATCCCCCATGGAAGGCCTCACCCTCCCTGGGGAGTGAATGGGGATAGAATGGGGGTTTGTGGGGGGCACAGGAGCATAGGAGAGATAGAGAACTGGGATTGATATGTAAAATAAGATTGTTTCTAAATTAAATAAAAATATAATAACAATAAAAAAGAAAAGCCCCCCCCCCAAAAAAAATAATACCTCTGACTTTTTCCAAATTTAATGAGCAGGTAGTTGGTTAAGACACATCAGAGGACTATGACTTGGGACTCTAATTAATAACTGTCTCCACCTTAAGTGAATTCTCTGAGCTGTTAAGAGAGTTATGCTGCCTGGTTAATGTGTGAAAATCTTGTCTTGGATTTAGTTGTCCATTTCATCTACTCCATATCTGATCCATAAGAAAATAGGGTTTTTCACTGAACCTTTCAGGATATATGATAATGGGAGGAATATTGGCTCAACATTTATGATTCTTTTGTACTTCTAGTTTCAGCTATGACTAGCTGTAGTTGTGTAATATCATATAATAGTTTGTGCCCCTTGGAAGCATACAAATCTGGTTTGAATCCTGTATTTGTCATCTATGGTCTTAGATATGTTCTCTCTGCTGGTCTTCTAGAATATAAAATAAAGTAATATCCTCCACATATTATGTTTACAAAGTGTGAATCATTGCACATTTTTATCTAATTAAATGAGGTATATCATTTGTCTAACCCCAGGACATTGATCATTATTCTGCTATCTCGGTTATAAACAGTAGGCTAGCAGGGCGATCAGAAGGCCTGGTTTGCACTGAGCTATTTCAAGAAGCCAGTGATTGAGTCTCTGAAATAGAGTTCTATAGGAAACAACCTGCTTAGAGGAACTGCTTCTATTTCAAAAAAAGTAGTATGATTCAACAAACAAGCTTCAGTACTTGGGATGACAGGGCCTGTTGTTTTATTCATGAAGTGAAAACATTAATTAGAACTTAATTATAATGCCTGGGAGTCATTTAAAATAAAGATCCAGGCAATGATGTGAAATATTTTTAGTATTTTAGTATTTCAATATTTAAAATATAATATGACAAAATGTTCAACGGGGAAAATGATAGGTGTGCCAAAGAGGAAAGTGAAACATATCTGTGACCTGGATAGCTGGTATTGGGAAGAGCTCCTTTTGTGGGTATTTTAGACTTTAAGTTTTTGAGAATTAATATATAGGGTTTATTTGAGTTTAGAGGCATGTAACAGACAGCATATACAATGAAGCATTTTTTGCATCATAGGAGACGTAAGGTGGAAGTTAGAAAATAGCAACAGATGCTAATGAAGGGTAATAGGAGACAGTGATATGATCAGGTTCCTACTTCCAGTAATTCATCAGAGCAGTGGTGTCAGTTGAACTATGGAACTGACAGTAAGAAACAGAAAGGGAATCTTTGCAAACTACAATAATTAGTAAATCTGTTGACGTTGGACAAGGGCAGAAGTTAGTATATAGCAACAGTCATGTGCCAGAGACTGATCTGATGACCAGGTGGGTTGGTGCAGTTATTCCTTGATCTAGGAATTGAGAATATATATTAGGTGTTTAGAAAGAATAGAGACTCCAACCAAGGAGTTCTGAATTGGGACTCAGGCTCTCTAGCTTCTAACTCTGGCTGAATCCAACTCATTCTTCCTCTTCATGTTTAATATACCCACTTCTATCATAGGTACAATGTCCCCAAGGGAACTGTACATACATGCATCATGGTCTCAGAATTGTATAGTCTGATTCAAATGACCAACATCAAATCCAAGAATCTGTGCTTTCAAAAATTTCTAGAATGGCCAACAAGCTTGGAGACCCATGGAACACAACATCTCCGTGGGTTTTATATCTAAAATATCTCTGAATGCACTCTCCCAAAACTCTGTCCTTCATCCTGGTTCTGCAAATGGGACCTGGCACACAGTATGTCTTCCATAGTCACTTCCAGAACGAACTAGTATCCACAGTATATCTCCACTGTTCTTTGCTTCCCTCTTCACTCACCACACAGGTTAGGTTGGCAGAAGAAGCCAAGATAGCTGCCCTGTATAAAGTGGGCTTTGGAGGTGACTCTCTGCTGTGCCTCCTATACTCCCAAGAATATGTGGCTGACCTTTCTCCAAAATATCCTGTAATAAATTTGTAACAGCTTATGGAGATGGAGGGTTGCTTTATATTTCAATGTGGTAGTCTATCATGAATAAAATGTGGCATTCTTAAACTCAAAATTTTAGTAGACAGAAGCAACCCAAGAACTGAGCTTTGTTTTCTTTTTCCTTCCCAGCTCTGCTGGGAGGACACGTTACATACTCTGTCTCTTGGTGTTTCCACAGATCCCACTTCCTGATTCAGATGAGCTCAACAGACCCTGCATGTAGACACATGCAGAGAAATCATCCAATATGTCTGCAAAACACATCAGTGCTTGGCCGTCAACACTGAGGCATTAGGTGTGACTTCTTACAACTTGCAAGCAGCATTAATTGCACTGAGACCTCCAGGCTGGACCAAGAAGGGGATCCACTTACACCACACATGAGGACTCTTGGCTGGAGTTAGACAGTGCTGGCCTTTCCCTTGCTGCAGGGCTATGATCAGTTCTTGGCACCCAGATATAGAAGGGATGTGGAAATCTGGTAGGACTGCAAAGGCCTGGAATAGAAGACTTATGTGCAGAGATGAAAGGCAGCAGGCTTTTTCAGCCTCGAGGGATTGTGGGATGGCTTAATTATAACTTCCCACTGGTTCTTATATCTCTGATGAGGATGAGGTAAAGCTGCTTCTGGAGCCCAAGACATTCTATAACAGACACATCTTGTTTATCTTTCACAATCTCCACTGTGTCTGGGATAGATCTGTGAATGAGAGGTATTTGGGGAAGCTGATTCAGCAACTGTATTCCCACATCTTCTTACTATAGAAAGAGATGAACTGAGATCATTCAAACCTGGGTTTGAATTTCAGATAAAGTGATTAGAATCCTTGGGTAAGGCACTTCAACTTGAGCATTTTAATTTCTTATAAATTAAGTGAAGTTAGAACACTTGCCACATAAGACACTTTTGGGGAATAAGAGATGGAATTACCTTGCACTTCTAGAGGACTTCCTGGTACAGTTTTAAAAATTTGTTGGATGAAGAAATAAATGAAACTTTGGAGTATATTTGAATGAACTATTGCAAACAACTAAGTGGGGTTATTTGAAGCCTTCCCAACAGTGCTGACTTAAAGTCAAGCAGATAAGAAAAGATTGAGGGTTGAAGGGACAAGGTAAATAGGTGATTCATCTCTGCACTTGGAAGAATCTAGCCCTAAAGGTTTGGCAAATTAGTGCTATGGGTAATGTACTCTGTCTCTGTTTCTGTCTCTTTCTCTCTCTCTCTCTCTCTCTCTCTCTCTCTCTCTCTCTCTCTCTCTCTCTGTGTGTGTGGGGGGGTACATGATTTTATGCAAGTCTGCACATGTGTGATACCCTATAGCTACTATCCTGTTGGTAAATTTTGATGTCTCTAGCAATGGCTAATATTTGATTCATCTCTGTGGTTTTCATTCTCTCTTTAATAGTAGACTGGTGCAGGGAACCAACAATGATTAATACCTTCTGTAATCTAAGAAGGGAAAGGAAAAAGACAACCAAGCAAAGACCAAAGAATTTTCCCTTTCTCCTACTTGAATTCTAGTAGAGTCAGATTTTCACGTTAGAACCTTCTGGTAACTATACATTTTGAAATTAATTTATAATGCAATTTATTTATTTAAAAATATTGATCATTGTGAGCAATGATGAAATCTTTTTACTTCTACTATTCTCCCTTCCCCAGAACCAACTAGCAGCAATAATTTGAGGCCCCTAATTCTATATTTATTATTAGATGTAGCCATAGTAACACATATAGTTTCAGGGATTTAAAAAAAATACTTTTATACACTAATCTCTTACTGTGTGTTGTTAAATAAATTTCTTTGCAACACCAGGCATGGTTTCTCTGTTGTTGAGATGATTTTAAGTTTAATTAGAGAGCTGTGGGTTGCTTCCAAGTTATGAGTGCCACTACTACACTCTTAGGGTTATTATGCCATGCTGTTCATTGATGTGGTTTATAGGCATCACAGCTGGATAGGACTGTTGTTTGCTTCCTTTCTTTGGAGTTTTACATGTTGCTTCTAGTATTATGAAAACTAGTCCCGAGGGAGGAAGCATTCATGGTAGTTTCAGATCAAGGGCCTTTGGATTCTAGATCTGAAGTGCATGGTGTCGACAGGTCTCAATCTATACAAAAGAGCTACAGGCAACTAAGAAATTCTGAGAGTGGGAAAATTCATCTTTCCTAGAGGAATGGCATGCCAATTGGTTGTCCAATACCAAATACTGCTGGAAACATGCATACAAGTAACATTATATTGACTGAGTGGGTTATATCAAGAATATGCATGTATATTCATATAAATATGAAATAAAATATATTGATGTAGCAGCAACTAATGAAAAAAAGACTATGAATTTGAAAGAGAGCAAGGAGGTGTATGTGGGAGGTTTTGGATGGAGGAAAGGGAAGGGAAGATGATATAATTTTATTTTAATTTCAAAAATAAAACAAATAAATCTAACAAATGATTTTCTTTTTCTTTAAAGCTCAATATTGTGTTCTTGAGATTTACCTGTAGCTAATTTATCTTGCAATCTCTTCTACTATAATAAATTGGATGAATACATGACGATTTATTTTACCATTCCCTGATGAAGACATAAAATTGGTTCCCATTTTTTTCTCCATTGTAGACAGTGCTAGAGTGGGCAGTCAGTTCCCTTGGCACACATAGGACTTTTCTAGAGTATAATTGTAAGTCATTGGTAGGCACATTTTAAATTTCACCGCCTTCAGACAAATTGTTTTCCCATGTGATTACACTGATCCACACTCCCACCAGCAGAGTCTGGGGTCCAGCTTTCCCAGGGCTTTACCAATAGTTGGCAATGACAGATTCCTTAATTCCTGTCAAATGATTTTGTGTGGAATGTTGGTCCATTGTTTCTCGAGTTGCACTTCTATTATTCTGGTGACGATAATGGTCCTTTCATTTGCTCCTTGGCCCTTCTTCATTGTTTGACTACACCCTTCTTCAACATTTACCTTATGTTGTTTGTTGCCTTCCCTACTCATTAAGGAGCCTAATCTCTGTGGGTCTTCCATATAATAAATATCTTTCCTAAGCCTGTCCTTTTCTTCTATTCAGTAGTTCTATGTTGTGTTTTGTAATGGAGAGCTTTTTATACTGGTGCCATTTTATCAATGATCCCTGTAAATTATTGACTTCCGAAAGAAAAGATGCTATTTTTCTCATAAATATAGTCTCCCCATTTTGAAAACTAATTCTCTGAGAATTTAATACACTGTTTTAAATTTATACCAAAATAAGACACAAACCGATGTGTCCAAATTCCTTGACTTCCCATGGAAAGCCTTACTCTCTCTGAGGAATGGAAGGTGGAGTGGGGTAGGGGGAAGGGGGGAGAGCTGGGGGAGGGGAGGGAGTGGGAACTGGGATTGGTATGTGAAATGATAAAATATTGTTCAGACCTTTTCACTTATTTATAATAAAATCATTCAAAGGTTTTTCTTCTAGGCTTTTGAGAGATACAGCATACCATTTGTAAAAAACTGGGCAGGAGAACATTTTTAATCTTTGTAACTTAAACTTAGTGTTTCTTTCTTTACTCTGGTAACCATTATTCTCTTCTCAACTCCTGTAACATGAAATGTTTTACACAAGCAAGAGATCATGTGGCACTTTTCTTCGTGTGTCTGGCTTATGACAGTTAACACCGTGATCTCCAATGCTGCCCAGCTTGTCATCAATGGTAGCATTTCATTCTTCTCTGCAGCTGAACAGAAGCCCATTTGTGCATATGTGCCATTAATTTGGGTATTAATTTGTTCCTTTGTCTTGGCTGGTTTAAAGAATACAATTTTATTGTAATGTGGGGAATAGCTCTGAAGCACACTGGTTGTCTTTGGTTTGGATGCATGCATAGAGTGAGATTGAAGTGGTGATTTTGACATTTGAGAAACCTCTGCATTGGTTTCCATAACCGTCACATGGTTTCCCATGAACTGCATGCAACTGTTCCCTTGTTTTTTATTAGCTCTTTGTATCTTTTGTGTTTTGATTCATTATTTCATATGCATGTGTGAACAAATATCTGGAGGTCAGAGAACAACTCTTGGGATTTTGGTCTTCTCCTGCCACCTGTGGGATTCAGGGATAGAAATCAGGGCTTCAGGCCTGAGTGCAAGTGTCTCTATCATAAGGATCACATTGATGGCACCATCCTTCATACTGTAGATAGCACCCAGTTTCCCTATTATGAAATGATCTATCATTATTATGTCTATGTTCCTCTAATGAACCTCACAAATGTAAATACACATCTTCACTGTTAAGCAGGCTTGCTCCCCATCCCCATGTATTTGGACTATTGTGCTCCCATGCTAGGAAGCTTGATTCTTTGATACCCATGAGGTCTTGTCTAGTGGTTTTTGCAGTGAGAGAACAAGAGGCTATGACCTGCCTGGGATGCATCTTCATCCTCATCTTTTCTAACAGGCAATGTGCCTAATGTTGTCAGCAAGTTGTAGTTTCCTTGGCTGGGTAGCTATAAAACAGAACACAAAAGATGAGCTGCTTGCTGACTGGTGAATGTTTTTTCTGTTTCTGTAATTTATTTTCTGTCAATTCTCTGTTTTCCTTTGTGATGCTTAATTGAAATCACAGCCTAATGAGGTCTGGTCTATTTCTCCCTTTGGTTCAAGGCTTGATGTTACTGCCAGCATGTCCAAAATGGGAAGAGAGCAACTTCTGGAGAAAAACAAAACTTGACAACAATTAAAGGTCACCAGAAATCTGTTTATGTGATGGGTTCTTTGCTTAGCTTTTAACAGATTAATTTGCCACTAAGCTGATGTTTTCTTCATCAATAATGAGTTTTATGTGACACTCTTGGAACTTCTCTGGGAAAACAAATGCAGACAATGAGTTTAGATATTTGTTGGTTAAAGTTCAGATCTGTGATCTCACCTGAATTTGCTCATGGGAGTATGCTCAGAAAAATTTAAATTGTGCTTTTACATTTCATTTTCTCTTTCCAGCTCAATTTATATACCATGCCTTTATGAATCATCCTCTAATTTCCAAATTGCAATCTTTTTCCATCACTTGGACATTGGTGGCAATTCTATTTGGGCTGTTTCAGTCTTGGCTGTCTGCAAGGAGACACAAGGTGGCTAAAGGAGAGGATGGAATGTCAGACCTGAACAGAAAAGGTTTTCTGTTCTGTGTTATGTGTTTACTGGTTGAGTTTGGCACTCCATGCTTTCCTGTTCTATGAAATTTGATAAGACCAATCTAACTGCTATTAGAATTTAATAAATACTTATGTACATTAAACTTGATGTCCAGAAGTAATCAATAACAATTATATTCCCACTCTTCTTTCTTATTCCTGCTATGGTAATTACAAGTCAAGAACAGTACTGTACAACTATGAGTCTGTCTTTTTATAATCTAAATATCTATCCTAAGACTGTTCATCCAAAATTTCCTTATCATCTCATATTCTTGTTTCTGATACATAGCTCAACCAGTAGACTTTATTAAAGTTAACTGTATGAAATATTGCTTTGTCTCACACAGGAGACTCTTTCAAAAAGTTACCTAATGACATATTTTTAGAACTAAATCTTATTTTATAGACATCTGGGGAGCTCATTATTAAAGTGAATAATGAGTTTAGGCTTTTGGTACTGGGCCTGAGGATGTGGAATTGAGGGTTTGTTAGTTATATTTTAGACCTGATAGTGATCCTTAGTTAAACAAATAAGCAAACATATCATACCACATACTCATACACACATTCACACACATTTACATACACACATGACACACACATACTCACACACATGCATACTCATATACCCACACCACATCACACACACACACACACACACACACACACACACACACACACACACACACACTCTATACATTCACATATATACCACATACACACACCCTCACACACATACATACTCAGACAGACATATGTACTCTCTCACACACAATTATACTTACACAAAACCAAATTACAACAGCAATAACAACAACAACAACAACAACAACAACAACAAAATGAAGTAAATAGTGTTTGCAGAAACTGAGGAACCTCCTGGTAGTTACCATATTAATACTCCCTCTTTCTGAGGGAGGTGCCCAATTCATGTTCATATACATAATAAATACTCTGTACAGTCTTTTGGTGCAACACTATCCACTGACTTAAGTCAGGATTTGAATTAAACTGTTGGATATCAATTTCTTCTTCATAGTACTGGAAGGTGCTATACACATTTCTGGAGAATAAAAGTAATCACCTATCTTACCCAAATATAAACCCTGAGAGCTACAGTAGTAACTGGTATGGAAAGACATTTCCACTTGTACAATAGTGGCAAATCATCAGAGAAGTAACCAACCACTTTCTGATTGGATTTAAGATCCACAGTAATTACTATAGCTGGACAGGTCATAGTCCCTAGGAGAGAGTCTACTGTTAATATTTTGCTAAATGGACCTAGCATTAAGCCAACTTCTCATGGCTTATCATCATTTTGACCATAGATTAATGGATTTCCCAACTTTCATTAGAGAGCCTTCTATGTATTATAGATGCTATATAATACCCACAACTGGTCACAGTGTAGAAAACAGGAAACTGCAGATCTCTCAGCCTTAAAGGCAGCATTCATCAAACACACACACACACACACACACACACACACACACACACACACCACATCCCTTCCTTCCAAGGATAGGGATCATTGTAGAAGAGCACTCAGGAAGAGTATAAAAGCCAGAGATGGCAAATGACTACAAGGTAACAGTGTCTTCTAGATATAGCAGGACAGCAGCACATGTCACCTCATATTGGTTGTGATAGCGTTCACATGACCTGTGCAAGCCAAAGTCAGATCAAATCTGAGTCTAGAGAGGGGAGTTAGGTGTGAAGTATCACTCTTGCCCAACTATGTGTAGTTGGTGGATTCAGGGAAAGGAATAATCAGTTTTCTCTGGGAGTATACCCTGGTAAGTTAACCATGTTCCTGAGAAAGGCTATACATTCAAAAATAATTGGTCCTTACAAAAATTGATTTTTATAAGTTTGCAAACAAGCAAAAGGACACAAAACTGGGTGTGTGGATAATGGGAACAGTCAGAAAAGAGTTGGGAGAGGACAGTGAAAATCATAAAATCACATTGTATGAAATTCTCACAGACTTAGAAAATTACAAAATACTAATTCCAGTAAAATAGTCTTTCTCGGGAACAGAATATTAAATTTAGGCATGTAGTGAAAGATAAGAATTGTGTAGCATTTACATTAGTTTTTTTTTAACAAAACATCTTTTCAGGCATTTTCTTGATGTCTTGTATTTACTTTAGTGAGAACATGGATTTACACCTTTGCTCTGAGGCTAGCTTCTTTGACAGGTTGAAGGCATTTAATACTTTCCCTTTTTTGATGGAAGATGAAACATGGACTGTAGTTGAAACCCACAAAGCTGAGTATTTATTAAATACACTAATTTCTCTTTCATCTAGCAGTCCAAATGTTTCCAGGCATAATCTAATTTCCATTAAAAACTTTCCATGGATCAGGATGGTGGTTCCAAATCTAAAATGCTGAGGGAATCACTTAATGGCCAGTGGTGAGTTCCTATGAGCTCATCCCAGAATTGGAAATGAGTGTTTGGAGAAGACTCATGGGCAGGATCCAAGCCTCCCCAAAATAACTCTGTGGGCTATACTAGGGGATGTGAGGCTGTGCTGGGAGGATGGGTAAGCTTTAGAGAATCTTCTCCCCCTGCCTTTCTCTTTGTATATGCATACATGCACATGCAAGGGTGCAGACAGATACACATGAATGTGAGCACATGGAGACCAGAAGTCTATGCCAGGTGTCTTTCTTAATCATTGTCTTCCTTATTTTCTTAGATAAGGCCTGTCACTGAATCCAATTTCACAGCTACATGCAGACTGGCAGGCCTTGTAGTTTCAGAGAACTGCCTGTCTCCATCTTCCCAACTCTGAGTTTGCAGTTGTATGCATTACACTCAAGGTTTTAGTCAAGGGCTGGGGATCTCAACCTGGGTTTTAATGATTGCATAGTAGGTAATCAATATACCAAGCCATCACTTAAGGCTTTCTAGGTCACTTAAAAATTGTTTTACTGTGTGTGTGTGTGTGTGTGTGTGTGTGTGTGTGTGTGTGTGTGTGTGTATGTGTGAACATTATGCATACAGGAGCCCACAGAGAGCATACTAGATATTGTATGGATGTAAGCTGCTGTGTGAGTGCTGAGAACTGAATCTGGGCCACTTTTAAGAGACGTAAGAACTCTTAACTACTGAGTCACCTCTTCAGCTCCCTGCTCCTCTTTTCTAGGTGACTTTTAAAGGAGTCTATCCTTTGTAAGAATTTGTTGCTATTAAGACCAATGGTTTGAGCAGTCTGCCCCATTCTAGTACTCATGATGCTATAATTATTATTCTAGTCACATACCTAGCAAGCAAATGATATAATTTGTAAATTATCAGGAAAAAGACTTGGGAAAGCTTAGCATGCATTATTGAGTCTGCATCTATACAACTTTAAATTAATATGAATACAATGTGGTTAGGCTGTAGTATTTGACAGTAAATTTAAATAAGGATTTGTCTGATATTAAGTCATAAAGTTAGGGTGAAATATAAGCAAATAATTGTGACATAATATGATGAGTACCATGGTATCTGTTAGTAAATATGAATGACATCTTTAGGAATAACAGAGGAAGAGAGTTGATTAATGAATGGAGTTATTAATTTGTCATAAAACTAATTATAGTGATAATTATGACTGTCACCACATGCACACCCGACATAGTATTATATTCAGTGTAATAATCTTGACATTTGTATGAAGACTTTGATGATAATAAAAAATGAGAAATAAAATATGCTTGAATTTTTTTCTTATTTTCAAGACAGTGTGCAAGGTATAAGAAGATATTGTCTAATTGAATCTCTCAAGTAACTTTATGTGGTCAGTTCTCTTATCACCATACACAAAAGGAAGAGTCCAATGCTAAAGAAATCAAAACATATTCTATTGAATAGGGTTGATAAGACATGGTGAAAGTTGATGGAAGAAATTAGTCTCTGAAAAATGCTTAAATGATCTAGCCTCCTACTCATACACACAAGTGTCCACGTGCCCCACTTCTACAAGACAGTCTCGGGAAATAGCATAAGACTTCTCTGTCACAAATGAGACCTTTGAAGCATTCAAAAGCTGACAGTCCAGTAGTCCCATCATAATAACTATTCTTGTTGTGCACACTCATCTCAGGACCACCAGTGTAAAGGAGTTTTCTAATGCCAAGAAAGTTTACCCAGTGTGACCCTATCTGTAATGAAGAACCACATTTACAGAGCCTTGCACTTTGCTGAAGCTGGTTCCTTCTGAATAGAAAGAGCAAAGGCCAACTTTCTTCCAATTCTTTCCATTCTTTCTCTCTCTTCAATCTTCCTTTATCCTTCCTCTCTCTCTCACCTCCTTTCCTCATCCTTCATTATTTCATTTCTTTTTCTCTCTATTTTGAATTTTAATATTTATTTTCTGTTTCAATTTGATATATTATTCTCATATTTTGATTTTTGAAACTCATGAATACGCAATGAAAAATAATAAATGAGTCTTAATCTCACATATTATACAAAGATTAAGCAGAAACATATCACAGATCCATACACTGAAACTCAAAGTTAAAGAGTTCTAGAAGAGGCCATGACTTGAACAAATTGTAAGGTGTTTTAGAAGAAAATTTATGAATAATATCTTCACTACCTCAATAGAAAAATACCTTAGATGTGATACAAAAGTTATGAATCACATAAGAAAAGAAATTGATGCATCATTTTCAACATATGTATTTTACACAATATATTATTATAAAAATGGAAAAGCTACCGATGGTGAGAAAATACTTGCTTGTATATGGCAGACAAGATTTGAGTCTTTAGAGCATAAGGGATCTTCACAACATAAAGATGAATAGGCCAATAAATTTGTCAGAAAGATGCCATAGGTAATTTTAAAAAGACAGCCAACATCTTTGACAAACTTCCAGAAATGTGTTCAGCATAATTAGACATCATCAAAACACAGACTAAAGCCAGTGAGATGTCCCAGAATCACTATTCTAATGATTATAGATAAAAGACAAACAACAAGCTAATAGTGCTAATGGAAATATATAATATTTTGAAAGTTAGTTTGGCAACAAGACCTATCCAAGACAAGGAACAGAATGAGTAGCCAGACAGCTAGGAGAATAACAAAAGGGATATGTTCCAGAATCTTCCTAAGAAAATGGTTTAAGCAATAACATTAGCTTCTAGAGAAGTCATGTGAGGCAAAGTTGAAAAGTGCACATGTAGCCTGGCAAGAAGGAGGTCAGGGGTCAGTTTTTTCTAGTGTAGCTTCAATGTATATGGTATGAGAGACCCAGATAGAAATATCTAAGTATTGATAAAATAAGATATATTATATAGGTTTCCAGAGAATCTTCTCAGTCAAACAAGAGAATGTGTGAGTCTGAAAAGGATCTGGGTCTTGGACAGAAGATAATACCCTGTCTAGTCTATGTTACCATATTAATGAAATGAAGGCACTCAATGGGGGGATGTAGATGTAATGACATACTTCAGAAGGAGAGAAGGGACAGGATCTAGAGCATGAGGTCTAATTTTTAGTGAAATGAAGAATATTCTTAAACAATCAAGAGAAGGCCTGGTGGGTAAGAGCATTTGCTGGTCTTTTGTTCAGTTCCTAGAACAAGTATCAGGAAGCTTACAACCTCCAATAACTCCAGCTCTCTGGATCCAACACCATTTTCTGGCCTCTGTGGGCCTACACATACCTACTCATGGACACAACACATACATACATATAAGTAAAAATAAATAAATGGCTAAAAATATTATTTATACTCCATCAAGATGAAAGGAAGAAGAAATGGCAAAGATGAAAATATGCATGTGAATTTTATGACAGGGATTTGAGGGGGTTTGATCAAGTTTTCCTTCATTTTCTGAGAGTCGAGGGCAAATGGACCCCAAGGGAGAAGTGGAATTATGACTTTGAGTGAAGAAAAGACAGGTTGACATACATGGCCTCAGACAAGAGGAAAATACCAACCATGAAAGCATAATGGTCCTTTTGAGAATTGTTGTAGACCCATTTAAATATTGAAGACCACGAACTAAGGACTTTCCCAATTCAGAGTGGTTTTTGTTATTCTTCTGCTGCAAATACCTAGCAATTGAAGTACAAGACTGAGAAGGTCACAAGCTCAGTTCACTCACATCTGCAGTTTTAGAAAGGACTTACAATTAGATAATTATAGTACAAGATATATAGGAAATGTAGAGATGTGATCAACATGACAGCTAATGAAAGCTTACCTGGATAATGAAGTATGAGCAGGCTGTTTTGAGCAAAGAGGAGGAAATAGAGGAGTCTGTAAACTAGCACCTCCTAAAAGGTCAATGAAGTGGTTTATTGGAGTTAACTGAATTGTGATAAAATGGCTAAAGTAGAGAGAGGGAGAAAATCATGGATGAGTAAAAGATCAAAGAAACCACAAAAAAAAACAGGATGATAGAAAGATTACTCAGTGCTAAAGTCACCAAGGGTTTCACATATATTTGATAGGTAGAAAGGTGTGGTGTTAAGTTTCTGTCATCTTGACACATGGAAGGGTCATCTTTAAAGAGAAAACCTCAAATGAGAAAATGTCTCCATAAAATTCATCTCTAGGGAAGTCTGTGAGATATTTTCTTGTTTAATAATTGTCAGGCCAGGAAAGGAGGGGAAGGAGAGGGAACAGGGATTAACATGTAAAAGAAGCTTGTTTCTAATTTAAAATTGGTCTAATTACAATTATAAAAATAAAAAATAAATAAAAATAATTGACATGAAAGAGCCCATCTTACTGTGGACAGTGCCATCCCTGGGCAGGTGGTCATGAGTTTTATTTTTTTAAGCAAATTTAAAAAGCCATTGGAAGCAAGCCAGTAAGAAAAACTTTTTCATAGTCTTTGTTTCAGTTCCTGGTTCCAGGATCCTGTCTTGAGTTTCTGTCCTGCCTTCCCCTGATAATGGACTGTATACCATAAGGTGAAATAAACTCTTTCCTACCCAAGCTGTTTTTTTTATTAATTAATTTTTTATTAGTTCAAATTAGGAACAAGCTTGCTTCACATGTCAATCCTTCTCTCTCTCTCTCTCTCTCTCTCTCTCTCTCTCTCTCTCTCTCTCTCTCTCTCTCTGTCTCCCTCCCCTTCCCCCAACCTCCCACCTGTCCCCCACTCCATCCACCCTCCACTCCCCAGGCAGGGTAGGGCCCTAGACGGGGGCTCCCCAAAGTCGAGCACATCATCCTGGACTGGGCCTAAGCCCTCCCCCATGTGTCCAGGGCAAGAGTGCATCCCTTCACATGGGATGGGCTCTCAAAGTCCCTTCTTACACCAGGGAAAAATACTAATCCACTACCAGGGGCCCCCTAGAGTGCAGAGACCTCCACATTGACATCCATGTTCAGGGGTCTGGATCAGTCCTATACTGGCCTCCCAGACAACAGTCTGGGGTTCATGTACTCCCCCTTGTTCAGGCCAGCTGTTTCTGTGGGTTTCACTAGCCTGGTACCAACCCCTTTTATCTTCATTCCTCCCTCTCTGCAACTAGGTTCCAGAGTTCAGTTCAGGGTATATCTGTGGATGTCTGCCTCTGCTTCCATCAGCCACTGGATGAGGGCTCTAGGATGGCATAAAAAGTCATCAGTCTCATTATAGGGGAAGGGCATTTAGGTTATCCTTTCCACCATTGCCTAGATTGTCAGTTCGTGTCATCCTTGAGACAATGTAAAATGTCAAAGATCCCGAGGATCAGAGTCTTTCTGTTATTCTACAAGTTGGTCTCCAAATACACAATGAGTTCTCTTTTCCTTTGTTGACAAGAGTGAAAAGTTTTTAGAAATGAGAGCCTGAAGAAAGCGTTGTAACCCCTTTTTATATTGAGGGGACCCGTTCTGCTTGCTCAGTCTACTCCCGATGAGAGGCTGCATTCTTACAACAGGCAGCACTGTGCAGATGAACAGGGAATGCCTTTTTTTTCCAAGAAGGAAACAAAGATGCTGTGGATATGGAAACTTTACTAAATGTTTGGCTCTTCTCTTGCAGCAGCAGAGCCTTCATGAAACTGAGAGTTAATTTCTTTTCCCTCTTGAAACCCTTTATCTCCCCCAAAGGAAGTGGCCTGCTTGATGGCCACAGTTCTTTTGTGGGAAGTATGGGAGATAGATTAGACCATTAAAACGAAGTTGCTGTGCGGAACCAAACTTAACCCTTGCACATAACTGCTTAAAGCCTGGTCTACTCTCTTCATGATTGTTCTACCTAGGGGCTACTTTTGTGCTTCTGAAAATACTCTCCTAGGTTCTGCTTTCATTTTACTTTGAACCCTGATATTTTGTTCTTTATCTTTTGTTGTTTACAACTTTTATATTTTTCCAGACCTCAAAGTTTTGACATAAATTTTACTTCACCCTTTTGTAAACAACTAGATTCATTTCCCTTTGTAGTGAGTTAGGAGAAGGAACATATCAACATATCTTTTTATCTGTCTTATGAGTACAGAGAAGCCCTAGCAGACTCTCAGGTCAGAGTAAATCATGAGACCATTACAATATGTGTGACTGTAATGAAGGTACTTCATTTCTTCATGCTACAGCTCTCATGAGGGAAGTGGGGATATACTCACTTGCTAGAGCTGGTGTAGAGATGAGAATAATTTATAAGCACAAAATGTTTAAAATAGCACCTCTTGTGTCTTAAGAGCTATAGGCCTCATGGTTATTTATTTAATATGCTGTTCCCTACCATAGGAATGTCCTCTGGAGAGATGAGTGGGGATGAATAAATACTCCTGAGGCAGCTTAGAGCATCAAGACATGGATGCAGAGAGATGTCAGACATCAGTATGTGAGTCTCAGCTTTCTGTGGGTCAGGAACATGATTTATGATGTTTGCTCCATAAGGTGAAAGAATGAGGGCTGAGTGTAAGATGAAACAATCAAGATGGACAGAAGCTGACACCAGCACTATAAAAATGTAGTGAGGTGGCTCATATACATTTCTACTGGACTAGAATTCTCAATATTGATATCTCTCCACTGAATTCTCTTTTCCAATTGTTGCATCAAGGTGTGTATGTAAGTGTGTGTGTAAAAGTACATAGATATTTATAGACTCAAAGAAAAAAGTGTTCTCTGAGTTTGTTCTTTCGGGACTAGAACAGAGGTACCTATTTAGAAACAAGATATTAAGAGCAAAGAATCTCTGGAATTTACAGAATGATAGATCAGGATGCACAGTTGGGTGAGGTGTTAAGCTAATTATTCTGTGATCTCAGATGCAGGGAGACTCTAGCTAATATCTCAACAAATATCTACAATCTATGTTTATAACCAACATTTACAACCACATAGTTTTATAGCTCTCATTAACCAGAAGTCTGAGAATCCAAGTCTGCCACAATGCTCCTGTGATGTGTTATAGAGTGACATGACAGAATCTTTACCGTATATTAAGGTGAGAGTGGTAGGTAGTGGGGGAGAGCTCTATCCATGCTCTGTTATTTTGTACTTTTCCAGATGCAGAAGGATTCAGACTCTATGCTGGTAGAGATTGGTATACAACCACACACAAGGCACATGGAATAGATTATACTGTGTGTGTGTGTGTGTGTGTGTGTGTGTGTGTGTGTGTGTGTGTGTGTAAGAGCATGCACATCTGCATATGGTAGTTAAATGACAACCTCAGATGTCATTTATCAGCTGTTATCTACCTTTTTATGAGGATGAGCTTGTACATCACCAAGGAAACTACGCAATGTCACCCTCAGATGTCATTTCTCAGTTGTTATCTATCTTTTTATGACGATGAGCTTGTACATCACCAAGGAAACTACACTGGTCAGCAAGCTCCAGGCAGGGAACTGTTTGTCTTTGCCTCCCTAATACTGCAATTCAAGCATATACCAGTACACCTAGCTATCTAAAAAATGTATTCTTTGATAATTCCATACACAGTATTTTGATCCTATCCCTTCTTTCTACCCTTTTACTTTTCCCAGACTCTTTTCCTCATGTCCCCCAACAAAACTTTTTAATTAATTGATTTATTGATTTGATTTTCATCTTTGGGAAACTATTTGTTTTGTTCCATGCCTCCTTTTTTTATTGATTCTTTGGGAATTCCACATCATGCACCTCAATCCCACTCTTCTCCCATTCCCTGTGTATCCACCCCTCCCTCTTGCAGTGCCTCTCTGGAAGGAAAGCTAAAAAAGAATAAAAACAAGGTAAAAAGAAATAATTAAGGAAAAAAAGAAAGCACTTTGCTCCTTGTCTTTTCCACCTTTATTCATCTTAGTGACACAGTGAGCTGCACTGTATCATTCAGTATACCCTTTTGTCCAAACAGATTTACTTGCAACTGTCCATTGCAAGTAATGAGTTGTTGGTCAGGTTCAAGGCCTCTGGCTTCATTATACCATCATTACTAGACCCCTACTGACATTCCTTTCAGTTATTCTGCTGTTATCCCAGTCATGAATTTCCTGTGGCTATGGTTCTGCAGGAGCAGTCCCTTCACATACTTCAGAAGGTTATAGATAGGCTGGATGTGAGAATGTGCCTACTCCAAGCCCTGGATCTGTGCCTGGGTCACTACTGAGTTATCAATCCAGGCTTCTGGGGCCACTACTCTCAGGTGATGGGCAGGGCCAGCTTTACCAGGCTAGGGTCATCAGGGTCCATTATCCTGTTGAGGGTCAGCTTTGCAGGAGAGGCTGTGGTGAAGGTCACTCTGGGCTGGTAAGAGTTGGGGCAAGCTCAGCAGGGCCCTCATATTTTAACACATGTTTCAGCACATGGTTTTCTTGGGCCCCTGTGGTAATACAGGCTTTTGAAATCCACAGTCACTTATTCTCTGTACTTTAAGAAGTTGTAGCTATCTGGGTTAACCAGTGTCTAATGCAAAAGGAAGCTTCCCTTTTGAGGACTAAGAGGTACACTAATTTCTAGTATGAAGATAATTATTTAAAAGGAAGTTTAATATTATGTCCAGTTAGCAAAATAATAGTAGTAGGTTTTATTCTAGGATCTATGACCTCCCTGGTCACAAGATCTTGACCAAGTTTACAGTTAACAGGCAATGAGTTTCCTCCTGTGGAGTGGGTCTTTTACCAAATGTGAAAGCTGTTGGTTATACCATAGCCTAAATGCCATTGTTGCACCAATGGTATTGCTAGCCTGGCTGGTCATATTAATAGCTCTCAAGGTTCACAACTGGGCAAGACTGTTGATAGATATTTTCTCCCGTGACAGTTTGCATATCACCTTCTGGAACTATGAAAGCCAGCAGGAAGGAAGTTCGGGGGAATCGAACAGGGTCTGGTGCTTACAAGGTATACACTGTACTGACTAACGACTCTTCCCAGACTGTGTTTGTGTGTGTGTGTGTGTGTGTGTGTGTGTGTGTGTGTGTGTGTGTGATGTCCAAGAGGTAGGCCACATTGTTATTCTAAAGAGGAGGAGACTACACTTTTAGGTATGAATGAAGTGGTAGGGTCTGATAAGCCAGAACTTGATTCTTTTACCTATGAGTCCTTGATTGAAGAACATGATTTCTTATGTAGAATTATATTCCCCTGAAGGAAGAACTTCACAGAACAATTTGAGAACGCCAATGAAGAGCCAGTCTTGTAGAACAATATCAACAGAATGGGGTGTTATTTATTCTCTTGGAAATCCTTCCCAAATACTTTTGATCTTCCATAATTATTAAATGCCTGATAGTATAAACAGGAACAAGTAAGTGAGATTATGTGAGTTTGGGCACTAGAGTCATGTTAACTCCTGTAAATGGTTTACAGTGAATCTTAAGTTCCTCATTTGGAAAAAATTGCTTCATTTATCAAGCCTGCCAAATTCTTACAAAAACACAGAAAGGTGAAGAGGCAGGAGAGATGGGGAAAAAAAGGAAGAAAAATATTCTCTTTGTAGGCATTTGCTTTTGACATTACAATGTCCCTGTGTAAAACAGGGAGCTGAAGCCTTAAACCAGCATGCTTCATAGTCAGGAGGACTTGGAGCTAGTCTGGAGAGGTGAAATCATCACAGAGCTTTCTGTGGGCCAGTGGAAGTGAGGTCTTCTGCCTTATTATTGTCCTTTGAAAGAAGTTTCAGGTGACAAATAAGGAAGTGCCTCCAAAATTTTCTGGCTTTGGGCTCCTGCCCTGGTCATGTTAGGAAAGATGATAGGAAGTGAATATCCCCTTTTCTAATGTGTGAGCAGAGAAGAAAGAGCAACTGGGAACCTTGATGGAGAAACCTTCTGTACACTGTAGATGAAGTTCTATTTCTGTCCTCCTGGGGCTGAAATAGAGAATCTGGGAGAGCCTCACCCAGGACCGACCTGGATAAAGAGTTTCTGTGAAGGGAAGGCCATTTATCAATGGCAGGACCATTTTAGGAAATGATTTAACTACGCCCTCTCTGCTTCTTTTTTAGCAACTTTACATCCAAACCTACATTCCTGCCAAGAGTTTGCACACATGCATACTTGTGCTGACCTGGTGGGTTGTTTTCTTTGGAGGGGTGGGCGTTCTTTGGATTTCCATATGTTTAATTATTATTATTATTTTGCATTTGAGGAACTAGAGAGGAGGAAGGGGGAAGCTTAAAAAAAGAAAACCTTTTACATGGATTTAGGCCAATGTTCCAAAGAGCATGTTGATGAAATAAAGCAGTTCAAGTGAAAACATATTGAGTTTGGAAAAGAAAATTCCCTCCACCCAGTGGCAGTTGGAGCTTCCCTTCTGTGCTACTTCTGACTTCCTGGAGCCACGTTTACTTTACTGAGCAGACTAAATCATTTAATTTGTCAGCTTCTCTTTGCCACCAGCAGTACTCCATCAAGGAACCCTTCCAAGGCAATGGGAAGTCACCAGGGCCTCAGACTGCCTGAGTCACTCACTCCCTGAGGGTCACATGCTGTCAGAGTGAGGTTCTCTGTCCTAATGCAGGGCTTCTCAAGGTCAGAGCAAGGCATTTATCTTTCCATCTACAAAAAGAGGCAATAAGTGTTTGATACTCCAAATAGTGTTTTATTGAATATTGCTTGTGTGTGGCAAGCATGATGCCAGAAGCTTTACATCCATTAATTTATGAATTCTTCTCAACCACATGATAGAGGCAGCTAATATTCCTCTGGATTTACAGATGAGGCTCCTGAGATTCAGAAAAACAAAAAAGCAGTTTGGTTAAAGTTATGGAATAGTACACCATTTCAAAAGCAGGTGGTCTGGCTTGACTTTAAACTTGGCTTTTAATGTTCAGCCCTCTATTTTGGGTATGTTGAAAATTATTACTTGCTCCCACTGAATGCCCACCTCAGTACTGGAGTGTGATCTGCTTGATGAGAACATAGTGGTACATTAGTTGTGTAGAGAGTTTGTGTTCAGAAAGAGCTAAAAGTTCAGAAAGTACACAAGCATGCAGATAAACTCACCAGGACAAAGTCTAGATATACTGCAGAGGAACGAGCTATAGGATCTCCAAAACGAGCAGATAATAGTTGGCTAAGCACTGAAGGTAAACAAGATGCCTATCTAAGACATTAACATAGAGACCAGCAGGGGCAAACACACAGGGATTTGGGTCCGAATGGTGTGCAGAGAAGAAAAAGGAGCCTGGAGCTGAACTAGTGTATCAGTGGGAAAGGAAAATGGTTGAGAATACGAATTGATATCTAATTCTGCAGGGTTTTTAGACATTAAGTAAAATGTTATTCTGATTTCATTTTTGGACAATAAAAGGAGACAGGAAAATTATATGCATGTTTTCTGGGTCAGAAGAATAAACTTGTGGTTGAGCTACCATTTTTTTTTTCTGAATATACAGGACATAGAACTCTGGGAATCTGGAAGAGCATGAAACAAAAGGTCAGAGGAAACAAGGATTTCCCCAGGGCAATTACGCTCCCCCAGCTCCCCACATTACTTGGAGACATGAACACATTTTTGTTGTATCATGTTGCATATTTTTGTAATTCCAGTCCCTAGTCTACCTTAACTCATTTTCATAAGTCAGAGGAAAGAAAATGACCACTTAGTCACAGATAGCTTTATACATGGGACGAAGTTTACGATTATCCATAAAATGACCGACAATTACTGCAGAGTTTTCAGTAGGAAAGTGGCTCTCACCTCTGGTTCTGAATTAGGCAACATGACTTGGAGTTAGATTCAGGGAGAAATGGAGACAAGGGATGACAGGGAGAAGACGCTACTGCTGCCCTTTAGGTTATGCCCAACTACTTTCCTCCTGTTTCAATTTGGTACACTGTTGACTTTATATATAGCAAGGTCTCATGGAAACCTCAATACATACAGTAGCATGGATGAATAAAGGGTTTCTGCACTGCCGATGTATTTTATGGCTATCATTTTGATTCATATTAACACTCAACAATGTCTGACTCAAAGCTTATGCTAAACCAGGAAGCAGATACTGCTTTTCTATGGAGCAGTAGATGAAAGAGGAGATGCATGTTGAGTCACATTCTCTGAGAAATCTAGCTGCATAGGAGAACTGAGGTTTGAATGAAGTCCTCTTGACCACGGAGATGTATTCCTCATACCACTCCTTGCTTTCTAGGTAGCCATTATGGTTCAGGGACACTTTTATGTTTTATGTTGTATTGGCTTCAGAGAATCTTTTTTGCCCGCCCCCATTGATCACATATCTTCTGCTTGGTATATGCAAGAACAAGTAATGACTTCCCTTGTCATAGGTTCAATAATATTTAGGGTCACTGAGTCTTCAGATATATTAAGAAAACTTTGTATTTCACAGATGAAGAAATGCCATGCTTAAGAGGAAGTAAGGAAAAGGTTGGTCTGGGGAAGAAATGTGAGCAAGTCAAATCTCCTTTTAAACATGGTGAATGCCAGGGTAAATCATGGATGGCTGGTACCGTCTTTTTCTTTGGACTCTCGAAGCAGCTTGTGCTTTATCAGTAGAGGATAACATGATAAACAAGTCTGGAATCTAAGGACTCTGGATTGAGTCCTGTAATATATGTAATTACTGGCATATACATTGAAGATATTTATGATCAAAACAGTTGCCTTTCATCTAGATTAGATAAATGAAAACAACATCTGCAATAAATGACTTAAAGAATGCCATTGGCTACTTGGAACTCTTACCTATTTTCCCTTTGCCTTACAGAAACTGTGGAATAATTGGTAGAGCTTGAAACTTTGTGAGATATTTGATTCTAATTTCAAAATCCAAAGGATACAACCTTATCTAAGATCATGCAGTTTTACAGCAGTGTAGACTCTCATCTAAAATCCATTGTCTTCCATATTCTAAACTTGGTAGGAGGTTGCCTCTACTAATTCTTCCTTGTCTTCTACATCTTCTTAGGTAGCATAGAATGGTGAGGAGGATGGTGATGCTGCTGATTCTTGAGATGACAGTGGGTGTTGATCACAACAGTGCTAGAAACAGCAACTGTTCTGTTTCTTAATGTGCCAAATGTAGTGGCCCACAGTATGTAAAAGCAATGTGAACAACATAGATGGACAGAATATCATATTTCACATAAAACAGTAGCACCGGACATTTAATTAAACCTTATGTACTTTCTACATTTACCCCTTAAGTCAGTACTTTCATGTGACTCAACAAAATAGCATAATAGTATATCAGATGCTTTAAATTATGGGGCCAAGGAAGACTTCTCTGAGGATTTGAGATTTAAATGGCAAAGAAGCTGGGTTTATAAGAATCAAGATGGGTAAAAGGGTTAGCTGGAAAGATGGCTCAGCAGTTAAGAACATTGGCTGCTCTTCTTGAGGATGTGTATTCAATTCCCAATAATCATATGACAGCTAACAACCATGTGTAATTCCAGTTCCATGATATTCAATGATCACTTTCTGTATCTGTAGTAAGTGTACATATGTGGTGCATACATATAGGCAAGACATACATATAAGCAAAACACCTGTACAATCTGCTACAAGGACTTTGAGGATGGAATTCCATGAGCAACCAAACACTGGAAGAGGTATGTTAGAGCTGAGGGAGAGGGGTAATATGAGAAAGAGGGGCTTGGTCAGGAAAGCTTGGGTTTGTAAACAAGAACAGAGTTAGAATTTTTAGATTGAATTTTGGCTGGAGCAGAAGAGGAAAACGAGAGATAGGACATGTTTAGTAGGTTTCTCTAGCTTCAAAATACAGGATAGATTATAGTATTTTAAAAGTAAATACAATGAATCAGGTTAAGAGATAATAGTGGCCTACTCTAGAGGGAAAGCAATGAGATGGAGATATAGAGATAATTCTACAGATGTGGAGATTCCTTTTGATTGATTATTGTAGAGATCTTGGAAATGTTCCACAATAGTCACTTTATGTATGCTTTTACTGGAATTTTAGAAAATATTTGCCAACAATTGTTCAGTTTGGAGATTGTGGAAACAGGTTAGAGTATGAATATACTGTGATGCATACTTTGCATATTTGTCATTAAGATTGATTGAAATCATTCTTTCATTTTAGGGAAAGGTTTACACTGGGTGGATGAGAATGTTTGGTAGGAGATTCTTATAGCATCCCTGTTACTCAATGGGCCTGACTTTGGTATAGTGAAAGCTGGAGACCAAATCTTGTACATTCTTCTCCAGAAAATGAAACTGTTTGCAGAAACAGAGATAATTAGACAAAAGTGTCCCAGCTGAAGTGAGCAGAAGAGAAGGGCTATTATGGGCAGATTCTTGGCATAGTTCTTCAGGATACACAGGGTTTGCCCAGTGACCAGGAGAACAGGGGTCACAGAGGAACACAAGCTAGGAATTAATTGACTGATGGGGAGGAAGGCAAGGAGTAGGAGGGGAAAGGGAGATTGGAATCTGGGACAGTGCCCAGGCTGCCTTTGTAGACAAGTTTCCTAACAACACTTTCTCGGGGGAAGTCAAGGACTGATTGAAGCTTAATTCAGATTCTCTGAATGTGCCTTAAGGAGACAGACTAAGAAATAATTTGATGAAATGCACAGGAAGCAAAACTTGGCAAGGGCAAAGTGGCAAATGAGCTAAGAATATGGGGGAAGACCCTGCCAAGATCCCCTTCCTCAGGACCACCCTTGATGTCTCCGGAGAAATCAATCAATTTGACAGGGCAGGATGGCTCCCACAGAAGAGCAATGGGGGACCCCTGTGAAGGTTGGGGGTCTTCCATTTACAGACAGGATATGGGACTCATCAGAGCATTAAGATGGTCATTGAAGGCATGGGATTGGCGCTCAGTGTCTCTCAATAGCCTGTGGGTGACTTGATGGTGCCAAATGTTATGCTCATTCCAGGATGGTGCCCAGGGAATAATAGCCCTGCCCCCTACTTTGTGTGAAGGTCGTGGAACAGGAAATGTGACATGACTTCAATGTCTTTCCACACTGAGAAAATTAACAGTCTTGTAGAATCCACAGAAATCATCAAGTCCACAAGCCCTTCCCACCCTTGCTTTTAAGCAGCTTTCATTCTCTGTGCTTTCTGTCCTTTATAGAAAGGGACATCCTTAGCTGAATATATTCATGCTTGCATGTGGGCAAGCATAGCTTCATTGTCTTTCAGTGGGGTGTACATGAGGTCATCTACCAGGTATTTTACAATTAAATATTGGAAATTATCTGACATATATAAATTCTTTGTTTATGTGTGAGTTATTTATTGCATCTTTAATAAATTTGATAACAAATTATTTTTCATAATTTCTTTTAAATCCATAATGATTTATCTTGTAGATGTCCATACCTCATGCTCTGTCTGTGAAGTAGGTATCACTATTCCTACCACAAAGAGAAGAATCCATGGCTGAAGTCACACAATAGGTTTTGAGAAAGAGAATGACCTGGAATCTCCTAGTCTCCAGATGGCCAGCAACCCCACCCTTGTACACACTGCCTTCATCATCTTTCCATGTTCTGCCATGCCAAGGTGTAAAACAAGACAAACAGGCTGCCCTGACCCCCAAAATGTGGATATAGTATCTGCTCCACATTTCATTTAACTAGGCTAAGGCAATCTCTCATCAAGAAAAAAACAAAACAAAACAAACAAAAAAAAAACATTTCCAGCCTTAATGGTTTCTCTCTCCAACCTTGTACTTGTAGACTAGTATCCAACATTCTCAGTTCTTCCACAACCACTCATATTAAAAAACCTTATTTTATGGCACTGACTATTTCTTTGTTAAATAGCTACCCCACTCTAGCTGTCCTCATCTGGATGGAAAAGTTCTACCCTTCTTTCAAGCTTCTGCAATTTATCTTTGCTTCTAAAGTGAGTTGAACATGCCATCTTTGGTTGCATCTAGCATTTCTATCAGGTACCTTTCATAGCACTTACTGCTGTCTGCTTATAGTAATGCCCAGTCACATGCCTGTCTCTTCCCCTGACCCCAGAGCCTCTGGGAGGAAGGAACTTTCTATCTCCAGCATCCAACAGTATCAGCCACATAATAAAAGATGATCAGAAATATTTGAGCCCTGACCTCACATCACAAGTTATAGAGATATAATTAGTTTTTTCAACAACTGGTCTTAATAACCATTTTCTTACATCCAGAAAGAATTTCACTGCAGTTTCCTTATGGTCTTATATGTAATGATGTTTGTAGTTCTTGTAAGGTAGAATTACAAATGTTGAGATTTGGGTACCCTTGATAACTACCACTTACAAGTCATAGATTAGTCCCACCCATTTTTCTCTTTGCATCCAGATTGCAAGAACATTTTCTGAACATTTGGCCAAGGCCAAGAATGCTAGTTTTAAATAATATCTTAAAGTACGCCACCTCTTTCAAGTACAGAACTTAGATTGGGGGTCCATAAAGTCTGTAGCCAACTGGCAAGATTATAACCAATGATGCATAGGAGGATAGGGGGATAAAAGGTCCTACCAGTGATGTATCACTAGTTAAATGACATTTTGTGTCCCTGTCCTTCATGGGCATTGGTCAGTTCAAAGCCCTCCTTTTTGGTGCCCCAAGCATAGAAGTTCCAAGGAATTCAAATCAGCCAGGGACAAGAAAGGAAGCCCAGGGTCTTAAATCATTCTTAGGCTTATGGCCTGGTTTTCATTTGGTCCTGAAGGATATCTTTTCCTCTCAAGGACTGTGAGCCAATGTTTCTTTTCCTGCTGATTTATGACCTCATATAAATTAACAAGGGCCTTTCAACTGGGACCAGTAAATCCCAAAGGCATGAATCTTCCATATGTAATTCTTCCCTGAGGAAGCTGGAGTTAGCTCTCAATTACATACAGTGATGGAGACACACGGTGGCTAAAAGGAGACAAATGCTGCTTATGTTCAAGACAGAATTGCTGCACAGAGGCCAGGGAAGAATGTAGCCAAATTTGAATGTCTGAATCATAAAATCTTTGCCTGTTCATGACATAGGAAGAATGTTCATGCCGTCTTTGTAGTTTATTTACAGATCTTTAGTGAGAGGAGAGATAACAGAGTAAATGACAATGTCTCTCCTCAAGCATTCTTAGCTAGAGGTAAGGCAGCCCACCTATAACTGTAATATGACCTAATGTTTTCCATTTGTTGGGAAATCATTTTTATCAATATTTTAGTGTCTCAGGAATCCAGGGTCATAATGACAGGAGGAAAAACACTAAATCACAAATTTTACTAAGTCTGATACTAAATTTCTTTGATTTATTTCTTCTTTTACTTATTCAAATACTCAGGAAGTATTGCCAGGGTCTAGGGAAAATTTAACAAAGAGCAGATGGGTTTCACCTTCAAGGATTTCACAATTGTAGTGGCTGTGTCCCTGCCAGAAGTTCATCAGCTAGATACAGATGCAGAGTGAAAATCAGTTACACTCTTTGAGGTAGAAAATTTAAGTATGGACTTTATCATACCTTCAATACCTTATTTATTTTTCCTAATGGAGTAAAGAGAATGGACTTTATATGCAAAAAGGCTCAGAATCAGGCATGTGGAATCCCAATGTGTATATCCAATGCTTTGTGCGAGTGAATTTAAAAGATCACCTCCACTCAGAGTGTTTTCATAGATGCATAGGGCATGTTTAACTTGGAAGCTGTACATGGGTTTAGTAACAATCATCCACCACAGAGTCCATTTATTCTATACATCCCTTACTTCTTCATTCTTCCATATAAGTATTCATTCATAAATGAATTGGTTTCTTCCCTTGTGGCTGCTAGGACAAATGTCTAAAGATTTTATGGATTCAAACACTGAAATTTATTCCATTTCATTTCTTGGAGGGCCAAAGTCCAAAATCAGTACCATTGAGTTGAAATCAAAGCCAGTGATGTCTCTGAAGGCTCTGGGCATTCATCTATTCATGTCTATTAGTTTCTGGGCCGACTATCCTTCCTTAACTATTAATATATCACACTAGCATCTGCTTCTGTGGATATACTACTTTTCATTCTGTATTTAAACATTCCTTCTACTTCTTCTAAAGACACATGTGTGTACTTACTGTGACCCAGGAAGCCTAGGCTCATCCCCTTGTGTACTAATCATTAACATTCACATTTGCAAATTTGATGTTACCACATAAGGTAACATTCATAAGGCCCCAAACACTGCAATATCATTTTTCAGGTCATTCAACATATCACATCTTACATTCATGCACTTTCCTGAAGTTTGAGAATGGACAAAGTATGTTGACTAAGAATGTAGGGTTTGTAGTTAAAAGAATTCAACCCTGAGTACTATATCTGTCATTTTCGAGCTGTGATCTTGTGCAAGCTATTACATCTATATTCACATGTGTATTTGTATTTTTTATTTATTTATTTTTGCTGTTGCAAAATACCTGAAACTAGATACTCCATAAAGAAAAGAGGCTCAATTTGCTCCCTGACTTGAAGGCTAAAATTATAAGACTGGGATGCCTTATCTGTTCAGCCTCTGCATGAGCATCTCATGTCCCTGGCATCAAGAGGGAGGTGTAGTAAGAACAAGATACCACAGGGTGAGAAGAAGAAACAAGAGGGCAAACTAAGCAGGGTCTCATCAGGACCACATATATCCTTTCTGAGTGTGATACATCTAATACTCTAATTCAGTGGTTTTCAATTGGTGGGTCACAACCCCTTTGGGGTTGCATATCAGATATCCTTCATTGTAGACATTTACACTGCAATTAGTAACAATATCTAAATTATAGCTATGAAGTAGCAATGGACATAATTTTATGGTTGTAGGACACCACAACATGAAGAACTGTATTAAAAGGTCACAGCATTAAGAAGGTTGAGAACCACTGTTCTAATTATTTCACATTAAACTTTACTTTGGATTAAAGGTTTCAATTGCCTCTTAATTCTGCCATATTGGAGATTAAGTATTCAGTACAAGCATCCTTAGAGATATTACATAGCCAAACCATAGAAATATGTGGATTATGTGGATATATTATGTAACACATAAAATTAAGTGAGTATTTATATAAACATAGAAAAGCATCAACCATAGGTCTATGGTTCTAACTCTATAGTTTAGAGTTAGAACATCTTGTCTTTGTCATTCTAGAATGCAAGATCTGGTTAAGAAAAAAGGAAAATAAACACTGTCAACGAAATTCAGTGGGCAGAAGAAAGGTCAGAACTTTGGTAATCCAAAGCCGGAGCCTATGTCTGTGAGTATCCATGGAAAAAGGGGGGTTTTGGATAGAACTAGTTGAGACCAGAAGAAGTGGTCTTAGAAGGAGTCACTTATGCAGAGAAAGGTCATGATAGCATACAAAGCTGACTGTACCTGATGGTGGGTGTGTTCCTGAGAAATGCAGAGGAACAATGTATACATGGCCTTGTAACTTGGTCTGGAAAAGGCACATGGTATACTTGCACTTTGTGCTTGCCTGTGTATTTCCATTTGCCATATAGAGCAAAATTGTGTTATTTTCAGGAAAATGGAAGGAACTGAAGGTCATCATGGTAAGTAACATAAATCAGACTATGATACACTAGTGTTGCATGTTTTTTCTTGTATATGCAATATAGAATAATATAGGTTATATGTCTCAGATAATATATATGCATATGTATTATAACACACTCTATTATCTATCTATCATCTGTCTATCTATCTAAAATGTTAAAGCAGGGGGAATAATTTGAAAACAAAAAGATCACCAGGAGGCAATGAGGGTCAAGAAGGAGTAATGAGGAGATCAATGTGAGCAAAATGATATATATATATATATATATATATATATATATAAAATCTATGTATATATTTATGAAAATGTCATAATGATTCCCATTTTTTCTTATACAGTTTTTCAAAATTAATTTAAAAGCTTATGTTTTACTAAATATTCTGCTCTCCTTCTCTTGAAATTCTTAATGTTTTTCACAATTGGCACTGAGCCATGAAAATGAAATGGCCAATCCTGCTGAGAAGAAAAGAATTTTAGGCTGTTTTGTTCATGACAACAAATTTCCATTACATGACTTTAATCAAAGAGAACATGATCTGAGTCAGAGTTCAGAATCACTGATCTCAGCTTGTTTCTGGAGAGAATGATGTATGGTAGTCTATGGAGAAACCCTCACAATCTCCTATATACAGGGCATCCAGTGTCTGCTCTGAGGCAGAAAGAACAATTGGTAGGAACTGGACTGGACCAGACTTAATACATTCAGTGAATGGATGTGGAGAGAACTGAAAGTTAAGATGCTGAGATAACTCCATCATTGAGGTCTGAAAGAGAGTGAATCAGGCTTGGTGAAGATTAATACTCACCACTTGCAAGGAGTACTTCAGCTTTCTCCTCCTTATCACCATGATTCTTCCAGTCCTCTGTTCTCTTTTTCTTGTTTCTCATTCTTTTCTTCATTCCCATACCTGGGAGAATTGATTTGAGTCACAGGTAAAAATAACACAGAATTAAGTGATGGGGAATGTACTGTGTATATTTATCTTATTGATTGTTAAATAAAATACTGTTTGGCAAATGAGACAGCAAGTAGAAGGGACTAGGAGTTAAAGAGGATTCTGGGAAATGTAGTAGAGAAGTGATGATCCAGGCAGGAAATGACATAGCAAGGAGACTCATATTTAAGAGAAGGAGAAACAGGAAGGGTTCCTTTTTTCCCCTTCCTCCTCCAGCGGCAAGATGTGATCCACTGGCAAGGAGGGACGCCAATTAGGCGTCCAATAAGATAAGTAAGTCTTATAAAACATATAGATATATGATAGTTAAGACTGAGTTAGCAGATGAGAAGTCATAGTCATTGGCCAAGCAGCTTTGAACCTAATACAAGTTTCTGTGTATTCATTTGGGCCCTAACTCAGGTGGGTGGCTTGCATAAATCACACACGTGTCAGTGGGGCTCAGGCAGCTTTTGGCGGAAAGATTTATTGTAACAATTAAGACCTTATAAAAAAAGTCATTTAAAAGCCTGTCCTCCAAGCAGCTTTTAGGGTAGCAAGTTCTTCTGGACCCTGGTGTTATTTATCCAGAAGATCTGTGTCCTTCAGGGAGACCTTTGTCTGTCTTCCTTCCCTTCAGCAATGGTTCCATTTACGCATTACACAGATGTACATCTAACCTGCTTATGTCTCATTTATTCTTTAAGCTGTTTAATTGACTCCTATTCAGGAAAGACCTCATTATTTTGAAACATTGTGCCTCCACTCAACTATCATGGAAACACACACACACACACACACACACACACACACACACACACACACACACACACACTGTTATATGCTCCCTGATTTCATGTATTTTCCACATATTTATTCAATAAAATAATTAAATGCTGATTTGTAAATGGCCTTCCCTCACATTAATTCATAAGTATCAAGAGACAAAATTCTCTTACAGCTTTCCCCACTATGGCATTTTTAGAATTTACTTTAAATTCTTGCCAATCAAAAGAGATGGACATTTTCTGAGTGAAATATAAATGAGTGAATGAATGTAAGAGATTACAGCAATTTCGTAAAGAGCCATTTCAAAGCTCATAGTAATCGTAAGGTGACTTTTGGGAGGCAGTACACCCAGAGCCTCTAAAATGTTCTTCAATCAGAATTGCAGCTCCAACAGAGGGACATTAGGTTTATATATAACCACAGAGGATTCCACTGGTCACCAGTTTATAGCTTGTAATCTTTTCCCTGGATAATTTCATGTGATCTACACAGCAATATTGACTCAGACAAATTACTGTTATTTCCAATAGGAGATAATGAAGTGACACCATTTGGGGGAAATGACATCACTTCCGAAGGTGTCACCATGACTAAGTGGCAGGGTTTGTCCTCAGCTCCATTTGGAGTTGATTCTAAGGCTTATGTATTTCTCTCCATACCTATGTGCTTCTCAAACAAATTAGCAGTTACTACGCACCACGTCTGAGTCAGGCCTTGAGTTATGGGCTGCCTGGCCTACAGAGATAGTTTTGATTCTTTGCAGGAAAGCAAATAGAGCAGGAGACAGATGGTCATATACCCGTTGTGCAAGCAGATCTGTGGAGGCAAAAGCTGTGTCAGCTCAAAGCATGGCTCTGTGTTTGGGAACAGATGATACAGAGCCAATCAAAGGCAGTGTACTTTTGAGTTAATCTCTGGCTAGCCAAGACAGTAGAATGGTTGGGAAATGGCCTTAGAGACAGACAGGGAGGGTCCTGGCTTTGCCTGCTTAACTGCTGACAGCCTAGCTCCTGGCACTGCCAACTAACAGCCGAGGATGGCAGAACTAAGTCTTAAATTGTTCCATGGCCCTTTGCCTTCCTTCCACATTTCTCTCTTTTCCTGGCATCTTTTCTTCCTAGACATCCAAATCCGTCCTCACTGCTTGTCCTCTTCCATTTTAATTAAAGTATCCATTAATGAAGACTTACATTTCCTGTAAAAGAACAGAAAAAGAACATAAACATGTTAGGAGAAGTCACAATGACTCTAAGAAGCAAGTCTATTTCTGATTACAGAGTATTATTCAGTGTGATTTTGCTTTTCCGTGTACAAGAGGATTTTGAAGTGGGTGATAAAATATGTTAAAGAGGAAGCTAATTGCTTCATTCAGTATGGAGACATAGAGAAGGGGGGTTGGAATAGGTTTGCCATTTCATGGACACCTCTGCTTGGCTGCTTGGCCAATATGGGATTTACCACATAAATTTCCCTTTATAAATCTGGTGATAGGGATATATCAGGGACCTCAAATTGGGCTGACAGAGGCTAATCTGAAATAAAGCACTCAGAGCATGTAAGAATACATGAGTCAGAGATTCGAACACAAGCACCATTGAATAGTTTTCTGATTGTATTTCTTGGATAGGAAATGTGACAGCTCTGTCTCATTTCATCCAATGGTTATAGAAAGATTTATATTCACAAATACTGTCACAAATAGACAGCATGGTGTGGAGTGAGGAGAGGAGAGGAGGGGTGATGGAGATAGAGATTCTGTGCATACTAGTGGGCATGTATTGAGTATTTGTATTCTGATGTAGACACCATGCTAACACCCTGCATGGCAAATTATATGAAATAAGTTTATTAGTTTTACATTAAGATAAAAATATGCAGCCTTAGAGGTTAAGCAATTTATTTTAGGAAATATGGCTAGCAAATGCCAGAGTGCAGACTTGAAGTTTGTATCAGTTTTTTTTAATACACAAGCAAGTATGTATTGGTTGTCTTAATACCTAGCCAGGAGCAAACTGTCTTTCTTGATCTTGAGTCACTCTGTGAAACAAAATTTCCAGTTGACGTCAGAATTAGTTCCTTTGAGGCATAAGGTCCCCGAAATAGAAGGCTCTGTCCCTCTGGGTGTAGAAGTGCCCCACCTAAGTCTTATTGCAGAGTCTGGAAGAGGGGGAAAAAAAGAGAGATGGCTTTAAAAAAAAAGTGACACATGCTTTCCACAGGGGACCTACAGAAATGGCAAAATGATCTTGAGTTCAATGACTTTAATCTTTTCACTTAATATTTCATTTTTACTTCAAGCCTGTGCTGAATAAGAGTCTGGGCTCTTGAATTTTATATAAAGATGGGAATGAAAATATTTAACTTTTAGTTAAGGAAACTATTTCATCATGCCCAAGTCACTTCTTCTAGACATCTCTTTCATCATACTTAGTGGACTTTTTCAATTGGTGTCTACTCATTGCTACTTGGTGTTGCCTGCATGAACACAGCAAAGCTGAGTATGCTGCCTTGTGTATACCAGAAAGAGAATTTGTAGTGGGAAACTTCAAGGATGAAGGTTATTTTCTGGGAAAAGATGGAGTTTAGTTTATGAAAATAGAGCTTGCTAATCAGATTGGTGAATACCCCAAATATCATCATAGAGCCTTCATCCAGTATTTGAAGGAAACTGACAGAAATCTACAACCAAGTACCAGGCTGAGCTCTGGGGATCCCGATGAAGAGAGGGAGGAGGGCATACACAAGCAAGGGAGGTCAAGATCATAATTGATAATTCTACAGAGACAGCTTAACCAAACTCGTGGAAATTCATGAACTCTACACTGACTTCTATGGAGACTCCAGTGAACCAAACTAGGCCCTCTGTATATGAGAGACAGTTGTGAAGCTTGAACTAGCTGAGGGGCCACTGGGAGTAGGACAATGATACAAACCTGGTACATAAGCTAGCTTGTTGGAGACCATTCCATATGGTGGGATGCCATGCTCAACCTTAATGCATGGGAGAGCGACTTGGCCATGCCCCAACCTATTGTGCCAAACTTTGTTGACTCCTCGTGGGAGCCCTTACTTTTGAGGAGGAGTGAACTGGGGGTGGGCTGGGGGTGAAATAGGGGGGAGAACTGTGGTTGGAATCTGAAATGAAATTTAAAAGAAAAAAAAACAGTTTACTTTGCTCAACTACTGTCTTAAATGATTCGATATGCTTTTGTACCTCTTGAACAGGGCTACTCTCCATGCTTTGTGCTAGAAAACTTTTGAGGCTCAAACTGTCTCCATATGACACGGTCAAAGCATTTGTACTAGGAAAAACTAATTACAGAACTGTTTTCTCCTCTTGAGTGTTTTGAGAAAGTGTCTTTCAAAACAGTTCTCTTTCATTACAGGTGACTGAGTAAATACAGTGATTCCTAACAAGGTGGATTGTGTCAGGACAACTGGCAGAATGTCCAAGCTTCTGTATTCTGTTGTCACAGGTACATCCTTCACACTGCCCTCCGTGCTCATTCTGGCTTACTGAAGTTGGAAGAAGAACAAAGGAAATTATGCAGGCACTGTGGGTGATAATTAACATAAGAAGGATGCACATTCTAAGAAGAGAATTTGGTTTACAAACTCACATAAAGATGCAAAATTCTTTCTATGTGTCTTCCAAAAATGACCAAAAGAAAAAAGTTAAAGAGAAAATGAACAAACAAGCAAAAAACAAAACAAACAAACATAAAACAGGAAATATGGAGTCTATCTTAAGCAAAAATAGAAATGGTTGCCAATGGTTACCATGAGCTTGGATATATTTCTTTGTCATATGGTAAGGTTGGGTTGAGGGAGTGATACCAAAGCTCACTTGATGTGGAAATGGGTACAGAGTTTCATGGAGTTCCACAAGCCTGAAAGGAGTGTTCAGCAACACATCAGTTAAAAAAGGAGACTCTAAGGTTGCTAGCAGCTCTAGAAAAAAGGTGAGGTGATGTACATGGAAACCACTGGTCCAGAGACCTGGTCTCTTTAATAGCATTTGTGACTTTTTGTAGTTTAAGCCGCCAAATTCATTCTCTCCACCTACTCTGACCATTTAATGTCTGGCAAAGAGGAAAGTAAAGAGTGAAGATGGCATTCACTGGTTCATAAATCAAAAGGCTGACATGTGGAGTCTGTATGAGACAAACTAATCTTCCAAATTCTCAAAACAGAAGGAATGGGCATATGCTCCAAGGAGTGGAAATGTTAAATTTGGTGAATGTGTTTTGGAAAACAATACCCAAATCAAGATGAATACTTCTTCAAAGAACTTCAGAGAACTTTTCCTGGAACTTTTGCTTCTTCATCTTTCACTGTATGAAGCAACACTCAGCAAGTACTTTGTCACATTTTTAAGAAAATTAGTTAAGACTGGATCACAGACTTGATGCAAAAACATTAACTAACAGAGTAATACAAGAACAATAAAAAATGCATATTACAGAGGGGTAGTGGAGAGGAATATTTTCCACTTACCCCAGACATTTAGGGCATTAGTCATCTTGATTACACTTGCATGGAAATATTGAGCACAAAGACAATGAGGAGTTCTAGTAAAAATTACATGATAATAGAAGGTGAGAAGGGTTCGATAAATGACAAAAATATCCTAAGTGAAAGCCCTACGGAAAGTTCTTAACACAGATAGGTGAATTCCAAAAGAAGGTAACACTTGTCTTCTACAGAAGATCATTTCCAGAAATGACACAGAGATCATGAGTGTGGTGACTTTCAACTTTTCCCTCTCTATCTCATTCTTATCTGAGAGTCCTGAGATGTGTAGGAGACTGGGCTCTTGGGTATTGTATAAAATTGAAATAAAATCCTTTAACTTTTAGCTAAGGAAATAACCATGCTTAGGCTATTTTTGGACTCTACAAATATTTCTTTGTGATCAGTGGATTAATTTTTAAATTTGTTCAAGGTTAATCTCCACTATAGAGATTAATCTCATGGTAAATGCCATGAGATGGTAAGTGCCATGGCTAATTCCCTTCTCTCTAAGGCCACTGTGTGTCTGCCACATGACTGCTGAAAATTATGCCTTGCAGACTCCAGTATTATAAGAGGGTTTCTTTGTTACAGACCAGTTTTTTTTTTTTTCTTTTTGGAGGGGGCAGGAAATGAAGAAGCATTTCCACTACCTGCAATAAGCTCTCTTGCTGGCATTACTCCCATTGTAAATTAATTTAGATAAAACATTCAAGTTCATATTCTACTTCCTCAAAGCAACATGAAAAGGTAGAAGATAGAAGAGCAGTGTCTACAAGATCTGTAGAGGACATTACACCCATGAATTTTATACCCAGCATAGATTGTTCTAAATATTTTTTCTTTTTTTTTATTAGCAAGAAAATTATTTTACATGTCAATCCCAGGTCCCTCTCCCTCCCCTCCGCCCCTGCCCCCCAAACTAACACCTTACCCATCCCACACCCTTTCTGCTCCCAAGGAAGGGTGAGACCTTCCGTAGTGGGTCTTCAAAGTCTGTCATATTCTTTGGGATAGGGCCTAGGCCAACCCCCTTGTGACTAGGCTCAGGGAGTATCCCCCCATGTGGGATGGGCTCCTAAAGTCCATTCCTATGGTAGCGATAAGTACTGATTCACTACAAGAGGCCCCATAGATTTCCAAGGTCTCCTTCCTGACACCCACATTCAGGGGGTATGGACCCTTTGCTTATAAGGCCTCCTTCTCTGCATCTGGATTTCAGTTCAGTTCAAGGGTTAGCTGCGGGTGTCTGCTTCTACTTCCACCAGCTGCTGGATGAGGGCTATACAATGGCATATGAATTAGTCATCATTCTCATTATCAGGAGAAGGCATTTAAGGTAGCCTCTCCTTTGTTGCTTAGATTGTTAGTTGGTGTCATCTTTGTAGCTCTCCAGACATTTTCCTAGTCCCTGATTTCTCTTTGAACTTATAATGTCTCCCTCTATTATATTGGCTCTTATCTTGCTCTCTTCTGTTCTCCCCCCAACTCAACCTCCCTGTCCCATCATGTCTTCGTCACCCCTCCTGTTCTATCCTTCTCATTCTCCTAGTTCTCTCTCCCCTCCCCACATGCTCCCAATTTGCTCAAGAGATCTTCCCCCTTTCCCCTTCTCCAGGGAAACATGTATGTTTCTCTTAGGATCCTCCTTGTTTACCAGCCTCTCCAGCAGCCTGGGTTGCAGGCTGGCAATCTGTTACTCTATGTCTAAAATCCACATATGAGTGAGTACAGACAATGCCTGTTTTTTTGTGACTTGATTACCTCTCTCAGAATGGTTTCTTCTAGTTCCATCCATTTGCCTTGGAATTTCAAGATTCCATTGCCTTTTTTTTTTTTCTGCCGAGTAGTACTCCATTGTGTAAATGTACCACATTTTTTTCTATCCATTCTTCAGTTGAGGGGCATCTAGGTTGTTTCCAGGTTCTGACTTTTACAAATAATGCTGCTATGAACATAGTTGAACAGACGTCCTTGTTGTAGGAATGTGCTTCTTTTGGGTATATGCCTAAGAGTGGAATTGCTGTATCTTGTGGTAGACTGATTCCCATTTTCCTGAGGAATTGCCATACAGATTTCCAAAGTGGCTGTACCAGTTGGCACTCCCACCAGCAGTGGAGGAATGTTCCCCATTCTCCACAACCTCTCCAGCATAAACTGTCATTGGTGTTTTTTATTTTAGCCATTCTGACAGGTGTAAGATGGTATCTCAGAGTTGTTTTGATTTGCATTTCCCTGATGGCTAAGGATGTTGAACACTTTCTTATGTGTCTTTCAGCCATTTTAGATTCCTCTATTGAGAATTCTCTATTTAGTTCTGTACCCCACTTTTTAATTCCATTTTCTGGTATCTTCTTTAATTTCTTTCTTTTAAGACTCACAATTCTTATGATACAGGTCTATTCACTTTTTTGGTTAGCATTACCCCAAGGTATTTTATGTTGTTTGTGGCAATTGTAAAGGCTGATGTTTCTCTGATTTCTTTCTGAGCACATTTATCATCCATATATAGTAGGGCTAATGATTTTTTTGAGTTAATCTTGTATCCTGCCACTTTGCTGAAGGTGTTTATCAGCTGTAGGAATTCCCTGGTGGAGTTTTTCGGGTCACTTATCTAGACTGTCATATCATCTGCAAACAGTGAAAGCTTGACTTCTTCCTTTCCAATTTGTATCCCCTTGATCTCCTTTGGTTGTCTTATTGCTCTAGCTAGAATTTCAAGGACAATATTGAAGAGATAGGAAGAGAGTGGACAGCCTTATCTTGTTCCTGATTTTAGAGGAATAGCTTTGAGTTTCTCTCCACTTAGTTTGATGTTGGATGTTGGGTTACTCTATATTGTTTTTGTTATGTTCAGCTAAGTTCTGTTATTCCTTATCTCTCCAGGACCTTTATCATTAAGGGATGTTGGATTTTTTTCAAAGGCTTTTTCAGCATCTAGTGAGATGATTATGTGGTTTTTCTTCTTCAGTTGGTTTATATGGTAGATTACATTGACAGATTTTCAAATGTTGAACCAACCCTGCATCCAGGGATGAAGCCTACTTGATCATGGTCGATGATTTTTCTGATGTTTTCTTGGATTTGGTTTGCCAGTATTTTATTGAGTATTTTTGCATCTATGTTTATGAAGGATATTGGTCTGTAGTTCTCTTTCTTAGTTGTGTCTTTGTGTGGTTTGGGTACCAAGGTAATTGTAGCCTCATAAAAAGAGTTTGGCAATGAACCTTCTGCTTCTATTGTATCTAACAATTTGAGGAGTATTGGTATTAGTTCTCCTTTGAATTTCTGGTAAGTGATATCTGTTCAGAAAATTGTCCATTTCCTTTAAATTTTCAAATTTTGTGGAGTACAGGTTTTCAAAGTATGAACTGAAGATTCTCTAGATTTCCTCAGTGTCTGTTGTTATGTCCCCCTTTTCATTTCTGATTTTGTTAATTTGTATGTTTTCTCTCTGCCTTTTGGTTAGTTTGGTAAAGGTTTGTCTATCTTGTTGATTTTCTTGAAGAACCAACTCCTTGTTACATTGATTCTTTGAATTGTTTTCTTTGTTTTGACTTTATTGATTTCTGCCCTCATTTTGATTATTTCCTGGTGTCTACTCATCTGGGTTGAATTGGCTTCCATTTGTTCTAGAGCTTTCTGCTGTGATGTCAACTCTCTGGTTTCAGTATTCTCTAGTTTCTTTGTGTGAGCACTTAGAGCTATGAACTTTCCTCTTAGTAATGCTTTCAAAGTGTCCCATAAGTTTGGGTATGTTGTGTCAACATTTTCATTGAATTCTAGGATGTCTTTAATTTTTTTCTTTATTTCTTCCTTGACCCAGGAATGGTGTGATTGCGTGTTGTTCAATTTCAATGAGTTGGTAGGTTTTCTGCAATTTGTGTTGTTTTTGAATTCTAACTATAAAGCTTGGTGGTCTGATAAGACACAGGGTGTTATTCCAATTTTTTTGTACCTGTTGAGGTTTGCTATGTTGCTATGTGGTTGATTTCTGAGAAGATTCCATGTGATGCTGAAAAGAAGATATATTCTGTTGTGTTTTGATGGAAAGTTCTATAGATGTCTGTTAATCCCAAATAGGTCATAACTTCTATTAGTTCCTTTGTATCTGTTAAGTTTCTGTCTGGTGGTCCTGTCCAGTGGTGAGAGTGGGTTGTTGAAGTCTCCCACTATAACTGTGTGAGGCCTTATTTGTGATTTGAGTATAAATAATGTTTCTTTTACGAATGTTGGTGCTTTTGTATTTGGGGCATAGATGTTTAGAATTGAGACTTCTTCCTGATGGATTTTTCCTGTGATGAATATGAAATGACCTTCTTAATCTCTTTTGATTGATTTTAGTTTGAAGTCTATCTTGTTTGATTCTAGGATAGCTACCCCAGCTCATTTCTTGGGTCCATTTGATTGGAATATCTTATCCCAGCCCTTTACTCTGAGGTAATATCTGTCTTTGAATTCGAGGTGTGTTTCTTGTATACAGCAGAAGGACAGATTATGTCTTCATATCCACTCTGTTAGCCTGTATCTTTTTATAGGCGAGTTAAGACCATTAATATTGAGGGAAATTAAGGTCCATTGAGGGTTTATTCTTATTTGTTTTTGATTTGTTGTTAGTAGTGGTATTGTATGTGGATTTACCCTGATTTTTATTTTGGGTTTTCGTAAAGTGGGATTATCTATTTCCTATGTTTTTGTGAGTGTAGTTATTTTCCTTAGGTTGGAGTTTTCCTTCCAGTAATTTCTGTAGTGCTGGATTAGTAGTTACATATTGTTTAAATATGGATTTTCCATGGAATATCTTTTTTCTCCATTTATGGTGATTGAAAGCTTTGCTGGGTATAGTAGTCTGGGCTGGCATCTGTGTTCTCTCAGGGTTGGTAGAATATCTAACCAGGTCCTTCTGGCTTTCAGAGTTTCCATGGAGAAGTCTGGTGTAATTCTGATAGGTTTGCCTTTATATGTTACTTGGCCTTTTTCCTTTGCTGCCCTTAATATTCTTTCTTTATTCTGTACATTTGGTGTTTTAATTATTATGTGACCTGGGGACTTTCTTTTGTGGCACACACTATTTGGTATTCTGTATGCTTCTTGTACTTACATTGACATGTCTTGGGAAAGTTTTCTTCTATGATTTTGTTGAATATTTTTTTCTGGACTTTTGAGTTTCTTCACCTTCTATACCTATTATACTTAGGTTTGGTATTTTCATGCTGTCCCACATTTCCTGGATATTTTGTGTTATGGATTTGTTGGACTTCAGATTTTCTTTGCTTGATGAGTTTATTTCCTCTAGTTTATCTTCAGCATCTGAGATTCTGTCTTCCATCTCTTGTAATCTGTTGGTTATGCTTGCATCTGTGGTTCCTGATTGTTTACTCAGCTTTTCCACTTCCATCATTCCCTCAGTTTGTGTTTTCTTTAGTGACTCTATTTCAGCTTTCAGGTCCTGAACTGTTTCCTTCAGCTGTTTAATTGTATTTTCTTGGCTTTCCTTTATTTCTTGCATCTTTTGGTTTGTCTTTTCTTCCATTTCTTTGAAGGATTTTCTGATTTCTTCTCATAGTGTCTCTATCTGCATCTGCATGAAGTTGTTTGTAAGGTTGCTCTCTTCTGCTTCTTCTGTGTTTGGATGTTCATGTTTTGCTGGTGTAGAGTCCCTAGACTCTGGTGGTGTCATATTGGTTTTCGAGTTGTTGGATGTGTTCTTATATTGTCATCTTTCCTACTCTTCTTCCAGTGAGTGCAGGTGGTATCACTTCCTTTCCTGGTGTGTATGGATCCAGGGATCTCTTCAGGTGGGTGCAGTTGGCTCTAATACTCCGATGGGTCTCAAGGAGGGTGCAGGCAGGTCTGAGGCACTGGCTCTCCAGATGGGGGAGAGCAGGACTGGTGCAGATATGTCAGCAGACTCTGGGTTGCTTGGTCCTCAGTGTCTGAGTTGACCTGCCTGCAGACCCCTGGGCAGGAGTTCCCAGAGTGGGCAGGTAGAAGTTGGGCCCAAGTCAGGGGCCAAAGCAGCTCACCTCTGCAATCTCTGTACTCTGCACTCTGCACTGCCTGGGGACAGAGTAGCCCAGTGATCTCAGCAGAGTCAGGGTACCTGGGTATTCAGAGACTGATTCAGTCTGCCTGCAGACCCCGTGGTGGGATTTCCCAGAGTGGTCAGGTGGAAGTTGGGCCCAAGGCAGGGTCTGAAGCAGCTCACCTCTGCACTCAGTGAGGGCCAGAATCAATTGTTTAAATATTACACTAATATACTTATATCCCTAAAAGAGCTGAGCGCCAAACCACAGAATGAAAAATAAAAAATAAAATCTTCCTCAGAATGAGAATAGCACAAACTGGGTGAAGGAATACACCAAGGAAGAGATAGAATCAAGAATTTAGCATTTGGATTTGAAGTCATTCCAGAAGGAACTGGATGTGAACACTGACTCCTTTAAAGATATGTAATTAAGGCTAATGGCCATGTTAATAGTACTTAATGGAAGAGATACAATAAAATGACAATGAGCAACATTTTAAATAAGGAAATTAGGAAAAGCAAGTATCCTAGGACTGTCTGTGGTTGAAACACATATAAAAAGTCAACAATTTCAATGTTTCATATTATCTCCATGCTAAGTTTAGAAAGTAATCCAATAAGTAAAACTTCATTTTATAAGGAAACTTCTGTACAGAATGAAGTAACTTCTTTAGTTTCATGTTGGGTTCCAATTTATATTAAAGTCAATGAAAATTAAAATGATCCTGTATATTTTAAATCACCTTCTTTCAGAAGTGGCATAAAGATAGGGACTAGTGATTTGGATAAAGATGTGATGTTTCTTGATCAGACTTACACAAAATTTACAAAGGGTACAAGAGGCAGAACCAAGTAGACAGAGCCATAGACTGAGGAAATGTCTGGGTGGGGACATTAGACTGAAGTGGTGAAGTGCATGGGAACCTACCAAGCGTAAGAAGGACATATATGATGGTTGGAAAGAGAAGAAAGGAGGAGGTAGTGTCCCTGCTCCTTAGCAGTACTAACCATCAAGAAAACTTAGCGAGGGACTACGGGTCAGTGGATACATACTTGTTGCCTAGTCTGATAATCTGAGTTAGACCTCCAGAACATGATGGCAAGGATCTGGCATCTATCTACCTCTCACTCCCCATTTCCTCAGCACTGGGGCTACATACATACACCGAGCTTTTGTGTGGATGCTAGATTTAGGTCTGCATACTTTCATGCCAGGCACTTTATTCACTGAGACACCACTACAAAACCTATTTTCAACATTTAATTTTATTTTATGGGTTTTCCTTTCTTTTTCTTTTGTTGGAGGCATGTAACTACAGGGTTTGAATTCCATCTTTTTTCCTTGTCCATGGTTGCCAGTACGGGGCTATCCTCTAATGCACTTTGAATCACTTCTGCCTATTATGTAGTACTTTTCTCATTCCTTATACTATGCCAAACACTTCTTAAGAATGAATTAACTCTGTCTTACCAGTCCAAGAAGACTCATTAGAAGACTGAGACTAAGACAGGTGAACTCCCTCACAAACACCACATGGCTAGTGGGTAGGAGACTCTAGGTTTGGTTGAAAATGAACCACCCTAAGCTATTACTATTTAACTCCATCTCAATTTTACACCGTCTAAGGAGCATGCTATAAAGATTTTTACAATAAAAGTTCTGATCCCAATGATTGAAATATTCTTCATCATCTAACTTACCCCTAATAGTACCAGTGAAATGCAACTTCCATGACACCATTGCTATTATGAGACTAGACACTGTCTCCACTATGTTCTAATTAATTTAAACATCTATATGCAATTTCGCTTTTGTGGTAAAGTCAATTGCCTGAACTGATGATTTCATAATAAACCTTTCCCTAGTCTCGATTCTGTAGACAGTTCTAATTGCAAAGGTCATACAACATTGCTATGAGTGTGTTAAGTCCTGTCTCAGCTTCACCAAGAATTTTCTATGTTTTGCTATTCTAAGAATAATGGCCTTAGTTAAAATACTCAAGCAATTTACAACTGTACCTTGCCCCTTAGTACTTTTTTCTGTGGTTTATCATTGATAAAATTGGATTCATATGCATTTTTGGCATTCTAATAGCATTCAAGATGAACTGTTTCTTACACATTTGAACATATAGAAGGGACATATTAAAAATAAAATAGTTTTTTGATATTTTCAGTGTAAAGATCATTACATTTTAAGAGGACATTTGAATAGATGAATAATGAGGCATTTGGAAGGTAGACTAAACTTAGAAACAGGGAGGGAGACAGCTAGACATTTAATTAGCAGTAATAATCCCAGTCAATACATTTACAAATGAATATCTATATTCTAGGCCTGCAAGTGTTTAGGCCTTGTTTCATCTCTCAATAAAACATTCAACTCTAGCTTTTGTTCCTTTGTTAATGAAGAATCTGTTAGACATTAAATCTGTTGCTGTAATATATAGTTTTTGAGTTATACAGGTGAGATTCAAATTGTGTTTCTTCCTTATCCAGGCTCTAGGTGAAGAAGAATGCAAAGATAGGTGCAACAATACAATCTCTGATGTAGAAAATAATTAAGGGACTGTTCCAATACCTGCATTTACTTAGAATCTAAAAGCTGGTGCAATATTCTCCAATGTTCCAACAGTGTGTAGCTGAGTAGTGGTCCTCTCTTTATATAAAGGGCTAAACATAATGCTGTCACTTTTAGGATTAAATCAGACCAGTGGCCACTCTGGTCCCTGAAGGTATTTAGCAGTGTCTTCAGACATTTTGGTCATGGCAGCTTTTGAGTAGGAGGAGAGGAAGATATAGCTGGCATCTAGGAGATGAACTGGATGATGCAAATGTCTTTGGGTGTATAGGACAACACCAAGCAACAATAGCACTGGCTGAACTTTCAGTAATCTTGATGTTGAGCAACCTTAAAATGGATTAAAAGTACTAATCTTGGTGCTTGGGAGATGGCTCAGTTAGTAAAGTGCCTTCCATACCACTACGAGACATTTAACCGATTCCTCCAAATGCCCACACTTAAAAGCCAGGCTTGAGAAGCCTATGATCCCAGTGCTGGTGGAATGAAGACAGGGAGATTTCTGACAAGCTAGATTAGTGTATTTAGTGAACTCTAGCTTGAGAGATTCTATTTCAAACAAAATATGGCCCTTCCAGAGGAGCTAAAGTTAGTTAATGGTGTGTATCTGTGTGCCTATGTGCAGGGGTGGGGGAAGGGGTGGTTATATCCTTCAGTGGAGGATCCACTCACTGGTAAGTTTCTGTTTTCTTATTTGTCTTAAATGGAAAATGTATTTTTAGTAAATAGCATGAACTTTAGGTACTTATTACAGGAGATATGATTCTTGAGTGCATATTTCTATTTTTTGTAATTTATTTTTATTTAAATTAGAAACAAGCTCTTTTACATGTCAATCTCAGGTCCCTCTACCTCCCCTCCTCCCCTGCCCCTCACTGACCTCCTATCCCAACCCCTTTCTGCTCCCCAGGAAGGGTGGGGCCTTCCATGGGGAACTTCAAAGTCTTTCATATCATTTGGAGTAGGGCCTTGGCCCTCCCCAGTGTGTCTAGGCTGAGAGAGTATCCCTGTATGTGGAGAGGGTTCCCAAAGTTCATTTGTGTACTAGGGATAAATACTGATCCACTATCAGTGGCCCCATAGTTTGTCCAGACCTCCAAACTGACTTCCTCCTTCAGAGGGTCTGACACTCCTATGCTGATTTCCCAGCTATCAGTCTGGGGTCCATGAACAACCCCTTATTCAGGTCAACTGTTTTTGTGGGTTTCTCCAGCCTGGTCCAGTTGCAGAGAGGGAAAAGTTTCTGTTTTCAAGTAAACATGTTCCTATTCATGGTCATGCAAACACCCTAAATACATGCAATGCAACACACACAAAAAGACAAAGTAGAATTAGAACTTATGAAGAATAAAAGGTTCAGTGGGAAGGGGAGAGAATAATAGGGGATAATGGGGCTACATTGTCAAAGTATACCATATGTGTGAAAATTTGAAAGTATGCATTTAAAAGAAATAAATTAAAAAGCAAATATAGTGGAGAGGTGTTAAGGAAGACACACAATGTCAATGTCTGGCTCTCACAAGTATGTGTACACATTTACATGCACAACTACACACACATGTGCATGCACAATTGACCAAGTACACAAACACAAACACAAATTTACTGGTCTGTATAAAAAATATTTTGTGTTACTAATTCAAGGAAAACTGTCATGTCTGGACGGACTGAATCCAGAGTCTGAAAGCTTACAAAAATGGACTTTCTGTGTGGGGAGAAGGGATAAAGGAATGTACTCTGTGGTGGGGCTAGTTGCCTGGCAAAGAATATGCTGACCATGATCATGTCTGTGCTAACAGCAAGCAAGTACTATGTCTATGCCAGCCATCCCTTGCATGTATGGTTTGGGACCAAGTTCTAAAGAATTGGCTTTGGAATGTCTATTCAATGATTGCACCAGATTTGCCGGTCTTTTGTGCTTTTGCTATACTTTCTGTATGAAACAAAACAAAAAAAAGCCCCCCAAACTCTATGCCTGTTGCAAGTTTCAAAAAGAGGATCTATGACCTGCTATATTTAGCATGGGAAGGGAGGAGACTCAATATTTGCTTTCCATAAAATTTCAGAAAGGTATTTTCCACTTACCCCACTCATTTCATGGTTGTCCACTGGCAGCTACATAAGTAGATATCTGAATATACATCTATGAATACAAGGAGTCATAGGAGGTATGGGCAAACCTCTGAATGGTACCATTGATTCAGATGTTCCTGGATGGGGGAGTGCTCATTGCTTTCTGGGGACCAGTTCTCCCACAGTAACTGCAAAGTGGGACACAGCCCGGGCATGGGCTTCACCTAGTAATTCGTGGCTGATTCATATTTGGGTCAGCTATGTGGTGGGCAATGTTAGCTGTTGCCCCAGGCTTCAAGGGCAATTTTCCAAGCTTGGATGCCTTACAATCAAGCCCTGTTAGTGGAGGCTGTGGGGAAAAATCTAGGGTGGGTCATTCCAGGCATGAGTGGCAGAGGAGAGGAAAAAGAAGGAAATGGTTTTGCTAAATTATTGCTATGGCTTTTGGAGAAATAAAAGCAAGCCTAAGAAGAGAAGGAGGAAATTCACCTTCATGCTATTTTCATTGCGCTATAGGCATAGTTTAAGTTGTCTAATGCACCCTAGTAGGCTTGGTCCTAAGTAGGTCCTTGTCTTCCTTGATTTTCTTTAGGTTGTCTGTAAGTCTACAGTATCTGTGGTCCAGCCATACTGACTACCTTTTAGTTCCTCTGACAAGCCCTTTGCCTCTCATGCTCTTTTCCAATGTTTTTATTTTGTCCTGGAAAGGTTTGCTCCTACTCCTTCTCCTTTTATCCCTCACTTTTATTTAATAAACACTTGATATGTAATATCTCAGATTTCCCAGACTAGGACAGATTGTCATTACATGTTCCCTAGAAACTCAAATTTCATCAATATTGTTGTACTCATTGTAATTCTGTGGCTATAACAATTTTATAATTTTCTTCATACGTTTGTGAGTTCCACAAAGATTAAGGCATGTTTAGAATAGTCACCACTGTATTCTCAATGTATAGTCCAATGTCCAGCCCATAGTAGTGCTGTTGAGTGTAGTACTAGCTAGAAAATATCAAGGAGAGAAAAAAGAAAAGAAAGGGGGAATAAAGGGAGAGACAGGGAAAGGAAGAAGAGAAAAGAAAGAGTAAAGTATAAAATTCAGTATAAATTATTAATCATACAATTCAACTTCTAGATTTGTCTGAATCTAAGGCTAAAATCCAAGCCTCCTGAATAATCTTAACCTCCAAAATAAACATGTGAATAAGGAGAGAGAAATAAAGAAAGATGGGTGGATGCATGGATGGATGGGTAGACAGAAGATAGGTAGATAGACAGATAGATAGATAGATAGATAGATAGATAGATAGATAGATTAGATTAGATTAGATAGGGAAAGATTCTAGTAGCTTGAAGGGAATAGTGAGCACTTCATCTTAGTTTGAACCTACCTAAGCATCAATGTAGTCTAACTCCTATCATTATCCATAACATAATCAGAGGCATAAGGTGAATGATTCTGAGCATCATCATTTGCCAGGAAGGAACTTGTGTCAAGGACCATGCTGGGTATATCAAATACAATTTTAGCGGCCCCCCAAAAAGACACTGAGTTACAAATTACCTGCCCATAGTGTTGATGGATAAATTGAATGTCTCTCTGTGTGTTAGGGGGAAACTTATTGCAGTGGGGGCATCTGGAAGCATTGTTGATTTATTTCCTCTCCCTTCTGTGTGCCTTCACGGTGATTTCTTCTTTTTTTCCCATTTTTATTTAAATTAGAAACAAGATTATTTCACATGTCAATCCAAGTTCCCTCTGCCTCCCCTCTTCTCCTGCACCCCCCCCCACTAAATCCCTACCTATCCCATATCCTTTCTGCTCCTCAGGGAGGATGAGGCCTTCCATGGGGGATCATCAGATTCTGGGAAAGGGCCTAGGCCCTCCCCATGTGTCTTGGCTGAGAGAGTATCCCTCTATGTGGAATGGGCTCCCAAAGTCCATTCCTATGCTAGGGATAAGTACTGATCCGCTACAAGAGGCCCCATAGATTTCCCAGTCCTCCCCACCTTCCATGGGCTCTGGATCAGTCCTATGCTAGTTTCCCAGCTATCAGTCTGGTGTCCATGAGCTCTCCCTTGTTAAGGTCAGCTGTTTCTGTGGGTTTCACCAGACTGGTCTTGATCCCCTTTCCTTATCACACCTCCCTTTCTGCAACTGGATTCCAGCTCAGTTCAGTGTTGAGCTGTGGGTGTCTGCTTTCACTTCCCCCAGCTGCTGGGTGAAGCCTGTAGGATGGCATATAAGTCAGTCATCAATCTCATTATCAGGGGAGGGCATTTAAGGTAGCCTCTCCACTGTTGTTTAGATGGTTAGTTGGAGTCATCGTTGTAGATCTACAGACATTTCCCTAGCACCTGATTTCTCTTTAAGCCCATAATGGCTCCGTATATTATGATATCTCTTATCTCACTCTCCTCTATTTCCCCAACTCAAACTTTCTGTTCCTTTATGTCCTCCTCACCTCTCCTCTTCTCCTCTTCTCATTCTCCTAACTCCCTCTCCTCTGCTCTCCCCTCATGCTCTCAATTTTCTCAGGAGATCTTGTCCCTTTCCACTTTTCTGGGGGACCATGTATGTTTCTCTTATGGTCATCCTTGTTTCCTAGCTTCTCTAGTGGTCTGGATTGTGGGTTGGTAATCCTATGTATGCTCTATGACTAAAATCCATATATGAGTGAATACATACCATGATTGTCTTTTTTGTGACTGGTTACCTCACTCAGGATAGTTTCTTCTGGTTCCATCCATTTGCCTGTGAATTTCAAGATTCCATTGTTTTTTGTTTATTTGTTTTTTTCTGCTGAGTAGTACTCCATTGTATAAATGTACCACATTTTCTTTATCCATTCTTCAGTTGAGGGACAGCTTCCAGGTTCTGGCTATTACAAATAATGCTGCTATGAACATTGTTGAACAGATGTCCTTGTTGTATGTATGTGCTACTTTTACGTATATGACTAAGAGTGGGATTTCCAGCAAATTTCCAGACAAAAATTAAGCTCTCCATAATCTCTCTGAAAGTCATACCCCATACTGAGCTGAAAGTAAGGCAAAAGTGAGGGTGCTTGACAAGAAGGGACACTGTGGAAAGAGGATACATATTGTCATGTTCTCTCTGCACACAGAGGCCACACTGTGAAGCACAGCAAAGAATCTATCTTCAACGCTCTCTAAGAAATCCATTGTGTTTTATATAACCTAGCTTTTAAAAGGCTTTTCATCTCTGGCATCATGCCAAGTGCACGTTTCTTTTATCAGCCCCCATGTGCCCCACTTCACTAGCTTTTATTTGGTGCCTATTTCTTGCTAGGCATTTTCACTAGCATTTATTAGTGTCATTCAACTTAGTCCAATTGCATGTGAGATCAGAGTCATAAAAGTTATCTTACAGATGAGAAACACGAGGTCAGAAAGTGGTCCAGCAAATACTTTGTTTCCTACAACATTTCTTGTATAGAGCTAAGTTAGGAGCACCTACTGTTTTTGCAGCAGGTTTGGGGATGTGGCTCAAAAACAGATGCAACTCCGTTCCAGAGGATGTGATAACCTCTTCAGGGCTCTATGGGCATGTTTATGTATGTGGTGCACATACTTAGAGCCAGGCACACATAATCCACTATATACATACATACATACATACATACATACATACATATGGGAGACACTGTAGCCCCCACCGGCAAGGAGGGACACCAATAAGGCATCCGATAAGATATATAGATGTATGATAATTAAGACTGAGCTAACAGATGAGAATCCTAGCCATTGGCCAAGCAACATTGTACCTAATATGTCTCTGTATTATTTTGTCCATCCACGCAGCGGGCAGAACTCGGGTGGCTGGCAGAGACTGCCCACGTGGCAGTAGGGCTTGGGCGGCTATTGGAGGAAAGGTTTATCGTAACAATATGATGAATTATTAATCTTTAGAGTCTGTCATATCCTTTGAGATATATATATATATATATATATATATATATATTCCTGATGTATTTTATTACATTAGCACTCTATTTCATTCAGATTCCATCATATCAAACAAATTAAGGCAACAGTTATTGTTTGCAATAGAATTATCTAAGGAGTATAAGCTTCCCAGTGGGCAAAAGCACCTGCTACCAAGCCTGATGACCTGAGTTTGTTGCCCCGCACCAACATGGTAGAAAGACAGAACCAATTGCTAAATATCATCCTATAACCTCCACACCCATGTACCATCGTGCATGTAGGTGTAATGAAAATTCATTTCCTTCATTTCTGTTTGGGAATCTGAAGTCCAGGAATATCCAGTGCTTAACTGGCATGCCATAGTATGTTAGTGAAAAGGTCAGGATGGAGGTCCACATCAATAAACCATGTCTTTATGACCTTTTCACTAAAAATCTATAGATTCTATAGATTCTCTTCTTTTTTCCTTCTCTCCATTTTTTATATAAATTAGAAACAAGATTAGTTTACATGTCAATCCAGTTCCCTCTACCTCCTCTCCTACCCTGCCCCCCCCAACTAACACCCTACCTATCCCATACTCTTTCTGCTCCTCACGAGAGTGAGGCCTTCCATGGGGGTCTTTAGAGTCTGTCATATCCTTTGAGATAGGGCCTAGGCACACCCCCTAGTGTCTAGGCTGAGGGAGTATTCCTCTTTTGGAATGGGCTCCCAAAGTCTATTCCTATGCTAGGGATAAGTACTGATCTATTACAAAAGTTCCCATAGATTTCTGAGGTCTCGTCATCGACACCCATGTTCATAGAATCTGGATCAGTCCCATGCTGGTTTCCCAGGTATCAGTCTGGGAACCAAGAGTTCCCCTTGTTCAGGTCAGCTGTTTCTGTGGGTTTCACCAGCCTAGTCTGGACCCCTTTGCTCGTCACTCCTCCCTCTCTGTAACTGGATTCCAGTTCAGTTCAGTGTTTAGCTGTGGATGTCTGCTTTAACTTCCACCAGCTGCTGGGTGAAATCTGTAGGATGGCATATAAGTCAGTCATCAATCTCATAATCAGGGGAGGTCATTTAAGGTAGCCTCTCCTCTCTGTTGCTTAGATTGTTGGCTTTTGGTAATAGCCAATGTTATAGCTACTAAGGAGGTTGTAAGCAAGTCTATCCTTGAATTTTGTATCTTGTTAAAGTGGGTAAAAGTAATTTTTCTAGAGGGTCTTTAGTATAATTTCATTGTATAGATAAGAGTGTCTAGCACAGAGCACTGTCAGTAACATAACACATGTTATTTCTCTTACTTCCTTTGCTGGAGCATGGAAAGAGCTGCATCCTGAAGTATCACTATGACCTACCAGGTGAAACACCCACGCACAGTGTGTGCTATTTTTGTCTCCCTCACTCCTATCAGGATTTATCTTTATGTCTGTTGACAGCACCATGGGGAGTGGCACCCTTGTTAGACCAGGAAAATTAGCTGGGGTTCATAGAATGCCTTTCTGTACTCTTCTTGCCAGCAGGGCTTTAAACTCACCAGTGCAGCAGATTACAGCTCTGCATAAAGTTGCTCCATCCCTTACCTGATCATAAGACTATGTCCTTCCTTGGCAATTCTGATGTGTTAGCTTTATGACATAAGTGAAAACTAGACTCTGGGACAAAACCATTCTTTATAATGCCTCTTATTTCAAAGAGTAACCTTTCTTTAAAATAGCATGGATGAGTTGTGTATTTTTTCCAATAAAAGGCTCTTTATTTTAGGATTCATGCGCTAGACTCTGTAGGAAGAGGATAGCCAGTTAGAGGAATTCCTAGCAAATACATTCTCTCAGAGGTAAGTCTGGATTCACAGAATTTTCTATTTTGAGAACAGTACGCATGAACTTTCTCATTTCCATTGTTTTTTTTCCTTTGTTTGTATCCTCCCCTCTTCTTTCCTTCTTCCTTAGAACTGTAGCCAGATGAGTTGATGTATATATGAATTCCAGCACTGGGTAAGGTGTGACAGGCAGATTATGATTTTCACAGTTTGAGGCTAATCAGCTTTAAAAAAAGAAAGAGAAAGCGGATAATTATAATGAAGAAGAAACTGCACCTGTACCCTTAATTTCTAATGAAAAGAGAGGAAGATTCTTACAGTAATTTAGATATCCTCAAACACATTATTTTTAAAAACTGAATATTTTTATTAATTTTTTGAGAATTTCACAAATATATGCAATGCATTTTGATAATATTCATCCTACTTCTCCTCTTAATTACTCCCATATTAACAACCATTTGTCTACTCCCTTTCAATGTCATGTCTTTTTTTTTTTAATCACCAAGTCCTCTTTGTACTATGCATGTACTATGGATATGGTTCTATCGCCTGGAACCACTGGAGTATGGTTGTCCTAACAGGAACACATCCTTAAAGAAAACTGTCTTTCCCTCCCTTAGAAAGTATCAACTTTCTCTAGCTCCTCAGTATAAGTTGGATCTCATAAGCATATCCTCCATCCATGGTAGAAATTTTATGTTTTGATTTTATACATCTGTTGTGCCAAGGAAGTTTTACTGCTTGAGTTCATAAATGCCTCGGTCCTGTCATGTCCAGAAGACTCTGTTTTGCGCCAGTTGTCCCCAAAATCTAGCTCTTGATATCTTTCTGCATGCTCATCCACAATAGTCAAGTGGTGTAACAGTGATTTTACATTTGTGGCTGAGTATTCTACAGACACTAACTCTAATTACTTTACCAATTTTGAGTTTCTGCATTAATCACCATCCTGAATAAAATCTTCTCTGGTGAGGTTTGAGAGCTTTGCTAATCTATTGGTAGGACAATATGAATCTAGATAGCTGGTTGATATGATGCCCATTTAGGAAAATAAAATTAGTAGTTTTGTCCCTGAAGCCTGTGAGCTCCCAAATTATCATGCATAATTGGAAAGATTCACAATGCCAGGAATGTGTTTAATCCTGTAGGAGGGCCTTGAATCTAAGCAGTGAGTTGTTGGTTGCTCCTATAACATTTGTGTCACTATTGTACCCATGATTCTATTTTGCTATGCCAGTTTTTACTGTAGCTTACAGTGTTCACATCTGGTTAAGACTGCCAATGGCTTTTTTTTCTCCAAGGTGCCTACAAATTATTTTCTGGTGTTTTGAAATCTACTAGAAGGGTGGAAGATTCCTAGTCAATAGAAACATGACTTCTTGTTCTGTAGTCTGTGACCAAAGTATTTGGTTTCATCAGCAATAGTGTCTTGCCATCAAGTTTTGGTAACCAGCCAATGCAACGGCTATAGCCTGCATTGTTTTGAGGTTGGAATACTCATGACCAACAACTGGAGAAGTGTTCAATACATTGCACTGAAACCCACAACTTTCTGTAATCATGTAATATAATATAGAATTGCAAGTAACATCTCCGTTGCCTTTATATTCTTCTCTGAAAATATATTTTGAAGCAAGTGCTTTGAGATTTCTTTTTCTTTTTTACATGAAACCCTGATCTATACACTTACTTTATGAGATCCCATATAGAACCAAAGAATTAGCAAAGTAGTGTTGGCTGGAATGAAAGCAAAGAGGATGGAATAATGAAATATACTCTACTGGTTCAAGAAAGGTGAAAGGTGGGCCTGCTATGTGCTAAACATAAAATTAGAACATAAAACAAAAGCAGAGGAAAATAAAAGATATTGTTTGACTACCTGTAGCTACATTCTTGTAAACTGTTGTCTGAATTAATGAATTAGGGATTTTTTTCATTTTTATAAATACCACAAAGAAACCACTTTCTAGAGCAGCTAAATGACATAGTATGTATGACAAGGAAAGGAGGTAGCATGAGGGTGGGAAAGACAGACTCTAGGACCAGAATCCCCCAGTTGTAAATTTTTCATTGATAAAATGAGAAAAATACTAATATTTACTTCAAACACTGCTCTATGGTAAAATGAGAAAAAAATGAGCACATATTTAATGTCTAACAGAGGAGAAGAGCCCAGTGCTGCTGGGACTTGAGCATGCCAATGCTCAATTCAATTTTGTTGACTCAATTCAATGAAGTCAGAAGAAAATGAGATTTGGCAGCATGGGTAGAGTTGGATGTGCTGCTGGATGTGTGGCTTTCCCTTAATAAGTAGCTTTGGAAATTGTTATTTCCAGTAGAGGATTTTAAGAAAATATACTTCTCCTGGGAACTAGTAAAAGCTCTACTCATTCTTCCAATCCATCTTCCAAAAGACTGCTATGTTTTCCTTCATTTTTACATTTCTCTATCTCTCACTGATATGGAACTTGATCAGAAACATTGATTTTTCTCTAGGGCACACCTTCCTTTTGAGCTTGTGTTTGAGAGTGTGATCTCCTAGGAAGTCCAAGATAGAGAATTTCAGTTTGCTTTAAATGATGACTGAGCGCTTCTGAAACTCATTGTCTTCTGATATCCCTCCAGCATCTGTGACCAGAAGAGCATAGTGACTCTCAATATCATCTTCTCTTCTTCCCAACCCCACCCCACTGGTCCAAAGGACATGACTCTTCCATTATTTATCTCACATTGTATGCTAATGAAGATGAAGTTTTCTGACCCACCAGATCCCACAGTCGCTTTGCCACAAATAAACACATGGACGTTATATTAATTGTAAACTGTTGACCAATAGCTAGGGCTTCTTATTGGCTATATCTATCTTAATTATTAACCCATTTCTATTAATCTAAGTATTTCCATGTGGTCTTATCTTACTGGAGAAGGGTCCAGATGTGCTATTCCTTCCTCTGATACATGGCATCTCTCTCCACCCTTTTGTCTCCTTCTCCTTTCTCTTATGGTCCTGCCTATACTTCCTGTGTGGTCAATCAGTGTTTTATTCATCAGCTAATAAAAGAAACATATACACAGAAGGACAGTCCCCATCAGATAAGTACATAGGGTTTAGATATGAGTATTTTTACTCCCTACTATCTTGACCATTATCCTCCAGTGGAAGAGTAGATAAAATGTCAGGGAGTTTCAATAAATTACAGTAAATAGGATGAGAACACAGGAACGGGGTTGGGTCATGTCACTAAGTCTGGCCCCTAAAGCAGAATTTAACGAAGACCGTTAATGTCAGACACTGAAAAAAAAAAAAAAAAAAAAAACACAGGCCAGGAAAGTGGATGAATGGTGTGCCTCAGTCAAATTTCACAGACCTATGGATCGTCAAGAGCATGGGATATACAGGAATGCACAGGAAATGGAGGCAAATGAATAAAGTAGGACATATAAATTTGGGTGTCACAAGATTTGAGGTTGGAAAATCAAACAAAAGGCAACTCTTGACAGTTTTGCAGATTGTCTGAGGAATTTGAATGACATCCATCTTTTTCTGAAAGAATAAATGGATCTATCAGCAGTATTCCAAAGGAAGCAAGAAGTCATTAGTTAGTTTTAAATTAGAATTTTAATTAGGTAAGTTGAATTTGTGATCTAGGTAAATAAATTATTTACTCCATGCCTTGTATGGGAGCTTTGACAACAAGCAAAATGGTCCTCTGTATGTTACAATAGTCTTAACATGTAAGAAAATGGGAACATAAGGAGTCAAGGAAAAAAGCCTGGAAGAAGGGTATGAATTCTGGGGAGTAGGTTAAATCATACAGATCTATGGCCAGCCCCAAGAGATGCAGAGAATTTTTAAGTCCTACAGGGTAGATGACAAAGGGACAAGATGTATGCAATATAAGCCTTAGACTTAGCAGATAGTGGGCTTTCACTTGTAGACACTCAGTTTATCTACCTGGAAGATGGTGTTCATAATATCCCAGGGTAATCTCCATTCTTCAACTGAGATGCTCAGAACACGTGATGTGAGAAGGCATCATATATAATTTAAATTCTTCTCTACAATTCTGCTAGAGTAATTATAGTTATTGACTACTTACACTCTACAGCATCCTAAGGTATGTGCTGGGGCTTTTGGAATATGTCCATGAAACTTACTTCCCAAGGGAGAAGACACATGGGACTGTGTAGCTTAAATAGCAGGAACAAATGCTCAAATATCAAGTAGCATATTGTACTCTGTTCTATATAACAGAAATAAGTTTAAATAATCAAGGGAAATTTATGTCTATGTTAAAATATTTAAATACAAGGAAAACTTTCTGTACAAGTCATTGTAATAGCTCAACATTATTACCAACATCTTGTTTTATCTATTTGGTTTTGTTTTTTATTCTTTTGTTAACATTTAATTAACAGAACATAAGATAAATCTAATACGATAGCCAGGTTTGCTGAGCCTCCCTCACTAACACTACACAGAATCTTATCCTGACTGGCTTTTAAAAATTATTCTTTATTCTTTATTTGTTTTTATAGATGTATTTATATTTATTTTATTTATTGTTCTTTGACAATGCCCCCTCCTCTTATCCTTTGAACACCTCCACTAACCTCTCCTATTACCACCAAGTCCCCTTCTATTTTAATGAATTTTTTTAAAGCAAAAGAAAGATTTCCTCTCTCATGTCCTCACATTTCAATGGCAAACACTAGATCCCACTGCCCATTCTAAGCCGTCCATAGGGTTAGAAGGTTCCACTAATTAATATACATCAACCAAGACCTGCCCCTAAAGCTGAGATTGGTCACTGTTATCTGAAAGGTTAGTTCTTATTTTAATTAACATGACACTATAGTGTTAAGTCCTAGATTTGGTAGGCAATCACTCTACTAACTAAACTATGGTTTCAGACCCTTTTTTTCATTTTTGTGGTCTTGGAGGTTGATCTTACATCCACATGTTGGTTAGTCAAGTGCTCTAATACTGAGTTCATTTTACCTGAAGTGCACAGTGTTCAGTGGTAAAAGATCAATTCCGCAAAAGCAATTTTTGGAGCTAGCATTTATAGGAAAGTTTAAGGTGCACACTAAAACCTCTTTCTAGAAATAGAGTCTGTGTGTAAATGGAGTTCTCAATTGGTCTTGATAATAAAAAGCCAGAGTCAAATAGTGAGGGAAATGCTGAGAGATCAGAGAGGAGCAAGCCACAGCACTCTTTGCCTACTCCTAATTGTCTCAGCAGAGAAGATGCAGCCTATGAAGGAGTAATAGGTCTGGACATTCTCTGGTAAGATAAAACCAAGTGAAAATACTTAGCTTAATAGAGATGGGTTATAATTTAAAGAGAGCTAGCCAATAAGAAGTCTGAGCCATTGGCCAAAGAGTTTATAATTAATATGAGTCTCTGTGTTTCTTTGGGGCTGAAGGGTGGCAGGACCAGACTGGACAGAAACTCTTGTCTACATCTTTGCTTATAATGACCAGAGTGAGGGATTATCTAAATTTTACATAATCTTTTAGGTTCTAAGCAATGTCTTCTGGGTCTAGGTCAACATTTACATTAAGGAAAAACCTCTTATCTACTGGTTCAGACCATGTGAGCCCAGCATGCTTGGGTGATCTGGCCCATGCATAGCTGGACACCTCTCAGATCTTAGAAGAATATTCAAATGTGACTTTTTTCATTCCCAGATGGAGAAAATGATGCTGTGGGAAGAAGGTGCCTTATGTCTCTAAACAGGAAACCAGTATGAAAATCCTCCCCTTCTTCCTGGTTCTGTTAAGCAAAGGGAGGTGAACCAAAAAGGTTTCAATTAGTTCTGATTTGTATCGAGCCATTCAAGAGTTTACTCAAACTATGTAGCTAATTCTTATGATTATTTTAAGTAGTAATAATGATGAGCCAAGAGTGCTAGACATACACACATAAGGATTAGGGATGTTTGTCAGTGGTAACATGTTAACACTATTATTTGTTTACGTGCATGAGTATCCAGGATACTTGTTATATTACCATTTATCAGAGCTGAGGTTTGAGCTCTACTCTGGCATAAATTTCCCACAATCAGCTCTCTACATATTTTCCTTTAGGCAACACTACCACAATGGTAAAAGCATCAGGTGATGACTTCCATCTGGTGGATCCCAACTTATTGTTCCTATAATTCATCATTTTATGAAGTTAGTTCCCAACATATTGGATCCAGCTTGACAAGCCGCAGCCTTTTGTGAGACATCATTTTAATTATCTTTGCATCTGAAGGAAGAACTCCACAATTATCTTTTAGGAAAACACTGGGTAGTTTGAAATTGCATGTCCAGGACTTTATGTGCAGAATCAAGGTATCATATTATCCAATGTTCCTGGCAAGTTATGAGACTAAATTTAAGGCTACAAGATGTTTGTTGTTGCTTGCAAAGGTCAGGTTTGACCGCATTTATTAAATTACAAACTTGCTTGTCTTTTGTCATCAGAAGATGGTATGAATTAAAGTTTTCTTGTTCTGGTCACAGTGCAGATTACAGCTGAAGAACATCTAAAGGAATTAGAGTGATCAAGAGCACCCATCAAAAAAACCATAACAAATGGCCACTGCCCTTAGGGGAAAGCATACTATTTGCTACAACACCAAGATGTAGGATATGTGAAAATACAAGACAGAACAAGTAGCACACTTGTCCTCAAAAGAAACTAAGCTGTCAATTATAAATGTCTCTCAGCTCCATTTTTCTAGTTCCATCTATACTTTCTTTGATCCTCTCTGACCACTTTTGCAGTTAAATAGCTTCCAATGGATCTCCCATTGCCTTGATAGAAAAATGTCTGGGGTGTAGAAGACCACAGGGCTTCTTCTGCCCTCATCTACTACCCCCACACACACTATTAATTTTTGTGACTTCCTTTAATTATTCACATTCTTTTTCAAAATGTTCTTCAGCTTGAAACCTTTACTCCAGATGTTCAAGTAAGGAAATCACCTTTCAGAACTTGGCTTAAGCATCAAAATCTTAGGGGAGTGTGAAGTTTATGATATATGAATTATTACTCAATACGAATGTTATTAAGAATGATGGCAGTGGATGTGTGGAAAGTCTTTTTCTGATGAAGTTGTCTCTCACAGCATTCTCTTCTGTAGGCCCAGGTAATTAAAAGGAGATGCTAACCCACACGTTCATATGTGCACAGCCGATACTGAGTTAGAGACCTGTAATTTCTCATCTCAAGTGCTTTGTGTACTACCAATTTTCTACATTTATATGTTTGCTTACTTTTTACTTACTGTTTATTCTCTGGTAAACCCATGTTTACTTATTTAGCTTACTGCTTGTTTTTCTATGTGGACTTAGAATTTCCAATGTGGTAATCATTAGCAACATGTGGCTGTGAAGCACTTAAACCAATTCATCCTGATGAAGAAGTTCTGGGAATGTAAAAAAAAAAAAATGCACTGTTTTTGAAAACTTTACTGGTTTTTGAAGGCCATTCTCTCTGGAGGGATAAGTTGCTCAGCCTAGATACAGAGGGAAGGTGCCTTGGTCCTGCCTCCAAGTGATTGACAAAATTTGTTGACTCCATGGGAGGCCTCACCCTCTCTGAGGGGTAAATGGGTGGTGTGGTGAGGGGACTGTGGGGGACGTGGAAGGAGGGGAGGGAGAGGGAACTGGGATTACCATGTAAAGTTATAAAGATTGTCTTCATTAGAAAGAGAAAACTCTAGCATTAAAATAATGTAGAATGTTTCATCAATGATACTGCGACCATCATGTTTGGAATTAAAATGTACACTGTGCTATACACATTTCATCATTTTATCTTTTAAAAGTGGGCTTGCTTAATTAAGAATCATGGTTTTTGTTTTTATTCTGTATCTTTTGTTTTCTGCACCTAGGGATTGAACCTGGAGACTCACACATGATAGGCAGGCACTCAGACACTGGGCACCAACCTCCTATCTCCTCACATCAATTGTCATTTTGAGTACTCTGATCTAGGTTATGAAGTCCTTAAAGAAAAACACAGTGTTTGTTCAGTCTTGCACTGCTAAAGCATACTTGTCTGCATGAGGTCAGTGAGCAAATAGTGAATCCCAAGGAACAAAGCAGTTACTAAAAATAGAAGGGCCACAAGGAGATAGACTACTTTGAAGCTCAGGAAGGTTTTAGGTAGCTCAAGCCAGCTTCAGAATCAATTGTATGCCTACTCTATGCTGTTATTTTCTCACTGAACTCACTTTTCCCAAATGAAGGACAACATGAACTTTGAGGTAACTTCACAAAGCTAGTGAAGAGGGATTAGGGTGGCCTCTCTACTGGAATTTAATTTTTATTTTTATTTGGCTCAATGGTATACCTTGAGTTTCTGTCTCTCAGGTATGCAGAAGGTTCTGAGATACTGGAGCTGCTCTTAAGAGAAATTGGTTTGGCTGTGGAGGTAACTAAACACTGGAGCTTCTCTTAAGAGAAGTTGGTTTGGCTGTGGAGGTAACTAAACAGTGTCTACTAGAAACTTTCATGTCCACAGTCTTGTTTCATGGAAGTATTTCAGGTTATTTTTATCTCTGAATGGCTTGTAAATAGTTATCTGATTCATGAAAGCCACTGGCTAATGACCCTTACATCATGGTTTTGTGTGTGTGTGTGTGTGTGTGTGTGTGTGTGTGTGTGTGTGTGTGTGTGTATGCATGCATGCATGCATGTATGTATGTATGTATGTATGTATGTATGTATGTATGTATATATATCCATGAAAAATGTGTGTGTAGTGTATGTTTGGATGTGGTGTACTTGCCTACATAAATATAGTGGATGTGTGTACCTTTTTCATGTGTGTGTAGTGGATATGGGTGTGTGTGTACATGTGTGTAAGTGGATGTGGAGATCAGTGCTTGATGCTAAGTAAATCCTCCATCACCTGCTGAGACAGTGTCTCTCACTGAATCTTGTGCTTACTGATTGTGTATATGGCTACCCAGTAATCTCCAGAGATCTGTCTGTCTCAGATTTTCACAGATAGCAGCAAGAATGTAGACATCTAGTTTCTTACATGTGACTGGCACCTGAACTCAGGGTCTCATTCTTGCACAGCACAGGAAACATTTTGCCAAGTGAGTCATCTCCTATATTCTGATTATTTCCAGTTAAACTAATCCAGCCAGATAGTCTTCGTGATATAAGATTTAAGATCTAAAAGAGAAAAATCTCTTCCAAAAATAAATATAAATTTCCATACTCTGTTGTACAAAAGCAATGTTAAAAGTCACCACACTGATTGGACTTTGAAATACATTAAGGATTGACTACTATTTAGTGCATTTTATTCAAACTCACCCGAAAATAAAGTTTGGACTATATAACATTTATAATTGATGCAGGTGCTTCAGAAAGGACAACCAACTTGGTCACGGAACTAAAGGAAGAATTATAACTGAAGCTTATTATGTTTGGCTTTACTTCTGTGTGATGTTCTATCTTTGAGATCTTAGCCATAAATATTGTCCATGATATCATCATGCTAACTTGACAGTCAATCCCTCATTTGGAAATACTTCACATACAGAATTTAGTTCACTAGGAAAAAGACCCATATAACCACTGAGTTTCTTTTGAGAAATGTAATTTAAAGGGCCTGAGTTTTCAGCACTGAGTTTCTACTTTCCTCTAAGACTTGTAAATCTACTGTGCCTTCTCATGCTCCAACCCTCTAAGGACTTCCTTTGTCCTGGCCCCTGTTTTACAAAAACATAATCAATCAAAGAAACAAACACAAAAAAACAAAAACAGCTTCTACTCAGGCTCTAGGATGCTGAACCAGCCTCTTTTTTCCTCAGACTCCGGGAATGTATTTCCAATCCCTTATTTCTGCAGTTTGATAGCCTTTCACAGGCTGGTATTTATGAATCCACATATATAAAGGTTCTTTACCTCGCGTCTAAGTTGAATTTCGGGGTTTTCAGGAACTATATTTGCTATTTATTATTGTCCTCTCACTTGTACTGTGAGTGAACGTCAACTCTTTCAGAATGGGCTTGAATGCCTACCTAAGGAGTTTCCTTGCACCCTTAGACTATTTTTCAAGGTTAAAATTTATATTAGAAAACATTTCCATAGAAATACCTTTATAAGTATGGAGGTGGCATGAGGCTGAAGATGAAATAGCTTTTTTTTTTCTTTTTTCATTTTCTCAGTTTTATCCTTAGCTTCCACTGTAAACCCAGGCCTTACTGCTCTTACTTTCACTATTCCAGCAAATGTTTTCTCCCTTGCGAATTTCCATTTGTAAATATCTGTTACAGGGGTTGATTGAAGCTTTCTGTGATTTCAATCAGAAGAATAGTAACTTTCCAGTTTGAACATATCAAACACATATAGAATGAATACTTGGAAAATAACAGCATTTCAGTTCATTTTGCAGTGTGTTCATTTTGTACACAAAGGCAGAGGAGACCATCATTCATGTCTTATAAGAAGGTGAATGCTAGTAGTGGCTTAGTCACAGTTCTGTTGGTGTGAGGAGACTGAGGAGACACAACAAGCAAGGCAACTCTTATAAAAGAAATCATTTAATTGGGGACTTGCTTCTAGTTTCAGAGGTTAGCCCACGATCATCATGGTGGCAAGCAGACAGGCATAGTAGTGGAGCAGTAGCTGAGAGCTTTACCTCCTGATACATAGGCAGCAGACAGGAAGACAGACACAGACAGATACACACACAGAGAGATAGGGAATGAGGGAGGGGAGAGAGAGAGACAGAGACAGAGACAGAGACAGAGAGACAAAGACAGACAGACAGAAAGAGACTGGGCCTAGCATGGGGCTTTGAAAAACTCAAAGCAACAAGGAGGCTCAAGCTCCTCCAACAAGGCTATATCTTCTAAACCTTCCCAAGCAGTTTTACTGAGACCAACCATTGAAAGATATGAACCTATGGGTTCATTCTCATTCAAATCACCTGTCTCAGATTAAAAAAAAAAAGTTGCTCTGGTGATTTAGATAACATGCAATGCCTACTATAGAACACCTCTGACATACTGCATTAAGTGTCTGTTTGAGTACCTCTGTCTTAGTAAGCTTGGTGTCTTACCATGTCCATCTCAGCATCAAGCCCATTGACACAGGTTTTCGAAATCCCATTCCCAGATCATTGTGTGCTTGTCCTCTAGACAGATTACATTCTAGGTTGAGCTCTGGACATCTGGTGTAAAACAATAGTAAGACTGTGGTTTGGGACTCACAAGCATTTTATTTAATTTTAATGTTATATTTATACAATATATTTTTGTTCAAATCTACCACCCATTTATTCCCCTACAACTCCTTCTAGATTCTCCACCCCACTTTTCTGGCCCAACTTCATATGACCTTTTAAAAAGTACACAGAATCCACTTAGTTTTACTAGTCTTCAAATGGGTCTACCAAATATACTGGACCACAAGTAAGCCTTCTATGGGACATATCTCTGAAGAAAACTGACTCCTACCCCCAATAGCTATCAATTCCCAATAGCTCTCAGTTAAGAAAGGGACTTCATGGCTTCTTTGCCTATCTACTTTGGCTGATGTTGTGTGGGCCTTTTGCATCCAGACACAGCTTGAGTGAGTTCACATGCCACATCCCTCTCATGTCCAGAAAACACTATCATCTATTACCCAACACTGACTGTAAGAATCATTTCACTCCCTCTTCCATCATGATCCCTGAGAAGAAGGGGTGTGATTTAGATATCTTGTTTAGGATTGACTATACTTCAGTTTCTTATCCTCTCTGCATACTGTTTTGTTGTGTGTCTCTGCATTAATAACCAGCTATACATTGAAAAAAAAAGCTTCTCTGATGATGGTTGAGAGAAGTACTAATGCATAGTATAAAAGTATTTTCATGGGACAGTTTAATACTCCTGAGTAGTAGCAATTCCCCTAGTATCCTTGACCAACATAACCATCAGTTCTCAGATCAGTTAATGATACCAGGCATGACTTCTGTTCTATAGAGAGGGAGCTGTCAATACCATCAGAAAATACCTTGTGCCACTATTGAACACCTTGACTTATCTTTTCAAGCCTTTTTTTTTTTTTTTTTTTTTTTTTTGGAGACAGGGTTTCTCTGTGTAGCTTTGGAGACCATCCTGGCACTCACTCTGGAGACCAGGCTGGCCTCAAACTCACAGAGATCTGCCTGCCTCTGCCTCCCAAGTGCTGGGATTAAAGGCGTGTGCCACCAACACCCAGCTCAAGCCTATTTTTATTATAGGTTACAGATTCATAGCTGGTGAAGACTGTTGCTGACATTTCTCTTTCGGCAGTAATTGTTGAACTTTAATAAGTTAATTGTTTTTGGTATTTGCTTTTAGTGATGGAACACTAACAAACATACATCCCTACACAGTGAAACAAGAATAACAATGTGCAATTCCTTCAGGCTGTGGTAAGAAGTAGAGTCAATAAACTACTTAACACACTCTCTGCACAATGCCAACTCCTACTGACCAGAGAAAGCAAGAACTGTGGTGCTTGTGTCAGAATCCTTACTGCTGTGCTCAGTGCTCATGTGGGAAATGAGGAACAGCAACTTCCATGGGCACCAGAACATTCAATAAAACTATCATCTCTGTTTCATTTGGTTGGTTTAAATAAGGCAATTGTCTTTTAATGGAGAACTAAACCAAATGTTCACATTATTTTCCTCCTAGACTAAATGCTGCTACTTTAAAAAAATCTCTCAATTCCACCTCATGTGTAATCATTTTACTTATTCCCACAAGCCCTAGAAATCTATATAAAGGAATATGTAATTGTGACGCTGAATGATAATGCAGAGAGGGTTAGTCCATTGCACAGCATGACATATTGCTATGTCAGAGAAACTGAGGCTGCGACAAGGTTTACTTTTTACCTAAAACCACGTTTTTTTTAAATTATTTTTTTAAAAAATATATTTTCTGTCACAATCACCAAACAGTTATGTCTCAATTTCATCATGCCTCCATTCTCCATATGTAGGGCCTTCCATGTGTGGAATAATCACTACATCAATACATCACTGCCTTCCATTTCAAATAGCCACCCAGGGACTTCCATTTCTTATATGTTTATATAAAAGTTTAGAAGATTATACTCAGATGGGTCATTTTCCATAGAGAAAGAGACTTTCCTCAGTACTGTATTAACTACTCTGAAGCAAGCTGCTCCATCAATGCGTATATTTTAATCCAGCAAGACCAATACAGAAAGAAATATTTCATTTACTTTTTTTTGTACAAGCCTCACAAGTCTTTGAATGAGAACTTCCTTTACTAAACAAACTGCTTGGTAGCATCAAAAACTATTTCCAATTTTTATTATTTTTTTTTAAAGAGGGCTTTATGTGACACTCCATCTTTGATTCCTCAATAATACAACTCAACTTCTCCCTTGTAGATCATCTCTCAGCAGGAGCTGAAAATCATTTCTAATCAAGCCTGCTTTAAATGCTCTCCAATTTCCTTTAGGGCTCTGGCAAAGATCCCTGGGCAGGATGGCCCCTGCTGACATGTTGCAGCCACAGTTTTTCCAGGCCCAGGCATCAGCAGCTGCTGTTTCTTGAGCTTACTAATGTGCCAGTCCATCTACTGTGCTCAATTAATTTACATGGGGGGATGAGGTTGGAATTAATATTGATGCAAAGGCAAGGAAACTGAAGCTTAGGAGTATAAAGTTATTTTTCCAAACTCAAAGAGGAACAAGTGAGATAATTGGGATTCAGCCATCTCTCCAATTCAAACATCTGAGATTTTTTTCCTTTTTAGTCAAACTTCTTATGTCAAGAAGCATCATGTCTGTTTAGCAAAATAGTTGTAGTAACTTCTCCCCAGGGAGACATCCCCAGCCATGGAGTCTCAGCCAAGTTACAATACCAGCCATGATTTATGATACAGCAATCAGAAAGCACTTGTTACACCCATGTGAAACATGTCCACACAGAATTAAATCAGTCCAAATTTCATAGTAGATGGAAGGTGCAGTTCATGAAGCTCTGCTCGTAACTGGGGTGCTTTGTCAGTTGAAGACTGTTGGACAGAGTCAGTTTCTTCAGGGAAATAGTCTTTCTTAAGTCACCAGTGCTACAGTGTATGGCCCTACACACATACATAGGCACTGATCAAACTTGGTATACTGTGAATCAAAAGCCTGAAGTTGAGATGGGGAAGTGTGTATCTAGAGGGAGTTGGAAACATGGGATTTCAATATGAAAAAACACATTGTATACATTATGAAATTCTCAAAGAATAGTATTTTTAAAGGGGAGGATGCCAGAGAATTGTATAGGAATAAATGAGTCAGTTTGAGCCCCCAAAATAAAGACAGTCAAAAGAGAGCACATGACCTTTGTCTATAGGTGTAAAAGCCCTAATGATAATCTCACAGTTTTATCTTTTATTATCTTATCATGATAAAATTTTTCAATGATAATCTGTAAGCCAATGATGGTGTCTTTTATTGAGCAAGCACTCATGTACCAAATAGCAGCCTCTCAAAGTGAAGTGTGTAGATTCAGAGATGAGGTAGTTATGATTGTGCTTCTCAAGAGCTCGAAGTCCTAGAAGGGAGACACAACAATGTTGTAAATCATTGTGCTGAGAAGTAGAGAGTGGTGAGGGGTATGATTGATTCAGCACATAGGAATCAGAGAAAGAGAGGGTTGGTATCATTATGCTTCAATGGAGACTGTAATAGTAATTCATATTAACTGGCATATTATGAAGCTCCAAAAATATCAGTGGCTTTATCATGATAATAATTTTTCCTCATTCTCTATAGTGATCAAGTTTCAACACAATATTTGTTTGTGCCATTTGCTGCCACCATTTGATAGTTTTAAGCTTCTAGCTTTATGCACTGAGAAGAGACTAATAGTAGAGATTTGGGTGAAAGACCATGACTCAGGGCAGGAATTGTTTAAATTAATTTTATTCTCATCTCAGTGGACAGCAACATGGGTCCAGGAACAACTGAAAAAGAGGCTGGGGAGTGCCTTCTTCCTGTATGCTTGAGAAGGAGAAAAAACGTGTCACAGCTCACAAAGCATTGCTTCTACCACAGCAAATGCTGACGAAAGTGTTACAGAACGGAATTAACTTAAACAAATCAGTGGATAGCAGGGTGAAGATAACATAGGGAACAGTCAATCAAGAATTTTATTTTAAAGAATGTTGGTTCAGAAAGACAGCTGATAGGAACTACAGTAAGGCCCTATGTGACAAACATTTCCTAAAATCTGCATTCTTAAATGTTGGTAAGAAAAATGTTCAGAATGGATTGTCTCAAATGAGTTAAATAAATGTTGGAAAACTTAAATTTTCAAATTGTAGCTGTTCAAACAGGAGTTTTCTTTAAGACTTTGGGAGAAGAGATCATGTGTTAATTGTAAAGAAACATTTTGGGAATGGTGACAGGTCTTCTTATGCAGACAGTGCTGGCCAAATTCAGAATTATAGGTGTGATGTGATCATTACATTTAGTTTTTCTAATATTTGAAATCCATTGCTTTAATTATGAAACAGAGATATCACCCTTAGCCACTTGTCTTATATGATCAGCTGAAGGCTATAAGGGGTCTCAAGAAAGTAAATTCTGCATCAAGACAGTGATGAAGAAAACTTACCCCAGCTTTCACTCTGCTTGTTCTGTACATATCAGGCTCCTTAACTCCTCTAACTGGGGGGAGTAAATTTCTTTTAAAAACTTACATGCATATGGTGTGTGTATGCATACATATATATATATATATATATATATTATATATATGGTGTGTTTGTGTGCATGTGTGCATATGTATACATAGTATGTAAGTATGTGTGTGTGTTCAGCTGTGTGTGTGTGTGTGTGTGTGTGTGTGTGTGTGTGTGTGTGTGTGTGTGTGTGTGTGTTTATAATAGAACCTTAACAGGCACAGAGATGCATGTAGCATGACAACATTTAATGTTTGTGCTGGATAGTTCTACGTCTTTGCATAAGCTACAGTCATCTGGGAGGAGGAAGTCTCAATTAAGAAATTGTCTCCTTAAGTTTGCTCTGTACACAAGCCTGTAAGGCATTTTCTTAATCAGTGATTTACAGGGGAGGGCCCAGTTCATTGTGGGTGGGAACACCCCTGGGATGGTGATCCTGGATTCTATAAGAAAGAAGGCTGAGCAAGCCGTGAAGAACCATCCATCGAGCAGTTCCCCTCCATGGTCTCTGCATCAGCTCCTGCCTCCAGGTTCCTGCCCTAATTGAATTCCTGTCCTCACTACTTTGGTGCTGAACTGTTATAAGGAACTGTGAGCAAAATAAACCCTTTCCTCTCCATGTTGTTTTGTCATGGTATTTCAGTACAGCAATAGTAACCTTTTTTTTTTTTTTCTGGGTTTTTTGAGACAGGGTTTCTCTGTGGCTTTGGAGGCTATCCTCGAACTAACTCTTGTAAACCAGTCTGGTTTCAAACTCACAGAGATCTGCCTGCCTCTGCCTCCCAAGTGCTGGGATTAAAGGTATTCACCACCACAGCCCACCACAGCAATAGTAACCTCAACTAAGACAATGCCTTTGCTTTCAATGAGAGTAGCAGTTGAGACAAAAGAGGGCTTAGGAACCTAGAAGTTGTGTGGATAGCAGAACAGGAGGAGTTCAGGAGAAGAAGGATGTTAGTTCTGATGTGGAATTTTGTGCTTTGGGAATCAGTGGAACAACAAATGGATGAGCATTAAAAGAAAATCCATTTCAGAGAAATGGGCTCAGCATTACTTCCAGTGTACAAGGGATGGTTTGTACAGAATGTGTGTCTAAAGGAGAACACTGATGGACACTCTCAAGACTGCAATTGAGGAGAATACTCACAGTGACAAGCGACAGAAGGAGCTGCCTTGTTGTGAGGCTAGGCTCGGTCAATTGGGCTAAGCCTCCCAGACATGCCAAATGGAATGTGGATTCATAGAGAAAGGATGAGAATGACCTTAGATAAAAATAGAGGGACAGGACCAGGCAAACTGAGTGGTGCTGAGTCACTGGCCATAACTAACCATGACTAAAACCTTCAGGGTGATAGATGAAGACCTCACCTCCAGGATCTTGTAGGAATGCATGTGTGCATGGTGAGACATTTGCTTATGGAAACCACAGCAGGGGCTCTATTGTAACAGTTCAACAATTAAAGCCCAGCTCCCACATAGCTGCACTCACTTGTCACCAGGGTGAGTCACTCAGAGGAAAGACAGGCATCCTGACTGTTACGAACTACTTGACCCTGTGTTCCAGCAACACCCACGACTTAGCTCTGTACCATCATGCGTCACTAGAAAGAGGTAAATCTGTTCTATGTTTAGTTTTTAATGATTTATTTGATTCTACAATAACCCTTTTACTGCTCACCACTTGAGGAAGTATATTAGTGAACAAAAATAATGATCAAATCCCTTATCTTAGTGGGATGTTATAAAATATAATATTTAATTAAGCTAATATGGATAGTGATATTCTAATGTGAAAGTAATTAAAGCTATTCCATTGACCAACCAGGAAAGCATAGTGACCCACATGCCACAATCAACATCCCATAATCTCAAGATTTATTAGGCTAATATTCATTTAAAGCCAGTAAGATCTCTCTGTCCTGGCATCTTTGTTATCTTCCTCATATCAAGACCCAGACTGGGGAGTAACCAATATCTGCAAGATTGCTGATAACTGTAACATTAGGAAAAAGAAAAGTGATGCCCCTGTTTCTTGCCCAGACAAAGAAATGTCCAGCTACATGTTGAACTCAACTGATTACTTGGATTAATTTAGTACAGAATCAGAAATTATATCTGTTCATGTGTCTAGAGTGGTTAAAGCCCATAAATTTGGCAGGTATAAACAGGTTGCTTAGGTCATAGAAAGGTCTATGTTTTTTCACATTAAAATTCTTTAATATATATTACTATTTTAACCAGTTAATATTTTTTTTTGATTTTTCGTGTAAGCTTTGGAGCCTATCCTGGCACTTGCTCTGGAGACTAGGCTGGCCTCAAATTACAGAGATCCGCCTGCCTCTACCTCCTGAGTGCTGGGATTAAAGGCTTGCGCCATCAACGCCGGGCTCCAGTTAACATTTTGTTAAGGATTTTTGAATGTTTATGAATTTCTAGTTTTCTTAGGGTGTATTTTTTTTTTTTGCTATTAAGGCAAAAGATTTCAAAGTTTGAAAATGTTTTTGTCTTATTTAAAAACTTCTAATAAATGATATTAAACTGGCAACATGTTTACTGTAAATTGTTTAGATACTACTATTTCCAGCTAATTGATCTTTGTAAGGAAGATTTTAAAGATAAACTGACTTTGAAAAGTACTTGTTATTAAAATTATTTGTTTATGATTTTTAAAATATGGAAAGTTAGTAGAGGGTATACACATAAGAATGAGTAAAAGTGAAACTTACTCTTTTTGAGATTTTACATTGTTCTGATTTACATTGTTCATACCCATGCATGAACTATGATGATAAAAATGCTTTGGTACAAAGATAAGGTGAAGTATATGTAGTATATCCGGAATGAACAAAAATTTCAATAAGATAATAACAATTCATTGAGTTTCCTATATGTATATATGTTTCCTCAAATAAGGGAGATGTTCTCCTAGAGTAAGAAACGTGTAGTTTATCACTGGATTCAAGTCTGAATACAAGTATTGACCCACTTTTATGTTTTCTCATTTATATGTAGTCCTCCGTCGGATGGCCGAGAGGATTCGGAGGATGCTAAGGGCACCTGCATGCCTTCTCTAAAGAAGTCACATTTTCTCAAAGAAAGTGAACTGTCACCTTTAATATGAATGGTTGTCACTGAAATTTATAAGTCATAGTTAATGACAATGACATTTCAGCTGCTGAGTCTGGTAGAAGCATGTTCTCTGTGGCTACTCTCCTGGAGGCAGTGTTTGGAATAGAGTTAGCTGTCATCTTCTATTCATTAGGTACTATCTACTCAGAGCTGAAAAAATTGTCAAGCACACAGACATCCTTGATTAAAGAGACAGGCAGCTCAAGTTATACTGGCAAGAGTTGTAATTCCTTGGGACAGAATTACAAGAAACTTGAAAAATCTTGCTCTTGGCACTTGTCTCCATAATGATTAGAGGCTCCACAGTTAACCTTATTAACAAGTTGGTAAGTTATAACTTCTTTTATGTGTTTCTATTGAAGCCTATATCTTATGCCATTGTATAATCCCTTCCATCTTCTTCCTCCAGTAACATACCCCTCCAATATGGTCTTTTCAACCCTTACCCTCCTGTTTTTAGAAACATTTTTACTGACAGATGAATGTGTACTTTACAGGCTATGATTTTCTAAAAGAACATATTATAGCAAGTACTTCAGAATTTACTCAGGACTGACATAGAATCATTTTTCTTCTGTGTATAGTATTCCCCTATTCCTTCCTATACTGGGAACTGAATCCAAGGCTTTATGGATGTTAGGCAAGAATTTTAGTACTGAGCTATGTCTCCAGCCCTAATAATCCATTTTTCTTCTTGAGGTTTTCACCTCATATTCGTCTTCCCATCTCTTCTCCCCCTCTTTCTACTCCTCATCATCCTCCCATCTTCTCCTTCCCATTTTCTTCCTACACTCTCCTCTTTCTCTTCCTCTTCTTCCTTATTTTTATTCCTCTTTCTCCTCCTCCTCTTCTTAATCATCAACATTATTACTATTACTATTATTATCTTATTAATCTTAGCAGAAATTTATCCAGTATTAAAGAAATTAAGTTCAGAATATACCAAATCTTTTCAGAAAAGGACCTAGTCACATATTACATAACAGAGCTGTGAGGGATATTCAACCAGAGTAGATTTCTAGGGATCAAAAAGGAGAGGAAACTGTTAAAGCATATCCACCCATGGACTGCTCACCATTATTCTTGACATCCTGAGTCAGATTTTGTAAATGTGTCTGAAATTTCATAAGCTTACATAGTTTTGTGCACTTTGTGATTGTTTGAAATCCACTAGGCTAATGAGATTTATGGGCACTGTTGTGTAATGAAGGGGAATATATTAGTGAATTACTCTTCTACCAGTTACAAGAGGAGCCTGACCTGCCTATCAGATTCTGATATAATATCCACTTCCTCTAGAGGAGGTCAGCAACTGGTAAAATAATAATAATTTTTTTCTGTAGTAGACCTTGGCATTTTCCATAAATTTGAGGTAGTTACCTAAATTTCAAATTCTTAGCGAGATATATAACTCACTTGAATTTTTATACAGTTTTTATCCCATAATGGGAAAGAATGTAACATATTTTGCTATTTGATAATTGAATCTCCACTAATATTATTAATAAAATTAAACTTTTACTTTTATTTTACTGCAATTGTCACAGGATCTGAAATCTATTACACAGAATGCATTGGAGGATTTGATCTACTGAAATAACCACAAATGAACTATTCATCTTGAATCTTGACATAGACATAACAAAATGAATCCTTCCAGTATTTTTAAAGATTTATTTATTTATTATGTCTACAGTGTTCTGCCTACATATATGTCTGCTGGCAGAAGAGGGTTCCAGATCTCATCATAGATGGTTGTGAGCTACCATGTGGTTTCTGGGAATTGAACTCAGGACCTCTGGAAGAACAGTCAGTGGTCTTAACCTCTGAGCCATCTGTCCAGCCCCCTTCCAGTTTTTTTTTAATATTTATTAGTACTGAAGGGATCTGAGATGTAGGAAAGACAGGAAGAAATATGAAGAAGCTAATTGGAATGAATGCTTGGATATCCTTTTGATCTGTGGTCTACATTTACACAATTACATGAATGTGCAACATGGCCATACGAAAACAAGCAGAATTTGATGATCATAGATCTTAAAGAAGTTAATACTGTTGTCAGCAGTGAGCAATCACAGCTACCACTGCAAGTTTTAAAGAATCCAGGGAAGGTTTTTTATGATGACAAGTCAAGGTGAAACAGGCTGAGAAGAATCTGCTGCTGTTTTAGTAATAGGCATTAGGCAAAATCTCTTATAAAAGAACAGGACATTGTATTCTGGGTTGTCCTATGCTGTGTGGTGGTGGCCTCATCACTGAAAAGCTGGGTCAGTATATGAGTCTTAAATGGATACATTTAACTCAAGTCCTCCCCAGGCCCAGAGCAAAGCTTTTCAGGCCTTAATCATGCCTCTTTGTAATAATTCCTCCTCTAAAATTGTACCATATTCTTGAGGTTCCATCATGAGACAGTATACCATAAATCTGATATTAAGTACAAATGATTCACCTATAATTTGAGCTACAATGTTTGGAGGATACATAATGGTCCAAGAAATGGAATATGTGTTAGTTGGCAAGTGGCTAAAAACTGTTGAAGAGAGAGATACAGTTATGGATTATAACCCACCAGGATTAAATGTCCCTTAGAAACTTTCCAAAACTCTAACTTCTGAGGGATATTCCTAGATCTATTATATTGACTATTTGGGAATCAGGTCTAAAAATTTGTAAATTCACAGAATTTTGCTACTCTCATGACTGAAGACATCCTGTATATTGGCTTTATAAGAAGTTCAGTATAATAAAGAAAAAATCCTGTATTAAAGTACGGGACTAAAAGACTATTGTCTTCCAAGGACCAAGAAAATGGAGTGTCTAGGGGTGTTTGCATAAGACCCAAGAGGACTTTCCAACTGATAAGACAGAAAGATGCTTGCTCAGATTTCTGTCTCCTCAAATTGGTTCAATTCAGGAGGCATAGGAAATAGAACTTTGTAAGTTCAAGGGCAGTCTGGTCTACAGAGTAAGTTCCAGGACAGCCGGCGTTGTTACACAGAGAAACCCTGTCTTGAAAAAAACAACAAAACAAAAACAAAAAATAATCTAAACACATGATGAACAAGTACAAAGTGGTTCTACCTTGAATGAGTCCTTATAGCTTTTGCTCCCCCTGGAGATAAGTGGAAAGTCAGAGGCATTTCTCAGGGCAAAATTGACTATTGTCTCAAGTTTATAATGTTTTTCATATTATTAGATCTGGGAAAAGCTTAGACTTTTGGGAAATAATAATTCACAAGCTAGTGACCAGATGACAATTCCCTCTCTGCCTGTTGTCTAAAACGCACATTGGGTGCGTCACAAGCAAAGCTCAGGACAGTTATAGCTGTATTACTCACCCTTGAAGCATGTGCTTCCATATTCACCCTGTAGCAAAGAGTGAAATATAGATCTTATGCAGTGTTAGTAAGGTGGTTTTAGGACCTTTAAGGGCAGTAACATCAATATAGATTCTAGAGAAGAGAGTGCCCAGTTTTGGACTCAGTCTAATTTATAGTGATGGATATTTTCATCGTTTTCTTTGAACACAAATTTTGTCTAAACAGTTTGTCTCTTGTGCAGCCCAGAAAGGAATCGTTCATTATCTCCTGTTCTTATGCAATCAACAAAGAGGAGAACAAGTTGATTTAGAGCAGAGATTTTCAAACTTCCAAGTGCACAAAGAGTACCTGTGGACCTTGACACAATACAGATCAAGCCTCAAAAGGCCTGGGATTCTGCATTCTAGCCAGCTTCAAAGTGATGCTATGTTGCCTGTGAAGAATACAAACTGACCTGGTCTCAGACCATGGTCATATCCCTTTAAGTTCAGTACTAGTTTTATTGCTCACTGGATATAAGTAATGGAGGCATAACTGAAATTCTCAGTATTTCTGCCATCATTTAAAACATTTTAGTATAATACAAATAATTATAATACCTAATGGAATATTCTGAGAAATAGAATAATGATAGGGGATGTCCTTCTGTATGCTCTTAATATATGTTTCTTTTATTGGTTGGTGAATAAAATACTGATTGGACAATAGCTAGGCAGGAAATATAGTCAAGACTACCAGATGAGGTGAATTCTGGGGAGAGGATGCAGAGCAAAGCCACCACAGAGGTGCCATGGAGCTACTGGGAAGAAAGTAACCTGGGCATTCTCTGGTAAGCCAAAACCACATGGAGATAATAACAATGGATTAATAATGAAGAGAGAGAACTAGCCAATAAGATGCCTGAGCCATCAGCCAAACAGTTTATAATTAATATAAACCTCTGTGTATTTATTTGGGACTAAACGGCTGTGGGACTAGGTGGAACAGAAACTCCATCTACAGAATAAAATTATCAATGCAACATGCTAAAATAATTTCCCATAATACCAAGGGTTATTGGTAAACATTTGGTGTCCTTATATCAAAGTACTATTGTTAGACTATTCTTTCTCACAAGCCAGTTCCTAAATAGACTTTCAGAGACTTAGTATTAACTTAAAATTCTCAGTAGATTTTTCAGGCTTAATACTAACTAGCTCTTACAACTTAAATTAACCCATTTATATTAATCTATGGGCTGTCATGTGGCTTATAGATTGTTTCCTTATTTTGTACGTATCCTGCTCCCTTTGTATCTGACTAGTGACTCCTATAACTCTGTCCTTCTTCTTCTCTGTGTCCTTAGTTTGGTTTCCCTATCTAACCTTATCTTGTCCAGATATTGGCCAGTCAGCTTCTTTATTAGCCCAATCACAGTGGCATATATTCAGAAGTGTAAAGGAATATTCCACAAAATACTGTTGTGTCAAGAGTTTTAGAATAACATTTTCATATTATTCTATCTTCTCATATCTTACAGTCTAGAGATGGCTACTAATTGTCATATTGATGACAGACAAGCAAAAGCTAGAACCCTAAATCTCATATGGCTTAATAGATGGAATAACAAATGTGGTTACAGAAATATGGAGTCAGAGAGACAGATTCTCCTGCCTCTTGTCATAAGCAATTCTGTGCAATCTCCTCCACCCATTTTATTTCTGCATCATGTTTCATTTGTAACAGAAGACTTGCACCAGACCATATAGTTCTGTATTCTAATTCATGTCCTGTTAGATTTATAATCTTGATTTCATGTCTTAAAAACTCCCAGGACTGAATTTTCTCATATAGAAAGCTGAAGGAAAAAGATGTGAGAATTAAATACAATAGCATAAAATATAATGCAATTATATATAATCTCAAAAATAAAAGCAGTGCTAAAAAGTATTGTAAGACATCAGATCATTGTCCCTTTTCATGCAGCAAATGATTTCTCGTCATCACAATCACTGTCATCATTTCATTATTGTCATCCATTAACGTTTCCAGCGGTCTCTGCCAAACCATATTAGCCACTCAGGGCATTTGTGAAACTGTTTGAGCATATGTTCTGTATAAGTTTGGGAATATTCTTTAAGAAACTAATTTTAGGTAGTTTTGTTATTGAATATCACAGCACAAAGTTAAAAATATTTATAGTTGAGCATATTAAATACCTATGCTATCTGTCATAGTTTATGGTCCTTGGCTACATGTGACTGTATTGAATACAATAGGCAGCTGTAACACAGTAGTGTAAGTATTTGTATAAGCAAACATAGAAAAAGTCCACTTGTATAGATACCTACCATGAACAAAGCTCTCAGGACCAGAAAATGAGTCAGCATATGTTTATTCAATGTGAAGACCCAGGATATGACTCTGTACTACTGTATACTTTATAAATACAGTCACTTGACTGTACTAAGTTTGCTATTTTTTCTTTCTTCAGTAAGACATTAATCCTGGCATACTATGATGTTTTTTGAAACTTCAAAAAACTTAAAACTCTGAATTATTTTATTATACTTAACCTAAAATATGCATATAATGTAGGGTTATACACCAATATTTACTGTTTTTATATCCTTATTATAGTAGCTTCTCTGTATTTACATCTTACATTATGTTTTAATCTGTTGACACACAAACATGTATATTAGCCTCAACCTACATGAAGGCAGCTCTCCTCTTAACTTTATATATAGCTAAAGTCTTTTGGGTAGTAACAAACACAGAGCAATATTTCCTCATGATAGCAATATTTTTGTCTGCAATATCTACTGAAAGACATGTCGTGATGATGTTTTATAGTTAATTTTTCCTATGTTAGTATGATAATGATAAAGAGTCTAGTCTATAAAACATCAATCAATTACATACATGTGTATTGCTTGCCATTGTCACTCTGGTATAATGTTGACAGTTGTATGTTCTATCCTTTTGTACAAGGTAGCATAATAGGCCTGCTTAGACCAGCACCTCCACTCACTTGTGGAACAGATATGATACTATGATGTTATGACTTTATCAGTAGATATTGTGAAGTTTTCACCTCCCTCATAAGACCACTGTTCTCCATGAAATTTTAGTTGACCAATCCATTTTTAAACATTTTACTTTCAGATTGGCTATAAAAACTAATTAAAATTTTAATCCAGAAGTCTACAAACTCGTTTTATTCATTTTATTTTTTGTAAAGGAGGGAAAGTATTTTAGAGTTGTTATAGATAATATTCAAGAAAGTGAGTGTGACCAATAAAACATAAGTTACAAAACATGAGAAATGGGAGTGAGTCACTTTGGAGTACCATTTCTCCTCTGTATTTTAAAGTACAGGAACCTTAAAAGGTTCATTCTATAGAAAATGAGTTTTTCCGAACCTGTCTGTGGTCCATAAACTCCAATAGGCTACTTTAAGAAAGTTAGTGACTCTTAGTCCTTCTGCATCCATCTTGTCTTCACTTCTACACCTTACAGGCACAGAAATAGCATTTGACCTTGGAGATGGCCTTCTGAGGGCAAAGTCCTTCTTTGAACAGCTATGCGAATTACAGAGGAGAACTGATTTATTTAAAGTTGACAGCTCCAGGGATGAGCTCTGAGGCCAGTACTAGAACATTGGTGGCTTTTTTCTGCATTAGGAACTATATGTTTTTTAGTTTTGTTTTGTTAGCTTGAAAGGAGGAAGAAATTGCTTCCTTCAAAATAGTATACCTTTATTTTCACTTAGGTTTTAATATAAATATGTGCTTTTAAAACTTTTCTGTTAATGAATATGCCATAGTCAGACATGAATGCACTGCTATGCTTGTTTAATGGGAATACCAGTCCCCTGTCCTTGCCACTTGGTTCTTACAGTCAAGGTTTCCTTTAATTTCTAATAAAAGAGGAAAACATCATTTCCTTTCATTCATATACACTCAGAGTCCAAAATAATTTATTTGGCAGTAAATCTGTAGTGAATAAGGTAGTTGCTCTCATGTGTCTGTTCTTCAAAGTAATTCTGGGAACAGGGAGCCCTGAAAATCACACAAATGTCCTTCTGATGATATTTGCATGGAGACATTTATTGCATTCTAATGTGGCTGCTGTAAAGATTTCTGAGGAGTTGCTTCTGAGATTTCTGTTCCCTGATCTTGCTTACAAGCATTGGAATAAGAATAGCAGCTATGGTCTCTGCAGCATGTGCTACTTATCAAAAGCACATACCTCTGTGAAGTATGCCCATGATATTTCATTTGGTAGAGGAAGAAAGTAGACATGGGAGGAGTAAGTTGAGGAAAGAGGTTTTGATTCCAAAATAGATAATTTAACAATGCCCAAAATATCCCTTCATATAACAAACAAGTACAAAGTTTTGATATAAAATAATGTCAACTTACATGATCACATTTACAGGAAATGTTCACAGAAGGAAAGTCTATGGAGAAAGAAACCTAAATTCTGAAATGACTGCAAAAGTCATATGGAATGCACAGACACATGAGCATGGCTGTTTTTTCCTTAATGATCACTTACTGCTAAAGCAATACTTCTAGAACTTGAGTTGGTGCAAGTATATAGAAAGAGAGTGTTTCTATGCTTCAGTAGAAATTAAAAGAGTCTTATAACAAGTGATGCATGACGAGAATATGGGGTTGGCTTTCTCATTAAGGATACAGTCAACTTCTGATGTATTTCTCAATTGAAGTGTGTTGATCTATGTATGTGTTTGTTCATTCAACATGCATTCATGAAGGTCTTGCCATGTGCCAGTTAGCCTGCTCAGTGCTAGAGACAAAACAGTGAAAAACATTATTCTTGTTTCCCAGAACACATAGGCCAACACTCACTCCATCTTTTTTGTGTCTTTGTGAAAATACTATCTCCCAGACCCTCTTTGAAAGTAATCACTACTGCAGAATCCCCTGTATCATTTTAACTATCCTTCTCATTTGACTTTAGCTGTGTGTCACTTGCAATGGAGTTACATGTGCTCATAGACAAAAACCTGAACTACCTTCTCTGCAAGTGTGCAATTTTTTCTTAGTAGGTCCTGAGAGCTTGTGTATGTGTGTGTGCAGATGATCATGCATGCTTATGCATATGTGGAGGCCAGAAGTCAGTATCAGGGATTTTCATTAATCCCTCTCCATGTTATTTTTATGCAGGCCTTTCACTGAACTTAGAGCTCATCAGTTTGGCTTTAATGCTCAGCTAATAAGCCACAGGGCTACTCCTGTCTCCACCTTCCCAGCATTGTGAATACATATGATTTGGGAACTCAAATTCAGGTCCTCCTGCATGTCTGTCAGTAATTTTCCCAATAATCTATCTCCCTTCTTTTAAATATTTTTGATTCCTGGTTGGTTGAATACATTACAATGAAGGAACATTAGGAAGTTAACCCAAAGCATCACTCCTCATCTTGGTATATGGTGAATGTTTGGGCGAAGTTCTTGTGTCTTATTCCTTCCCTAAGGAATGAGTTGCACTTCCTATTACCCCAGTATAACTCTATCTTGCAGCTCTTATTACTCCTTTTTATTGGCCAAACTTCTGGCTTTGGCTTTCTACAAATTTCCCCCACTTAAGAGAATGCTATTTCAACCTGGGGCTCCTCATTAGAAAGAATATTTTATGTGGCAGTACTTTATTGTGTGAATTCCTAGATTAGAAAAAAAAAACAGAGAGAACAATGGGCCAGGAGCCAAGAGTCCTGGTTCTGTTCTCTACTTGGCTATAATGCAATTCTTGGCCATTCCTCTCTCTCTGTCCCTTGATTTTCCCATGTACAATAGATGGGGTTGAATTTGATGAGCTGTGGGATCATTGTTTCTTTACTGGTCCTCCAGGATTTATTTCTTTAGTGTTCAGAATTCAGCTGGCTAAGTATTGTGGGTTCTTCTTTGTAGTGTGTATGGATGTCAGAGGTTGTGGCTTAGTACATTGCCTCCACTTTAGTGTTTACAATATTTCTCAAATATTATTCCTCTACCCACTCTTTCCAACCATCCAGCCAGTGAATCCTGCATGCATGGTGGATGTAGTAGACTATATGTCACAGTTTTTGTTCTCTAAGACTAATTTCATGTGGAGACTGACACATACCCTCATAGGCATTACACAGTATAGTGAGGGGTCTGTGGAGAGATACTCAGAATGTGAAAAAGTATATAAGCATAGTACCATAGCAAAGTTATAGAAACAGTTCCAGGAGATACTCCTGGATGAGGTTACTCTGAGGACTAATGCCAAAAACAGAGAAGGAAGGGCCAAGACAGAGACAGGTGCTCCAAGAAGGAAAATTATTTGACAATAAACGAGAATGAACATTATTCTGAAGTCCATTATAAGTGGATGGTAGACTAGCAAAAGTGGGTTGGGAGGGTCCGAGCCTAGATATTTAAGCAAGTACAGATCATGTACTTATATATGATAGTGAAGAAGGAAATGAATAAGTTAAAATAAGTGGTAATGATTTGAAAGAAGAAAATGAAAAACATCCATTGGACATTTGCTTATTGCTGCCTGGGTATGCACAGTAAAATAATACTCTGTAGGCTGTCACCTGGCACCAGTGAGCCCTTGTAATATTGGGGTGGGGAGTGGGAAACAAGCATCTCACTCTGGTTCTGAATTCTGTCTTTACAATGTGATTGTCATGTAAACTAAAGAACCTGCTTGGCCTCCTGAAAAATGCTTTTTTTTATTTGCATTAAGGCTAGAGAATTAGAATAATACATATGCTGGATTCTGTGTATAATGCCTGCACTTCAAAGTTTCATTAATGTTCAACTACTATTGTGAGTGAATTTGACTTTTTTCCTTTTTTCCTTCCTGATCTTTCTTCCTTGCCTTCACATTTTTCTTATCAGGCAACAAGGAGACTTAATAGTCATGGTGGTCCATTTAACCAAGTCTTTTCAAAACAGGATATTTCCAGTATATATTGGTGAAAGTAAAAGGTGCATAACCTACTATAGTAGAAATGGAGGTTGTAGGTTTAACTAAAAAGCTTTCCTTATCTATCTTTCTGTCAAGACAGAGAACAAAACTCTATTTTGGTCACCTCTATGATTTACTTCTTCACATGGATGTGAAGACAAACCAAGTAGTGAAATGTATAAGTTTATCTTTTAGAGTTGGACAGAGTAAGTTTTCAGAAGATGACAGGCATTATTGTTCGTATTAGTTTTTTTCATGATCCTATCAATATATGCATGAATTTTTCATGTAGTATAAATCTGTTGTCAATGTTGAAATGGTTTTGTTCAAATTCTTTTGTTAATATTCTTAATATAAACACTATGCTACTCAGTAATACAAAGGCTAAAACATCAATATTTAGAATTGATGAATAGGTTATAGATACTGTGTAAAGATAAGCTGAAGGAATCTTTTGAAAAGGTAGACCAGATCAAGTTTTATCTTTTCCAGAACACCAGTCCTTCACGAGCAAGAAGTTATCTTTCTGTTACTTTGGAAGTCATCTGAGAAGACCTTCCCTGTTAGGCACAACAGGTTAGAAATGGCACCAACAGTGAGCAGGCACTAGACAAGGATAGACAATGGAGGTGCCTTGTAGGTAGAAGTTGGGTTCAGGCCTGTTGCCAATATTGGCACACTAAGATTCATGGAACATACCCAACTGAAGAAGCCAGACTGAGTTTTCACAAAGAACTCACAGCTACATTTTACTGTGAGAACAGAGCCTTTGGTCTCATAAAGGAGGAATGAAGAAAAGAGCTTGGTTCTCAGGGTCAGGAAGGATTTGTACCAGAACAAACATGGTAACTTGTGGGACATCAGAGAAAATTATCTCTAAGAGAAAAGCATGCTTGTCTTAGCTCATTTTTCTATGTGGCTACATTTTATTGGTGCTTTCTGAGTGACAAATAGACTATTTTTAGTTTTTATGTAACTTTAGTTTTGATCTTATGAGTTAAGAATGACTAACAACACAGAAGGAATGACCTTGGAGAAAAGCATGGTGGGAAAACACATTGCTGGGTGCCTGTTCCCTCTGTGCCTAGAGACATGGACTCAAATAAAAGTGAAGCTTTCTGAATGATTAGGTTCTACTGCTTTGGGAAGTAAGACAGGACTTTTGAACATGCCTTTGTTTCTCATTCTTATTCAAGGTTATCCAAAGACAAATCTGCTTCCAGACAGAAGAAAGTAGTAAATTTAATTGGAACTTTTAAACAATGTCCAATCCACAATAGAGAAATTCAATAGTAAATTAAGTGTTGAAAATCAAAATGAAGCTTTTAATGGCTACCGATTCCTCTATCTTGATGGCTCAAAAGAACAAATGAAGAATTTTCATTTTCTTTAAAGCCATGAATAATCAAAGTTAATCACTTTCCACACTTTCCAATAAAAATTGGTCAAGAATTATGTCTATGTGAGGTGGAACTCTATGGTTAAAAGGAAGGGTTTCCTTGAGTGGCAATAAATTTTGCATGATCAAGCCTTAGTGGGCTCCTCAGTATTAGGTCATACCTATGAGGGATGTGTGATCTTCTAAATAACCTTGTGAGATTCAATGCATGTTATCAAACAGTAGACTACAGAGATGAATGAGAAGATCTCCTAGGATTTTGCTAATTTCACTAAGATCATTCAACAGCTTAATGACAGAGACTGAATAAGAATTAAAAATACATAAATTCCAGTATATCTGATCCAATAAAGAGAATAATTGATGAATATTTTTGGTAAATTTTTCTGAACAAAAGTTGAATCTTGCCATTTTTCTCTTCCCTTCTGGGTTGAGATTCTCCAGTCTCTATTCTTTCTGGGACATGTAGAATGACCAGCTGTTTGTTCTCAGTAAGTTTAGTAACCTTAGGTATGTGGGAGTTTACAAATTAGCATATTTCACCATCACTTACTGTCATTTAAATCCTTGGGATTTAAGGGTATTGGAAATTGGACACTTTAAATCCCACATGTTATATTACCAATACGGAGACAGATTAATGGAGGAAAACATTCCTCAAGGTAACACCCTGTTGTGAAATTAAATGTCCATCAATAGTTCCAAGAGCTAATGAAATACCTGATAAGAAAATTCATGGAGGAAAGATAAGAAAAAAAAAGTTCAATGTTTGGCAGGCAATTTTTATTGCTGCCTAGCAGTGCAGCCTCTGATACACTTCTGAGTTTTTGGTTCTTGTACCCTGCCTGTGTTAAATAGTAGTTACAGGATCTACTTCACATGGCAGATGGGATTCCATGATGATTTGTATGTAACTCTCAAGTACAGGGTAGTACACAGTAAGAGCGAAGTACATGGGAGTTGTCATAAGGTATTATTAGGTCAGAAGCACAGACAGAGGAAGAGGTTCATGGAGAGCATAGTACTGGAGGTAGCATCAGTCTGTTAGTTCCTACACATCCAATCACTTTGGGAAAACAGGAAGCTGAAGCTAACAGGAAAAGGGAGCATGCCCTTAACCAAATCACTCACTGTTGCCTGGAGTCACTGTGGTAATTAGGAAACCCCCTGAATCAGTTTGTTCACTGATAATCCCTTAGAACTTTCAATGGCAAATGCCTGGTTCCAAGGAGAAAGCAGGAATGAACACTAACTGATGGAGAAGCTGATTTCCTAGGGAGTCTTACTCCCAGAATTCTCTCAGATCTTTGGAGCCTCTAGAAAGGGTCCTCAGAGTGGACCTTACTTAGAGAAGCAGTTTCCCATACATATTGCCCATTTTTATCTTCCTTCTGTCATTGGTGCAAAATTCCAACTTTCCTATTTGATTAACAGTTTAGAATCTGTGGTGTAAAAATAGTTTCTGGAAATCCCATTGTGAAACTTCCATTAAGTGTTCTTAATGCTTCCTAATAAGGCCAGCTTATAAAACGGGAAAATTCTTGTTAATGGGGTTGAATATGGCTGGGTGGGGAGAGGTAGTGCTAAGGTGGGTGTGTAAACAGGAGCTCTGCCTTTTTCGGTCTGAGGAGTCAGAGAGGTAAGAGGTGAAAGTGGCTGGTCCTTTAATTCTCTGATCTTTCCGAGTTTACTCTGATATCTGACTCTTGGTTTTTGTTATTAAGACTAATTAGGATCAAGTTTCAGTCTTCAATGTTTCTTTCCAGACCCTATCTGACAGCCAACCATGAGGAAAGCAAAGTTTTTTAGCCTAACAAGGCACACAAAAATACTATGTTTTATTATTATTCTAGACAAGGGTTGGCATGGTAATCAAGTTGATTGCACAGAGACTTATCATAACCTGGGAATTATTTTTGTGTGACTAGAGGGAAGATTGCTTCTTCTACCAAAGTTCCAACAGATGCAGTGACAGATGAATTTTCCTTTTGTGTCTCTAGCTGTCTTCAATATCTCATTTAAAGCCATCAGACTTTCTGTAGGACTTTTTTATGGAAACACTGGTTGCAACTTGATTTGTATGCCAAGTAGCCAGTCAAGCACTAAATGGACCAGGTCCTTGGGGGAACATCTATTGTATCATTAACAATTTTCATTCAGGAATAAGATCAGAGGAACATATGTTCACCATATAAGAAACAAAGTAAACATATCATATCTTTAGCTATGCTATTTCCTTTTATATAGACTCTTAATATTCAGTAATTACAATGACCTTGAGAAGTAAACACAGTGCATATGCATATGGAGAATATGCTCCCCCCAGGAGAAAATGGATAATTGCAGATCAAAACAATTCAATTAAATCAGAGCCACTACTTTTATATGCACAATGCACCTAGCTTGAAATATGGACAGTTTTTTGGCCTTTACACTTTACAATTGACTCTATTAGGCACCCTAACTCAATAACTCATTATTGTAGCAAATATGAACTGAGGGGTTTTGTGTTATAGGCACTATTATTGGCAACTGTGCTATATCACAGAATAAAATGAACATAAATACTTGTCTTTACATCCAGGATAGCTAAAGTATTTCCCACATGGAGGGCTGTCACTACACCACCACCTTGGATACCACAGCTTTTTATTTAGGGCTTATTGGCTAGAACATTGTGCATGACCATAAATAATAATCATAATACTATGTAAAAGGTATCAAATTACATGGAGGAGTGTGCACAGTAAACAGAATTAGAATTTCTAAGTAGAAGAGCAATGAAGATTTTTAGTATGATTGTGGTAGGCTTTCTTATTGTAGAGGTTAGATAGTGCTTAAATGAGAACCTTGGTGAGGTTTGTTTGTTTGTGTATTGTTGCCACAAAATACTGGAGAAAGAAACTTAATTAGGGGAGATTCATATTATTTGAGTTCACTGATTAAGAGCTTCCATTCCTCTGAAATAATATTTGGCTTTGTGTTTCTGGGTCTACAGTATGGCAGAGCACAATGCCAGCGTTGTTGTAGTGGAGCAGAGAGTCTCACTATATAGTAGCCAGGAAGAAGAGAAAGGAAGATACACAGACAATATATACCTTTTAAGGTTGCACCTCAGTGATTTGTTCCTCTAATTAGGCCCCGCCTCTTAATATCCCACTTAGTATGAACACATTAATGGATCAACCAGCCCTTAACAGCCAATCATATCTCAACAGCACCAACAGTTAGGGAATTTAACATATGAAGTTTTTAAAGGGAGCACCTTATATTTAAGTTACTATTATAGGGGTTCAGCAAAATCATATAGGTAAGAGTTCCATTCTTTGTCCTATCAGGCAAAACAATATGTGGAGGGCTCCATGGAGCCTGGCATGCCTGGAAGACATAAATGAATGAAAACAGCTGTACCATATGCTGAGATTAGTAAAGTAGTTGTATCAAGTCATGTAGTACTCTATAGGTAATTATGGTAAGTTTAGGTGTTACTTTGAAAGAACCATACACCTGTTGCTAAATTTTGAGTATAGTAGTGGAATGATTTAATTTTGCTTATTTTTTCCCGTGGGATAAGATTAGTTTAAAACATCTGATGGTAGGAGAAAGAACTCCAAAATCATCATTCATGTCATAGCAGTAAGTAAAACCCAAAAGAAAAAAAAAATCACAAAACCCGTTGAGTTTGTCTTGGCTAAACATAAAGAATTTTTATACCTACTATGAATGAAGCATAATATGACTGAAGACTGCTCAGAAGTGACACAAATACTTTGATGCCTCACACTAAAGCCACACATATTATCTTGTAAACTCTTTCCCTCCTGGAGCAACCCTGAAGATCACTTATTGGGGAGATAGATGTAAAATTAAGCATGGTCATTTCCTTCTACACCAATAACATTATGATGGGGCTTTCACAGACTTTGAAAATGTGGAAAAGAACAAAGAGCATCATTTCTGAAAATCCCCAATATAGCTGTTTCTTTAAGCCTTGTTAGTAGGTATTGTGGGGCTTCAATTACTATTTTATTTTCCAAAGAAATAAGAGAAAAAGTCTAATGAAACATACTTCTTCTCCCATGTCCTAAGCTGCTCCTTAAATCACATTACATAACATTACCTTCTTCAACATCCCAACATGCATCCATGACCCAGGAGGCACAATACTTCTTAGTCACTATTACAGAGGATATGATAGACAAGAGAAGAGCCTAACAACAACAGACATGAAAACAAACACAAGTTTCCTTTCAGTCTGAAAAGACATAAAGTTTTTCTAAACATCAGGAATTATTAATATTTATTGAAATTCTTTTAAAATTATATCATCATTCATTACATCAATTGCTGAAAAATCTTTAAAGATCCAAAAAGGAAGAAATCGTTTCCTTTCATCTCCTACCAATGCTGTGATGTTTCACCAAACATGTGTCATCAGTGGCCTAAGATTAGAAGATGAACTATTCCCAAAGAAACTTGCATAATTGTCCTCAGAAAGTCTTGGTCATGGGAAAAAGGGATTACTATGTGTGTCATGCACTAGCTATATCAAATTTGGAGGTCATGGCCTGTATACCAAGTCAGGTTCGGCCAATAAGCTTGTAAAAAGAGCCACATTAATGTTGGAAACTAGTACAAGGAGATAATATACAGCAACTACATTTGGAACATAGGCAAAGGATGCAGTGACCACCCCCACCTTTAGGACGCTGAAGTGAAAACAAAATTTAAATAGAGGGCTCAGGATATGCACATCCAAGAAGTCCCTGTCAAGACGTGGTCTGCACACCATTTTCGGCTCTTCAGTCTCATCCTATAAGGTGATCTGACAAGTTGAAACCTCTTTCCAGGAAAAAAAGTTCCCCTCTAGCTGTGCTCTCCCCCCAATGATATTACTGTGGATATTTCATATCTTCGGAGTCCATTGTTTCACTCATTTCATGGTCATATTGAGAGACAGAAGTGTCTCTTTTACAGTATGTTTCCTTATACCATCTCTGTTAACTTAGCTACTATTATAAAAAAAATAATAGAATGTCATTAGTCTTTACAGCATCCCCTCCAGATGGTGGCTAGTTAAGTTGAAAGGAGGTCAGTATTATATTTCTCTGTAACAGGACATAAAAGATTCAAAGAGATCACAATCACTTGCAACACTGTCAATAGAGTACTTTCTCTGGGTAAGTGCATTTGTTACATTTCTTGTTATAACAAGTTCATAGATGAAAGGTTTATATCACATACAGTTTGGCAGTCCATAATGAAGAAGAAATCAAGGCAGCCAAAGTCTGGGGTTTAAAGTAAGGAGTCAGAGGGCTAAAAAGTGGGGAAGTACTATAAAATTTAAGGCCACCCTCAAGTGACCCATTTCCTCAAGTAAGTTCACCTCCTAAAGGTTCCACAACCTTCAAAAATAGTATCACAAGAAGTTGACCATGAGTTCAAACACATGCGATTAGTTGTGGCATTTCACATTCAAGCCACTGTAGAGTGTTCATAAGAACAGACACTTGGTGAATAGGTAGCTATTGTCTTATTTCAAAACACAACAATGGTAGAGTTATACTGTAGAACTGGCTCAAATTAAACTGATAAAGGCCACTCTCATCAAACATGGCAGCAACAGGCTTAAGGACTCACTGAGAACCAGGTGTAGATCCTGATTTACTCATGTTTGTTCTTTCTTTTTCTTTTATTGAGAGTTTTATATATGAAATACAATGTGTTTTGATGAAATTCACAACCTACAGCACCTGTAGTTCTCCTCCACAACTTTTTTCCCATTCTAATTTCATGTTTTATTTATTTATTTATTTATTTTTATTAGTTCAAATAGGAACAAGCTTGTTTCACATGTCGATCCCTTCTCCCTCTCTCTCCCCTCACCCCCATTCCTCCTTCCCAACCCCGACCTACCCCCCACCCCATCCACCCTCCACTCCCCAGGTAGGGTAGGGCCCTAGACGGGGGCTTGCAAAGTCCACCACATCATCCTGGGCTGGGCCTGGACCCTTCCCCATATGTCCAGGGCAAGAGTGCATCCCTTCACATGGGATGGGCTCTCAAAGTCCCTTCTTACACCAGGGAAAAATACTAATCCACTACCAGGGTCCCTCTGGAGTGCAGAGGCCTCCTCATTGACATCCATGTTCAGGGGTCTGGATCAGTCCTGTACTGGTCTCCCAGACAGCATCTGGGGTCGATATGCGCCCTCTTGTTCAGGCCAGCTGTTTCTGTGGGTTTCTCCAATCTGGTACAGACCCTTTCAATCTTCATTCTTCCCTCTCTTCAACTAAGTTCCAGAGTTCAGATCAGAGTATATCTGTCAATGTCTATCTCTGCTTCCATCATCCACTGGATGAGGGCTCTAGGATGGCATAAAAAGTAGTCATCAATCTCATTTTATGGGAAGGGTATTTAGGTTATCGTCTCCACCATTGCCTGGATTGTCAGTTTGTGTCATCCTTATAGGTCTCTGGAAATCTCCCTAGTGCCAGAACTCCCCTCGGACCTATAATGGTTCCCTCTAATATGGTATCTCTCATCCTGCTCTCTCTCCTCTATTCATCCCCCAACTCAATATTTCTGCTCCTCCATTTCCTTCTCCTGCCCTCAATCTGGCAGCTCCCTCTCTCCTACCCTCATGTTCCCAATTAGCTCAGGAGTTCCTGCCTCTTCCCGTTCCATTCCTTTATCCCTTAGAGTCCTTTATGTTTCCTAGTTTCTTTGGTGAAGAGGATTATAGGCTGATAATACTTTGCTCTATGTCTAGAATTCATGTATTAGTGAGTACATACCATGTTTATCTTTTTGTGACTGGGTTACCTCACTCAGGATGGTTTCTCATGTTCTCTTGTTTTAACCCACTGGAATTTATTTAGTCTTCCAGTATGTGAGTGGGTAAAGGCTATCCATCAGATATGAGCAACCATCCAGGGGATGGACCCCTTCAGTAAATTGACTGCCTTTTCCCATAAATGGCCAATAGCTTCTCAGATAGAGGTATAGCCTTATGAGATACACACCTCCAACAGACATTCTGGAATTTGGGATGACTTGGTCTGGTTAAGATCTTGTGCATTCAGACTTAGCTGCTGCAAGTGTCCTTCAATATTCATGCTTTTTGTAACACACCGATCACATAATTATGGACAAAAAGTATTTAAATAGCTACTCTCCAATTATTTTAGTGCTAAATATCTCCAATCCAGAGCATTGTTTGCTGATTTCCAAATCTGAAACAGATCAAACATGCCATTTCAGATGAAATTCTCCCAATAGTCATTGCCAAGGAGTCCTTCTCTCTATAGGCCAGACTGAACTAAGTTCAAAGATTTCTTCAGAGGTTCAGATGAAAAAAGAGAACCAATTAGCCCCAAAGCAGAGTCACTTGAGTTTCTTCTGTTTGTTGCTCTCTTCCTCCTAACTGTGGGCCCTATAGATGGGAGAAAACAGTATCCTTTGTCCTCACTTTCCATCCTTTAGCTATTCCTACCATGAATAATTAGGGACAGGTAGTAGGACAAGTTGTAATCCAGGAACAGAAAGTTATAGGGAAGAGGGAGATATGTTTGACATAATGTACTGCTAACAGAGACAGTGCAACAACAAGCATCACAACAGCAAGCATCACAACAAAACAAAAAAACAGCTTCTTTTCCCTGTCTCTGTGTCCTCTTACAGTAAAGTCCTCAGAAGGTACTTGCCTCAAAGAAGTTGTGAGATCTGCTATGTAAGACAGAAGACTAATGGATACAAGGGTATATTTTGTGTCTTGAACTAGCAGCTTAGATTATTTCATTGACTCTTTCAAAATGTAGTGAGCCCCTTTCTAGAGATATAGGATTTATATCTACAATAGTGACATGTTTAGATGTCAGAGCCTGGAAACTAACTGTCTCCTCTAGTTCCCCAGCCAGTCTCACATCTCAATTACACATACATATTTGAAGTGAAGGCTGTGGCGTGTGATCCCACTCAGTTGGGGGTTTAGTGCTTTAAATTCTGAAAGAGGACCCCCATCCAGGGGAGCTGATGTCTGGTCTCAGACTTTGCAGGGGAAGAAAGCTCACATCTGTTAGCATTTAGCATGCATCATTGAAATTCTTGTGGGGAGTCTGGGTGTAGCTATGTTCTTCCCTGAGTTTGACCTAAGGCTAGCCTGTGGCAGGCAAGGAGGATGCACATCAATGTTTTCAAGCAGGCTCTGAATGATTATGGCTATTCCTGGAATCGGTATTCTTGACTGGCCTACCTGTTGAAAACTCAGTGACTGGTGGGTCCAGGGAGTTGGACCCACAGTTACCTTGTGTCCTTATTCTATTTTGGCTTTTACTAACACATTCTACAAGGGATGTATGTAAGCTCCCAGGTGGGTGTCTACTGCAAGGAAGAGAGAAAGAGATTTGTTTGCTCTGTGTCTGGTCTCATTAGGCCCATGACTAGAGAGTGGCTTGGTAATACATTTTTTATAGTAGAATGTCTAAAAATGCTAAATTCAAAACTTTTCAAGCAAATTTACCCTCAACAAAATTGAGGGGAGGATGCTGGGCGTTGGTAACGCACGCCTTTAACCCCAGCCCTCAGGAGGCAGAGGCAGGCAGATCGCTGTGAGTTTGAGGCCAGTCTGGTCTCCAGAGCGAGTGCCAGGATAGGCTCCAAAGCTCCACAGAGAAACCCTTTCTCGAAAAACCAAAAGAAAAAAAAATGAGGGAAGGTACAGAGACATCCCACATACACCTTGCCACCAGCCCCCAGCACAAAATGTTTTCCATTTTTAGTAGCCTTCACTAGAGTACTACATTTGTTGCAGCTGATGAAACTACATGGACACATCATTATCCTTCACCCACCCCCACAGTGTCTATTTTGTCTGTTTGGACAAATCTGTAATGACATGTGTCTCCCATTATAATATCACATAAAAATCCCTGTCCTAAAGCATTATATTTGTGCTTCTTCAGTTTTCTCCAGCCTCAGAAAGCTACTGGTACCTTTGTCACTTGCAATCATGGTAGTGCTCTTTTTATTAGTATCTAATAAGTATACGTACTAATGGTTCTCATGATGACATTTTTACATATTGATCATATTCACTACTAACACACTCCCTCTAACATCTTTTCTTGTCCCCCTCACTCTCATCGATCTGCTACGTGGTCCCAGCTAGTTTCTCTTCTACTTTCATATCTTGCTATTATTTTTGGTGGCTCAGTGATTTTTGGTAGGTTTGTTCTCTACTCCCATGGGTGAAGAATTATTTATGGGTGCATAGGCACTCTTCCAATGGCTACAAATCTAAAGAAAGTGTATCTCTCTTCTCTAATAATCATCAACTGTCTCTATATACCCAGAGTTGGATGGCATCTCCTAAACATCATCACTCTCTATCACAGGATATTGGTGGGCTCAATCTTGTTTAAAAATGTGTTGTCTTTTTCTGTGTGTTCTGAGACATATAATCATCTTTATTCTGTGCAGGAAGAGAGATCGAACTGGAATCCAGAGGTACCTGTTGATACATTCGTTCCTTGAATATTTCTGACTAGACCACAGATTTCCTGGCTCCTGGGTCAGTGCCCTTTCTAATACGGAATCTCAAGCATTGAAATGCTCATTCCCTTTAAAAAAATGCTTCTGTATTCACAAGTTCTTGCAGCCCCTTTGTGTGTGTGTTTGTATATGTGAGTGCACAAGTATACAGATGCATGTGCGTGTGTTTGGATGTATGATATGGATGCCAGAAGCTGACATAGGGCATATTCTTCATTCTGTCTCTACATTAATTACTGAATCAGAATATCTTGTTGAACTTGTTGCTCACTGACTTGACCAGTCTAGCTAACCAGCTTTCCCTGGGGATTCCCCATCTCCTACTTCTAATGCTGGAATTGCAGGTTGGCAACTATGCCTAGCCAGATTTCACTGAGTACTTGGAATCTGAACTCTGGTCTTCATATTTGCAAGGCAAGCACTTCACCCATCAAGCCTTCTCCACAGTTCCTATAACTCTAATCCCAGAATATTCTGACAGAGGCTTTAGGTAATGGCTTTGATTTAAGTGAAAAGTCCTTCTGAGATAATATTTTGAAGGATTTTAAATGATTGTCAGTTTACAAGCCATTTTATATCATGTTCTAAATTGAGAATAAAAACTCCAGGCTTACTTTGAAGGCAAGATCAAAACAGAAGGCTATGAACATTGATGTTTTCAAAGACATAGAGGTCCACACATCAATGAACACCACTCTTAAGTAATTAATTAAATCTTCAGAGGTCAAAAATTTTTCTTGTTTACCACTCAAAATTTAGCCATGTATGAAGACATTTTAAAAGGTTACTGAAAACAGAAACAGACATTTTAACAGCAACAGCCCCTAAACTTCAGTGCATTGTTGTCTGTGACAGGCTGTATCCCATATTTTTCACAAAAGACTATCAGTGACTATCTGTGGATAGAATTAAATGAAGGCATGATTTCTCTGGCTGTTTTCCTGGAACTCATTAAATCTTATTAAAGCTGAATTATTTATTAGGTTTGGTTATTCTTCATCTTTAAGCAGACTAAACATGTGACTTGGAAATTGAACAGAGATTGTCAGAAACAGGGAGCATGTCAATAGAAGAATTGACAGCTTGAGAATAGAGGAGGAAAAGAGGGAATGGCAAAGTAGACAAAACACACACACACACACACACACACACACACACACACACACACACACACTCACACATTCATACTACTACCATAATAGCCCACAGAGTGTTAATCCAACAGAAAACTTAAAGCAATTTGGTTCAGGATTTTCTGTTTCACACATTAGCTTTGATTGGTTGCCCTAATGAACCTTTTTCTTAAAAATTTAGTTAAGTTTCCAATACTAAAGGGGATAGCTATAGGAGAAGTTATTTATTTTGAAAGTTTTTTTTTCCATAAGAGGATACTATTGAGTTTCCTTTGAATATTTAAAAGGGCTACTAGATCTTTAGACAGCTAGGATCTGTGAAACTCCATTGCCTAGAAAAGCTGTGTTTCCTATGGAAAGTTATGTAGTATCTCTCCCAGCATATTTCTATTTGATTCTGTTTTATACAATGTGGTCTGGTGAATTTTCAGCTAACATGAATGTAAACAGCATTCTTGCTTATCTTTGTGTTTATTATCTCTGTTAAGATAAAGCTGTAACAAAGTTTTGGCCCTGATGACCCCCTTATCATCAATGCTTGCTATAGTCAGAGCAGGCCTCCCTCTCTGGGTTTCAACATCTGCTCTTATGTATTTTTTTTCTTTTGTGCACAAACAACAGCAAAGCGAACAAGTAAAACTAATCAATAGTAATATGCATATGTGTATGTGTGTGTGTGCAAGCGTGTGTGTAACATGGATGGATAGATATATAGACTAACTGATGACAGATAGAAAATAGCTTTACCTGAGCCTGGAGGGATTGCTCAAAGGTTATGAGCACTAGGTGCTCTTGCAGAGGACCCAGGTTTAATTCCTAATACCCACATGGCAGCTCACAACTGTCTGTAACTACAGTTCCAGGTAATCCGATACACTTATATAGATGTACGTGAAAACAAAACACCAATGCATATAAAAACAAAAGGGAGTCATCAAAAAATAAAAACTGGCTCTCAATATAGATGCATGGATTGAAACATGTTAGTAGTAAATGATTAGGGAATTGCTTGAAGAATGAAAAGATAAGAAGAGGTCGTGTTTTGATATTAAATTCATAATGAGTGCTAATTCACTTATAACATTCATTAATTATAAATGAAACAATTGACCCAATTAACATATTCATTCATTGGTTAGCTGTTTCTCATTTGTAAAGCCTATCTATCAACTAAGATATTAAGCTTGGTGTGTAGTATTAGTCTTCATGGGTAAAAACACTCATCTGGATCCAGGAGGCCATAGTGGAATTTTTTTGTATGAAATCATGAGACTTTCTTAGCGAATTAGTAGTGTTGAATGATGTTGATGATGAGAAGTCAAAAGTAGAAAAAAGGTAAACACATAAGGTTTACAATTTCCTGAGTAGTTGATGTTTATATGAAAGAACTCTAAATATTTTAAATTCACAAAAAGCCATAGCAAGAATGCATAGTGTCAATATATGATATCTTTAGTAATAGAATCTTACCATCAAGTTCTGCAGGGACTTAAGAGCAATGGTAATAGTCTATGATGTTTAGAGGGCCCATATGAACTCACCGGCTAACAGCTTCAAAAAGAAATGGCTGGAGCCTGTCACTGGGGTTTTCATTTGATAGACTTTGGTATCTGGAAAAGTAATTTTCCTATTAACGGGCAACTCCATTTAAGCTCCTTTATGTATATGCATAAGTATATAGGCTTCCATATGGCTCTTTCAGAGATATTTTTTGTACATTTCTGTGTCTTTTTTAGTGAGGGTAACTATTGTGATGACACAGCATAACTTAAAAAAGGATTTGTTTGGCTTACACTTTCACATTACTGTTCATCACTGGAGGAAGTAAGTCATAACAGGAGCTGAAGTAGGAGGCAGGAGTTGATGAAGAGGCCTTGGAGCATTGCTGCTTACTGCTCCCTCTAGATTGCACAACCTGCTTTCTTTTAAAACCCAGAAATACCAGCCCAGGCATGGTACCACCTATAATGTGATGGAACCTCCAACATCATTCACTAATTAAGAAAGTGCCTGTAGACTTGCTGATAGCCCAATCATATGGAAGAATTTTCTTATTTGAGGTTCCCTCCTCTCAGATGACTCTCTCTCTTCTATCATGCTGACATAAAACTATACACTTCAAGGTCCACAATCTCTTCTCCATGTTACCATCCCAACACTAAGTTTACTTAATGGCTTTAAAGAGATAAAGAGGGGAAATTTATGTCATTGGAAATGAAAAGGAGTCAGGAGATAAGGAAATGAGAGGTGGATTTGATTAAAACAAGTTATATGCACATATGAAATTCTCAAACAATAAAAAATGTTAAAGGATCATATCAATTGGTCAGGGAGAATCACTACTGTGAACTATAGGTCTGAGACTAAAGAACACACATATTATGTGATTGTCTTTTTGTGTGCTATAAAAATAATAGGTTGGGCATAGTGGCACATACATTTAACTCTAGTACTCTGAAGACAGAAGCAGTGGAACTCTGTGAGATAAAGGCCACCCTGATCTTCACAGTGATCTCCAGGTCAGCCAGGGCTTATAGAGAGATCCTGCTTCAAAATAAATAACAATGATAATAATAATTAATAGTAATGATGAAAAAGTTTAAAAATCATAAATAAGAAATTAGCAATATGTTATCATTACCATCAATGGTATAAAATTCAGTTGTTAAAATGATGGCATATATACATGTTTATTAATAATAAACTTAATAAATATATAGTCAAGTTAAGAAGCATTTCAAAAATGTCTTGGCACATGTCTATAATCCCAGGACTTGGGAGTCAGAGATAGGAGAACCATAGGTTTGAATCTAAACTGTGCTACATAGTGAGATTCTTTCTCAAAAGTAAGCAAGCAAACAGCAAAAACAACACAGAAATAGAAAGGTCTATTTATTAGCTACTAAATTAATTCATGTCTATAGAATGGAGAAACCCTGTGAAGATATATTAAGCTTTTAATTATGGCTAGACTTGGTTATTTAATAATGTATATTTTAAATGCCTGTCTTCAAACCTTTAAGAATTTTCTGTATTTTAATTTGCAGTAATAGCAACTGATATTTATCTAATGTTTATGACATAAGAAGTAATATAAAAGTTTTTATTATTACAACACCTCCTATTTAACAATTTGTAAGCTGTTGTTCAAGGAGGAGGATAATTTGTTCAAAGGAATATTGTACAAACATTCTTACCTCTTACTCTATGTTACATTTAATATATAACACTTTGTTACCAAATAATATTGTAAAATTAATTGTTAATGATAATATATTTTAAATATTTGATTTGTAGAATAAGCACAGTTTTGTGTATGTTTGGCACTACACAAATATGTCATACTTAAACTATTTCATTATATGAAGGCCCCAGCATGCTTGTTTTTAGCTGCCTTCATTTCTGATACCATGCCTTTCAATAGACACTGAAACAAGATATATTGTCATTAGCTTTTCAACCTGAGGATGTTTCATAACAGTTACTTTGAATACAAGATCTCTCTGGCAATTTTAGGAGGTAGGGTATGCATTTTAGTGGTGGTGAGGTTGTTAATTTGAGGAGAAATTCCTGAGTTTTCAAGTGTTAAAATTTAAGAGGTTTAATCACAGTTCAGACTGCCATCTGTGGTTGTCAAATGTACTAATTGCTTAATAAGATACAGCATTGCTACTCTGAGACTTCAGGACTCTGTGGGTTACTTTCTAGTGGCTCTTGCACTTACTGTGGCTGTGAAAAGAGTTTAGCTTTTTATCTGGGTGGTCTTCCTCTGTTTTATTGTAAACTCATCTAGCCTCAGAATTTAAACAGTAACCTTTTAAGTTTGTTTGTTCTTAGAGTTACAAAGCCCACCTCATGCTGATAATGGATGCAGAGTGTTTCTTTTGCCTTACTTGCTCCTAAAGCCATCCTTAAAACACATGTAACAAGGTGTTGCTCATAGATAGATTGTGAGCCTAGCATGCAAATGTCTCTGGGTTTTGTCCTAGCATGAGAGAGAGGGGGGGGTAGGGAAGAAAATGCATGCAGCTTCTGCATGCTAATAATATGCCTTTCATTAGACACTGTCTTGGGAAAAGTATGAAATTAGTCACTTTTTTTTTTTTTTTTTGGTTTTTGGAGACAGGGTTTCTCTGTGTAGCTTTGGAGCCTATCCTGGCACTCGCTCTGGAGACCAGGCTGGCCACAAATTCACAGAGATCCGCCTGCCTCTGCCTCCCCAGTGCTGGGATTAAAGGCCCGCACCACCAACACCTGGAGATATTAGTCACTTCTTAAAGGAAGTACTTTGCTTACACTTTTTTGCCCTAAGAGATGTAGAAATGTTTTTATTTACTTGATGTGATGGTCATAATACCTGTGATGTTCCACAACTTGGAAGACTAAGACAGGATCACAAGTTTGAAGGAAGGGTGGGGAGAGGTGGGGAAAGAAATAGAGAGGCAGAGACAAAGTGGGGCAGGGTGTGGCAGGGTGGAAAGAATGATATGGCTAATGTTTTGAAGATAGTTTAGAAGCAAAGTGAAGGTCCCATCTTTAGCCTAGAATGTAAGACTCTTAAAGCATATTGTTTTTCCTGGGAATGGTATCATGTTAATAGATTTTGGGTTTGTCTTTGCTCTGTGTTGCTAAGGAACTGAAAGCTGAGATCTTTGATTCATAAAAAAGGTTAATTGAGAAGGGAATTAAAACAGAAAGGATTACAGAGAAAAAAGAAAGAAAGAAAGAAAGAAAGAAAGAAAGAAAGAAAGAAAGAAAGAAGCTGGTAGGGAAATATAAACACAATAAATCTTGGAAGAGAAAGGCTATCTGACATCTAATATCTACTGTTACTTGAACTAGCGTTTATTCATATATATATATATATATATATATATATATATATATATATATATTGACTCTATACTCCCAAACATGAAAAGACAAATTTGGAATCAACTCTACATGATTTCTTTTCATGTGTTCTTATCCTTTTAACATGCTCAAACCTTGGTAAAATGTAATGAACTGAATGATGTAATAAATGCATAATGCATGTCTCATCCAAGTAACATGTATGAAAACACAATCATGTGTTTATTTCCTTAGGAATCTATTAGAAAGATGAGCAGCAGAGTGGTGTGGTGGAAAAACTAGTTAGACATTAGGTGGTAAAAGAGGAACTAGAAACACTGACATGGAATGAGATGAGGACCCCAATCAAGATATATGTGTTAGACAAAGAACCATGTGCTAAGAGTTCTTGGTTTAATACCTGGACCTGTGGTGTTCTTTAACCTTCCGGAGTTCTCAGAAATACAAAAAGGACGGGATTGCCATCATGTGCTGTCAATATCAGGGCTTGAATTAAATTATTTGAACATGAAAGGAAAATTACTCTAAAGATAATGGATAATGTTGGAGAATTATGCTTACATGTAGATTAGAGTAAATATCTAACTCTCTATAGGACAAGGAAAACAGGGAAAATATCTGTCTGATTTCTAATATCCACAACTGATTAGTTAGCTTTTATTCCCAAATCAATATATAACTTCATAGAAATGGTTTGACTTTACAATCTCAAAAACAAATATATGGAAAACATGTCACAGTAGTGGAATCACTTTAAAACCATAGACTTATGGGATCTTGGTCTTATGGAAATTTCTTCAAAACACAAGGGAACTCCATATTGGAAAACTTAAAACCACGATTAGAAGACAGTTCTGTGGATCAGGCCTGGTCCTTGCATCTTCAGTGTAGCAGAATGATTTTCATGCATTTCTAAGAATAAATTTTAAACAGACATTCCACAGAGACATTTCAACACATCACCAACTTCTTGGAAGCAAGTGTTGAAAATGTTAGCTGGGAGAAAGTTTTATACACATGTGTTAGGATGTCCAGCCCTAAGCTAAGACTTACAAGGCTAAATCCAAGATCTGGAGAAATCAGTGAAGGCACAGGTCTAAGAGCCATTCCATGGGATCACACTGAGTTATTTTAGTGTTCTGAAGGGATGTGGTGTGCATGAAAGTAAAACATATAGGAAATGTCGTGATTGATGGGCTCACTGATAGGATTTTCAGAGCAGAAGCTGCACCTTTCTTATTATTCTATGTCTTCTTGACATCTTTCTTTGCTACCACCTCTCTTTGATTGATGCAGCATCAGAGGCTAGCACAGTCCTCACTAGGAAAATTTCCTCACCCCAGCAAGTCTAAAATCATCAACATCTCCATCACCTCCACATGCCTACCCTAGTACTTCTTCCTCTGTGTGTCATCTGAGATGCTGTCTCCAGTATACCAAATTAAGGGTGATTAGAGATCAAAGGCTTTGGGGGAGAAGTGAGGCTAGGGACCAGGAGAATTCATTCCATAAATATAGAATAATCACTTCTCAAGGCCCGATATGACCAAGTCAGTTAATATCATTTGTATCTTGCCTGACTTTTATTCATGGGGCTAGGTCAACTTAAAATTTTCTCATATTTATTCTTTTAGTTCTAAATAAAACTATGACAATGGATGGGGTTCATGTACAGAATGCAGTCTACATGAAAGTGACTGAATGAATTGGTCACTCAGCTTTTCAACCACAGCTGAAGGATATGTGTATAAGCTAACAATTTTGTTACGTATCCTTTCTTTCTTTCTTTCTTTCTTTCTTTCTTTCTTTCTTTCTTTCTTTCTTTCTTTTTCTTCCTTCCTTCCTTCCTTCCTTCCTTCCTTCCTTCCTTCCTCCTTTTTTTAACTTAGAAGGATAGAAATATTCATTAAAAACAACAACAAACAAAAAACACTCCTAAGTTTTTGAAATAGGAAATCTGGGAGATTCTAGCTTGGATATGGTGCATAAGATACTTTATTATGAAAAAAGTATTAATAACAAGAAGCAGACAGATTTGGCCATTTCCAGGCTTGGAAATAACTTTTGTCTGTGAAAGTACCTTTTATACCCTCACTGACACCAGGGTCTTATGATAACAACTTTTCAGTTTCAGAAAATCACAATAAAATAGTATGGCAATTTCCTCAAGCACAGGGTAATTTCCATATTGAAAGAAATCAAAGCTGTGATGACAGGATAGTTTTTGTGGCCTATCAGAATGAGGAGGAAAAGGACCACCTCTGCCATCCAGGGAATCTGTGATGTACAAAGGAAGGTTTCTAGACAGGCAGGAGAGACAGACAGAGCACTGTGTTCACACTTGACAGTTCTTTTGGTGTGTCAGAGATATAGGGTGTGGCTGTGGCTATGGTATGGTACTAATGAGGCAGCCGAGCAGAGAAGTAGTTAGACATGGTCAAGGGTGAGATTCTGGATAAACTTCATTTTCTGAAGGACTTGAGATATTTTTAGAACCATGTGGGTCATCAGTGATGTTATGTGTAGTATACATATTCAATCAGATATTTGTTACACAGGTAGCTGTTTTTAATTGGCAAATATTTCTTGCACACTTGTAGGTACTGGAAACCAAGCAGGAAAAAAATGTTACTATTTTGAAAGACAAGGAATCTTTCTGGACAGAGCAATTGGTGATTTTAGATAGAATATACTATTTAGAAATATTAAGAGAAAGCATCCTTAAGTAAGTGACATCTGGGCAAGAAAGGAAGCCATGTGGACATTCAGGAGAAGAACATCTTGGGAAAAGTGAGGCAAAGGGCTAGAGATGAAGGCACATCTGTATAACTGAGTGGCATCAAGGAGACACTGGGTCTTGAGAGGAAGTGCATTCAGAGACTCTGGACTGTATGTTATTTCATGGGCTTTGGCATTTATTCAACTCAGAAGAGACACTTCAATACTTTTTTTTTTTTTCCTATTCAGAATCAAGTTATCAGGCTTCTCTAGTTTAGCATGCCCTGGTGCTAAAACAGGGCAAAAACAAAAGCAGGGGATGCTGAATAGGAAGAGTGCTGCTGACTGGATTTTATTGGGGACACTGGCTATCTTGAGGGGTTGCAGTGAAACCTGGCAAGGTTAGTTAATTTAAAGCAGTTAGGAGAAGATTCTAAGCTCAGAATGATCTGGGCACCTGATAATATGGAGTTACCCATAATTGCTTCCCTACTAAAAACTATGTTGAGAAAGTTGGGAGCAGGTTCTGGAAGAAGATAGGCATTGTGTTTTAATGTGTCCCTCAAAGCTTATATGATGAAGATTTAATACTCAATGTGCCTGTGTGGAGAGATGGGCCATTTACAGGATTATTAAGTCATGTTCAAGAATAGATTGATGTGGGAGCTGGAGAATTGGTGAAGCTGTTAAGACTACTTTCTCTTGCAGAGGACCAAGGTTTGGTTTCTAGTATCTACATGATATTCCACAATGATATATAACTCCACTTCCAGTGGCTTTTATGCCCTCTTCTGTTGTATGCATGGTGTACAATACATACATGCACACAAAACACTCTTACAAATAAAATAAAATGGATAAATGCTTTTCAAAAAGTTTTGGATTAATATTGTTAATTAGAGTTAATTAGATGGGTATAGTGTTTTGTAATAAAAAATGTATCAGTAATAAACTGCAAGTTGATATGGCCAATGCCAGACTTGGAGATCAAGTGCTTATAAAAGCATGTCTTCTGCCCCCAGAGGATTTCAGATTCTAATTCTGGAGATTTCTTGGGCTCAAAAAAAAAAAAAATCAGTGTAGATTAATTTGGTAAGGGTATAAGGAAGAAGGGGAGGTTGGAAGAGTTTCACAAAGGCCACTGTTTCTGTCCAAGAAAAAGGAGCTACGCCAAACCAGGTTTCCAATTGGGCTGTAAGACAGAACAGTCTGTGTTACCTCTAAACATGTATTTCAGTGTGGCCGGAGATAAGAACCTGTGTTTGGCTTGCATTTTCTTTGAATAGGTGAGTTTGTTGCGGAATCTGGTTCAGTCTTCTGCTGGCTTTAACACATTCTTTCTTGCCCTTCATTCTCTCATGGACATTTACAACATTATTCAGCATTCTCACCAGGCATTAACCTTGAACTTTCCAGGCTCCAAAATTTGCAGAAATTACTTTCTTTATAAATTTTTTTGTATCTAGTATTCTCTTATAGCACCGACTCCCTCAGAACAATAACAACAACAAAAAGGCTGGACAATGAACAACTCAATTTTCAGTAAGTTCAATTTAGATATTTGTTATGATTTTTTCTATATAAATAAATTGATAGATAATAAAATCAAAGTTATAGGTGAAGGCATTATCTAGACACAAGTTATTTAGAAATGGAAGAATAAATGAAAATACGGAGAGGGTACATGTCAGATATCATTAAGCAATAGGCATTTTTTTTCAGCTGGAAAAAATAAACCAAATTCTTGTCCTTGACCTCACAGTAAAACAAAATATATAAATAGAATAACACTACAAAATTATGAGTAAAGCTACTAGTTTCTGGATGCAGAGCAGAGGACCGAATGGGAAGTTAGGCAGCAATGCAACAGCACAGTGGACTGTTAGCAGTTCACAGCTAATGACTTCCTTTGAGTTTGATGCTGGCAATTCATGGAGACAAGAATAGAGAGACATGTGAATTCTAATCTTCAGATGCAGGTGATGGTTTAAGCCCATCAACATACCCCAGACAACAGTTATGGACAGAAACAGCTGAAAAGGCAGTGGAATGAGGGTGTAAATTTTAGGTGGTGTGAGCCCAACTTTGTTCCTTAACTACTTTGTAACATTTGATGGATATTTAATGTTTCTATCTTCAAGTTCCTTATCTATGATAAGATCCATATTACTTTAAAATGTCCCTAAGAAGACTAAACGAGAACTTATATAGAGCTACTCAGCAGAGTCAGTTTGGAACACACATTTGTTGGAACCATCTCTACCACATACCAAAAAAAGGAACTTTTGTTTATTTACACAGTTTAGGTTCATAGAGTGGGCTGCTGACGATTAGCATGGGGAAAGTCAAATTTATTAATACACACATTACACTCATAAATGAGGTTACTGAATTCTGTAAAACCACAAAGGATCATTAATCTTAGTCAAAACCTAACATATTGGCAAAGAACAATAAATAATGAAAGAAACAGGCACAAAAGCAAGGAATTCTTGAGTCTTGTTGATGACAAGTGTGGAAAGGTATCAGATAATGAAACAAGATAAAAGCTAGAAACAGGGTTCATAATGAAGATTCTGTCTTCTATGTTCCATGTTGAAAAAAGTCTGCAATTTTCTCAAGTGACTACTGTGGTTCCTGTTGCAGAGAAGGTGGCTGAACACACTAATACCTTTGTTTTAGCTTACAAAGTGCAATGTCCTAGTTTTTCTGTTACCTGCTGTTTCTCAGTTTTCTCCATTTTAAAATAATCAGATGCCAAAGTGAAAGAGTCTATTAATCTTCACAAGTATTTGGAGGGTGCTGCATGCATTTCCAACTAATTAAGAAGGTTAAAAAGGAAACAGAACTCACAAATTTAAAATGATAACATTTAGTTCATAGAATTAAGAAAATCATTGAATATATATATATATATATATATATATATATATATATATATATGTTATATATATATATGTTAGCTTAGGCATGCTTGAATCCAACCTAATTGGAGATTAATCTTCTCTTTCCTTCACTTCATACCAGTTATTCTCAACCTTCCTAATGCTACAAGCTTTTAATGCAGTTCTTCATGTTGTTGTGACCTCCCAATTATAAAATTATTCCATTGATACTTTGTAACTGTAATTTTGTCACTGTTATGAATCATAATTGAATGTCTGTGTTTTCTGATTATCTTAGATAACACTGTGAAAGAGTCATTCAGTCCCTTGAGGGGTCATGACCCACAGGCTGAGAACTACTGTTATACACAAATGGCAGCAAGATACAAAGATATTGAGCAAATAAAGCTATGTGAAAAGTATGACCTGTCTACTAGCTTTGTCATCTAGGCTCCTTATATTCTACCTTAAGCTTAATATTTAGTCTTTCTTATATTGAATTTGTGCCTTGACACTTGTCAACCTCACTGGTAAGATTGAAGAGTCATTCAAACCCCACAGAGTAAGTTTAGAGTGGAATGGGAGACAAAGCATTGTCCTCTGCTCTACCTTGTGCTATTTGATTTTATTGTTAAAATGTTTTGTAATTGCTGGTCAAGAATCATTCACCTTTTATCTAATAGTCACCTAATCTCACCACTAAAATACTGTAATAACCTGCATAATCCTTGAATACATGATCCTTGTCCTTAAGGAAAGCAAGGCATATGTCTCCATTGCTCAACCACTGTCCACACTATTTTTTGTCTCTGTTTGTAGTTATCCATCAACACCATGTTACATTAAAGAACAAGACATATGTTTTTGGCCCAATCTTTTAGCAACTAAAGATGAAACTCCTGTTAAGCATGGGATAAAGAAAGGGATCATTAAGGCAATAAGCACAGCATTACAAATCAGCAGGAATATGGCCCTAAGACAGCAGCCGCTTCCCACCCAGACTGAATCATCAGCTCACTGGTGGAAACAATTTATTTGATGCAAAAGAAAACCCAAACATTTATAAGTCAGCTAAACAAGGAGCTCAAGAAGAGAGCTTCTGAGACTTGAAAAACAGATTTTGTTCTCCACGGGAATTAGAGGATTGGAAATCTGTCAGAATTTGGGGCATACACACATCTGGTGTGTGTGGCTGGGACACTTAGTCATTGGGTTAAACCTTGACCAGTGGGTGACTTTTGTTTATAGACCTTGATCTTGTGCCCCTGGAAGAAGCCTTTCTTCTCATGTCAAAGGGGCATCTTTGGGTTGTCAATCTCCAAAATAAGACTCTGATATACTCCCCTCTCTCTATCCTATAACTCACTCTCATGCTTAGACAACTGACTGCATAGTCTTGCTTCTTTGAAATTTGGGGAGATAGAAATAAAGAAGAGAATCCTCTAGTAGGAAAGACTTCTTTTTTCAGTGTTGTGAATTCAGGAAATAAAGAAGAATCTGAGAGAAAGAAAAATGACTTCTTAGGTGTGATTAAGGAGAAGGTTTTATTGTAGATATGAGGGAGTCAAAAGCCAGAGGCATCTATAAAATTTCAAACTGAAGTTGACAAGTAGACTGAATGGGGTCATGAGAGGAGAGGGAGCAGGGAGTGAGAGATAAGGAAAAGAGAGGAAAGAGGAAGTGCACAAGAGGAACCAGGAACCAAGAGAACAAAGAAAGTTAGTTAAAATGGCTGAGTTACTTAGGAAAACAGTAGCTGGGGCTGGAGAGTTTTAAGGTAGGGAGCAGGTGGGGTATGCTGGGCAGGATATATTTAGGATTCTGAAAGCCTGGCATCCAGAGTCCACTTTGATATGTTAATAGGCACCTCAGCCATTTGTTCCAGGTTTCTGAAAGCCAACCATAGCTCATGATTGTTTGCTAACCAGAGACTAGAGAACTAGAGTCTAGGTACACAGATCAACTTCTAACTCCATTCAGGTAGGAAAGTCATTGATATTAGATAAAAGAAATGAACGAAGGGATAGGCTATAAAGGAGCTGGGTAATCATGTGTCTGTTTTCTAGAGCTCTGACATTTCCCCATTTACCTCACTTTACAAAAGCCTAGTGCTTCGTGTCCTTGGATAAATGTGTCACTTTACATGGAAATTTTATGATAATGAAGTTGCAAGTTGTCTTGTGGTCACTCTGGCAGCCATCCAGGATATTATTGGTTTTAGCCAGTCTACTAAAGAAGAACTTCTTGTCTTTAGGCATTCTGATCTCAGTGTATAGCAAGATTAGAGTCAGAGGGAAATTCAGCTAAGTCAGCTAGTTAACTGGTTAACACTCTACAGTTACATAGGAAAAACAAAAGAAAAACAAAACAAACAAACAAAAAACTAACAATAGGCAGTTCCCTAAATTTCTTACTTTATCTTTTAGTTTGTTTGTTTGTTTTGATATAGGACTATATGTTCCTGCCTAGCCTCAGATCCACCATGTATATACCAGGATGCTTCAAATTCCAAGGTCTGCCTGCCTTTATTTTTTCATTGCTGAAATTAAAGATGTTTGTCAGTATGTCTAGTTCACCTGGGATTTCTCAGTGCTAACATCTTGCATTACTGTAGAATATTTATTATAACATGAAACTAGTATCAGGTTGTTCTTATTGACTAAACTGTAGATTTTGTTCAAATTTGATTGGCTTTGGGAGTCCAGTTAGATTTATCCTCAAGTCTGCTGAGTTCCACCTGGTTTGTGACACTGTCTTTGCTTTTATTTCATACACTTACTTGTACAGAGTACCTGAGACCAGGCATTTGAAAAAACCCTTCCCTTTAGTTTACCCAATGTTTGTCTTAGGATAGACTGAGATTATAGAATTGGGGAAGAGTACCATTTCAAAAGATATCAAAATATGCTTTTGCAAGTGTCATTAACCTTGAAGTTTTTTGGTGGATGGGATGTTTTCCCTTTTGCTTTTCCTTCTATGAAGTTAGTTATTTTCCCTTTATTTCCCATCATCTTCTTATTGGATGCAAATTATCAGGTATAGATAATATTCAAAGTACAAGGGTGGAACTAATTGTTTATTTCTATTTTGGTTATAATAAAACTCATTTGTATACAATGAATAAACTTACAAAAAATAGCAAAAATATCTAGAAAGTGTGATCAGGAAATTCCTATCTTACACTTTTCTTTTGTTTCCTGTTGTCCTAGAGAGAAATACACAAGTCTCATTTATTGTCTTCCTTGCTTCATGGAAAAATCCCCAATATTATATATCCAAGCCCGCATGTACAACTTCTGGCTTCCCTAAGTTACATTTGCCTACAGGTCTCTAGAGCTGTATCCTTTTCAGAGATGTTGCTGAGGTGGCTGCTGGTACCCCCTTTGTCATTGATGAATGATTAAATAGATAAAACACTGACCAAGAATTGTATGCTACTGTATATTATGCTGTTGGAATTTGGGGTCCTATTGACATCATGTTTGGGTCTAAGTCTCCAGAAATACAATAATTAAGCCATGTTTTTTACCTGGGATGATGGGGACTCTCTGTCCTCTTGTTTGGGCTTGCAGAGAATATATATATATATATATACATATATATACATATATATATATATATATATTGCAAATAAACTAGGTTTTCTACACTTTATCTAACAAAGAAGAAGGGAAAGAAGAAATGGATGGATGGATGGATGGATGGATGGCTCAGGTTAAGTTTGTACTGTTAAAGTTTTGATTCATTTTAGGCCAGATTTCCCAAGGATACATCTGATTACAATTTGACATTTCATGGAGAAACTAGCCCCTGGATGGAATAAGTTGTTCAGACTGCCTGGAATTTCTCACTAATAGCTGACAAATTGGCATTTCACTAAGATGTGGTACAGCCTGAAGCTTGGTATTAGGAAGGAATGTCCAGAGCTCAGGGACAGTCATATCCCAGTCCATGTGACAGTTACATTTTGCAACAGAAATTAATAAGATAAGTTTCTAATTTCATGCCTTTATCTTGAGAATGTAATAGCTAAGATTCCGTCACATAGTGTATGCTCAGGCACAAGGCTCTCTAGTTCTGTTCTTGATGCTTGATTTTTAGGTTGGATAGCAGTTGTATGGTCACTTACTATTTTATTTCTTGAAGGTTTTACATAGCTGAGTAACAATTTTATAATGAAAGTTTAAATAAAATGCAATGCAAAGAAGGATGTATTAATGAGGCAAGAATGACTATGCAGAAGATATTTGTCCAAGTGCTGGTAGCTAGTTTCAATATCTATTTGGTACCTTATGGTGTTGAATTAATTGAATGAATACTCATTTCCCTACCCTGTCTGCTAGGTGTATGTTTCCTTTTAGTGTCATATCTTATACTTGCCTCTGCCTTCACACCTCTTCACTATGTTAGAAACAACCCATAACCCTTAATAAGGCAATTTTTCATACTGACCACCTATCTTCTCCATTCTGTACCTCCCCACTGACTGGAGGAGTTTCTGCCCCAATCCTGCCTTACCTATTCTATCCCATGTAATTGTATTTATACTTGGCTGCTCTCACCACAATGCACTTTATCTTTTTTTTAGTCTGTGCTCTTTCAGAGAAGAATTGATCCTCTCTCCCATATGTTACAATATGCCCAATATTTACACAACTTAATCCAGAAAATACTTTCCTCTGAGTCTTAGTTATGTTCTTGTAAAGTTACTATACAGATGCATGTGAACAGCCATCCCTATACTTATGCAGACATAGACATATGGTGTGCCTAGAGGAAATCTGCAGCCACTTAAAGAAAAGCTGATTTCTCAATATTCCCAAATCATTAGTGCCAACTCAACTCCCATCTTTTAATAGTGAGAAAATTATAGCTCACAGACACAGGGTGAGGGACCCAATAGAGCAAGAACTACAACCTACCCAGTGGTATTTGCTGACAGTGATTAAAAGCTCATTGTCATCATTAGTAGCTGCCCTAACACTTCAAGGAAGCCAAGTGGAAGAGGCTGTCACTGTTGGAACAATTTAGGTGAGCCAGGTCAGACATCCAAAGATCAGTGTGTAGAAGTATTCCCTGTCAATGGACCTAATCACAGTGTTTTCTCACTTGCCTATACTGAGTCTCTGGCAGACCTGTGTCCTGTTGCTCAAATATCTCATTGGCAGATGCAGTTGGTAGTCATTGTGTACTCTTTGATGGGCTTTTTTCTGGAGCCTCACTGACACAGAGTTTGAAAGCCTTAGTTGAGTATCCTTTCTGTATTCGGCTGACTTGAGACCATCTGTGTGAGTGGAAACAGAGGACTTTGCTTTCTGGAAATACTTATTATAAAAATTTTCTTCTGAAACTGTAAATTCCATTAACTATTTGGAATGGTCTTTATGTACTTGGAATCACATAGTCTTGCCCTCCAACTGCCCCTGCAGAAGTTTGCAGGTAATAATGTTCTATCCTTAGGCACTTCCAGAGACACTGTGGAGTAGGAATTCTCAATATTCTCAATGCTGAGACATTTTAATACAATTCCTCCTGATGTGGTGACCCCCCAACCATAAAATTATTATCATTGCTACTTCATAACTGTAAGTTTGCTACAGTTATAATGGGATGTATCTATCTATCTATCTATCTATCTATCTATCTATCTACCTACCTATGGGATCATAATGCAAATATCTGATATGTAGGGTATCTGATATGTGATGTCTGTGACAGGGTCATTCCACTCCCACAAAGGTGTTGCAATCCATAGGTTGAGAACCACTGCTCTAGAGAAATCATTCATCGTGGGTTTCTAGGATTGGTTGTTTTCTTTGGGGGAAAGTAACTTGTACTTTTTGCTAATACACAGTGATTTTCTCAAGGCTTCACAGTTGACACACAGCACCTTTCCTACTTCAGTTCCCAAGGAATGCTCTTTAGTGGCCTTGGCTGGTGCCAATTGGGTGAGAATATCAACATCATCCATGCTAGAATAGCCAGAACCTGGGTAATATCTTATCTCAACAAGGGAGAAAAACAGCTCATGTGATGGAATTTGACTACATAAATGTTTGTAATATGAAAACTAGCCACCAATTCAGCTTTTCTTTCTTCCTATCCTTGTATCAGGACTCCAAACACCTTTCAAGCAACGAACTGAAGTTTTAAAACATTTCAGCAATTCAAAATGTTTATCCAAGTTTTCCTACCTTTCATATTTCCTCTTCCTTCCAACCAACTTGGTTGGTTCTTTGGCTCAATTGGTTTATCTGTTCTTTGCCTATGTTTGCTTTATCAAAAACTCTCCCCCATTTCTGTCAACATGTCTTTTAAAACCCATCTCTTAGCTATGATGGTTTCCTCTTCATGTCCCACATGGAAATATCCTAAATCATGCTTCTACCAGAAATATGGGACAGTGTGAAAATAAATGAAAACGAAATTCTTAATGTCTAGGAATTCTCAAACAAAACACTAGAGTAAATACAGGATTTTTCAGTCTTGGAAAGTATGTCAGGGCCTCTTGTCCTTTTCCCCTTAACTGGGGGAATGAGTATGTCTCTCTTAGGGTCCTCCTTGTTTCCTAGCTTCTCTGGCAGTGTGGATTGTAGGCTGATAAACCTTTGCTATATGTCTAATATCTGTATATGAGTGAGTAGATACCTGGTTTATGTTTCTGTGACTGGATTACTTCACTTAGGATGGTTTCTTCTAGTTCAATTTATTTGCCTGTGAATTTCAAGATTCCATTGTTTTTTTATACTGAGTAATACTCCATTGTGTAATGCACCACATTCTCTGTATCCATTATTCAGTTGAGGACCATCTAGGTTGTTCCCAGGTTCTGGCTATTACAAATAATGCTGCTATGAACATGGTAGAACAGATGACCTTGTTGTATGAATGTGCATCCTTTGGATATATGCCTAAGAATGGAATTGCTGGATCTTGAGTTAGACTGGTTTCCATTTTCTGGAGAAACCACCATATTGATTTCCAAAGTGGCAGTACCAGCAATAGAGAAGAATTCCCTTTTCTCCAAATCCTCTCCAGCATAAACTGTCACTGGTGTTATTGACTTTAGCCATTTTGACAGGTGTAAGATGGTATATCGGATTTGTTTTGATTTACATTTCCCTGATGGCTAAGGATGTTGAGAAATTTCTTAACTGTCTTTCAGCCATGGGGAAGAGGAAGAGAAATAGGAGAAAGAGGAGGGGGGAGAAGAGGAGTAAGGAGGAGACCCTGAGGGATCACGAAGATTGAGTCTGAAGAGGAATAGAGGAGACCAAGAAGAGAGAAACATCAATAGAGGGAGCCATTATAGGTTTAAGGAGAAATCTGGTACTAGGGAATTATACAGAAATCTACAAGGATGACCCCAACTAGGAATCTAAGCAATAGTGGAGAGGCTACATTAAATGCCCTTCCCTCATAATAAGATTGATGACTACCTTACATGTCATCCTAGAGCCTTCATCCAGTAACTGATGTAAGCAGAAACAGACCCACAGCTAAGCACTGAGCCAAACTCCTAGAATCCAGTTTCAGAGAGGGAGGTGCAACAAACAAAGGGGTCAAGATCATCCTAGGAAAACCCACAGAAACAGCTGACCTGAGCAAGTAGGAACTCAAGGACCACAGTCTGACAGCTGATAAAACAACATAGGATCAAACCATGCCCCATGAACATGGTGTCATCTTAGGAGGACTGAACAGTCTATAGGGCCTCTGGCAGTGGAACCAGGATGTATCCCTACTGTAGGAACAGATTTTGGGAGCCCATTTCCCATGGAGGGATACTCTCTTAGCCTAGACACATGAGGGTGGGCTTAGGCCCTGCCCCAAATGACTAGACAGATTTTTGATGATCCCTCACGGAAGGCCTCATCCTCCCTGCGGAGTGGATGTGGCATGGGATGGGGGGGTGGGTAGGGGAGTGAGAGGGTACTGGGATTGATATGTAAAATAAGATTGCTTCTAATTTAAATAAAATAAAAACATCTCAGAATCTTTAATGTATCAAGTAAAAGTAGCCACATCTGGGAATCTCCAATATATAGTTATCCATTGGGATAGATTTGGTAAGCGCATGCTACACATTTCAGGATTTTCTTTTCACTTTTTCCTTGACAGAGTATCAAATTGTACCCTTGGCTGGCCTGGCACTCTATGTAGACAAGGCAGGTCTAGAAAGTTAGAGTGAATGCCATTCTTCTAGCACCTGAATATAGAGATTGTGGGCACATGATATCATTCCTTGCTCAATATCCAAGTGTAAGGGTAGACTTCTAGGAAACCAGGGAAGACACATGTTCTCAGTTCCTATCTTAAAGTTTCTATTGATATGAAGATCCACCATGACCACAGCAACTCTTATAAGAAAACATTTAATTGGGGTATCTCCTTTACAGTTTTAGCAGTTCAGTCCATTATCATTATGGCCCGGAGCATGGAGGTCTGCAGGCTGACATGGTAGTAGAGGAGTAGCTGACAGTCTATCTTGCAGGCAACAGGAAGTTGACTGAGACACTGGGCAGTATCCTAAGCATAGGGAACCTCAGGGAACCTCAAAGCCTAACCCTACAATGAGACATTTCCTTCAACAAGGCCACACCCACTCCAACAAAGCCCCACCTCTTAATAGTGCCACTCCCAGTGAGATTATGGGGCCAGTAACATTCAAGCTACTACAGCTGATCATCTTAAATAAAGCAAAATGTCTGTCTGTATCTCAAATCCCACAAGTATTTTGAGGCAAAACAACAGCAACAATAAAAAGAAGAAAAGGGGGGGCAAATAAATATTTACAGAAATTATTTAGAAAGGGACTACTCATATATTCTTAAAAATATATTTTTACATTTTATTAGCATGGCTTCTTCATTAGAGTTTGAAGGTTGTGATGATAATGTACATTATTTACCTTTGTGTCTGCAGAATAACTACTAGGTAATGACTTGCATGTTATTTGCCAAGTGAGTAAGCAAAGGAAGGAGTGGATGTGTTAGTTTCTGATTGCTGTCTCTGCTGATCCATGAGTTCAGAAATGGAACATTGGTATTCCCACTCCCAAGTTCCCGTCAGAGTACTTGATTGAGTTCAGGTATTTATGTTTCCTTCATGGAAACATTCCTTCCTTTGGTGTCATTGAAACAGCAGCAGGATTTAATTGAAAGCATCCCACCCAGTGAGAGTACTTTCCCATTCCTATATTCCTACTGAGTTCCCGATTTCTGAATTTCAGATTTAGTAAAGCATGTTCTGCTGAGTTCAGATATTTGCTTAGGAGAAGTTTCATGGAAGAATAACATAGAATGTAGACTGAGAATTAAATACTTGGATCCACAGCATAAAATATTGGAAGCAAAAAAAAAAAAAAAGACAATAAAGTTGTGATGCTGTGATGCTATTTGGAATGAGAAGTTTAAAACAATATTTTTAACGATCACTCTTTTATCAATGAAGGACAGTTGAAATATTAGAATCAATTAAGTATGACTACAGAAAGAGAGAGCTTACTTATTAGTTTCTAGTCTAAGTAAAGGGAGCTCAGACATAACTTTTTCGTAGAGTGCTATAAAGAAAATAACCAAGGAAATACTGAGCTTCATGTGCATTATATCAGTCACTACAGGTGGTCTTTAAAGATTGAATTAGCCTAAAGAAGGAGGCTTGGTGAAGAAAGAAATTATTCTGAGGAGTAAGAAAATTTATGATTACCCAAATCTTGAAGGAAAGGGTCTGTTGAGATGAATTGTTCTTCATTGTTGTTATGCTCTAATAGTACTGACCATTCACACAAAGCCTCTGGTTGAAGGTGGTATAAATTCCCCACTCCAGCTCCAAAGGTGGATGTTTACTTGTCATGTGCCTTCATTTCTTTTCCATGATTGTAGTATAACCCTGGCAAAAGTGTCTTAAGAAAGAAAGGTGTTATGTTATTTTGGATTGTGGTTCACACTGTTCAGAGATGATTATGGGGGAGAAGACATGGAAGCAGACAGGAAAGGCATGGTGAAGGAGCAGGAAGCTGGATTGATTTATCCATACTTACAAAATAGAGAATGAACAGAAAGTAGACCTATCTCAAGGTCTACCTCCATGAGTCACTTCCTCTATTGAGGCTCTACCTCCCAAAGGTTTTAAAATCTTCCCAAATAATGCCATTAGCTGGGTACCAAGAGTTCAAACATACAAGCCCATGGGAAGCATTTTGCATTCACAACATCCTTTCAGGGGGATGTTACTGTCATGATGCAAGAGAGTTGAAAAATATACCTGGCATTTTTGACTTGCTGTATTCTACCTTTCTTATCAGCATGAGGGCAGAGCCTGGGTCTCCAATGTCTCTTCAGCCTGTAATAAAAAATGAAACATGGAGAGTAGCTTAAAAATAAGCCTAGCAGAAAGTACTAAAGCCTAACTGATGTATCAAGAAGTTCTGGGCAAAATTCCCACCTCAGAAGAGGAAAAGGATGATAATTAAATATAAAAAGTCACTTATATGCAAGTCTTTACCTGCAAAAAATGCCTCATTGTTTATTAATTCATTAATTCATCTTTTCATTCAATAAATAATTACTGAGAACTGACTATGATATTACCTAAGCCTATAGCTCTAAACTTCCAGAACTCGTATGTCAAGACAAATACTTAAAAAATTTTGGTCACAAATTAGGAAACTCCAAAGAGCTCAAGTCAGAATGGTAAGCACTTAGTGTGGCAGTCAGTACAAATAGTGCACATTTCATTATAATTGTAGGGTAAAAATTACTAGTCCTCTAGCATTCAGAATTTTCTGAGCTTCACTCAACTAATCAAGTGAGTTCCTTTTTGATCTTTAGCTGAAAAGGAATAGTTGCATACATTTTTATGTATTCGGTGATTTTTCTTTATATGTACACATTATACAATAAATATTCAAATTCCTGAAAGAAAAGAATCCTAATCAGTAATTCTATGCCAAGAAATCCTGCCTTACAACAATGAGAAGGTGTCAAAAGCTGAGAGAAGTTATCACCACTAGAAATCCCTGACAGGAATGCTTCCTTCAGGCAGATGGACTTAGATGTTAATTAGTAACATGAAAACATGGGGAAGAATAAAATTACCTGGTAAAAGTAAATATATTGTCAAAACCCAAAACACCTGTACACAGTAATGGTGGCAGTAAATCAATCATATCTCCAAAACAAAGGATAAAAAATGTAAAACTATTAAAAATAATTGACGATACACTAATTTGTCAAATGGGTCTTCAAGGTATAATAAAATATTTAAGTGTCCTTAGTATAAGAGTCATTTGGGTGTTTGGTTTATTTGATCATAAAGGGTCATTTTTGAAGTGGTAAATGGAATTACAAAAGGCAAGTTCTAGAAAGTTAATCCATGTATTTAGGGATAATTTTCCCCCCAAATCTTTTGCACCAGGCAGATCTTGCCTCAACACATATTTTCAACAAATATAATACATTTTGCATTTACAGCTGATATTTCTCATTCTGTTATGTCTCTAAGAAGTCTCTGAGATGTATTGTACTGTTTATAATCACGGATTACATGAAATCCATCATTACTTGAACCAAAGATATGGTCTAATGATCTAGCTCTCTGATTTGATGAAATTAAATACCCGAGTTGAAAATAAAATTAACAGAGTAGAGAAGACAGAAATCAATAAACAAGCCAAATTCACTCTAAGGGTCACTTTCTTCTCCCTTTTAAACATATCTTATAGACATATATCATCTGTGTTTTCTTTCATTAACTATGTGTTCATTATCATTTATTAAAATCTCCTCTGGATTATGTATTATTATCTATATATTACATTTATATATCTAAGGTTTGTATATTTTAATTTTAAAAATTGCCATACTATAACTTCTGTCCAATAGTACATTTTCAATATTGCATGCACAAAAAGGTCAGTTTTTCATAGTGGTGTTATATGGCTTCTAGTCCAAGTGCAGACTATACAAAATGTTCTCCTCACCTCATTTAACAATTTCCAGAAGGCATGATCATTATGGCTAGACTTTGGTGTGCTAATTACTAAATGAGAACATTAATCATTTGCAGTGATTTTTCAAACTGTGTAGTAGACACTATAGCACTGTCTAGTTATACACTAAAATTATAATAAAATACTAAATGTTTGCAATGACACATTGAAATTTTACCATTCTGATTTCCCTTCTTTGTATTTTCTAAATTGACATCAAACCTTTTAAATGCAATCCATCAAATTGACAGGGCTCCAGATACCATCAAATGCTTTATTATTATTATAATTATTGATTGATTGTTTCCCTCACAGTGTTCATGCACCTCAACTCCCACCATGATGATATTTGAGGATGAGGTATCTGGGAGGTATTTTAGTTGAGAGATCATGGAGGTAGTATCCTCATTATGAGACTTGTACCGTTACAAAAAGACTCCTTTCTGCACCTCTAGGTAAAAGTATGTTAAAAGGTGGCCATCGGTAATTAATAAAGAAAGTCCTCATCAAAAACCAGTCATTGGCTTGTTAGACCTCTCCTTTCTAGAACTGTGAGAGAACTAATGCCTGCTATTTTAGTCATTTTGAATTTTGTTATGACAGCATGAACCAACTTAGCCTCCTCCCTTCCTACTACTTGTACAGTTTCTTAGACTGGTGTTCAGCTTCCAAGGAGTGATTGAGAGACTGGTTCCCAGGTTGCCAGCCCAAGGAGGCCATTCTTGGTTTGCTCAGAACTGACATGCACTGATGATCTCAGCAGGTCCCCTGACAGCATGCCAGATTCTTTTATTGCCGGTCTGGATTTCTGGATTTCCAATGCTTGCCTAACTATGCCAGCCTTGGAAAGCCAACGACTTTTTGGGGAAGACACCATACACATGAATAATATGACAAACATCTGCATTGGCAGCAAGGAATAGAAGTACTTTCCTAAGGCTGAGGCCATGGCTGGCAGGTTTCCTGACTCCATTCAGCTCCTGGAGTCTCAGAAACTTCTGGTGCTTCAGAATTAACTGGTTGTTAGACTTAGGGATAATACTCATCTCTGCAGCTTATGGGTATCCAACACTTCTCAGACATCCTAGGCCTTTTTTTTTTTGAAGAACTGATAAATATTTGACATTGTCCGGAAGGGATGAACAAAAGAACTGAAGGGAACTGTGACTGTATCTCTCCACTTTCCAAAAGCTGAGGGTCTTGGCCATAAAAGCACAGGACTTGTGTGAGCATCACTGGAGGTAACAAGTGCACATATATTCTACAGAGGCCAAATGGTGCCTCCACCATTGGACATTGACTTAATAATCTTCAGTATGCCATTTCCTATAAACTATGCAACACCATGGGCTTAACTGAGACCCAGGCTACTTAATAAAGGATGAGACTGAATCATTCAGTATTTGTTGACTTTCATGGATTCACAAGGTAAATGAACATGGAATTTCCTCCCTTGACATATAGAACACAAGTAGCACTTGTTGAATCATTTTAAATAAAAATGATTGCCATATTTATGGTCTTATTATTTTATATATTTTAAATTTGATGATATTTTAAACAATGTCATATTGTACAATCCAGGCTTGCTGGAACTCACTATATAACAGTATAGGGTATCTTTGAACTTAAAATTCTCCTACTTCAGTCTTCTAATAAATGGCGTTACAGATGGCACTATTTGGGGTTTTAACTCAAATTGACTTTGAAGTCAATGTTTTTAAATCAAAGTGAGGAAAGCTGCTCACTTTTAAAAGGTCATTCATAATTTGACCATTGGTGTAATTCCCCAATGATTATCTTGTAATTTGGACCCAAGCAGATCTTCTGAATTTATACCATTCCCTTTTACACATTGTGTGGGCTACAGGTATAATACAGATCTCTTTCTGGGCAACCACACAAAGAAATGTCAGTGCTAACATCATACTTTGGGTTACTATGCCACACAGGAGGGAGGAAAGAACTACAGAATAGCATTCATGTGATTAGACAACATAGTAATATTCATTCAAGACTAAATGTCTGTGTGGCAAACATGTTAATCCAGTCACACTACCTCATGAAATAGGATTCCTTATTAGTTCTCTTTTGCAGTGACAGATCTAAGACTATTTAGCTACTACAACATGCAAATCTCTATTTTTCTTGGAAAACAATTCTTTTTAAAATACAGTAGTTTTATTAATTCCACTAGGATTTCATACAAAGTATTTTGACCATATTAATTTCTTCACTCCTCCCCCCAAATCTTCTAGATCCACATCTGAACTCTATACCCCATCTCAACTTCATATCCTCCTTTTATTTTCATAAACCATAGTTTTCAACTTGTCTTTCCCATATACTCATGGGTATGGAACCATCCACTGGAGTGTGGGAAACCTACCAGTGATCACCTTAAAGAAAACTGATTCTCCTACTTTCAAAACCATCAACTGTTAATAATCCTTCAACTAGAGGTGGGGCATTTTAAATCCCACCCCTCCAGGCTAGAACATTGGATGGCTTGATGTAGTGTAGATCTCATATAGTTAAATACTGCTGCTTTGAGTTCATAAGTGCAGTGGTCCTGGTATCACATTCAGAAGACATGGTTTGGCCCTAGCCTCCCTGACCTCTGGCTCTTAAAATCTTTTTACCCATCTTTACCCCAAGCCATGGGGGTTGTGATATAGATGTCCCATTTGTGGTTAGGCACCCCAGAGACACTAAGAAAACCATTCTTTATTAAAGTATATTCTGTAACACAAAAGACAATGTTTAGCACAGTCACTAATATGACATCAAAGAGCACTGGACTTTTTGAAGCTCTGAGTTCAGATCCTTATCTGTGAGTGTGAGCCCTGACACAATGGAAAAAAAGGGTGCTGTGATATCTAAGTCTTAGTTTACTCACTTGTGAAAATGGGGACAATTATTGTATAATGAGAAGACGTGACACAGCTATAAAGCTCAACTTGAGAATGTCTGTAAAGTGTAATTCACCTAGCACAGAATACATGTTTAATAAGCAACCACTACTAACATTTTATGTAAATGCAGTGATTAAAACAAAACTAACTCAGCAAGCATATTCTCAATTCAAATATGAGTGACAAACAGTGAGGTTTTTCAGAGAAATGAAATTTGATTGACATCCAGGTTGGCTAGCTGAGGGCTGCGACTACTGACACACAGAGCTTAGGGATCTATCACTGTAGTTAATGTTCTGCTTGAGGACTTTAGGCTAATAGGAAACAAATGGATAAGCATCTTAATTCCTCAGGGCTCACATGGAGTTATCTTGTCTCAAGGTTTTACTGAGTGCTGGTCTGAAGGGTTTGATGATTCTTAATGCATTCACCATTTTGAGGATTTTTCTCACCAACATTTCACTCATATGGATCCTTCTCCAACCTTGTGAGATGCATTTGCTTTACAATCATCTGTTAATTGGAATTCAAAGTGATAGAGTCAGGCTTCAAACTCTACTTTTTCTCTTAGTAGATCCAGAGGTCCATCAGCTTCTAAAATGTTATAGGTGATGAATTATCTGGGTGGAAACAGGAGGGTATTTTAGGAAGTGTTCCTCAGAAGAAGTTGTCAAGAGTAGGATGGGCTCTGACCTATCACAGATGGGTCTATAGTGAACAGAACCTCATTAGGTGAGCAAAAATCCACTGATTCAGAGGGAATCAGTTCTTCACTTCACTCTTCCATAGACCAAGGACAGGTACTTCCAAATTGTTTTTCTTTGTGGATGCTCTGATGACAGATACTATTATCCTGAAATGTGATACGTTTTGGCTGTGTGGAAATAAGACAGGATTCATAATCAGACACATGGTTCCTCATTTCCTTTGGTTGCACTTGGGATATAAAATCAGAACCTTGTGCATGTTAGACAGGCGCTTTACCAATGAGGAGTACCCTCAGCCTCAGAGACCCGATTTCTAAAACCAGACATGACATTTAACAGCCATGTCACTTTAAAATTATCATGAAGGTACTGGTAGTGTCTATCTCTTCATCCCTGCAGTGAGGACAATAATCCCTACCTACAGACTTGAAAATTAAACTCTATTGTGTATTCATAGTGCCTCATTCACAGTGGACTCATAAAATTGATCATAAATTTTATCATTATCTTTGCACTAATAAATAAGGTATTATAGGACCAAAGAAGTTAGCTCACAATTTATTGACCTTCATATATGTTGCTTTATGCTTTTCTTAAGTATCCTTATTATTGGTTTTGCAGTGCTGAGAAATAAAACCTGCAATCTCGTACTTGCCAGATGTGTGCCTTATTACAGACCTGTATCCTCATCTGCCCTCATGATTTTACTATCAAAGATGGATAGGATATTAACTTGATTTACCACTTTTAAAAGAAGTACATTTGGTAATTGTAGACAAGAGACATTTCCTCCCCAGGTAAACATGGTCATGAGAGGGAATTTGGATCAGTGAAGGGAGTTTCCTAGTCATCTGATGAACACCCTGGATAATTCTGGATGGTTCCTGAGGAACTTACTCATCTCAGAAGCAAGACATTTGTCCTAGGCACTTGGCATTTATGTTCTGAATAAATTGTGGGACTTTGTTTTGCTCATATGTGGATTGCTGAGACTGAAAGCTCATGCCATCCAGAGTGATTCCAAACAGGCAGACACTTCATATTCTCCAGTCACAGATTGTATTGTAGACTTTATCCTGGGCAATCCTGTTGAGCAAAGCTCAAGTAAACCAGCTATTAAAACAGCCCAGGCATTGAAATGTTGACCATACTATGTAGTAAAAACATGTGAGACACTATTGGGAGTTATAAAGGGACCACCTTTTTCAGTACTTGTGATTAAGGCATTACAAATATTCCCAAAGGAAGTGATATATTTGGGTGATAGTGAAACAATAGTAAAATAATGAGCAAAAGGAGACAGGGAAAGAGGCAGACAAGAAGAAGATAAAGGGGTGGTGTATACAACTATAAATACAGAAGAGGGCTTGTCATACTCTGGTACTAGAGAAAGTGAGTGTTTTAATAGAACTGACTGTCAATGGCGCATCTGATAGTCTTTATCACAGACACCAAGAAATGGGGACACTAAAGGGAATTTCACAGAACTTTGAACAACATAGTCATTGATCAAATAGAGAAATCAGGTCAGAGGAGGAGAAGGCATGAGCTCATGGTCACAAAGAAAATAGTAAAAATACATGACATTTTATGAATTTATCTGTTGTTCTTTTGACTGTATCTCTAACTTAACACATACAAGAGTTAGTTATGGGTAGTTTCTCCTAATAATATACTCCCTGAGGTAGTGTCTTAGGGTTTGCATTGCTGTGATGAGATACCATGACTACATTAACTCTTCTGAAGAAACATTTAATTAGGGTAGCTTGCTTAGAGTTTCAGAAGTTCAGTCCATTATCATCATGACATGCGGCATGAGAGCATGTAGGTAGACATGATGCTGGAGGAGTAGATGAGAGTCCTATATCATGCAGGCAGTAGGAAGTTGACTGAGACACTGGGTAGTATTCTGAATATAGAAAATTTCAAAGCCTTCCCCCACAGTAACACACTTCTTCCAACAAGGCAAAAAGCCACACATGCCAATAGTGTCACTCCCCTTGAGATTATGGGGACCAATTGCATTTATACTGCCACATTCTACTCCCTGGTTCTCATAATCTTATAACAGTATCATAATGCCAAATGCATTTAGTCAAACTTCAAAATTCTCCACAAACTATTACTTAATCTAATATAATGTTTAAAAGTCCCAAATTCATAGTCTCTTCTGAGATTGATACAATCTACTAACTGTAATCCCCTATAAAATTAAAATAAAAAACAGATCACATACTTCCAACTTACAATTGCACAGGATATACATTACCATTCAAAAACATAGGGAAGGGAGCATAGTGAGGAAATACAGGATGAAAAAAGGATTAAAAAAAAAAAAAAAACAGCTGGGCAAACTCCAAACTCTGTACCTCGATGTCTGATGCCAAAACACTCTTCAGATCTCCAACTCCATTCAACTTTGTTGACTGCATCACTCTTCTTTTGGGGTGGGGGCAGGGGCTTGTTACACACACTGTTAACAGCTTTCTTCAGCAGGTATCTCATAATTCCAGCATCTCTAACATCTTGGATTCTCTAAGGCAATCCAGCTTTCAAACTCACACACAGCTTTACTCAATGCCCTCTTTTAGAGGCCTTCATTCAGGGAAACACTTGACATATACCAGCCTCCAGCAGCTTTCTTTAAACATGGAGGCAAATTCCATAACCCATTTCTTCAATCCTTAACTCTAAAGCCTGAACCATGTGGCCAAACATGCCAAGATCTGTCGCTTGTTGTGGTTTGAACATGGCCCCCTCATTCAATTACATCTTCATCAGCTAATCTGGATCTCTAGACTAGACTGGCCTCAAACTCAGGAATCCATAAACCTTTGCCTTCCAAGTACTAGGATTGAAGGTGTGCACACCATACCCAGCTCTATGTTTTTCTTTAGTTTCTTCCCAAAAGTTGGAAATTTAGCTAGATGGGATCTTTCCCTAAGGTCACCACTCCCTTTATTCCAGTTCTTAATCTGTTTATCTTCCTGAACACAGGATTTAACTCTATTCTACTTCCTGGTGTTCTTTTTCTCTTCGAAATTTACATTTTATAATTTACCCTGCTCAGCTTTCTCCTTTTCATTATAAATCTTCATTAACGTTACCACTAATAACCACAGGACAGATTATATACTAGGCTGTGTTGATTTCCTCTGCCAGTTGAATTAATCTAAAACTGTTGACTCTAGCCTCAGGCAGACTCTTCAGACAAGGGCAAAAAAAAAAAAAAAAAAAGCAGCCAATTTCTTCACCAAAATATCACAAGACCAATCTCTAGGCCACATACTAAAATTCTTCTCCTCTGAAACCTCTTGATCCCCACAGTTTGTCAATCACATTCAGCACCACTGTCTTTCTTGCTGCTACTAGCATGGACCATTAATCAGCACTTTTAGCATTCCATTGCTTTCCTAACCTAAAGTCCCAAAGTCTATATTACTCCAAACAAAAACATGTACAGGCCTATCACAAAAATACCCCAGTCTTGGTCTTAGCTAAGGGTTTCTATTGCTGTGAGGAGACACCATGACCACAGCAGTTCTTATGAAGGAAAACATTTAACTGGGGTGGCTCACTTAGAGTTGCAGAGGTTTAGTTCATTATCATCATGGCAAAGAACATGGTAGAAGGCAGGCAGATGTGGTACTGGAAGAGTAGCTAGCTAATAGTCCCAGATCTTGCAGTCAACAGGGAGTCAACTGACATACTTGTCAGTATCCTGAGCATAGACAACCTCAAAGTCAGCCCCCACAGTGACACTCTTTCTCCAACTAGGTCATACCCATGTCAACAAACCACACCTCCTAACAGTGTCACTCCCTATTAGATAATGGGGGCCAATTACATTAAGGTTCCACTGGAAGCATGTGCGATGCATTACTGATAAATAATGGTAACTGGTTTACATGTACATGGATTGAGGTAGAGGTTATAAGGTTGAGTGGGGGAAGTTCTAGTTTCATATATGTTTGGAATGATAAATGTTTAAATGTTTCTTGATTATAAGATGTTTACAACATTTCAATAAGCCAATAAAACTTTGAAGATTCTAAATGAAAGTTTGCACTTCAGTGTTGAATATGACCTGAGACTGACATGTTATTTTGCATAAGCGATGTTCAACAGATTGACTTATTTTGTCTTTTCGGTGCTGACATTAGAATTTTATATAGTCTTAAAGTCTCTTACCTGTACTTCTTATCATCCTTATATAAGGAAATATCACTAAATGCTAATCAGTTATTCTTGAAGTTCATCTAGATGCCTCTGACAGATAAAACAGTTCAGAGCCTAATGAATCTCAATATCTTCTCCCAGATTTGAACATTTTATGATCTATTTTAAGAAATTTGGCAGTGTCTTACTATCTTTGGTTGGATTGTTTCTTTTGTGTTTGTCAATCTTCTGCTTTCATTAAAATATTTCATTCACAGGCAACATTAGAGTGGAATCTTTGAAAGCAAAATATGAATATTCAAATTGAATTCAGTGACATGAGGTATCGAAAATGCAAATAGACCACCAAAGAGATCATTAGATGAAAAGTCATTATCCATACACTGGCCAAACAAGGCCTAGGGGAAGAAGAAAAACCACTTGTTATTGTGAACATGCAATTTTATTTCAGAGACTGAGATAGGGCTGTATTGTAATTGAAGGGTTAAATCTAATACTTTATAGACCATTAGAAAATGTCATTTCCCTAAGACAAAGATCAAAATACCTTAGAATTTTGCCAAACTCTAACCACTAGGAAACTGTTTAAATTCAAGAGTAACAGATACTCAAATAAGTCTTCTGTTCATTATGCAGAGGTATTAATGTATGACTCTGGCAAATATCTCAGCTTCTGTCTAAGGCAGTGGTTCTCTCTAAGCCTGTGGGTTGGGACCCCTGGAGGAACTGCATGTCAGATATTTCTATTATGGCTCATAACAATAACAAAATTACACTTTTGAAGTAGCAATGAAATAATGTTATGGCTGGGTCTCACCAGATCATGAGAAACTTTATTAAAGGGTCACAGTGTTAAGAAGGTTGAGAACCACTGGTCTAAAGGCTCAAACTATTTCAAGTCTTAAAATTAAGATCATTTTGAGACTTAAGAATTTTTGAGACCAACAAGTTATGGCCTGAAAAAGCATAGTAAGAATGATAGCAGAGTTCACTTTTTTAAAGTAGCAACAATTATGTCTTTATCCTTGAAATGTTTCATTTAAAATTGTTGTTTTCATTTAGAAATAATTAAAAAATAATTTTCATCACATTTTATTTTTCACCTATTGCCAAGTTAACACATCTGAATGAGATTTTAAAGACTATATAAAAAGAGGAAAAACTGAAACATATGATCTTAATTAAGTTTGAATGAGTATTTTTCCAATTTGAAACCGTAGTTAAGAAAGTTGTTATTTTATTTAAGAGGGAGAAAGTGGAAGTTTACAAGTCTATTCTTGCTCATTTAAGTCAAAACAAATCTTTCCCAATCCTAGTCATTTGTCTAGGCCAGAGTCCTTTGTCTGACACTGGTCTCAGAGCACTTGTTTGTGAGGTCTATGAGGATGACTTCCAGTTTAAGTTAAATGTCCAGGATTGTATCTTCACCAGCACTAAATTTATTAAAAAATCTTGAATGAGAAAATTGATTATCTATGCCTCAGCAGCCTCTTAATTGCCTATAGTTTTTTGTTTTTGTTTTTGTTTTTTTTTTTTTTTTTTTTTTTTTTAGCTAGGGGAAGGAACTTAGGAACTTATGTGACATTTTTCCCATCACAGGTAGCATGTCAACTAGAGTTGTCATTGTGGTAGTCTTGTTTAGACAAGATGTCATTGAGATTTCATTGATGCATCATCCCTATCATGTCTAAAAGTATAAAGGACATTCTCATTGTAGACATCTTGGGTCTCCAACTCATAGTCATTCTGTTTCCTCTTCTTCAATATTCCTTCAGCCTTATGTGTGAGGTTTGTGCTGTAGATCTACTAATTGGAGCTTTCATATGTTTATTTCTGCATGACAAGTTATACATTTCTGTAGTAGTCTCCATTTGCTACAAAAATAATCTTTTTTGTGAGCATATGAAAGCTTGGATTACCTGTGGGTATAAGTATTTACTATCCAGTTAGAAGGTATATTGATTTTAAAAAATGGTAGAATCAGGTTTACCTCTAGTGCCTTTGGCTTCCCAAGCTATGACAAGTTGGCTAAGTTTACAGTATCAGGCATGAGTTCTCTTACACATGAGTATTGTTTACTTGAATAGTTTCTACTCCCTCTATCTTCTTCCACTTTTGTAAACTCCCAAGTACCTTTCTGATTTGTGACCCTTTCTTCTGTAATTGTCATTGTATGTATGTATGTATGTATATATGTATGCATGCATGCATGTATGTAAGTATGTATGTATGTATGTATGTATGTATGTATGTATGTATGTATTGAGGCCACTTGGCATTGCTCAAAAGGATATGTGTTTAGGGCTACCACGTGCAGTTGGATAAATTACCTGGGGAACTGACAAGGAGGAAGGAGAGTAATACAGAGAGGGAGAAAGAAAAGATAAATGACCTTGTCTTATAAATCATTTTGTCTCATAATCACTCATTATTTTCTATATTTCAAAGAAAGGTTCAATAAAATAAAAATTTCTGGTAGCTTCTGGTTCCCTTGCTGTATTTATCTTCTCACATCTAAAGTGTGTTTTTTGAATATTATCATATATTAATATGTCATAGAGTTCTTGGGATCATCAATAGAATTAATATTTACATAGGACTTGGGAGAATGCCTGGCCTATAGTAAGGGCTCAAAAACATGATTGATCACCATTACTTTAGATTTAAGCATCCCAGTTCCCAGTGCATTAATCACGTAGTGGAAACACAACACCTAGATAGGGAGTTCAGTGGCATGTAAAAGGCTCCAAGATCTGTTCCTAACACTGCAATGTTTTTAAAAGGTAAATATATATAATACCTGGGATCAGAGTATAGTCTAAATCTTATTTTATTTGAGTCTCCTTAATACAGCTGTCCATATATTAACTAGATGCAGAGAGCAAAAATGTGCTGTCTTAGGGTCACAAGGGTTCTTTGGATTTCAGAGCCAGACACAGTTGAGTCAAATCTGTAAGCGACTCCAAGTGGATAAACTATAAGCTCTCTGCTCAACCATTCATTTCTTCTCATGCCACTTTGAGAGTTTTAGCATTGGTGACTTAGTGAGAGTTCAGTGATGACTGAATCAGGGCTGAATATCTGATGAACATCGTTGGAACCTTTATGGGGATTCACAAAGTGAACAAAGGAAAGGCTGATAGTTTCCCAAGCACTGAAACCTCACATATAAGTTTGGGGAAAGAAAAGGAGAGTGAAAATGAGGCAGTAAGCAGGAGATGAGCCAGGACATTTTGAATACCCATAATACAGTGTTCTCTCTTTGACCTTAGATTTCATGCTACTTATATCTATGCTTATCATAACTTTCTCCTTTATTGTTTTAACCAGTAATATTTTATTGTTCTTCCTTTACTTGCTGCTTTTAAGTGAAAGCTCCTAAATGTTGTCTGACTTGTTATATTTAGTTTTTGTTTCTTTCTTCTAAAAGTGAGTCTACAGATATCTCAGATCCAGTTTAGAGAATCAGAGATCATATGTGGCCATGCAGCTTTAAGTCTGAAACAATCAATTGTTCTAGCTGGCAGTGTCACACTCTTCCCAATCCTCTTTCTGCTCCCTCAAGTCCTCTTTATTGTTGTCATGGTCCCTTTGCTTTTTATTTAAAGACAAATAAAACAAAACAAGAAACCACAAATAACTGAATTTGAAGTTGGATCACAGGAGGGACATAATAATTTATGAATAAATATGGAGAAACACAATTTTGTCAACCCTCCAAAGCTTAATAAATCCATGGATTTTATTATAGTGTTTTTCCCTAAGAATTTCAGCTAGGATTAAAAAATATCAAAGCATTTAGTCAGTGATATTTTGTCTACATTAGTCCAAATGAGCAGATGTTCCCAAATCTTTTTCCGAAATTGTTTGGCTATGCTTCCATACCCTTGGCTACTAGGTGAACTGTTCTTATTCGTTTGTCCAGTGGAGTCCAACATCTAGTTTTTCAGTTAAACTATCTACTAAGCTGTTACTAGCCCTTGTGGTGCACCCAATTGACTTATTTGATCTTACTGTTTTACTTTTTTAAAATTCTGGTTTTCCTTTTAAGCAATGGGTCAACCATTCCAATGGATATTGGGTATGAGTTCTGTCTTATGTAGTGAACCTTAATTCAAATCAGTTATTGGTTGGTTACTCCCATGAGCTTTGTGCTACCATTGCACTAGATTATCTTGCAAGCAGTACACCATTATAGATAAAGAGTTTGTGTCTAGGTTGGTGTTTACATTTTTTCTTTGATTGCATACAGAATACCTTCTTATACCAAAGATGTTAGAATATATGAGTGAAGGCTCTATATAAGCACCAGTTTAATTTCTCAGTCTTCAATAAGTTGTGTAAGTATTGTCTCAGCAAAGGGCCATTGCCTTCAGTATGTAGAGAGCAATTTATAGTCTTGGCAACAGTGTGGGTTGTTTCTGTGTTTCCCTGGGACTCCTTTGGCCAACAACCCATTTAGATATAACCGAATCCTGGCACTGGATGCTCCATTTGGTGACAAGAGATGGTCAGTTTGGACTCTGTCCCATTATTTTTTTTATTTCATTTATCTTGATTTCAATATGTATACATTTTATGAATATTCTCCTGTGTTATTCTTCCATATAATCCTCAAATAGCCCTTGACCTTATCCCTGTCTGTCCATATCCCCTCCTTCAGGCCCTCTTCCCTCCCCTTTACCACTTTGACACTGCTTGGATAACCAAGAATGTGAAACTAAATAGCTGAGGGACCTAAAGTATAACCAAATATTATTGTTCTAAACAAGCTAACAAGTAGCAATAAAATGACTTCCAATGACATTCTGCTGTACCATAGACCAGACCTTGCTCAGCCATCATCATAGATGCTGTCTTCTGCAGCCGATGGGAACAAATACCGAGACCCACAGACACAAATTATGCAGAGCACTCAGCCCTAAATTAGTGGTTTTCATCAAATCCCTTCTCTCACAGCTCAGGCAACCCTGCAGAGTCAGAGTGTAAGAGTCAAGAGAGGATGGAGGACATGGAGGAAACATGGAAAAAAACAAGGCCTTTTAAATCAATTAAGGCAAATCACACATGAACTCTTAGTGACTGAAGCAGCATTCACAGGTCTGTACCAGACAGAGTCCTAGAGATGAAAGAAGTAGACACATGCCCTCATTGCTAATCCAGAAGCAATTTCCAGTTAATAATCACTTGAAATAAAAATTTAATTTTCCCCAAGGGAGTTGCACTGGGGAAACAAACTACTCTTAAGGATGGGCTACTTGCCAAACAGTAGATGGCCAACAGAAAACAAACCAAACCTTTGGAGTTTCCTTGTGTCCTAATGTTTTATCAGGATATTTACTTTTTAAAAAAAAATTATCTTACTTTTTAGTATGTATATATATATAAGTAAGATATGTTTCGTCTCTCTTTTTGCTCTACAGGACCTTTGTGTATATATTATTGAGTACAGGTCACTGTTTTTATGCAATCCCTGAGCATAAGGAACTAATGGGGGCTCTGTGTCTATATCTGATTCTTGTGCCTTTTCTTGGGCTCTTTTTTTTTAAAAATCAAATTCTCATGTGTTAGATTTTGTTTTATCTTGTCTTATTTTATTATTATCCGTTACAACAAGCCTGTTTGCTTTCTAATGAGAAACAGAAAAGGGGATGATTCCAGATGGAAAGGGAGATGGGAGGGTTTGGTAGACATCAAGGGAGGGGGAACTATAATAAGGATATATTATATGAGGCAAAATAATCTGTTTCCAATGAAAGAAAAGAGTAATGCTGTTTCTTTTTTTTTTATTGTTGTTGTTCAAAGAAAACCAGAAATTCACATGATAATTTCTGGGTTTTGTTTAACTTTTTACTTTTACTTCTTCTCACTTTCTGTCTTTGTCTTTGTCTGTCTCTCCCTCTCTGTTTCTTTCCCATCTCCCTCTCTTCCTCTCTCTCTCATACACACACACACACACACACACACACACACACACACACACACACAGGTGCACACATAGAGAAAGACAGAGAGAGAGGGAGAAACAAGGAGAAACAGACTGACAGAAAAAGGCCTGCCTCTATCTTCAAGTATATCAAGATTTTGTCATTTTTGATGGAGTGGCTGGAGGGGAAGGAAATGCAAGTCTTTTTTTTTTTTTCTGTTTCTTTTTTCTCCATTTTTAAAATTTAAACTAGAAACAAGTTTATTTTACATGCTAATCCCAGTTTCCTCTTCCTCCCCTCCTCCCCTGCTCCCACAACTAACCCCCTACCTAACCCAACCATTTCTGCTCCCCAGGGAGGGTGATACCTTCCATAGGGAGTCTTCAGAGTCTGTCATATCCACTGGGATAGGGCCTAGGCCCTCCCCCATGTGTCTAGGCTCAGGGAGTATCTTGTAATGTGGAATGGGCTCCCAAAGTCCATGCCTATGCAAGGGATAAGTACTGATCTACTTCAAGAGGCCCCAAAGATTTCTGAGGTCTCCTCACTGACACCCACCTTCATGGGGTCTGGATCAGTCCCATGCTGGTTTCCCAGCTATCAGTCTGGGGACCAAGAGCTCTCTCTTGTTCAGGTCAGCTGTTTCTGTGGGTTTCACCAGCCTGGTCTGGACCACTTTGCTCATCACTCCTTGTTCTCTGCAACTGGATTCAAGTTCAGTTCAGTGTTTGGCTGTGGGTGTCTGGTCTACTTCCATCAGCTGCTGGATGAAGGCTATATGGTGGAGTATAAGTTAGTCATAAATCTCATTTTCAGGGGAGGGCATTTAATGTAGACTCTCCTCTGCTGCTTAGATTGTTAGTTTGTGTCATCCTTATAGATCTCCAGACACTTCCCTAGTGCCTGATTTCTCTTTAAACCTATAATGGCTCCCTCTATTATAGTGTCTCTTATCTTGCTCTCCTCTATTCTTCCCCCAACTCAACCTTCCTGCTCCCTCATATCCTCCTCACCCCTCCTCCTCTCCCATTGTCATTCTCCTAGCTCTCTCTCCCCTCCCCCCATGCTCCCAATTTGCTCAGGAAATCTTGTTCCTTTCCCCTTCTCCAGGGGACCATGTATGTCTCTCTTAGAACACAGTCAGCAAGACAAAATGGCAGCCCACTGAATAGGAAAAGGGCCAGCCAGAGTGTCAATAGGATAAGCAATTCCCCAAGGCCTTGTAAACTTCCTCAACTGATTGTTTTCCTTCATTTCCAGCTATTGTATCAAATTGATATTTCTCTGCTGGCTTGTATGCAGCAGTAGACTCAGTCAATCAAGAATCATGTGTTTATTATGTCCCTGTGGTCCAGCAAAGAGCACTAGAAATATTTGTAAGATGCCAAATGGAGTTTTATTATGACAGCTCCCTTCAAATCACAGTCCCTTTACCCTGCTTTTCACTCTAACAAGGCCTGGCTTACAGATCTCCTCCCTTGTTGAGGAAGCCTTACTTGTTTCCTTTCCTGGCTCTACCAACGAACGCCATCACTTCCCAAGGCTACTGAATTTATGAATGTCTTTTTTGTACATTTTATTTTCCTGTAGTATCATGTAAAAAGATGTGACACAGGTGCTTCTTAGCTGTTTATAGAAACTTGTGAACATTTCCTATTTGGCTTGGTTGTACCCACTGCTTTCTCACTGAGCTAGGGCAAGTTTCATAAATGAATCAGGCCACATGAATAGGATTATTATGGGCACTGGAACAGACCAAAATAAATGTAAAATTTATGCTTTGTGTCTTCCCCCAAACACTGGGAAATTGTGCTTTTTCTTTCCTCCCAGATAAATCTTCTCTTTTCTCCATCTAGGAAGTCCTTATGAGATTTCAGAAGCAAAACCATACTATGAGGAGGCAGCTACAGAAGACCAAAGGAGTTTCATTTGTCAAGAAAAGGTATAACATTGAAGAACTCTGAGGTCCAGGACTGAGGGAAATGATTTTATTTAGAAGAGCAGATCAAGATAAGTGCCCCTCATAGTGCTTTAGATATGAATTTTAAATATGTTTTACCTTTTAGGAGATTTTCAATTTAGGATTGAAAATTAGGTCACCAGAAATTTTAGGATTTGCATTAGTTTTAGATTTATCAAGTCATGGCTCTGGATTGGATAAAATGAACAACAGATACTCCCATTTATAAAAATAATTCTGAAATCGTCCATTTTTTTCCTGTTCTGTACATGCACTCATGTGCACAGGCACTTGTGCTCACTCAAGTGTGTGTGTGTGTGTGTGTGTGTGTGTGTGTGCTTGTACATGCAGTTGCAATGAACAGAGGTAGATGTCAGGTATTTATCTTACTCTGAAAGGTTTCTGGGAGTTGTTCAAGAGGAACTTAGAGATGGATTACTGGGGAAAAAGAGTTTATTAGAAGAGATATTAATACCATGAACAGACAGATGGAAAGGCATGGCCGGGCTCCTTCGTTGAGCTCAAGTTCCAGCATCAGGGAGAGACAATATGGCTGGTCTCTCTAGAGAGAAAACTCAGAGCCAATCTGGTGGAAGTGGAGTCTCTTTTTATAACTCTCTGAAAATGAAGGAGGTTTCCTAGCTTAACTGTAGCCAGGTTCTCCGATTTCTGGGCAGATAGTATAGAAGAGGATGGGAAGTGGTGTATGTAGCCCTCAATAATTCCTTTAATAGAAACAAATTTCCAAGGTTAGATATTCTAGCAGCCAAAAATCTGTTTTGGGGGACCCACAGACAGAATCACACAGGATGACTGTCATTTTCTTCAAAAGGGAAAATTTTCCTATAAAATATTGTGGAAACTAGATCCTAACTTACATTCTTATACTCTCTATCCTAAGTTTTTGAACAGAGTCTTTCCCTAAATATGGAGATCACTGTTTTATGCAGACTAGCTTAGCAGCAATCTCTGGGCATTTTTCTGTGTCCACACTAGGTTACAGATGCATACCACAGCACACAGCTCTTATTGTGTAAATCCAGGATCCACTTCAGGCCCTCATGTTTGTACAGCAAGCATTTTACTCTCTGGACCACCTCCCCAGACCATTTAGCCATCATTTCTCAATTGAAGATACATTTAATTTTTTCCTTTGAAACCTGGAGCCAAAATTGCAAAACAGAGGTATCTAAATCAAATCACTAATTAATTGAATGTTAGATATTTTAGTAACTAGGGTTAAAGGAGGCAAAATATACGAGCACAGATCATTCATTATAAGGAAAACAGAGGGAACAAGAAATAAAAACAGTCCAGAGGTAACCTGTGCACACTGATTTCTATGCTATTAACTGCTGGAAAAACACACACATCCCACAAAACCCAAGTGCATAGTAACCGACACAAATATTTTCTACAAGATCTCCTTTCTGGGTTTATGTCTGTTTATGATTGATGACAGCAAATCCTGGCCCAAGAAGACAATCTTTTACTCACATCACTCAGCTAAGCTTATTTTAATTGCCCAAATATAATTCAGGTTTTCAAGTCTGCAGTTCTTAACCAGGCAATGTCAACATTAGGCTTGGCCAATAGAAAACCAATGGTAAGGCAACTAGTTTTTCCTCAAACTTTCTCTTAAATTGGTTCGGGAAATTCTTTTGCCTCTTTCTTGCCTTTTCTTCCTTTTCCTTTCCATAGGGTAAAAGCAAACAGATATTTCATCATCTGTTCTGACTTAAAGCAACCAGAAAATATTTAATATTAGGATGTTACCCTGTAAGGGCTTCAGTTTATGTTTAGTATATTTACAATTATAGGGGACACCCATTTTCATTTAAGTCTCAATATGATCCTGTCAATTCTGCCCTTTCTAGGTCATTAACAACAACATTTTACAGATGACAAATACAGAGCTTAGAAAACTCAGTTAATTTACACAAAGTTATAAGCTAGTAGATGACAGAGCTGAGATTTGTGTGTAAGTTTGCCGGATCAAAAGATATAGCAACCGTATTCTTTCTTACCATACCACCATAGCTACTTTGTTCCTAAATGTGGCACAATATTTTGCTGAAAATCTATAGAATATACAGTCAGGAAAAGGTTCTTTAGTATGTATCAAGGTGTTTGTGAATGAAAACCTTGTAATGCTAGAAAGCTTTTCATCAACATTTGTTAACAAGCAGCATTAGGCATACTGCATGTTTTCCACACTATTTTACACATATGTTCTCATTTAATCTTACAATAACTACTTAAATAAGCCAGATAGGCTAGACAAGTCTATGATTACAATCCACTCACAAAGCACCCCTCACCTTCAGTGGCTTCACAGAAGAAAACTTGTTTTCTTTTCTATGATATTGGGGTACAGACAACTTTTCAAGTTGCCTCTGCTTATGCAGGAAGGAAGGATGTTTCCACCTGACCAGATGAGCTATAAGCTTTCTCCATTCTTTGTGAAACTGTACCCTTCCTTTTTCCTGAAATGCATGGACTGCTCAGCAAGAGAAGTGATCCTGACTTATTCATGACAGATGACAAACATATGCTTGCAGCAGTCTTTATTGCTTTCATGAATGCCTTGAGTCTTTGACAAATCTCTCCAGTTCATTCAGAAACATCACTTCCTTTTCTCCATTTCTTCCTTTTCAGCTTTGAATTACAAAGGGTCCAAAATCTCTTTTCATTTTCATCTGCTTTCCGATGGCCTGGTCAGGTGGTGCTGCCACCTAGCTGCTCAACAAAATAGACTGAATTTTCTAAACCTATGTTAATTGCCTTAACATATCATAATATTGATCTATCATTAGCATAAAATATCCCACAACTGGAAAAAAGGACGAAGAAGGCCAAACAGTATTTAAAGAGAAATATTCATGTTTCCTTGGATATTAAAAGGGAATTAGGGCTCTGTGGTTTTAATAAACTCTTATATTGTCAGAGCTTACTTGTGTTTGATATAGAGATGATGGTTATAATGAGGATATCATAGATGTGGCAGGGAAGCTGATCACATTGAGACCTAGTGATCTTTAGAAATTCTGGGGACTGTTTCAAATTATAGAAGAAATACGGTTCATCTTTGTACTCAAAAGCATTGTTGATGGAAAAATCAAAATGAACTTTCACACTATGCAAAGATTTTTTCTTTTTCTCTCTCAAACCATATTTATGTAATCATATAGGTATTCCACATATAAGTACACATATTTCTTCCTGATGAGGCAGTATCACTTTTCTAATTTTTTCAACATACATTTGTTGAACTCCACCTCTAAGAAATGTATTAGGTACTATAGATATGTGTGCTCACTTGACTCTTTCATTTTTACACTTCATTATCCTGCATTCTGAAGAAGCAGATTCTTGCCTGTTGTGGTGAATACATGAAAATATGGGTGATTAATTTACTGAGGACATGAAAATACAGAGAAATTATTAATTATCCAACAAAAATGTCATCCATAACATCCCTAAGACCTCAAAGTCAGTTTTTCCTTCCAACTGCATCTTAGTCCTTTCTTGAAGAAAACTTGGTATTAGCTTATGTGCACCACTGAGGCCCCTCCCTATGTTAGTCATTTATAGTAGGATGCTACCACTCCCCCTGACCACAGAAAGAATCCAGGAATACCCCAAATTAACACAAGAGTAAACACAATTAGGCTTCTTTAAACTAAGAAGGGACATACTTTTCTCTTCAAGTAGTGGAAAACTTGACATCATATTTAGACATAATCCAAGAGCAGTCAGATTTCTCAAGTTGGGAATTGAAATGTTAGACAGGAAGCAAGCGTTACCCCTAAAGCTACTGTGCTCTGAGCAGAAGATGGCTCATGAAATGTCTGTAATGAGGGGTGACATGGGGGGGGACACATGGTGTGTGTGTGTGTGTGTGTGTGTGTGTGTGTGTGTGTGTGCCCTTCAGATTATTAACATAGTATGTCAACAATATCAGTAGAAACTGAGGAATTATAAAGTGATTGAAAAATAAGATTTATGATTTCTTTGGATGGTCTCATAATTTCTTGAAACATGTAAAGAATAAAATAAACAGAAAAAGAAGTCATAAAAGATAAAACCCTCCTTTTTATACATTTAGATGTATTTTTCCTTTTGGTTCTCTAGTTTTTACCTTGCAGTGGTTAATATATCCATGTGGTTTAAAATTCATTATTTAAAATTTGTATTAAGTAAAGTTTAAATACAGTTTTAAATTCAAGGAGTTTATTGGTGAACAGATATCATTATTTCACATGTTAAAGGAACAATGTATAAAATTAGGACATTTGGCAAACTAATTTCTTTTATACTATACAAACTATTTACTCTTTTTCTTACTGTGTCAGTTTTTATTTCTCCTTTTCTTGTACACTTACTGCTGTTTCTTAAATGTGGAAACTCCTTTCCAATAACCTTCTATGAAGTTCACTGTTAGACTAAGAAATGAGGCTCTCATGATTTCACAAGAGAGTGTCTTACAAATCTGAGGGGTAAGAACTATGAAGTGTCATGTTGAAGATCACAAATATAGAGGGGAGCTGTCTCACTCTGTGAAGGAATGTGAGGGACTGCTTCACAGAGCAGACCCAATCTGTACTGCATTCTTCAGAAGGGCTTGGCCACTCTAGCAGACAGAGTTTGTGAATAAGGGAACCATATACTCCTGAAGCTCAATGTTTCTGATGTTGGAGAGGATGGGGTGAGTGGAACCCTGGGTAGCCTTAGCTTTGAGGGGTAGTGAGATTGTAGGAACAAGCATTTAGGAGAGTTGTAGGCCGTATGAACAAAGGTTCTCTTTGGACTCTCAGTTCCCTTTGCTCTGTCTTCTAACTTTTAAATGTTAGTATTGTGGGCTGGGCACATATGAAGACAGGAGAGATGAGTGAGTGATCTGTTTATTGGCTTTCAAATGGCACACTCTTTAAAGGTGAGGAGTTTGTGCCTACCCAAAGAGTTTTCATCAGTTCGATAAGTACAGTTATTTATTAAGCTCTAGTGAGTGTATCCTACAGAATCAACATAGATACCAAAGTTGTAGAAAATAATTATGAAATAACAAGTATATTTTACTCAAAACAATACTATTTTGGATCCCTATGGCTTCACTAGGCACAAGGAGTACAAAGATCACAGACACTGTCCCTTTTTCAAGACTTTTGTCATCCAAGGCCCTAAGAGGACAGAATGGCTCCTATTGCTTCACTTCCCCTACCATGTGATGCATTTCCACAATATATACAAGCTGTTTTGTTTGAAGTAGACCAAAACTATATTTTATATCACAGCACCATTGACAAAACAAAACAGAACAACAATAACACAAAATAACCCTGCCTCTAAAAAACTTATTCACACTGCACTAACGAATTAGGGTGTACAAATCAGTAGTCATATATGGAAAATAATATCAAAATTATCAGGAGAGAATTTCCTTGATGATAATTCTGACACAGTTGACACAGTTAAGGTGTTTCATTATTAAATGTTCACAAGTCTCTATAAACCAGACATTTTATTAATAAGTCTCAGTATCTTCATGGTGATTCATTACTTGACATGTTTGCATTTACTTGATAACCAGTAATGATTTCAAGTGGTTAAGGTAACCTGTCTAAATAGAGTCATTGCTAAGCAGATGAATGGAAATATCCAGACATAGAATGTTGAGACAATCACCTATTTGGTGACATGGGTCTCAAGCTATATATTATGTACAGAGCTTTCTGCTTTTCTTGAAATCTTGTAGTACCGGTTACATGGCTGGAATTCATTTTAAATTTCCAAGATTTTTCTTTTGAAGATTTTTTTTTTTTTTGGTTTTTTGAGACAGGGTTTCTCTGTGTAGCTTTGGAGCCTGTCCTGGCACTCGCTCTGGAGACCATACTGGCCTCGAACTCACAGAGATCCGCCTGTGCTGGGATTAAAATGCGCCACCAACGCCCAGTGTTTCTTTTGAAGATTTATGATAAGGTATATCATCCACAAATATCATTTACTGCTTGATACTCATTCAGAGAATCTCTCCCATACCTTTATGTACAACTTGGGTTGACGTCACCTATAGTCTCTGGTGTTGAAGTTGTTAAGAAATGAAAGTCTTCATGTGATGAACCAGAGTGCTGTGGCTTCAGTTTTTAAATTCTGTTGCTTGGAATCTTGACAAAACCATGAGTGACCTTAGAGAAATAAAATAAATTGTGACTGTAAGTAGCACATCATGTGACATTTCCCTTTTGGGGACTTCAATAATGAGATCCAGTTACCAAAAGTGATGCTCCATTGGGTTGTAAGGCAAAACAACATTTTCAAAAACTGATACTGTGGGTTAAGTTTCACGGCTGAATGCCATTTGTTTTTGTACTTTACAACAATTCAAACCAGATTATTTAAAACCAAACCCACAGGAAAACAGCCCCAACTGCCAGTCCCCTTCCCACCCCCATCCTGATAGATTTGTTCTTTTGTTCTCAAAATACAGGTTGGAAACAGGAGCTGTTTATTGAATTCTTCTGAGTTAGTATGATGAAAAGCTTTCCTAACTGATCCTGAAGCCCTAGGGTAATTTTAATCAGTGAGTAGGATTTTCACTGATTCCCAGGTCTACTCCTCTTCCAAAAAGCTCAAGTGGAAGGCTCCATCCCACTAGGTTAGGTTTAAATGCAGGCTAAGAAGCCCTTTCTGATGCCTGCACAGAGACCTCAATGAGGTTTGTGTTGGAAGACAGGTGGCCTGAATTCTGTTTTGCTAATATCTGAAAAAATAAGGTGATTTGAAAAAGGATTCTATGGCCACTAGTCCATGATTCAAGATACTCAAAATATATGCAGTGATATGGTAAGTTTGTTCACATATGAACTGTAATCACAGATTAGTACTAGTTTTTTGAAACATTGGCCATCGATCTAGATGGTCACATCAGTTAGTCCTCTGTCAGTGTCCTTGTTGGTAGAGTAAAAGCTTAAAGTTGGGGAGACATTTTTCCACTTCTGGAATTAAACTCTACTTTCTAGCTTCATATTCTAGCACCTTTATGATCTGACCACTTGATGGTCCTACCTATATCCACCCCCTGCAGGCTCTCTGAACATCCCCATGGCCTCAGTCTTTACTCCACAAAGCTACTTTATCATTTTTTGGTTGCTGATTTTACTTAGTATGTCCACACCTGCATAATATTTAATGTCCACACCTGCATAATATTTAATGTAGAACATTAAGCATCATGTTGTGCAAAACACAAGCATTAACTTAAGAAAATATAATGAAACTTTAGGCTCAGTATGACAAAATTATGAAGAATTGGATTTATCATACTAAGCACTTGAAAAACCAGAAGACATCTGGAAACACCCCACTCTTCCATCTCTTTCTGCCAAATGATCCACGAGTGAGGAGACTACCAGGAGAGGCAAGACCATCCAGAGTTGTGGACATTTAATTCCTGGCCCCCACACACCACTGGGTCACAAGAGGAGATAGAGAGACCCCATCTGCACCCACTAGAAGAAGATATAGGAAGAAGACAGAATAAGATTTCACTCAACAACAGAAAGACTAATATGACACCTCCAGAATCTAGGGACTCCACTCCAGCAAGATCTGAAAAGCCCAGCACAGAGCATGAAAATGAGATGGACCTCAAAAATTATCTCAGCAATTAAAAAGGAAACAAGAAAATCCCTTAAAGAAATAGAAGAAAAAGCAAACAAAAATTACATGAAATGGAGGAAAAGACAAACCAAAAAATTCAAGAAATAAACAAATCTCTTAAAGAATCTAAAGAAACCCAAGAAAAAACATCCAAACAAGTGAAGGAAGTTCTTGAAACAGTTCAAAGCATGAAAGCTGAAATAGACACAATAAAGAAAACACAGAATGAGGCGATACTGGAAATGGAAAGGCTGGATAAACAATCAGAACTAAAGATGTGAGTATAACCAATAGAATTCAAGAGATGGAAGAGATAATCTCAGCTACTGAAGACTCGCTAGAGGATATACATTCATCGACCAAAGAAAACCTCAAGTCCAACAAATCCCTAACACAAAATATCCAGGAAATATGGGACACCATAAAAAGACCAAACCTAAGAATAATAGGCGTAGAAGAAGGTGAAGAAACACTGCTCAAAGAGCCCTCGTCAGTGGTTGATGGAAGCAGAGACAGACATCCACAGATATACACTGAACTGAAATCGGGAATTTAATTGAAGAGAGGGAAGAATGAAGAGCGAAGGGGTCTGTACCAGGTTGGAGAAACCCACAGGAACAGTTTGCCTGAACAAGGGAGAGCACATCGACCCCAGATGCTGTCTGGGAGGCCAGTACAAGACTGATCCAGACCCCTGAACATGGATGTCAACAAGGAGGCCTCTGCACTCCAGAGAGCCTCTGGTGCTGGATTAGTATTTTTCCCTGGTGCAAGAAGGGACTTTGAGAGCCCATCCCATGTGAAGGGTTACACTCTGGCTCTGGACACATGGGGAAGAGCCCAGGACCAGCAAAGGAAGATTTGGTGGACTTTGCAGAGCCCCCGTTGAGGGCCCTACCCTGCCTGGGGAGTGGTGGGTGGATTGGGTGGGGGGTAGGTTGAGGGTGGGGGTGGATTGATGTGGGTGAGGGGAGGGAGAAGGGACTTACATGGGAAACAAGCTTGTTCCCTAACTAGAACTAATAAATAAATTTAAAAAAAAGAAAAAAAAAACTTGATTGAAGTCAACAATTGAGATGGTTTAAACTTTCTGTGGAAGCACAGCAGTTATCCACATAATGATCTCTTTTTTGCTAATCTATACATACACACTTGATAACAATACACACACACACACACACACACACACACACACACACACACACACATATTGGTCCACATAATTTTAAGTACTCACAGTTAATTCTGTCCCATATTATTGTTCTGTGTATATTATAATGTGTACCAACATATATTATACATACTTATAATTACTACGTGTTATATATTCACACAGATATAATATGTATATATTCATGTATTTGTAATAAATAGTATTTTAGTTAAAAAAAAAGAAAAATCAGAAGACAGATAAGCACACTTGATTAGTAAGAGAGGACCTTATTTGAGAGTATTTATTTATTTATGTATTTTAATCTTTTACTATTGTTATTCCTGGATTGGTGCTTCTTCTTTTCCCAGTTTTCCAGAACATTGGAGTCAGGGCACACTCAGGAACCAATCATCTTTTTGTTTGTTATGTCTCAAAGTCTAGAGATAATAATCCTCTTTTCAAATATCTGTGCCTTCTAATGTGTGTTATATATTCAAATTTTAAAGGTTTATATTATGTTTATTAAGAGAAAAATCCATCTATTCTATCTTCCTTCAGGAATAAAAGTTTTATCAATTACTGAAAATATCATTTTATGATTTATTGCTTTCAGACACACAGTGGTATTCTTCTCTATGTCTTATTTATCTTCATCAATAAATATATCAGCTTAGAGCCAAGCACCAAATACAAGGAGAGTGGGGGCTTAGATAGGCAAATGATAAGGTCAATAGTTAGCCCAGATCCTGTCTTCAAATACTTTTCTTTACAGAATAGACTCGCTTTAAAAGCCACAGCATCTCGTTATCAAGGAACATTGGTTTACCTCTAGAATTTATATTTTAGAGAATAAGATGATTGTTTATAACACTAATCATTTCTTAGGAAAAATAATAAAAATGTAAGAGTTAGGAGTCAGAATATGTGAAGAATAAATGAAGAAAATGAAATATGGGAAAGTTATGACAGTTTTCCCATAGTTGAATGACTCTAAGATAAATGAGACATTTGAGCTATTGTCCAGGTCTTAAAAGAATATGACCAGGACTAATGACAAAAAATTACAAGGATATAGAGTTACACTTCGTTATAAGTAAAAGTAGTTACAGATGTGTGAGATGAAGATAGTATCTCTTGGTTATGGACCCCAGTTCCTGAGTGCATATGAGCAGCAATGGGATAAATGGTCTATGCTGAAAAGTATGATGAGGCCAGACAGATGACCACCAAGCTGTCTCTAACTCTTAAAGTTCTTAGGATTTAAAGTATGTTTCATGTACCTCCTGCATGGCATTGAATCAATTATTTCTTTCTAATCTTTACTTTTCTATAAGTAGAGGTAATAATACTGTGAACCTCATAAAATGACCCTGTGGTTTATAGGGGACAGCTGGTATCAAATATTTTAGCACCATGTTTGCCATATATTAAAGCATGAAATCATTGTGCATGATGGCGATAATGGTAATACTGTGTGCACCAAAAATGTAACGGCATATTTGAGTGGTTCCATTTATAATAAAGCAAAATGATAAATCATTAAAGATTTGTGCCATAGTAGAACTGTCTGACCTTATTGAAACCATGCATTTTGGATGCATCCTTGAGTAGAACAACTGAACACATGATATTCATTTACAAATACTGCTTTTCAAGTGAGCTCAATTTCTTTCATTTTTTTCTATCATGTGAATAAATCAGTTGTGACCTTCTAATTTCTGTTTGTGCTTGTGAAAGTCTCCCCGTGTCTCCTAGACTTCAACACTAACTTTTACAAGATGACTTTAGGGAGGTTCATATTGAATCTGTGGCCTTGTTCTGGGATTTGGATATTTTTCATTTGGAAATGAATTCATAGGCCCAAAGGGAATGCTAAAATTGTATCTTTCAATTGACTAGCCTCTTCCCTCCTTCCTTGTTTGTATCAGGGTCATCCATTAAGGCAATTCATATTATTAGGCCAGTGGAAGGCTCTGATCCATCAAGATCCATCCCAGTGCTGTTACAGCTACAGGAGCACTTTTCCATGGATTATTGCCATCTCTGCTTAGTCTCGTTTTCTTAGATGAATTAGCTCTTCCCAGCATTGCTTCTCACAGAATTCCTGACCCCGTGGGGGAGAAATTAGTATTGCTTATTTCACTTTCCTCTTGAGGGAAAAAGCCTTAAAGAAGTTTGAGAACTGGGGCAGGTTCCAAATAGACACTTTCACAGTTAGGTCACTTTTAATGATGAAATATTTTCCAGACATCTTAAGTACTTCCATCCATTTACCAATGCAGGCTTCAAGGGGGGTGCTTACCTTCTATATAGGAGTTCTTTATGGATACCCATACATTCAAAAACTGTGGGGTTATGTTCAGGCTTATAAACCACTTCTAACCATTTCAATAAGAGAGAAGTAGATGTCTTAAGTGAAATGTTCCTTTCTATTGCCTCTTATGCAGTTGGAGGTACCCATGTTTCTATGTATGTGTGCTCATACTAAAGAGTTTGACCTTGCTTAATATCCTCCATTCTCTCTGTCCCTACAACTCATGAGTTCCATGTCTAGTCATCCTATCTTCCATTTTTGTATGTTACACTCAGCTTTTTCTGCACTGTTAACAGTCATAGTCTGAAATATTATGTGAGTTTTGACTTCTTCTCTTGGCTCCACTCCTCTAGATCCCTATGTTCTTCAGTGCACCATGTATTGCTTTATTACACTGCTTCTTTTGTAAATATGCCTCTAGACATGTATCACACAAAGTCTTCAGTGGTCTTTATCATCTACAGATTGAAATTTAAGCACCACAGGCAGTGTTCAACAATTTTCATGGTCACATCCTGTCTCTCATGTCTAATGGCTGCTTGTTCAGAACATTTTCACATCCAAAGTCCAAAAATGTTAACTATTGCCCTTTCACGATTAACTCACACTCTTTACTACTTTTTGTAATTCTTTAATTTATCAGCTTCTTTTCTACAGAATGCTATGTCTTGCCTTCTCTTAATTCATTATTATGCATAATCCCTTTAGCTACATTCTGTATTCAACACCTTCCTTACATACTGTTTTCATTGCATTGTTGTCTAATTTTTTCTTATATATCATGAATGCTAGAGGAAAATCCAACTCCTTTTCTTATTTTAGACATAACCAGGTGCTTTATCAATGTGTCAATAAAATTCATGTGCCTTTCTTTGTGAGAACTAGCTCTCTCTTTTTAGTATATATTAGCATTTTGAGAGACATACCTTTTGTTCATTAAGAAAAAAAAAGCCCATAGCTAATCAGGATGTAAAACTGTAATGGGTTCTAAATGACTCAGTCAATAATTGATTTCATGATACCTGTGGGATGTGGGTGTTTTTTAAATCTTGATCAGATGATAATAATTAGTTCAACATTCAAAATATAAACATTGGCTTATCTCAGAAATCCTTCATTGGGGTAGAATGGTTGCCAGGGAAAGGATTCATGTATACATTTGTAATACTCATCTTTCTATACTATGTAGATCTTGATAGGAACATTTTGGCAAATATATATGAAATCTGAAGAGAGCATTGTTTCCTGTCCTATAACATAAGAGATGAAAAATCCTAACAGGATGAAAGTTGACTGGATTCTTCATGGTAGGAAATTGAGAGTTTGTGTTCTAGTCTTCATACTATAAGGAAGAGAATGCAATGAACCTTCCTCACTGGCACATGTCAGTTAATCTATGAGGCATCAATACCATCAGCCACTCTGTCTTACTGGAGAGCATAAGCAACCCTGATTTTTCTAACCTTGAGAAGATGAAAGTTTGAATAGGAAATAAGCAGCAAAACTAGAAAGGTTAAGAGATGCGTTCTAAGACTGTCCAGCAAAGGGAAAAATAAGAAACGTTTTATTTTTCAACTTAAAGTCTTATTAACAATGTGCTTTATGCTTCTCTTGAGTTTAAGTGCTCAAACAAGTCTCCATGCCATGTTAAGGCCTCTCCAATCATTCTACTCCTCTCTCATTCATACACTCCTTCACTGGAACTAGTTGGTAACTTCTCAAGTCTTCATTTGAACCCTGTCTTTTATGACACTTACATGACAGCTCTCACCAGGCCCGGTAACACACGCACCCCACAGGCTCACCCTGTGTGTTATGGTTCTCGGCACACTTCTCACAAAATACTTCCAACTTGTCAATTTAATGAAAGTAAAACTTTAGCTTGCCCTGTTTTTCTTTATTCATACCCATGGGCAACACTTGACCCACATTTCCTGAGTAAGCAATGAGATTTCATGTCACACAATGGTGCTTTTAACAGTTTATATAAGATCTTTTTTTCATGCTCCTTGAGATGGAAAGGTCAAAGGGAAACAGAGATGGACATTTGTGACATGTAGAAGATTTTACTTTTGAATATAAAGAGGAAATTCACCAATAGGCAAAGTTTTTTGTTGTTTTTGTTTTAAAGTCCAGATTTTTTTTTTTTTTTTGTGATCCAGGCTGCAGAGTTGTATTTCCCCTCTCATTCTGTACCCTTTAAAAGGCTTTTCTCTCTAAGTATTCCACAAATGTTATACTTATCTCTTTTTAATTCCTTCTTTCTTTTTGGCCATCCTCTTTCCTTTCATCTTTATATTAGTTTTTAACTTAATTTTTTGGGAATTTCATATATTAATACATCATATTTACATCATTTCTTCTCCTCCTCCCTCTGATCACTCACTCTCAAATTCATGACCTCTTCTGTAATTGCTATTGGTACATATGCATACATGAATATATATGTACATAACTCCTGAGTCCAATTAGCGTTGTCCTTCACATGGAACTAAGGCTAACTGACCACTTAGAATTGGAAAACAAGTCAAGGGACTTGTCTCTAGAGAAAACCAATTCCCCCTGCATCAGCAGCCACCTGGCCTGTAGCACTTCATCTATGGGTGAATTTATTAGAAATTTTCACCCAGCAATTTTTAAAAAAGATTTAGTTGTATTTTATTTTATGCAGAGGCATGTAGATCTGGATGCTACACTTATGGCAGTGCCCAAAGAGGCAAGAAGAGGGCATTGAATCCCCTAAAGTTGGAGGTACAGGCAGCAGTGAGTCAATGGATGTGAACGTGAACACTGGAATTTGAACTCAGGTCCTCTGGAAGAGTTGCAAGTGATCTTAAATGCTCAGACATCTCTCCAACTCTTGTGACTGAGGACTTTTTAAAGATAACATAAATGTGATATGGACAGGGAAAAGGAAAAAAAAAGAGAAAGGTCAATGCAGCTGAAATGTTTTTCTGTTTAGAAGTAAGAATTTCAGGTAGCAGAGTAGAAAGAAGATGACTGAAAATTCCTTGAATGGTATGAAGATGAATTAAGACAAGATATTCAGTGTGTGTGTGTGTGTGTGTGTGTGTGTGTGTGTGTGTGTGTGTGTATTTGCACACACAAATGTGCATTATGTAGATAAGGTCTCATATAGCCCAGGCTTATTTCAAACTCACTATGTAGCTAAGGATAATATTGACTTAAAATTTTTTTTCATTCTTCTCCCAATATGACATCCTGATTGCAGTTTCCTGTCCCTTCATTCCTTCCAGTGCCCTCAACCTCCATCTTCCCCAGATCAACTCCTCCTCAATTTCCCTTCAAAAAAAGAAAACCAAATAAACAAAAATGTCTTTCAGGGATATCCACCAAACATGGTACTATAAAATACAACAAGGCTGGTCACAAAACCTCATTTCAAAGACAAGGCAACCCAGTAGGAGGAAAAGGGTCACATGCATAGGCAAAAGAGTCAGAGACTCACTCCCATTGTTGGGAGTCCCACAAGAATACCAAGATACAGAACCATAAATTTTATGCAGAGGAACTATATCAGACCCATACAGGATCTGTGTTTGTCATTTCAGTCTCAGTGAACCCTATGAGGCCTGCTTAGTTGATTCTGTGAGCCATGCTTTTAACTGAGATGAGACAGGTTTTCTCTGTGCATCCCTGGCTGTCCTAGAATTTGCTCTGTAGATCAGGCTGGCCTTGAACTTAGTGGTTCACATGCTTCTGCCTCCCTAATGCCAGGATTAAAGGTGTGTATCACCTTTAATTGGCTCAACTTGAACTTCTCATTATCTTTTCTCTCCCTACTTAGTTCTTGGATTATGGACATACACTAACACATCCAGAATGAGTTTGAGTTTTCTTAAAGGAATTCAGGAAAGGATCTCTGATTTCTCTGAGTGACAAAGTAAATTACAAATGGAAAACAAAGTAAAAGTTGGTCCAATAACCTGACATGATGTTTGAGTAAGTCATCTTTGACACCTGAAAGTTTAAATTTCACAGACAGAAAATTATGAAAGAACAAGGGAAGTATCATGGTCAGGTGTGCAGTTAACAGAGTAATAATTTTAAATGTGTCCAGGGCCTCAGCTCTGTCATCCATGAATATGCTACCTTATTAGGCAGAAGGAACTTTGCAGAATTGATTAAAGTTGAGGATTTCTGGTGGAGTAGATCACTTCAGATTACCTGGCAAGTCCTTATATAACCACAGAAGCCTTATGAGAGGGTTTCCTATATAGTGAAGGAGATGAGACAAGACACAGGAATCTGAAGATCTCTGGTGTTGACTCAGCACACACCTTGATTTTAGATATTCAGTTTCCACTTCAGTCTCCTGACACTCAGGACAGTTTGATAGCTATCTCTATTGTCATAAGCCACTCACATTCCATGGTGTTTATGGTGTTCAAGGACACTTTTACATCCAGTATTGGTAAGATAAAGGAATAACTCTGAAGTAGCTCATTTTACCATTCTTCCCAGGCATTGGAGTCACATCTCAGGGACTGAACCGGCACTGTCTCCTGAAACAGAGTCATTCACAATCTGATGGAGAGTGTGTGTGATGGAATTCAATCCCAGAAGCACGATTTCTTGGTAGAGGAGGAAAGTAGTTGATATTCATCTCTGAAGAATGTCAGTGCACTTGCTGTATTCCTTGCGGGTTTGATATTAATATTCACTATCTTAATGTCATCATCATTTTATAATTTGATTGTGCTGCTTTAGTGAATCCAGTGACTTCCAGGCAAATTGACATTTACAGACAGAGTGCATGCTACCTTCTCTGGCAAACTTCAACAGGAAAACGTTGGGTAATTAGTGCAGGCCACTCATTTCTAAGCTATTTCAGTCGTCTCTTCACATCTGCCAATAATCTCTATTCCAAAAGCAATATTGGCTGGGGCACTGGAAGAATGTATGAGTACTTTCTAGCAGACTGCAAACTACCGGTAAATTTTACGAAACAGTAATATTACTAGAGCCACAGAAATGATAATTCCTTTTCTCCTGGGAAATCATATGTTCTCCTTTATTGCTAGTTCTCCACTCTTCTGTGTAAGTTACAGTGATGACTGTTTGGGACACAAGGTCCTAAAATGTGGCAGTGTGTGTTTTATCACCCCTCAGAGTCTTCCATTGTGTTTCCTACCACATCTCATTCCTTTACATTGATGCAACCAAGTTTAATAAACTATCTGGGACAATTAATCATTGATAATTACAGCTACTGGGAACAGAGGGCATCATCTGTGCCAGGAAGTACTAAGTGCTTCGGGTTTATCTCATTTTTTCCATCTATGTGTATTCAACATGACACTGGTTAACATTGGCAAATTATTTATTGGAATCATCTCAGCTTGGAAAGTGAGAGGCTTCTACTGTTCCGGAAGCCTATAGAGTCTCTAAGGGCAATACTGCTTATTTCTTCTCTTAATTCCCTTAAAATTAGAGCCATTGCTGATTACAGATGCATGATGCACCATTCTTGGCATATGGAGGGATGGTGCCAGCTGTTCTCTTCAAAGCATATGTTCACATGGGTGCTCAGTCATAATTTTAAGCCACCTTAGTAGATCAGACTTTTTAAATACATAGAGCATGCACTCTTAGATTTCATTATTTGCTGTGACTCTATCAGTTCATTTTTACACATTTATTTCTTTTCATAATACTCATCAGTGTCTTTGCTCTCATATCTGAGGATGGGAAGAATGAGTCAAAGTCAGTTCTAACCTGAATCTTATATTCTAATAGAAGAACAAACAACACCCTTAATAAAACAACAGCAATAAAACTCACCTGTGAAGTAGGGATTTAATATTTCTGATCTGAAAATCTGGAATCTAAAAGACACTAAGAAAATCAAATCTTTTTGAGTGTTTCTTGAAAACACAATTGCACACCTTACCTCATGTAATGGGCTTCAGTAAAAGCACAGGCACAATATAAATATAAAATTACACAATCTTAGTACAAAGTATAAAATGAACAAAATGGATGTCTCAGTACACATATAGATGTTTAAAAAATCTGAATACTCCAAAATCCAAATTCCTTCTAGTTCCAATCACCTGGTGATAATTACCTTGTTGGGAAATAAGTTTGGGGATGATAAAAGGGACACAGTTACATGTTTCTGAGAAAGCTTATTTTGAGGCAGTGATACTTCAACAGAGATCCAACCAAGCAACTGGTGGTCAAAGGTACTCTAAGCTGTGATGTAGCTAATGAAAAAGGCATATCAAACTGGATCTAGCATCATAAGGTTGTAAACACAGCTATTAGGGAGGCTGAGATAGGAGGATCTTACACGTTCATGGCCTGACTGGGAAAATTAGTGAGCATCTTGTTTCAAGATAAAACATCAAAATACAATGTTAGGTCTATAGCCCAGTAGGGAATCCTTATCTCATCTTGCATGCCTAAGTCTTTGGGCTCAGTCCTAATTACTATCAAACCAAAACAGAAACAGACAAATAATCACAAAACAACAACAGCAGCAGCAGCAGAATATCTAAGGCCTGCTAGTTTAGTTGATAGTTGGGTTGCCCATGCCATATGCCCTTATAAGGAATTCATTAAAGAATTGCTCACACAAAGAACCTGTTATGTAAGTGAGACAGACAGGAAAGAATGAGAATTTAGGCAAATTGCTGTCTTTAGTTTGATCTTTTCACCCCAGAACTTGTTACACACCTCTAAGAATTGACAAGAAAGTCAACTCCCATAGACAGTGTCCAGGGAAGTCTTGTAAAGAAGGTATTGGAGTCATTGTTAGATGATTTGGCATGTGGAGACTGTGGGTGAGCCAAGAACAGCAAAGACATCCAAGGTGTTTGGGAGGAGCATCAGCTATGCCCACTAGATTGGAGCCCAGCAAGCAGGAGAGGTATGTGGCTGTGTCCAGGAAGTGATGAGGTGCCAAGACGTGGAAAGAATTCAATTTTAATTTATAGATGATTGGAAAACTGGAGAAATATGGGGCCCAGAGAGCAATATGATATTATTTACATTTTTCAAAGACCATTCAGGCTCTTTGAAACAAGACAAGGAACTCTGGGGCTTGTTATGAGAGCACTGCAGAGTTCTAGAGGGACTACGACCTTGGACCCACCCAGCCCATCATAATGGAAAACTAGCCAAATACAATAACAGCTCATTTACACATGACTTGCTGAAGTTATAATGAGTGGCAGGTTCAAATGTGGAAAAGAGTTGCTGGAGACATGGATCAATGGTTAGGGCATGGAATGTTCTTCCAGGGCATCTGAGTTTGGATTGTAGTACCCATGTCAGGTAGTTCACAACTACCTGTAATGCCAGCTCCAGGATATAGGACACCTTTACCCTCTGAGGGAACATGCACTCATGTGCATAACATGCCCTACCACATACATATATGTAATTAAAAATAAGGAGTAGGTATCTATTGAAAACCTTAAAAGAAAATAATGTGAAAAAATCTCAGTTAATATTTAACTTATACCAATCACATATTGGTATTTAATATTTTGCAAAAATAATTGCTAATATTATTGAAGTAAATATTTCCTAGATGTATTAAAATATTATTGAATATATTTCTCAATGGTTTCTACTCTCTTAGATGTGACTATTGGACAATTTTAATCACATATATGGCCTATGTTATATTTTTATTGGGGCAGGTTAATGTAGGTCCAGATGGTGGAAAGTGCCTGTGCTCTATATATGGTCTAACAACAGGAAGCACAGAATTTGCTCATGTATAACATACAGGGAGAAAAAGAGGACTGCTGGAGGGAATGAAAACTCATACAGCCACTTTGGAAATCAGTATGGAGGTTCCTCAGCAAAATGGGAATCAATCGACCTCAATATCCAGCAATTCCACTCTTAGGTACATACCCAAAGGCTGCACATTCATACAGCAAAATATCTGTTCAACTATGTTCATAACAGCGTTATTTGTAATAGCCAGAATGTGGAAGAAACCTAGATGCTCCTCAACTGAAGAATGTATAAAGAAAATGTGATACATTTACACAATGGAGTACTACTCAGCGAGGGAAAAAAAAAACAAAAAACAAATAAACCAAAAACAACAAAAAAAAACAATAACTTGAAATTCACAGGCAAATGGATGGAACTAGAAGAAACCTTCCTGAGTGGGGTATCCCAGTCACAGAAAGACAAGCATGGTGTGTACTCACTCATACATAGAATTAGACATAGAGCAAAAGGATTACCAGCCTATAAGCTACACCGCCAGAGAAGCTAGTAAACAAGGAGGACCCTAAGACAGACATACAAGGTCTCCTAGAGAAGGTGAAAGGGACAAGATTGCCTGAGCAAATTGGGAGACCCTGGGGAGGGGAGAGGGAATTAGGAGCTAGAGAAGGGGAGAAATGGAAGGGGAAGGAGGACATGAGGGAGCAGGAAGATCGAGTCAGGGAAAGAATAGAGGAGAAAGAAAAGCAATAGCATAATAGAGGGAGCCACTATAGGTATAAAGAGAAATCTGGCACTAGGGAAATGTCCAGAGATCTACAAGGATGACTGAAACCAAGAATCTAAGCAAGAGTGGAGAGATTGCCTTAAATGTTCTTTCCCTATAATGAGATTGGTGACTACTTTATATGCCATCCTAGAGCCTTCATCCAGTATTTGATGGAAGCAGAAGCAGAGACCCACAAGTAAGTACTGAGCTGAACTCCTGGAATCCAGTTTTAGAGAGGGAAGAGTGATCAGCAAATGGGTCAAGACCAGGCTGAGGAAACCCACAGACATGAACAGGGGAGAGCACAGACATACAGCTGGCAAACCAGCATAGGACCGAACCAAACCCCCTGAATGTGGTTGTCAGTTAGGAGGCCTGGGCAGTCCATGGGGTCTCTGGTAGTGGAACTGTATTTATCCCTAGTATACGAATGGACTTTGAGAGCCCCTTCCACATAGAGGGATATTCTCTCAGCCTAGACACATGTGGGAGGGCCCAGGCCCTGCCCCATATGATGATTCCCCCATGGAATGTCTCACACTCCCTGGGTAGCAGAAGGGGAATGGGGTGAGGAGTAGGTAGGTAGTAGGGGGGAAGGGAGGGAGAGGGAACTGGGATTGATATGTAAAACAAGGTCGTTTCTAATTTAAATAAAAAAGAGAAAGAAAAGACTTAATGAAGTAGGACTGGTTAGATGGCTCAGTGGATAAAAGTGATTGCTGCCAACTAATCCTGACCAGTTAGCTGAGTCCTATCCCTGGTGGAAAGAGAGAAATTACTCTTGAAAGTTATCGTCTGACAAGCACTTGTAAAAATAAATGTAATTTTTTAAAAAAGAAAGAAATAGAGGTGAAGCATGGGTGGCTGAATTTACCAGACTGGAATCTCTTAGAAAGTTTCAGGTCAGCAGTGAAAGCTTATGGACATTTACTATTCAAATACTTTTTAAAACTCTAGTTGGCTCACTATCACTGAGGCTATTCATAAGAAAGAGATCCATGAGCTAGATGCTGAAACAGTTTTGTGAAAGATTTGGAAATTGTAGGGAGTAATTTGCCTGCTATCTGAACTTGGTAAAGTCATTTCATTTGGATCTTTGTTTTATTATATCCAAAAAATGGAATCATATGATACTACAAATAACATAGGATGGATATGATACAAACCTGGGGTAATGTATTTTTGTATCCATGCTAGCAAAATCTTTGAAATAAAGTGAGAACTAGATAAATGTTGGCTATTATATTGATCTTCTCTTTACAGGTGTCATATTAGATCAGTCCCCAGAAGTAAGAAAACTCCCACCTCTGTTTTGGGATGAGAAAATTAAACTCTGTCTGCACTGGACTAGGAAGAATGAACATGGTCCTTGCTCCTGTGTCCTTTCCCTTGAGGCACATAGCCACAGTTGATGCTCTATAGTCATTGCCCTCAAATAGACTCCCACAGGGCAACATAGTTTTTAATAATTGGAAGGCAGATACTTAGGACAGGAACCTGAGCTAGAAGAGGTCACACTCACACACTGCATGGTTAGAGAGGCAGCAGATGTGATGCTCATCTCAGTCAGAATTCAGAATGATTAGACCCCAGACACCAGCATGCAGGCTGCTGAGATGGACAGATAGGCAAGGAGAGGTCCATTGGAATGGTTACAGTCAATGTCATTTTCTGTTGGTATTTATGCTGAGAGGATTAAGTTCATTTAAAGATATCCATGCCCTCAACCTTGAACCTGAGAAAAGTGAGTCTTTCCTAATAAGGGGGATTTGGCAGGTGTGATCACACTGAGCCAGTTAGAAGACAGTGCTGGTAAGAATGGCATAATCTAAGAAGTCCTTCAAGGTTGAGGCACAAAGTAAGTGTGCTCAAATCAGAAAGAGAGACATGATCATGGGAGGCCTGTCCCTTTCTGAATGGAGATAAAGGAGTGGATGGGGAGGGAGATAGGTGGGAAAGGGAGAGGGGACAGGAGGATAGGAGGGAGGGGAAACTGGTTGGTATGTAAAATACATGAAAAACTGTTATTTAAATTAAAAAACTGAGGATGGGAAGAGTGGGTAGAGGTTAGGGTGGAAAAGAATGAGGAGGAAGAGGCTGGGGAGCAGTAGCATACATACATACATACATACATACATACATACACACACACACACACACACATATATATATATATATATATATATATATATAATATATATGTTACTGGGTTTGAAAGTGGAGGAAAATGTCACAAGCCAAAGAATATGGGCAGCGCACAGAAGCTGGAAAGGGGCTAAAAATGAGATCCCTCCTACACCTTCCCCAAGGATCACAGCCCCCACCAACACATCGATTTTAGCTTAGTAAAAACCCATTTCAGATGTCTGAGCTCTCAGACTGTAAGATAATAATTTTACAATTTTGGAGTTAATAAGTGTCTGGTCATTTGTCACAGTAGCAATAGGAAACTAATATATTAACCCTTGTAAGTCATAAGGTTTAAGTAATAACTATGATGAAAATGTAGCTATCCAGGAATGAGATCATAAATCTGAACCACTGGACAGAGAAAGGAACCAGAAAGCTTCGGGGCTGCCTAAACAAAATCTGGTTATAAACTACTACCACCTCTATCTTTCCCTCCATTTTAACAATAATGCCACCAACTTGTAACAAATTAGTAGCATCATATCAGGATGAGGAGAAGCAATGTTCAAAGGAAGGAGTTTGATTGTAGTAGAAGGCGTTAAGAGCCTCCTGGCAGGATAATGTGAGCAGTGGTATATGACTGATTGACTTCAGTGCAGTTCAGTAAACAGGTATCTCAAACTGATAAAGAGTATAGTGAGTGTCCTCTGATGCCCAGTGTGCATGGGTGTCAGGGAACAATGTCCTGGGTCATCTTCACCCACAGAATTATTTTAGGCTTGAAAGAGGTCATAGACATCTACGCTACTCTTTTGATAAGCAGAAGAGCCAAAGTGCAGGTATTCTTACTCTGAATAGTGAAAGGAAAATTCCAGTCAAGAGTATATACTAGGGTTTCTTTGTCACTTCCTAGCACCTCTTATGTGCCACGCTAGTCTCAAGCTCGGGACTTCTTGAAGTCCAGTCCTGAGAGGCTTGTCTCTTCTACACTCCATGTGAGTGTAAGAAAGCAGGGGTTGTAAGATCCAAGGAACCTCTTGATTTAAGCACTCTCCCTCTTGGCCTGGGGGAGATGAATATAGTTCTTTATTCCATAGGGGGATGTGAACGCATAAACAGTCTGCCCTTATGGGAAACACTTGTTTGCCCAGAGGGGTCTTTTCCTTTTGAACTTCTTTGGGGATTCTGCTTACATGTCAAGGGCAGCCAATCAAAACAACAGCAACAAAAAAGCAAAAAAGGACCCTGAGAAGGGTTTGCAAAATTGCATGCAGATGTCTCCATTTCAGAGAACTGGAAACTGGAATTTTGTTTGAATTGCTGTAGCAACAGCATGGACAAAACAACACATTGCACGAAGCTGTCCTGTGGGACCTGATAGCAATTTGGGGGGAGTAGAGCTGGGGGATTACGGAGTTGGAGCCAACATGTGCTGAGGCTGGGAATCCCTCTGGGGAACGTGGAGCTTGTGTTCTGATGGAAACCACCAATCTCCAGGGCACATTCCCTTCAGTCTGAGCCCCAAAGTGAGAATGTGAAAATGGGATAGGCAGGGGCCAGAAGTAAGGCCGGAGCTGCCTTCTTGGCTCAAGTCTTTATTGCCTGAAATCTTCCAGATCACAACCAGTCATACACAATAACCACATATGTGCAGTGCTTTGCCATTTACAAAACATTTCCCCTCTTTTATCATCTGAGTCACTCAGTTTATCATTGCTGTTTAGGACTAGCTTACCAGGGCTTGGGCAGATAACTAGAGATGAAGTTTGTTTGTTTCGCTTTGTTTTGTTGCTTTTTGTATTTGCATAAACTTTTATTAATTATAGAATCATAGAAAATCATAAATTAAGGTCCTTGAAATTTTACTTTCAGCCCTCTGGCTATCAAATCCTAACAGGAACCAACTGAACCGAGCATCATTCAGTCACTTCAGTCTTCTGGGAAATCTTAATTATACTCATGGTTTTTGCCTGCTAGTGTTTAACAGTTCTCTGAGTGGCAAACTGGTGCTGGCCAAAGTGATCTGCCTATCTGCTTTTTTTTTTCTTTGTCCTCCTTCCCATCAGAAGAAAAATTGGAGGCAGGAGAGATTTTAAAATCCAGGAACAATTAATCCCAGCACTCGGGAGGCAGAGGCAGGTGGATCTCTATGAGTTTGAGGCCAGCCTGGTCTTCAGAGCGAGTGCCAGGATAGGCTCCAAAGCTACACAGAGAAACCCTGTCTCAGAAAAAACAAAAAACAAAAAACAAACAACACAAAAACCCAAAAAACAAAAGTCCAGCAACAAAGCAGTTTAAAAGATACACTTATCTCAGTGGCCAAAAAGGTCACTTCAAATCCTCCAGTCAAATTGTCTAGTGGTCCATGGTTCTTAGTGGTCCGGGTTCTTAGTTCACATCCCAACTCTTCCAATCAGTTTGAAGTTGGGTTAATTTTGAATGAGACTTGAAGGTTCAAACTGGTCACCTGGTAAGACATGGTGTTACTATCATATCTATGTTTTTGACATTGTGATGTGCTTCTTCTATGATTCAGGTCACAGTGTCTAAGTTAATGATCACACAATTACAGAACATATGGATTAGTAGAGGACTGTGGATATGGAGGAAAATGATAAGGCCTGTGCATTGAATGCTCATGGGAATGATTATACACACAGTCCCTCACAAGGAAAACTCAGAATTAAATCACAACAAACAGAATAGCTATTTTATTTTTTTAAGAGATGAAACAGTATGAATGCTTTTGATTCTGCCCCATGACTTTAAGTAGAACTAATAAATCCTTTTACATTTATGTGGTGTGCTATCTGAAAGCCATGCTGGTTGTGTTTCCGTTGCAAATACTGAATATTGACATAACAATAGCAATATTGTAAATAGCATTTATAATGAGGATCTTCTCTATCTCAGACAAGAACCCTGAATGACCGAGACTTTGATTTCCAACCTTACAACAGTTTTGAGAGGTATTTTATTACTTTACACTAAAGAGTGAGCTGAAAGTGACTTGAAGCACAGACTTTTCTCCAGAGCTCAGGGTGTCTCTAGGCAAAGATGTGATTTCATATTTATTTGAATTTGATGACCTAGACATCCTACCTCAAAACTACACCTGGAAACAATATTGAACATGAAGTCCTTTGAAAAAAAAGAAGCTGTCAGGTAATAGATTAAAAGTAAATTGCCAGAGAAACAAACCAAATAAAAGTGAAACTTGAAGAAACCTGTATGTGTGAGAGGTGACTAGCTCTTTTTTCTGAGAGGAAAGAAAAGTATAGCTGGGGTCCATTAGTGGGTTGTTTAGTTTTTTGTCATTTTTTTGATTTTAGTTGTTCTTTGTATATTTAATGTATTTCAGTTGCCATTAGTTCTACTAAAGGCTCAATAGAAAAACAATTCAGTGGTCAAATATACCACATGATTTCCTCCCTGGGGCAATTACAAATATATTATCTTAATAAGGGTCTTATTCAGCTAAGAAGTGGCAACAGAGTAGGCTACAATTTGTTTAACCTGATGTTTCAAAAATACATTTAGCACTTTTTTCTTTAGTGTGTCTTCTAGCATTGCATGCGGTCATAGTCTCAGAAGCCATTCTGGGAAACTGCATATTGCCGGGCGTTGGTGGCGAATGCTTTTAATCCCAGCATTCGGGAGGCAGAGGCAGGCGGATCTCTGTGAGTTCGAGGCCAGCCTGGTCTCCAGAGTGAGTGCCAGGATAGGCTCCAAAGCTACACAGAGAAACCCTGTCTTGAAAAACAAAAAAAAAACCCAAAACAAGAAAAAAAAAAACCCTGCATATTATATAAGGGAAAAACTTTCTCTTGGTGTGCCAAGAGGCTCCAATAAGGAGAGGAGAGCTTCAGGACCCATATAGATAGCTTTGAATCTTTCTTACAGTAACATAGTCCAGGAAATTCAAACATCAGTGCCATGGCTCATGGAGGAAGTGAGGGCCTCTCTCTTTCTTAGGCAAAACAGTGTTCTCATCAGAAACTACCGAAATTCTTAGGGTCAGCAATTACTGACAATGCCTCACTTACCTATGAAAAGTGAGGAAACACATGGAAATTTTGATGCTAAAACATTTGAATCACAGAGACAGGATGTGAGAGCAGGAACTCCTTCCGTGAATCTTTCTCTTCCCTGTTTGTGACAGCTGGGTGTGATTAAAGAGCAGATGTTGACAGTAGTGACTGAAACAATTTTTACTACATGAGGCCTCTTCTGAGAATGAATGAATGGGATTATGTAGGCAAGTTAGGGTAGAATTTGTGTGGAAACTAGAATAAGTTTGGATAGATATGGACATTCATAGATTTCAAAATCCCAGATGGCCCCCTAGATGGAAGACAGTTGGTTGTGAGACCTCCAAAGATGCAGCATAAATGAGGATGATTTTGTTCTTTGCCATATGTGAAAATGTGCCCGGCTAGATTGGTGCTTTGAGGGTAAATAAAGCCCAAATAATCAAAAGGGAAGTTGAAATCCTTGAAGCATAGAGATCACGTCAGAAGAACTGGGCTTCAATATTAGTTTCTTTCTAACTTAAATATGCTTTTGACCAATGACAGATCAAATTCAGCCCACATCTAGAGAACACTTATCAGTGTCTATAGTGGTTACCAACTGAATAAAATATAACTCTTAGATTCCTAGGGAACACAATTTGGAGAGAAGGGAATGAAATATATGATTAGTTGCTGAAGGGAAATATCATCCAGCCATTAAAGATAATAGCCCAATTAACCCAAAGAGCTTTGGGAAGCTAGATTCTGTGTCTGAGTTACTCTTTAAAGGATTTTACCCAACACTGTCATCCAGGCCAGGGGAAGGGCAAAGCCAAAGGCATAGTGGCTTGGCCCTGGTGAGAAACCAGTTGGAACATCGTGGTAGAGTGCTGGGTTTTAATTCTGTGTGAGTTAGGGCAGCTTACTATTCGAGGGCTGGGGAGGCAGGGATGTGATTGCCATGGTGATAGGCAATGAAGAGTTTTGAACAGATACCATTGATATTTCAGAAAAAAGTAACATGAAATTTCAAGTGGTTGTCAAAATTTTAGACTTGATAATGACATATTAACAGAATGTGGGCTCTTTTCCAATCCAGGTTTCTCCTGAACCCCATAGTGGCTCTTTCTATTAAGATATCTCTTTCATTGCTCTCCCACTCCATCCCTCTTGTAACTTGGACTTCTTTATCCCTCATGTTCCCACCCCTCATTCTCTCCCTTCAACTACCCTCCCAGTTTACCCAGGAGATCTTAAATATTTTTCATTCCTAGAGCCCTCCATGTGTGACCCTTTTAGGATCCTCCTTTTTACCTAGCTTCCTTGGGGTTGTGTATGATAGCCTGTCTGTCCTTTGCTTTGCAGCTAATATCCACTTATGAGTGAGTACATACAGAATTTGTCTTTCTTAGTCTGGCTTACCACACTCAGAATGTTATTTTTTTCTAGTTCCATTCATTTGCCTGTAAATTTCATGATGTCATTGTTTGTTTGTTTTTTAACAGCAGAGTAATACTCCATTGTATAAATATATATTACATTTGTTTTATTCACTCTTCAGTTGAGGGGCATCTAGGTCATTTCCAGGTTCAGGATATTATGAATAATGTTGCTATGGACATTTTTGAGCAAGTGAACAATCCATCTCCACCCATACTTTGGTTTGAAATGAAAAAGTCTATTTCTTGGCTCCTCCAGAAGTAAACAATAGAATGCTTCTCTATAGTGTTCAGAGAAATGCAGAATCAAGAGACTTATTTCTTCCTCACCAGAAATCCTGTCCCTATCCTCAGGACAGAAGTCAATCTGTGAACAACTTGAAGCATCAGTTTAATAAACCAAGAGAGCTGACTCCAGACCCACTGTTCTACCCCTGTCCTCATGCCAATTCCAGGTACTTCTGGGCCTAAACCTCCCCTGTTTAGCATGGTTTACTATCACTGACACAAAATACAACTTGCATTTGAGTGTATCCTGGGGATGTGGTCCCATCTGGAGTCTCCATGTTTACTTTTGCGTTTTGGATTAAACATTGTTCTTAAATGTTAGTTGGGAATTAGGCTAGTGGGTATTTATAGGAACTTCATTTTCAAAAGGAGATGGAATTTGTTTACAGCATTTGTCTAAAATGTCACCCCATGTTAAAGATTAGTCTTTTTAGGAATGTTACTATTTAAGGGACTCTTCCAAGAAGAAGACCATTAATTTAATTGTATAGAGTATGTCTCATCCCAGGGGCTCAACAGCAAGCCGACTCATAAGCATCCAGCAGTTTTATTTCTTGTGTTATTCTATGACATCTTTAAATTTTCACATGCAATACTCAGAAATTATAAATTCTAGATTCCCATGTAATTTGAAATTTACTTGAAATACAGAGAATGATTGGAGCTTAGGTAGAGAAAAGATCTGAGGATAATACATGCAATAAAATATTTTCAGAGATTTAGGATGTTTATAAAGAGCATGAGAAAGAAGATATTAATTCAATTAAAATCAAGATGTTAGTATTAAGCTTGTAAGTGTGTGTGTGTGTGTGTGTGTAGAGAGAAAGTAGTCAAGGATTCTACTTGTTTAGTAAAGTGCTGGTTGTGGGTTCTCCTCTAAGACACATGACCTCACTATGCCTTTACAGTTGGATAGGTTTCCCTTTTCAGGTATGATTTCCTTCTTGTTGAGCAGACCATTAGTCCAATAAGAGAAGTGTTGGTTATTGACAAGGTGTAAGTTCCACTATTGCTCACTTAGGGTAACTGTGTCATTCTGGTTCTTGATGTGGTTCATAGTCATGATAGCTTCTTGAGACTGTTGTTTGCTTCTGCCCTTTGGAAGCTTGAGTGTTGCCTTCTGATATCATGAAAGTTATTCCTCAAAGAGGAAACATTCAAGTAAGTTCCAGCTAGAGTCCTCTGATCTGTCTGAATTGCTTCTAATTATTTTTCACTTTTGGAGAGAATTGAGAGCAATATCACCTTGCACAAAAACCAACTCGAAATGGAACACTGACATAAGTATGAAACACCTGAAACTGCTGGAAAGAAAAGACAGGTAGTATCCTACATAATGTAGGTTTAGGAAAAGACTCAATTTAGCTAAGAATTAAGGTCAATAACTGACAGGTAGGATTTCATAAAACTAAAAGGCTTCTGCATATCTGAAGAAACAACCAATGAGTTGAAAAGGAAGCCCACAGAATGGGTAAGAATCTTTGGCAGCTATTCGTCTGGAACAATATCTAGAGAAATATATATATGAAAAAATGCCCATCTGGGATATGGGCTTGGGACCTATACAGAGAATTCTCAAAAGAAAAAACTAGGGCTAAGAAATATCTTAAAATATATGCATTGTTCATACCAAATAGTGAAATGCAAATCAACACAACATTGACATTTTTGTCTTGCCAGTCAGAAAGGCAATGATCAATGGAGCAACTGACAACAAATCCTGGAGGGGATGCTGAAAAATAGGGAACACCCATTCACTGTTGATGAGATTGTGAAATGCTGCAGCCATCATAAAAATTATTATGGAAAATTCTGTAAAATAAATCCACCATATGATCCAGTCATACCACTTTTGGTAGTTTGAATAGTAAAAGCTCCCATAGCCTCAAATGTTTATTATGCAGTGGCTCTACATGAGAAAGATAGGAGGTATGGCCCTATTGGAGTGGGCGTGGCTTGGAGGAGGAAGTATGTCACTGGGGGTATGCTTTGGGATTTTACAAGCCCAAGACAGGCCCATTAGTTCTCCCTCTTCCTGCTACCTATGCATCCAAATGTAGAATTCTCAACTCCTCTGCTAGCAACATGTTTATGTGTCGTCATGCTTCCTACTATACTGATAATGGACTAAATCTCCAAAACTGTAAGCAAGCCCCAAACAATATCTTTATAAAGAAATGCTTTTCTTTATAAAAGTTGTCATAGTCATGGTGTCTCTTCGTACCAATAGAACACCACTTCTTGGCATATTCCCAAAGAAATCTACATTCTGCTCCACAGATACTTGCTCAGCCATCATCATTGCAGCTCTATTGCAATAGGTAAGAACAGAAAAAAAAAAAACAAAAAACATGTTAATATCCTTCATCCAAAGACTGGATGCTGAAAATATAGTGCCTATAGACTATGGAAGGAATACTGTTCACTGGTAAAGAAAAATAAAATAATGAATTTTTCAGGTGAATGGATGGATCTAGTAAAGGTCATATGAGTAAAGTAACCCAGACCCTGAAGATAAATGTCACATGTTATCTCTCATCTTAGTCTGCCAGCTCCAAATCTTTAGATGTGAGTATATGTCCTGGAGTAACTGCAGAAATCAAGAAAGTAGATAGGGACACTTGCTGGGGTAGGGGAATGGGGGGGGTTAATACAGAGAACTGCATTGTATGTATTAGCTTTAGTTTTATATCTATTTTATTAAAACTCTCCTTTGAACAAAAATTGGGAAATGTTTACTTTTATACCTCTTGTAAAGACTTAAGCTCAGAGAGACAAAAATTATGTTTATAAAATAAGCACTGGCAATGTGGAGCTGGGGCAGGAGACTAAGATTTTCCTCTTCTAATTGGCTGACATTGTTGAGCATCTAGAACTATCCCAAATTCTGGTTTTTAGTATCTGACTACACTCCAAATATAAATTAACACTGAAGGAGCATTGAACCCCACAGTGATCCTGGCAGAATATACCCAGCGCTTCTTTGAACACAGACCACTTGGAATCATGGTAATAAAGGTAGGAAAAAAACCAAACCAAAACAAAAAAAGGGCTCCAACTAACCTTCCATAAAGCTACTTGAATTTCTTGAGTGGCTTTTATATCTTAACATGGCAATTTACAGAAGTTGTGTATAACTTTTTTGAGGATGAATATTATCAATTTGTTCAAAGAAACCTATATTTTAAGTAAATATACTGGAATCAGAATGCACAATGGCTACATATTAGTTTGGGAGGTATTTTCATATTTTATTTCATTTTTATATTGATAATTTAAATTGTATTAACTTGTTATAACAGTTAATGTATGAAACAACTGCATGTGAATATACATGTTCAAGTGTATGTAGGTATGTGTGCATGTTTGTGTATGTGTGTGGAGGCCAGAGGTTGATGTCAATGTCTTCCTCCATGGTCTTCTAACTGAATCTAAAGTTCACAGATTTAACTAGATTTTGGGATCCTGCCTCTGCCTCATAAGCACTGTGACTACAAACAGGCTACTAGGCCCACAGGCTTTCATGTAGGTGCTGGTTTCCATACATTCATCCACACACTTGCTGATGATGGATTGCTGTATTGAGTCACGATGCTACCTATCCAAGCCTGGGTTCCATATCTCAGCCCTATAAAAGAGACAATTGTATTTCAACATGAGTTTTGGATAGATATTAAACCATAGCTCCTTTTTTATTTGAATTAGAAACAAGATTGTTTTACATGTCAATCCCAGTTCCCACTCCCTCCCCTCCTCCCCTTCCACTTCCCCTCTCAACTAATACCCTAACACCCTTTCTGCTCCCCAGGGAGGGTGAGGCCTTCCATAGGGGGGGTATCAGAGTCTATTATATCCTTTGGAATAGGGCCTTCCCCCCCCCCCCGTGTGTGTGTTAGCTCAGGGAGTATCCCTCTTTGTGGATTGGGCTCCCAAAGTCCACACCTATGCTAGGGATAAGTACTAAACTATTACAGGATGTCCCAAAGATTTCCGAGGTCTCCTCAAGGAAACCCACATTCCTGGGATCTGGATCAGTCCCATGCTGATATCCCAGCTATCATTCTGGGGACCAAGTGATGGGGAAAGTACTTCTGTGTATGTTTATTTTATTGATTGTTAAATAAAGTTCTGTTTGGCCAATGAAACAGCAAGTTAGATAGGACTAGGAGTCAAAGAGGATTCTGGGAAATGTAGTAGAGAAGTGGTGATCCAGGGAGGAAGTGACATAGCAAGGAGACTCATACTTAAGCAAAGGAAACAGGAAGTGTCCCCCTTTCCCCCTCCGCTCTTCCTCCAGCGGTGCCATGTGAGCCACCGACAAGAGAGGGTGCCAGCAAAAGGCATCCTCTATAACATAAGTCTTATAAAATATATAGATTTATGATAATTACAAATGAGAAATCCCGGTTATTGGCCAAGCAGCTTTGAACCTAACACAAGTCTCTCTGTGTATTAATTTGGGGCCTAACTCAGGTGGGCAGCTGGCATAGAGTGCACACGTGTCGGTGGGACTTGGTGGCTTTTGGCGGAAAGATTTATCGTAACAACCAAGAGCTCCCTTTTGTTCAGGTTAGCTGTTTCTGTGGGTTTCACCAGCTTGGTCTGGACCCCTGTGCCTATCACTAGTTCTTCTCTGCAACTGAATTCAAGTTCACTTCAGTGATTAGTTGTGGGTGTCTGCTTCTACTTCCTCCAGCTGATGGATGAAGGCTATAGGATGGCATATAAGACAGTCATCAATCTCATTATCAGGTGAGGGCATTTAAGGTAGCCTCTCCTCTGTTTCTTAGATTGTTAGTTTGTGTCATCTTTGTAGATCTCCAGACCTTTCCCTAGAGCCTGATTTCTCTGTAAACCTAAAATGTGTCCCTCTATTATGGTATCTCCTTTCTTGTTTTTTTTCTATTCTTCGCCTGACTCAACCTTTCTGCTCCCTCATGTCTTCCTCACCCCTCCTATTCTCCCTTCTCATTCTCCTACCTCCCTCCCCGCACCTCCCTCACTCTCAATTTTCTCAGGGGATCTTGTTAAACCATACCACCTTTTAAAAATAGAATTATATTTCTTATAAAACTGTACTACAAGACAAAATAGAAAAAGTAGAGTTGTGGCTCAGTGGCTCAGGGTACATTCTGTTTTTCACAGGACCCAAGATCAATTCTCTGTAGCCACATTATTTAGCTTACAACTACCTCTAACTCCAATTTCAAGATTTTTGATGCTCTTTCCTATCCTCTGTGGGTGCTCACACACAGTTGACATTCACTCACACAGAAAAACACACATATACAAACACTTGAAAATTAAAAATAAAGTTATTTTTTAAATGAGTAGAAAAATGATGGAAATTTAGAGCAATGATAGTCGAGGAAGTTTGTTATAAGTTGTGTTTTTAATGTGAAAAATGAAAGGACACTAGGCAATAACTCAAAGAGAGCTAGAATAAACTCCAGTGAAGATAGCTGAATAGAACAATACATACATAACCCAATTTAAAATTCAGAATTCTTTATGCCTTTTGTAGATTTCTTTTTTATATTCTTCCAGAAAACTGGCTATATCTTCTACTTTATTTGTGTAACCTGTAGAATCTGTTGTTCATGTTGCCAAAATTAGACATTTTGAATGTTATAATGTTACTATGAATTTTTTATTTTTTTGTGTATGTACACAATTTGTGTGTGTGTGAGGGGTATTTGCATGTCTCCTTATATATGTGGGCACATGTGGAGACCAGAGGTTGATATGAGATGTCTTATTGTTCTCTACCTTATGTTTCTGAGTTGGAGCCTCTCACTGAATCCGGAGTTTACTGGCTGACTAGACTGGCTAGTAAACTAGCTCCAGAGCTCCTCCTGTCTCTGCCTTCCCAGAGAGGCATTATACATATGCCCAGTTATGTATTTTTTCATGTAGTGTGATATTGTCTACTTGACTACATATGGAATGAACTGCAATCCAGAAATGGAGGGCAAACCTGTAAGAGATTATTTTTGCTTGGTTTGAAGTTGATGAATCCACATCTAGTCCAGACCTTTTCGGTAGAAAGACACATACCTTTGATCCCAAAATTAAGGTGAGTAGATAAACCTTTAATCATTCTCTTCATTACTCTTCTGCACATGAGCATTTGCTTCCTGGCCCATCTTCTGTAGGATCTCTACCAATAAGCAAATACGTTTTCTTCCTTCTTACAAAGTCCACAACATAATGGCTTTGAAAATCCAAATTAAAAATCTATGCTGCATATAAACTTTGGAACCATTTGACTCACAATTGGGAGGTTAGAATTACCCAGTGAGCTGTTCCACCTAATGAGTCTTTTTAAGAGTTTTAAATGATTGCTTTTGACTATAATGCCAAGATGCTGTGTTTAAAGTATAACCTGAAAGGAACAAAGTATTATTTAGTATTTTTAAGAGGGGGTATTAGGTGAGCTTTCTGGCCTGGCAGATCCCACCACCCTTCTCAGCCCCAAAGAAACACAGATGATATATTTATATTAATTATGAAACTACTGGCCATGGGCTAGGGTTTCTTCTTCTTCTTCTTCTTCTTCTTCTTCTTCTTCTTCTTCTTCTTCTTCTTCTTCTTCTTCTGCTCCTCCTCCTCCTGCTCCTCCTCCTCCTCCTCCTCTTCCTCCTCCTCCTTCTTCACTTTTAATTTTTTTTGTTTTTTGTTTTTTGTTTTTTGAGACAGGGTTTCTCTGTGACTTGGAGGCTGTCCTGGAACTAGCTCTTGTAGAGCAGTCTGGTCTCAAACTCACAGAGATCCACCTGCCTCTGCCTCCTGAGTGCTGGGATTAAAGGCGTGGGCCACCACTGCCTGATAGGCTAGGGTTTCTTATTTAGCTAGCTCTGTCTTAATTGTTTAACCCATTTCTATTTACCATGTACTTCCACATGGTCTTGACTTACCAGGGTATGGCAGGCATACAACTCGTTTGCCAGCTGCATGATGACTGCTCAGCATCTTCGCAGAGAAGAGAGTGATTGCCTGTTTGTCCCTGCTTATATCCTATTACAGCCCAGTTGAATCACATCTGACATCAGCTATCAACATTAATTTCCAATACAAAGTCATGTATTGGTCAGAATATATTTAATAGGTAAAATGCCTCACTTACAGAGCTCCGTAGCCAACTGGCAGGAAAGCAGAGCAAGCCAAAGCAGCAGGGAAAAGAGGAGCTACCATGTGCGTTCCCTAACTCTTTAAACCTCTTCCACATCACCCTGACATCACCTTGACCACGCCTTAATGGGCATGGTCGGGCACACCTGTAGCCAGCCCTTAGGAGGCGTGGTTATGGTATCTCCCTACACATTTACTTGTGAAAATCTGAATTTTTAAGTTTTTAAATAATTGATAGTTTCATACACTTACAGAATAAACATTTAGCCATTGTAACTAGACCCCAATTCTCATCTGTCATAACCCCCAGCTGTAATACTTCATTTCAAGAAGTCTCCTTTCTACTCTTACGTCTTTTTGTAGATCACTGAGTTTAATAAGTGTTACTCATGTTTGTGTGGGAGTTTATTTAGTGTAGGAAGGGCAACTTACCAGTTATTACAACACAGAAGAAAATGATACACCCCCAAACAACCAATAGTTGCTAATGGTCCCTCTAGAAAAAGGGCTACTTTCCCATTCCATGATGAAATATTGATTAGTTAAATTTGTGCAGGGCTTGTGCTGATAACCACAAAAGACATTAACAAAAATAGTGAGGTACACAAACACAGTGAGTTTAAGTTAATAGTCTCTTTTGTAAAATTTGAGCCTTATTGGTCTTGAGAAGATTATAAATTGTACACTAAAAGGACAAGATTCAGTTGGTTCAAGAGCTCAGAGAAGGAACTCAACAGAGTACGTCCTCAAATGACCTATCAGGAGGAATGCATCTCCAAGGAGGCTGACATGGAACAGAAGTTATAACTAGGTAGTATTGGGCATGATGGCTTCTTTCTCAGACATCCCACCTTCTTAGCCTTGAGTTCCTATCAGAGCAGCCACCAATGCTACAGTTACCTGTGTAGATCCTCATTTCAAACTTTGGAGACAAAATCTAAAGCTCCTTGTTGTAGGATATTCTTTTGATAAGAGGGATATACTCCACCCTCACTGGGGACCAATTGTTGAAGAATACCTTGGATCAAGCTTCTGAACTTCACCCAAAGGATGGGCCTGCTTCAAACAATAGAGACATGTTTTCAAACTGGATGGCAGCTCTCTTGCCTGAGTATTCATCTGGAAAACAGCCAACTTTCTGACTTACCATTGTTTTCTGTACGGAGCTACTAGTTCAAGAGCTCTGAAAAAGCTGAGATCCTCAAGAAAACCCCTCCATTATATCATATTCTAGTTAGTCATAGAATCACTACATATGCACTCTGACAGATGATGTGGTCAGATAGATATGGGCCCTGAAATACTGATACTGAAACTAGATTGCTGTCTTTAAGCCTCTTTCAAGAATGCAATATTTCCTTATATGTAATCAAAAAGTTAAATTAGATTATGCATACAAACATCTAGAATAATAACAGAATAATTGACTACTTTGTGTTTCTATAAATTACCTATTTTCATTAATTCTTATGTTAAATTACAAAGGGAATTATAAAACATTCCTACTGGAAACCAATTAACATATATTTGCCATAAAACAAATAGTAAAGGAGAGAAATGGTATCTATAGGTCCTCTTAAGGCTTATAAAAGATTTCTATATCCCAGATTTGACAGCTCTTTCATGGTAATTTTGCTCTTGGGAAATATGATATCAATCACAGCACTGTTGCTTTAATTTTAACATCACCTGTGGGAGGTGGTACTATTCAGAAGCTTGTTGTGAAAGATACCAGAATTTCAACTTTACAGGGATAAAAATGGCTTTCAATCAGCACACATTAGAAATTACTTAAGATGATTAAATTTTAATAATAATTTACCCAGACATCATGCATGGAAAAATGTTGATGAATAATATAAGTAGCATTTCAATAGTAGAAATAACACTCACCTACCCTGGCTAGCCTGGATCTAATTGGCCTCACATGTGGTCCTTTCCAGACCCTCAGAATTCATTCAGTAGTCATAAATGTTGTCTGCTGCTTCCTCCTCAGAGTGAGACTTCAAGAGTACATGCATCAAATGAGAATGCAAAGGTTGAAGATTGATATCTTAAATGAAGGGGTTGAGAGCCCTGTGATCTAATGGTTCACATTCTGAAAGATAAAAGCTTCCCTAGGGATCATGAGTGGCTAAGATGTACCAAGATCTGTCCTTCCTGGACATCAACAAAGGATCATCGAAGGTGGGTAGTCTTCCCCCCCACCCCCCCACCCCCCACCCCGAGGAATTTAACCCGGAGCCCACTTCATTTGTCAGGTTTCTAGATGCTGTCTAATGTACATGTAGGTCATGGATAGTGAGATCTCCTTCTCTTCCACTGTGTAAAGCAGCAGAGGAAAACCCGATGCTGGTGCTGTTCAGAGCTTTGCTGACTTATGGTCAAAACCTGGAGGGAAGATCAGCTGAAATACACCAACACTGGAAAGAGCTACCAACTGTAGTAAGCATTCCAGAAGTCATCTGATTTTCTCCATTATCCTCTATCACTCTCACACCTCGACACAACAGGTAGAGTATCCACATATTTATGCTCTCTAAGATCTTAGTGTATACTCACCACAGCTGTCAGTTGAAGGGAAAGGGGGAAGTTTCAGATCAATGTTGACTTTGGAATTTAAAGCAATAATGATTAAGACTTGCTAACACATAAACCATGTGACTTGAGTTGGGGGAGTCACTAAGAAGGGAATAACAGCATCCTGTATTGGACACAGATAACAAGCCTAAGTGTCTTGGTAAATAAATATGCCACATGAACTTTTCCCTGAAGATAGAAAAGGGAAAACTGAATAAAAATGTAGAGAAAAAAGCAGAAGGGTAATTTAATATAAAATTGATAAGGAAGTTGTGGAGTTGGATGTACAAGCTTATAATAATATTTCATTTGTGATACTCAATTGTTAAATAATTTGTCCCGCGAGATAGTCTCGCCAGCAAGAACCACACAGGACATTCAGATCCTTCTGCAATAAAGCTTTAATGCATCTTGAGAGGAGAGCATAAGCTTACCAGAGCGGAGACCCCGAGCCAAGAATCCCGTCCCCTAATAAAGGCTGGCAGCCGCCGCCTGGGACGTGTCACCCTATGATTGGCTGCAGCTCCTCAGGCCATATGACGCCACGGAATAGGCAGAGATCAAGGAATGGAAAATTACCCAGTGCCTGCGCAATAATTTACATTCAGTGCCTGCAGGCGCCATCATTGTAATGGAGAATGCAGGGACGGCTCCCTACATCTCCCCCTTTTTTTATTAATTAATGATAAGGCTTTATATTTTTACAAGCAAATAGGTCACCCATATGTTGAGGGATAGAGGCAGAGGTTGTACCTTCCCAATCAAACATTAAGACTGTGTACAAGAGTCGCCATTAGGCTGTTAGCTTGACCCGAAGCGCTCTCGACCTGTCCTCTGCCGTTTTTCTGGGAAAGGGAGACTAGGGCAGGCAACCCTTATGCAGGACAACATGCCTCCCAGAGAAGCCTGCATACTGGGCAACTCTCTGTGTGATGCCTTGCTCGACATCCCTCATGGGCTGCTCAAGCCAGACACTCTACCCTGTGCAATGAGCCTAGGCTCCGGGTGTGCAAGAGCTGTCTGACCGGCGGCCTATTGCTTAAGCATTGTTAACCAAATGTCATTGGAAGCCCCTTGTTCCAAAGCTACAAGCGCTTGGGCGATAACCATCTTGTCTCTCTTAGTTTGAGCCCTGAGCCTACAGACCAGCCAGAGAAGCAACACCAATCCACAGCAAAAGGCTGCACCAAACAATCCCATCCCCACCCATTCCTTAAAATAGGAGACAGCTGAAGCAATCCATGATGACAATCCCTCCATCAAGGACAGGAGTTAATCTGTTAATAGTGGCTCTCAACTCCCTGGGAGAGGGTGGAGTTCCGACTTTTGAAGGTCCGAAGGGGCTCTTCGTGTGAGTCTTTCCGGGATCCATAGGGGATTCTCTTCATCCTGTGGAAAAACACATATAGCTCCCCTGGATCTTATGAGAATAGGATCCGGGCCTCTCCAAAGACCAGTTAAGATATCTTTCCATTTTATCATTTCCTTTGGCCTTTTAGGTTTTGAGGTGTGGCGCTTGGCCGAAGTATGGCCCCGAGCGTCAATGTTTATGAGGCTTTCCCCAGGCATTTCAGGCCTCCAAGAAGTGTTGAATAACATGCATGGCCTTTTCCCCTATCAAAGACTGGGAAAGCCATCTGTAATTTCCTCTGCTCCTCTAATGTTAAAAAGGAGTCAGTACCAAATAATGGGGGTGCTGATGGAAGTACACCCGCTGGATTAACAGGCGATGGCCTCATATTTGCTTTCACTTTTCTATCAGGGTGGTATCTGTCTTGCTCTAGCTCTGTTTCCTCGCTAGAGTCTAAAATCTCAGAGTCTGAGCTGCTCAGCTCCAAGGCCTCTAGTTTCATTGTAGGGCAGAGGCTAGGTTTTGAGTCTTTATTTCTCTTAAATTTACCGGGGTGTGACCGGTTATTCCCTATTTTCTCTCCCCCTTTTTTTGTATCCTGGGGAGGGCCTTTTTCCTTAGACATGTCCTTCCTTTTTTGAGCTCCTAATCTCTCATCTCGTTCGGTTTCTGATATATTATCCTGTACCTCTTTAAGCGTTTTTTGACTCTCTGCTACCATGGGACGGCAAGCCTCAATCTCTAGACAGTTTTTAATTAGGTCTCTCTGTTTTGAAGAGCCCATTATGCTGGAGGCTACCTGGGGTAAGCTTGGTCTCGAACTGGAACACCAGCCATGGTGGGCATAATATAAGACCAATGTGAACAAAAGAAGAATAAAGACTAGAATTAAGGCTTTTCCATCCCATAGTGGTGACAAATTAAAAACAAAGTCAAAAAAGAAGGTGTCAGAATAAAGCATACCTCTCCGAACTTACCACCCTGCAGTTCTGAATCCGCCCCGTTAGAGGGGTCTCCGCAGTGCCGGCGATGTTAACAAGTTCCCGGGTTTCAGCACCAGATGTCCCGTGCTATCGTCTCGCCAGCAAGAACCACACAGGACATTCGGATCCTTCTGCAGCTTTAATGCATCTTGAGAGGAGAGCATAAGCTTACCAGAGCGGAGACCCCGAGCCAAGAATCCCGTCCCCTAATAAAGGCTGGCAGCCGCTGCCTGGGACGTGTCACCCTATGATTGGCTGCAGCTCCTCAGGCCATATGACGCCACGGAATAGGCAGAGATCAAGGAATGGAAAATTACCCAGCGCCTGCGCAATAATTTACATTCAGTGCCTACAGGCGCCATCATTGTAATGGAGAATGCAGGGACGGCTCCCTACAATAATTTATTGGATAATTCCATTAGAAATTATAATCAGGACAAAACCTATCACCAAATTGAAGTGCTATTTATATTCTGCATTCAGTGACTCCAACCATCTTGTGAGGCAAATATCTGCTCCAGTTTTCAGATAAGTAAACTGAAGCTTGTATAAATCATTTGGATAAGTTTACCCAGAGAGTTTGACCATGGGACTTGGCCCTGTATTCTTTCCCTTGACTATCCTGTGTCTGTCTTCATAGACACAGCACTTTGGGGCTCACACATCTGAATCAGTGAACCATGGAACTTTTCAGACCCTTGATCAGATTGATTTCTTGGTAAAATTGCTCTGTCTAGTGCAAAAAGGTGGAGTACAAGCTGCTTTCAATTTCTGGAAGAGAAAACAAGTACTGGGAGTGAGGTAGAGGAAGTTTGGGACAGACAGACAGACAGACAGACAATATACCTCTGATTTGCTGCTTCCCAGGCCTTGTAATTACAGTCCCTGGGAGATGTTCCTGCCAGATCCCATTCACAGAGTGAGATCATATTTTCAGACCTGGCCTGTTTTCCCGATGCTGGGAGACATCATGAATAAATGAATACACAAATGAGCAATTGAATTATTCCACGGGAACGATGAACAGAGTTCTCATCAAGAAATCCTTAAGCTTCTGCAAGCTGGATCAGTGCTTAGAAAATCACCCAATCATCTGACTTGGTGTTGCAGGTGAATAGGACCCTTGCATGGATTATCTCATCTGCTGTGTGTTTATTTATTTCCATTTTTTGTACCTCCATAGGGAGACTACTAAAGGGCTTAAATTTCTCTATAAAATAACTTCAGGGGAATTCTACTATCCATAAACACTCAGGAGGGACTAATGAAAAGAAAAATGTATTTAAGTGTGTGGACTGATTTTAATTGTGTGCTTCCTTGCTAGATGATGAATAAATAGATTATTTAGACGTTAAGTTACATCATGTGGTGAGTAGTTAAGATGAAAATATTTACTTTATTTGCCATTCTAGGAGTCATATAAAGAAGGACATACAAATATTTCTCTGGAAACAGAAAATATTTTAAATTACTTCACTTAATATTTTGGACTCAGACTGGTAGTTCACATTATCTGGTCATTAGTGTAGGTTTTTAGTCCATGATATTAATTGAGAAAATACTGTGACAATGGATTAAGTCTTCTAAAAGTTGATCTTTCAGCTCCAGAATGAAGAGATGTCAACACTATTAAAACTTAGCTTGTTGGAGAAAATGAAAGGTCTTGACTAATTTAAAAGTGAGGGCAGAGTAAAAGTTTCCAGGCTTTAGCCATCCTAAAGAAGAAATGAGTTTCACTCTTATATCTTCACCATTGTGCCTTCTTGGAACACTTGGTCAGAAGGTAGAAAAGGGGAATTGTAGAAAATTGTTCTTGTGTGATTAAGGAATTGTTTTAGAATGCTGAGATATTAGTTGTTATCTTGGGAATGATTTTCACTCCACAGCATTGGAGGGATGTTCTTTTGCGGTTTTGTTTTGATGTGGGTGTCAACATGGAAAATCATTTAGGGGAAAGAACAGGAACTCTCATTAGATGAAAAAGGAGTGCTTCAAGAAGTGGGAACAGACAGTGATTTCTCTTTGAATGAACCATGGGTGGACAGGAACATTACAGAAGCCCTTAACAAGCCACTGTTTGGGAAATTATGTCTCCTCAGATTATACTACTGCATGGCACTTAGATTTTGAAAACACTTTGCAACAAACTTAATCTGTCAGCCAGCAAACAATACTTAATCTGTCAGCCAGCAAAAAATACTTCATCTTTCAGCCAGCAATTTACAAAATTGAAATATTAAATGTTGGGATGGATAGACTCAGAAAGGCCAGTCAGACTGACCCCTTTACTGAATAGATCAGAAACTCAAACCTAAGCAGTTGTTTGTTCAAAGATGAACAGCTCACCTCCAGGCCCCTTAAGTTTGCTTACTGAGGGTTAGAACTCAAATGGAATGCTTACAGTTCTGGTTATCCAGTCATTACATCATGTATTACCACAAAAACATAAATTGTCTTTCAGTAACTACACCAAGAATAATTTGAAGATGAAGTATCAGAGAAGAAAACAGAATGAGAAGATGCTCTGTATGTTTAAATTTTTCACGTGGGTCAATTTAATTTTGCTTAAAAGAATTTTTCAAATAACAAAATGTAGGACCCATCCCATTAGAGGCCTTCCATGATTTGTTCCTTCCATAACAAGCTCCAAGGAATATTGTTAAGAGAGAGGGTGGTGCTGCCTCCCACCTGTGGTGAGGAATTTTGCTTGGGATAACTGGAATGTTTTCTACAAACTTTGAACACCAATAAATTCTTAGAATGTATTCTAAACATACAAAACAAACAGTTCACTATGGGATAGAAAACCAATAATTTAAAGTCAGAAGTTAAGCTTATTTGAAATGGGGTAATTAACCAAAATCTTCTCTTAAGGCTAGAGTGTATCTTCTGTTTCATAAAGTTGGTTGGCCTTGGAGAACCTTAAAAACATGTTTGTGTCTAACAGCATTAGGTGTTTGTTCAAAGAATTCTCTCTACTTGATATACCTCTTCTTCTTAGTCATCTTTTATGGTTCTCTAGGCTTTGCTTCCTTCTGTAAAATCTGCCAATCATGAATTTTTCTCCCTCTCTTTGTCCCAGAGTGAATGAAGAACTTCCCCACAGTCTTATAACACTTTGAGCTGAAGTTGTTCTCACAAAATGCTGTAATTACTTCAGACATTCCAAAACTCATTATGAAGTAAAGAAAGTAATAATCATGTAATTAGTTCCCACTCAATTAAAAAATGCTTGAAATGTATGACTCAGGATTTAAAACCTATTTTCTTGAAATTACCTCTCCATTAAGATTATCCTCACATTTCTCAAGGGAGTTTAAAAGTCACATAGAACATTCTCAGAGTTCACCAAATGTGGTAATTAAGTGATATTCATCCAAACTATAAAGCATTTTGTTGATTTAAACAGCAAAAATTTAAAGGTGTTATAGTAGATCAGTGAATAATAGGAGTGAAAGTTCAGGGCCAAGGATAATAATATAAAATAACTATTAGCAAACCCCTTCAGGAAAGAGTAGACTTATATATGTATTTATGAAAGTGATGTGAACTGTATTTGTACTTATGCTATTTAAAAGAGTGGAGTGATAATAAAGACTTAGATTCTCTAAAACCCATGACAAAAGTAAGCTACGTAAATATTATTTTTTCAGTAACATATGAAATTCCTTGCAGTCACTCCATACAAAACTAAAGCATCTATGACAAGGTTTGTGTTATTAGCTAAACACTGTTTTTTAGCCATGTTGTCCCCAAACTGTAGCCAAAATAAGCTATCTAATTTCCCCAAGGAATTACCAAAACTTAGAAGCCCTGAGTATACCTAGGCATAAATCTCAAGAGGGAAGAAACATGTCTAAATCTTTGATAAACTTATATGTATTTAGATACTTGAAAATGTTTAGTTTTTTTGGTAAACAGGATAAAATTGTCCAGAGAGATGTGAACATTGGAAAAGGACATGTGTGTGTAGGCACTTTCATGAAGGTGGTAATATTCTTTAGAGTATACAGAGAGTTATGAAAGAGGACTTGGTCATTCTTATGACATCCTTTCTAGTCACAAGTTCTCAGCCGTGAAAACCTATGATTAAAGTTACTTGATCCTGCTGAGAGAACTCTGAGCCATCATGTCTGCACAGATCCAGTACAGATGAAAGATTATTGGATCACAGGTCAGAATTGTGAATGTTCCAACAACCTCCTATGTGGTCTTGTGCAGTCTCTTCTCTTGTAGACCTCAGGTTCCATGTATGTGGATTGTTTTGATAATTTGATGATAAAAAAGAAACATTGAAGTTTTTCTGAAAGAGACCTGCCATATCAAAAGTATTTAACAAGCATGTGTTTTCTTTCATTCATATGGTTGACCAAAATATATGTTTCTATAATTAGGTGACAACTTTAGGGAAAATTATAGGCATAGAAGACTTAAGGGAGAACCTGGAAACAACAAGCACATGCTTTTAAAAACTTGGGGAAACTAGATGGTTGAGATGGGGGGAAGGACAGACAGAGAGAGAGCAAGGAAATAGATATCTTGATTGAGGGAGTCTTTATGGGGCTAGGGAGAAACCTGGCAGTAAGGAAATACCCAGTAATCCACAAGGATGACACCAGCTAAGACCCTAGTATTAGTGCATAAGGTTCCTGAAATGGCCTTCTCCTGTACTCAGATTTATTACTATCTTAATTGTCATCATATCCATCCAACAACTGATGGAAGCATATGCAGAGATCCACAGCTAAGTACTGGGCTGAGGTCCCAGAATCTAGTTGAAGAGAGGGGGCAGCAATAATATAGGCAAAGGAGTCAAGACCATTTTGGGGAAACCCACAGAAACAGCTGACCCGAGCTAGTGGGAGCTCACTCACTCTGGACTGACAGTTGGGGAACCAGGATAGGACCAAACTAGGATCTCTGAATGTGTGTGACAGTTGTGTGGCTTGGGCAGTATGTGGGGCCACTGGCAGTGGGACCAGGATTTGTCCCTAGTCCTTTAACTGGCTTTTTGGAGCCCATTTTCTTTGGAGGGATACCTAGCTTAGCCTAGATGTAGTGGGGGGGGGGAGAAGGGCTTTGGTCCTGCCTCAAAGTGATGTTTCAGACTTCCTTGATTCCCCAGGGGAAGGCTTGCCCTTTCTGAGGAGTGGATTCCGGGGGTGGGGGGCGGGCGGGGGAGGCAGTAGAAGGAGGGGAGGGAGTGTGAACTTGGATTGTGAGAATAGATTTTTTTTTAAATTAAAAAAAGACCACCACATCTTTCCAGGCTGAGAGAGCATCCCTTCACGTGGGATGTGCTCTCAAAATCCCTTCTTACACCAGGGAAAATTACTGATCCACTACTAGGGACCCCATAGAGTGCTGAGGCCTCTTCATTGACATCCACATTCAGGGGTCTGGATCAGTCCCATGCTGGCCTCCCAGACAACAGTCTGGGGTCCATGTGCTCCCCCTTGTTCGGGCCAGCTGTTTCTGTGGGTTTCATCAGCCTGGTCCCGACCCCTTCGATCTTCATTTCCCCCTCTCTGAAACTGGGTTCCAGAGTTCAGTTCAGTGTATAGCTATGGGTGTCTGCCTCTGCTTCCTTCAGCCACTGGATGAGGGCTCTAGGATGCCATATAAAGTAGTCATCAGTCTCATAATAGGGAAAGGGCATTTAGTGTAGCCTCTCCACCATTGCCTACATTGTCAGTTGGTGTCATCCTTGTAGATCTCTGGAAATCTCCCTAGTGCCAGATCTCTCCTCTGACCTATAATGGTATCTCTTATCATGCTTTCCTCTATTCTTCCCCCTATTCAACCTTTCTGTTCCTCCATTTCCTTTGGGGAACCCCTGTGGAGGGCTCAACCTCCCTGGGGAGTGGAAGGGAGATGGGGTGGGGAACTGGGGAGAGAGGAGGGGGAGAGAGAAGGGATTGACATGTGATGCAAGCTTGTTCCTAATTTGAACTAATAAAAATGAGAAAATAAAGAAAATCATAAATTAATGAAAAAAATTAAAAAGATAAAAAACTATTGGTAAAGATTTCATTGTTGAGGAGTCTAGTTTACAGAAGAGAAACAATGCTTGAATCTACTTTCAGGACATTGTCAATAAAGATCTCTTCAAACTGATTATTTGCAATAATTTCCTAGTTTCCTTAGTACAAGCTGTATATCATTCAGTAAACTGGTCAAATAAAGTCTCATGCTTTAACTATGTACTTTCTTTTGTGGGAGATCTTTTGTCTTGCCTTCTTTCAAGATTTACTCAAAATGAAAATTGGTCAAAGTGCTGAGAATAAGAGACTAAGTTCTCAACCCAAAATGAGATGCCATGTCTCAGGGAACGTCATAGAAAAGGAAGAAATAATGTAAGCTGAAGGGAAGTAAGGGTGGTGAGGAGTGATGTTAATTACTGTATTCTAGATGTGACGTTGCGATCACAGTAGCTATGGTTACTATAACGAGACCTATACAAGATCAAGTCTTACAAAGTTACAACATAGATGGGATAAGATGGACTTTAGTATACCTATTTCTTGCTGACAAACTTTTTGAGGCAGGGTCATTACTTTTTGAGGTCATGACCACTAGTAGTTTTCAGGGCCCCAATGAATGGCTCACACCTTAATGCAGACATAGTACCTGATTTCTGTAACTCTAGCATTTTATTAGCTAATCTAGGGGAGTGCCAGGAGTTTGAGGCCACCTTGGGCTGCACAGTGTGTTCCAGGATAGCCTGAGATAGAGTTTGAGGCACTATGTCAAAAACAAAAGGAAGAATAGGAAGAGGAGAAGGAGAAGGAAGAAAAGAAAGACTGCGGGATATCATGCCCCTGTCAGCTACTCCACATTTTTATTTCTAAGCAGATCTCCTAGAGTGTAGCCTGTGGGTGTCATCTTGGAAAGGAAGTATACATTGTCCCTGTAATATTTCTGCTTGGGTAGATTAGAAACATTTCCTATTTAATATACCCAAAATTTACCTCTTTTCCCACTGTTTTCTATGACAACCATTCTACTTTATGTTTTGTAGTTTACACCTTCATTCACAGGACAATACCCCAAATTTCCATCATCTCCATTTTCCATTTTCTATGTATCCCTGTGTATCCTTCATATCTCAGTAACTTATAACCCAAAGAGATGTTTTTGATATTTTTGCCATAGAGAATTGGACTTGTTTTCTTGTTTTACATTTACTAAATACCATATATTATTTCATGTCACTTAGCCCATTCAAATAATATATTCATTTTGGTGTTATGTCTTTAACTTTTAAATTCCTTTCAGATTAAGATATTATCTATCATTTCCATTGTATTTCAAAGGTATAAAATTATACTTAACTCACAGAAGATTCAATGAATGTAGACTCAACTCTAAATGAATGGTGTGCAGTTGCTTTCAACTGTCTTCTGTAGGATGACGAATGTGGTGGTTTGAATGATGATGGCTCTAATAGACTCATATGTTTTTATACCTGGTCCTCAGCTAGTAGAACTGTTTGGAAAGAATTAGGAAGTATGGTGTTGTTGGGGGAGTCCTGTCACAGGAACTTAGGTCATTCCCAATCTCTCTGCCTCATGGTTGTGTCTTAAGATGTGATTTACTAGGAACTATTCTATTACCATGGCCACCTGCCACCATGGTCATAGGTTCTAACCCACTGAAACCATCAGCTCCAACTTATATGCTTCCTTTTATAAGTTGTCTTGGACATGATTGTAGGGAGACACTCTAGATCCGCTTCCTAGTAGCCAGGACAGGTGTGCTGGAACATGCCCGTGAGGGCATGGTGAGGGGAAGTCTAAGGTGACATAGGAAGGCTTCTTAAAGGACTGTGGACACATGGACCAGCCCTTCTTCTTCTTGCCCGTCTCCCTGCTCCCTCCTCCTCCTTGCTGCCCTGGCATGCATCGGCCTGTGCTTGGCTGGTGTATCCGAACAAAGAAACCTTGGCCCTATTGACTGCTGGTTGATCCCTCCACACATGATGTTTTATCATAGTAATAGATAAGAAATAAAGACAACCAGTACATTTTATTCATATATCCAAGCTTTAACACAGGATTGGAACCAGATACAATCTGTTGAGGTAACTACCTACCTGATATTTGATGAGGGATGTCCTTCTGCATGCTGTGAATATATGTTTCTCTTATTGGCTGGTGAATAAAGCTGTTTCAATCAATGGACAGGCAGGATGTAGCTAGGCAAGAAGTATAGGCAGGGCTACCATACTAGGAGAATTCTTGGAAGAGCAACTCAGAAAGTGAGTTGCCAGAGAGATGCCATGCAGCTACCTGGAAGATAGGATGCCCAGGCATTCTCCAGTAAGCCAAGACCACATGGAGATACACAGATAAATAGAAATTGGTTAATAATTAAGAGAGAGCTAACCAATAAGAAGCCCAAGCCATTTGTCAAACAGTTTATGATTAATATAAGCCTCTGTGTGTTTATTTTGGACTAAACAGCTGCAGGATCATGCAGGACAGAAACTTCCATCTACAGATACTTTGTTCACTTTTAGTGTTACCATTGTTAAAAATTCTGGGTCTAAAGTTCAAAAGACATAGACCCAAGTCTAAAGCTACAACTAGCAAACTGGTAAAATTATCTCTGTTGACTTCATACACTGCATTTGTATCAGGAATAAGGTACCTGTTTAATAAAACTTAGGAAGATAAATAAAAGGCATGGTATACTCTTGAGGAATTCAGTATAGCTATAAATGTGAGCTATTGTTTTGTTATGATTTTTTATTATTTATTTTGTTATAAATCTCTCCCAGTTTATGAAAATTTTATCCCACTATATGTAAGAATGAAATTGCACAAGAATAATATCAAAGTACTTTGTCAATTAATAAGATATGTTCTTGGAAGGTGAAAAATCAAACAACAGAAGATATTTATTGCAGTCTTTGGAATCAGAAATGAAGAGACTGTCTCTAAAGCTGAAGGTCTCACATTCTTTAAAAATTAATAACATGTTGAGAATGGAGAGGGTAAGGAAAGTGAATGACATTATTTTTCCATAGTACCAACTCACATTTTCCTCACAGCTTAAGAAAACTTATTGAAAGAGGACTTTGTCCATTTAAGGGACTGCTTGTATAGAAAAGACCTGGGAGGGGGTAAAGCTTAGTGTTTATTATTCATAAGACCTTGTTTTAAATTCAGGGTCCTCTTGAAATTCTCAGGCACTATATCAGAAGTTGTGGCCACATGAAGCCCAGTACCAGCTATAAACACAGGACAGATTTCATTATATTTTCTGTTTCAGAACCAGCAGCAAATGGCTTTTGTTGAAAATAGTTTTATGCTGCAACATTTGGACTATCTATGTTTGGAAGTAAACTGGAGTGTGTGGGAGAATGGAAATAAATTTCTGTATCTTATAGGTCTTTGTAAGGAATCAGATTCCATTTATCTCCAGCAATGGATTAATGGAGAAAACAAGATTACTCATTATTTAGGTAAAATATTCACTGGGAACATGAGAACACTTTAAAACCAATGGCATCCTCACTGTGATTCTGAATGATAAGTAGTCCTTTCCTCAGGTAAAATGTAGCGAAACCAGTTCTTAAAGGTTAAGCCCAGCATAAAACATGGGAGCAGTGAAAAAGGTAAATTCATATATCCTTATTCAAAAGTCATTGAAACTTTGTAGATAGTAGCAGAACATTAAATCAAATGGAAATCTTCTAAACTTGGGGTATATGTGACTGTACAACCATGTTTTCAGAGTTCTGCCTTAGTCATTTAACTCACTCCAGAGTTTGTAATTAGCAACCATAAATTTAAACCATCATTTGTGCTCCTTTAAAATGTCTGGCTGTTTCCACCCTACATATTTATTCTGTGCTCAGCTTATATATATTTTACCTTTCTCTTCTTTTTTTCCTTCGTTTCTTCCCATTTCTCCTTCTCCTTCTCTTTCTTCCACTGCTCTCCTCTCATTTAACAGTTTAGGACTAAAGTGTGAGTAATGGACTGAATCCTGTGACTTCCCAATATTCCAGTTTGATTGTGTTCACTGATTTCTGAAGTGTGTTTCCCCATCAGCTAGCTCCTTATTTGTTTTAGGCATAAATTAGTGTGAAAGTACATTCCTATATGACTATAGTCAATAAAATTATTGCTGTGTGTCAATCCTACTGCAGACTCATACATGTGGGGAACCAAAGTAATTTTAGTGACCACTAATTTCCTTCCTTGCTCCCTCCTTTCCTCCCTCCCTTCCACCCTCCATTTCTCTCTCCCTCCCTTCTTTCATCCCTCATTCCTTCATTTTTTCCTTCTTTCCTTTTCTCTCTTTCCCTCTCCTTCTCTTTTTCTTTTTGCCTTCTTTAAGTCCCAGTCTCCTCTTCATATTGGCTCTCCTCATCCCTCCCCCACTCTCCTCATTATCCTCTCTCTTTCCCTTCTTTACTTTTCTTCAGTACTGGAAATTGAACCTAGACCCTTTCACAAGTTTGGCAAATGCCCAACCACCAAGCTTCATTTGTATCCTACATTTTCTTTTGTGTCTATTATTTTGTATCACCTCAATTTCCTTTTTATGGTATGTTCACTTACTGAAGCCAAGAAGAAGCTTGTATAGCCAGGGTCACAGAGTACAGGATCAGGAAAACTGAGAATACAATATAAGTGTCTTAGATTAAAAATAAGAGCATTTATAAAAGAGTACTTATTATTTGGATCATTCCTTCCCTGCTTTATAAAACATACTATTGTCTTCATACAGTAACAGATAGTTACTTGGAAATAAAGGATTCCACAGGGACCAAAAGTAATACCAGTTCTCCCACTCTACAGATTTCTCCCTGTAATATGGGAAGATGAAATCTGAGCATCTTGTATGGGAGAGTACTCAGTCTTTTATTTATTTATTTATTTATTTATTTATTTACTTACTTACTTACTTACTTTTCGCTCATCAATTTTATTATTTCTTTTCACTTTTTACAGGCTTAATTTCTTGAGTTCTTTATATTTACTGGGAAGGATATTCAACAAGTTAATTTTATCCTTCCTATTTTGTTTAATATTTTTTTCATTTTTTATTTAAATTAGAAACAAGATTGTTTTACATGTCAATCCCAGTTCCCTCTCCCTCTCTCCTCCTCCCTGCCCCCTACCTATCCCATACCTTTTCTGCTCCCCAGGGAGAGTGAGGCCTTCCATGGGGGATCTTCAGAGTCTGTCATATTCTTTGGGATTTGGCCTATGCCCTCCCCTGTGTGTCTAGGCTGAGCAAGTATCCCTCTATGTGGAATGGGCTCCCAAAGTTCATTCCTAGGCTAGGGATAAGTACTGAGGCACCTCCTCACTGACACCCACATTCATAGGGTCTGGATCAGTCCTATGATGGTTTCCCAGCTATCAGTCTGAGGCCCAAGAGTTCCCCATTGTTCAGGTAAGCTGGTTCTGTGGGTTTCATCAGCCTGGTCTTGACACCTTTGCTCATCACTCCTCCCTGTCTGCAACTGGATTCCAGTTCAGTTCAGTGTTTAGCTGTGGGTATCTGCTTCTACTTCCTTCAGCTGCTGGATGAAGGCTCTAGGATGGCATATAAGGTAATCATCAATCTCATTATCAGGGTAAGGCATTTAAGGTAGCCTCTACATTGTTGCTTAGATTGTTAGTTGGTGTCATCCTTGAAGACCTCTGGACATTTTTATTCAGTGTTAAAGACTATTTTGCTATTTCTCCATTTGAAATCTTAGTTCATATGCACTATGGGGCATTTAATGTTTTCCATGACAGTCCATGGTCTCTGGAATTCTCATCAGTTGCTGTTTGGAGACATTTCAATTGCTACAGAAATAAAACGGGGCAAGGTGTCCCTTATTCTTGGAAAATGCAGGCCAAATAAATAGTTCTCCACCCCACAAGTGAATGTAAGTTGCTCATATGATGTATTCCTGAACAATTTTTCTATTAGAGAACCTATCCCTGAGGATGTTCATAATATATTTTAGAGGGAGAGAGAGGGAGAGAGTGTGTGTGTGTGTGTGTGTGTGTGTCTAAATCTCTAAAGGTGAATGCCATGATTTTTAATGGTTCTCCTGTTTACATTCTGATAAACACCTTAGAGATAGTACACTCAGTTAATGCTAACTTTTTTTTGTTAAAAGACAACACTATGATTGCATCCCATGGTCTGTAATTTATAAAGAGAATTTTAGATACCTTGAGTTCTGCCAAGTCTTCTTGGAAAATATAATTAATGTCACAAGTCCTTCATGGACTTAAAGCAATGATGCTTCTTGTGTCATATTTCAGGTAGAATGCCACAGACCACCTGGAGATTCTAGATTCTTTACTATTCTGAGTAAACAAGTTTTCTAACAATTCCTTGTCCATCTTAGAAGCCATCCCTTCCTTTCTAAACTCCAGACTGAACTCACCACTCACTGGTCCTTGAACTCTAGACTAGGATTGGAGAACATCCAGCCAAATATTTCATAAGGACTGTGTAGAAATCTCTACATACAAAAATGGGTTGAAGGATTGCCACAATAATTCTTTAATAGCAGTAAATAACCTATGTAGATGTATCCAAGATCTAAGCCTATTTTACTCATAGCAGAATAGAGCATATGCTAATTGTTTTATTCATGCTTGCATCTCTGAGACCAAAAGCCTGACAGAAAATTTAAAGGAAGGAACACTGAAACAATGGAATGATAGTTCCTGCGAGCTTCTCACATAATATCTCAAATAATATCACTCTATGGGTTTTCAGTAAAAATAAATCTATAGAATTATAAAACACATATAGGATACAAGCTACTAAAGTGACTAGGAAAAAGAACAAGTGAATGCATTTATAATAATTAGAAATTTAGTCCATCTTCCCTCTCATTCCAATAAATAAAACAAAAAATAGAGAAAAGTTTAGTACATCCTTGATCAGTGATCACATATCAGATAGATTTGAGTTTGGTAATCTCAGATACTGTAAAAAAATGAGAGAAAATCTCTCCATTGGTGTTTCAAGAGCAATATAAGTGATTTATAAACCAGAACCACATTGACAGAGACCTCACACTCAAACACAAATGTAAAATAGTAAGTAAAATGTATATAATGTAAACCAGTCCATTGACCTTAATCCAAATGAAAAAGACAATTCAACATTGTAAAATATATTAAAATATTTTCATCATTTTGATTTTTATAGGGGAAAGTAAACCTCAGTAGATTAGGAAAATGGTCAGTGCAGTGCAGCCTCCACTAATGAATAGCAACAAAACATCTCAGAAGAGCTCTATGTTCCTAAGAAGCATCTCTGCTTCCCCTGAAAGGTTGTTGAGTCAGTCAGAAAGATCATGTTGCACATACCACGTGATAAACATTAACTAAATCTAGTAGGTTAATACAGCAGGATTATGTCTTGTTCACACTTAGTAGCCATTGGAGTTCCTCAGATGTCTCACGTACTGCATCCTTCAGGACCAAAGCTGAAGAAGCAGCAATAGTCGAACATTAGTAGTCACTGTGATACAGACAGGCAAAACTCTGAAGATTCTCCACTAGACACATAAATGCCTTATCCTGGGAGTGGCATACATTCTTCTCATTCCTTATTGGTCAGGCCACAGAGCCCTGTACAACCATAAGAGTTTGTGGAAGTTATCCTAGCAAGCACCTAGAGGAGTTCTTTAAGTTTGGAAACAGCACTAAGGACTAACACAGATATCCACCAAAATCAGATAGCCCCCACTCATTCTTGAGACTAAAGTATTTATTTTTATATCTAAAAGCTAGACTATGTTTAATATTGTTGTTAGAAATCTTAGTAACTCAGAAAGGCTAAATAAATTATTAAACTAGTAGGTAAAAAATGCTCAACATATTCTGCACATATGAACTACTGAATAGAACAATGATGAAAATTAATATGAAAGTTTACAACTAGGTTGCTTATTACAAGATTAACATATAACAATTATTTCCCAAATGAGAAAATGTTAGACATTTAAGTTAAAATATTTTCTAATAACAGATATATGGAGTTTTATTATGAATGCCACTGATGAATGCTGGGCAAAATGTTTTATGTAGATAGTGCAGGAAAACCCATATTGTATGGTATTTCTTTTAAAAAAAATCTCAATAATCTGGAGTGACATGACATATTCATAAAAACACTCAGCCTATTAAAGATATTTCCCCAGGTTGATAGATTTAATGTAATAATATCAACATCTCTGCAGGGTACAATTTTGTGTGTGTGTGTGCAATTGACAATCTAATTCTGAAATTTGTATTAAAGGGAAAAGAGAGACTAATTTTCTTAGCTTGTCTTAGCTTGAAAAACAATTCAAGGGAAAGTGTATAATAACAACTTGTTTAAAGCTTCAGTCATTAAAGCACTTAAGATTGCTGCAAGTCAAGACAGATAAATACTGAAATCAAATAGAAAACTAGCAATGAGACAGGCATTTTTATATAAAGTGAGTGACAAAAACGACATTCTATAACAATGCAGAAAGACATGGAAAGCTCAAAATCAGTGATTTGGCCGTTGGCTATCTATCAAAGTAGAGAAGAATTTTGTTTCTTTATGTAGCATAAAAACATAAAATGGAAGCTAAAATTTTTTGGAAAAGAATTATATATATGTATGTAATCTTGAGGGTATGAAAAAGAAAAAATGATACTGAAATATAAACAATAACAAAAATGATGAACATAAATGGATATATTCTTAAGTACAGAATCTTTGTTCACCAACAGATATAATGAAAATGTGGGTCACATATTTGGAAATGACTTTGAGAAACTTCAACAATAACAAAACCTGTTAGTTCACAAAATAGAAAGTGCAATGCATGCAGATGCATCAAAATGCAGAAATGGCACTGGAAGCTTGCAAGGTAATGTGGAGGTGGACAGAGGAAACCAAAGAGAGAAAAACTGGTTTTACTTCTAATGGTACAAAGTGTGATACAGTAATTATATTCTCTACTAATGTAGATGTTAGAAAAATGCAGAGCAAGAAAAAAATGAATGTTTCTTATCTAGTAGGGATAATATTTGAACAAATAGACATTCTTATTACTCTGATTTGATATACATTATGCATTATGTGTATATATCAATTTATAACACCCACCTCCATGAAAAAGTTCAAATATTAATACCATAATTTGATGTGATGCTTGCAAGATGCTTCAGTGGGTAAGGATACTTATTGCTTGACCTGCTGAACTGAATTTGAGCCCTTGAGCCCAGTTGATAGAAGAAGATATTCAACTTCCACAGTTTCTTCTCTGATTTTCACACTGTACTTTGGTATTCTGGTGCTCCAAATAAATAAATGAATGAATGAGAAACAGAGATAACAAAAATTCTAAAAGCAGTAAAATGAACAAAACCAGAGATAGAAACTTAATGAAAACACAATATGAAATAACTGATAAACTCTTTGAAATGTTCATTCTCATATCAGCAATATAGAGCATGTCAAAAACAATAGTGTAAAATTTCATACACCTAAGACTGATGGCAATGACTGTTCGATGGTACCTGATACTGAAAAGGTTGCAGGGCTACTGCATCTATCACTAATGCTGGAGGAATATATAGTGATCAAAGAATATTGAAAAGTAATCACTTCAGTCACTAAATTTCAAAAGGTATAACTTAGCAAGTATAGGTCTAGGAATACACCCCAGAGAAGCTTACAGATAAGTAGCATGAAATGTTAGACAAAAATATTTCTACTACTGATTTTTCTAATAAAGTCCTGGAAAAGTCTTAAAACCTCACTGTCAGAAGAATGAAGGTGTTATCATATAGTTACTATACCAGCATGATATACCACAGATGCAGATGAATACAATGTGAAAATAAGATTCTTCTCGAAACATAAGTTTGAACAAAAGTATAATTTATGAGGAAATATGTAATATGATCCCATTTATGCTTATTCCACAACAGACTGAGATATGTACATAGAAAAATCTATCAGAAAAAGAAAGTACCATTTAACAAAAAATTCAGAACGTTGGTCACCCATATAGGCTAGGAGATAAACAGTAGCAAATACTTAGGGCATATAAGCAGCACCAAATAATTAGTGATTTTATGTCTTAAGCCAAATGGAGCAAGTTTCCTGGGTTTCTGGTTTTATTATGACTGTCCATCTATCTGTCTATCATTTTATCATATATATATATATATATATATGTATATATAATATATCTAGTTATCTATCATCTGTCATCATCTTTAATCTCCAGCTTTTATGACTGTTCATCTGCTTAGTATGTACGTATGTATGTATGTATCTACCTATCTGTCATCTACCACTTACAAATCCATTTACCTATCTTTCTACATACCTATATATTTCCATAGAATATTCAAGCTTCTGTTACAGAATACCAAAGATGTTATTGTTTTTAAGCACCTAGAATTTATTTCTTACATTTTTGGATGTTGAGAATCTCAAGGTCCTGGCATGCATGATTTTGTATCTGGTGGGGCCTACTTCCTGGTTTATACGCAGCTGTCTTTACAAGGAGAAGGAGAATAAGACTAATTTAAGGGCCCTGTTTTAATGACAGAAAATTCCATTCATGAGGCCTGCTAATTACCTCCCAGAGAGTCCACCTCCAATGATCACAGTAGGTGTTAGAGGACAACATATGGGTCTGGGGTAGAATGAGACACACAATAAGTTTATATTAATAGTATATCCTGTTGATCTATCCACAGCATCGGTATTTTACTTTATAATAAAAAATAAAGAAAAAACTTTAATAAGACATTGCCAGTATACAAGGAAAATATATAAAGGCATTTATGCAGTAATTTTGAAGAATGGCATCTAATTCAAATGTGTATCCTTATAGCTGGAGAAAAGTTTCAGAGTCAGCTGAAAAACAGATAAAAGCATTGTTCCCTCTTTGTAGTGACAAATTGAATTTCCTTTTCTTTCTTCTCATTTCCTAGACACACAGCGATGGATTCAGTATTCTAATCTCGGGGATGGAGACATCTTAAGAAGGGTGAAAGCAAGCCAAGATTGTGGCACCTACATTTCATTTGGGAGATGAATGTGATCAGGGTGAAGAAGGCTTTGCTCAGTTAATATGTCATGGCATTTACTGCAATGCCTGGCACAGTTATGCTTGATAAATACCTGGTGAATGAATAAATAGATTAATGGATGAATGGAGACTCTGATAGTGATGAGTCATGGGGAAATGTTTTCTCATTAATATGTCCTTCTTTTCTTCTCTTTTAAAGGCTATTTTCAGTAGGATTAGAGAAACTTTATAATTTTTCCCGCTTTCTTTTCAATAACTGGTAAGGGTGGAAAGTTTTGAGAAGGTCCAAGACAAACTGTGAACTGGCTTGGTTTCCGATGGTCCTCACAGATTGCTGACATCTGTCTGACATGAGAATGAGATTGGAGAAGCTGCCAGCTGGGATAGGAGCCAGCCTATTTTTCTTAGGAATCTCTATCAAAGGTGGTAGGTTAATTAGATGCCACAGCATGCATGTTGCAGTCCTTCCTTATGTCTGCAAAATGGTCCCTTATTTCTTTAACTCCTACCTATTATTTGATTATTCTCCTTTGCTTCTGCTTCTAATGTCTGCTTGCTTAATGTGTTCTGTGCTCTTTGGAGCACTATTTCTCCTTTAGCCAGGAAGATATATAGGAAGCAACATGACTTAATTCTCATGATTTTTAGAGTTCTACTTTTCTGGTCATGGGGTTATTTCTTTCTAGATTTAGTGTCAGTTCATTCTAATGTGTATCCTTTTTTGTTAATCAAAAATGCAATGCAAGTTTACTGTAAGTGAGACACAGACTCAAGGAAAAATATAAAAATCATACAGAGCAATTATTTCATGTAATTTAGATACTATTATTCCAAAGTCTCCCTGTTTTTTTTAATTACTATTTTTCCTTTTGGAAATCAAAGGATCCAGTCATTTCCTATTCTTGTTTTTTTTTCAATTCTATTTCATATAATAAAGAAGCAATCAGCTGACATAGAGCCAATAACAACAGACACTGAATAATGTTTAACTTGTTGGGTTCATTTATAAGGCAAGATGAAGAAATGTGGCTGAAACAGGTCCAACCTGCCCACCTACAATGGTGACTCTTAGTTCTAGTTCTAGGTGCCTTTGTCTCTGCAGGGAAACGGCACCTGAAATAACACCTTTAGTCTTTTTACTTCTCACTAGATCCAGGAGAAAGTATTCTCCACCTTCCTTAACAACATTTTGCTTTTAGAAACTATATGGATTTTAAGAGAATCATTTCTAAATCTTCACAGTTATTTTTACAGACATCCAATTAGCATTGTGATTTTATAGATTGGAAAGTCACTTTATAGTCATTCTAGGTGGATTTGATTAGCCTAATGTACTTTTTGGATATTCTGAAGCCTCCACCTTTCTCAACCAACCCTCTGTGATCTTAGAGGAAACTAGAAATCATCTACATTTTTGGTCATTTACTTAGATGCTGTGGTATTTTTCCCATATGAAGTCTCCCACTTATGTGTGTGCACAGAGGACAGTCATCTTATTTTTTTGTCAGTGAATCTGGAATTAAATGATTGGATGAACTTGCTGGCAAGTGAATGCCAGGGATCCACCTGTCTTCAATCCTCCAGCATAGAAGTGACAAACATGCCATCATGCCTGACTTTTTTTTTTTAGTTTTTTATCTTTTATATATTTGAATTATAAACAAGATTGAATTACATGACGTTCCCAGTTCCCTTCTCCCTCCCTTCCTCCTCTACCACCCCCCCCAACTAAAATCCTACCTATCATATGTCCTTTCTTCTAATCTACACCTGACTCAAAATTTCTGCTTCCTCATGACCTCTGCATCCTTCTTTTTCTTCCCTTCTGACTCTTTTAGCTTCCTCCCCGCTCTTCCCATACTCTCAATTTGCTCAGGGGATGGTGACCCTTTCCCCTTCTCCAGGGGACAAAGTTTGTCTCTTTTAGGGTCTTCCTTGTTTACTAGTTTCTCTGGCAGTGTGGATTGTAGGATGGTAAACCCTTCCTCTATGTCTAAAATCCACATATGAGTGAGTACATATCATGTTTGTCTTTTTGTGATTGGGTTATCTCGCTCAGAATGGTTTCATCGAGTTCCATCCATTTTCTTGCAAATTTCAAGATTCCATTATTTTTTTCTGCTGAGTAGTACAACATTGTGTAAATGTACCACATTTTCTCCATCCATTCTTCAGTTGAGGGGTATCTAGGCTGCTTCCAGTTTCTGCCTATTACAGATAGTGCTGCTATGAACATAGTTGAACAGATGTCTTTGTTGTATGAATGTGCTTCTTTTGGGTATATGCCTAGGAGTGGAATTGCTGGATCTTGTGGTAGACTCATACCCATTTTCTTGAGTAGTCACCATACTGATTTCCAAAGTGGCTGTACAAGTTCATGCCTGACTTTTTATATGGATGCTGAGGTTCCCAATTCAGGTCTTCATGTTTGTCATGTAAGTACTTTACTTACCAAGCTATCTCCACATACCTAAGTCTTCCCTTTTGCTAGATAATCCTAAATATCTTAACAAAATTAAGCCTAAACATGTAAGAGAGTCATTTTCTGACCTTTTCCAAACTGTATCTAGGTGCCCAAAACAAGATGAGCTGTGTCTCTTCAATTCACACATATGTGACCAATTTTATGAATACATAGGGAATTTATTTTGCATATATGGGTATTCACATGTTAAATGTTTTTATTACAAAAGAAAAGAAACAAAATAAAAATGGATGAGCATGCATGTTTGGAATTAATGGATCACTTTATGATACTGATCATGATGATTTTTTTGTGAGTGATGATTTTATTTTCCAAACACATCAAGTCGAATGCATTATTACATCCTGGAGCTCCAGGTATGTTAATTATGCCTCTGTAAAATAGTTATCTAGAGTGTGTTAAAATGCTTTATTTCAATGTGATTCACTTTTATCTTTATGTTTGTTACCATCTTCCTCATCCCTATTGATCCCATGACTTAGATATGGAAAGTCTAATTAAATCTTAGACAACTGACCATTTCTTAGGGGTTTCTGTGACTTCCTTCCCTGATCTGTTTCTGCTGCAATACCAATGATGCTAAACTCCATGTGAAATTCACCCTCTTCTTCAGGTTCCCTGAAGGCCCATTCACAAAAGACAGACACTCAGTTAGATTTAGAGTTACAGTGCCTATCATTACAATTAAAACCACCTGATATGAAATATAATGTTAAAAATAATTCCACCTACTGCTGCAGATATTCTCATCTTCTCCACATCTCCTTCAGTTTAGAAACTTCCCTTTCTCTGTAGAAGGATAGATCTCTCCACCTCAATTCTTTATTTCCTTTTTATTAATTTTTTCACATATTTTACATCCCTACTGAAGTTTCTCTCCTTCCTTTCCTCCTATTTCTCTTCATGGCTTGTCTCTGCCATGCCCCTTATCCACTCCTTCACTGTTTCTGTTCAGAAAGGAGCAGGCCTCCAAAGGGTGTCAACAAAGCATGACATATTAAGTTGAGGTAGGACTAAACTCCTCCATTTGTGTTAAGGCTGGGAAGGGCAACCCAGTATGAGGGATAGGTTCCCAAAAGCCAGCCCAAGAACCAGGGACAGGCCCTGATACCACTTATATGACTCCCCAAAATAGATCAAGCTACACATCTATCACACACATGTAGATGGGGCCTAGGTCAGTCCCACGCAAGCTCCCTAGATGTAGGTCCAGAATCTGTGAGCTCCTATGAGTTCAGGTTGGTTCCTTCTGTGGGTTCCCTTCTGATGACCTTGACACCTTGGCTCTATTCTTAAGTGACTTGGACTTTTTTCTCTGAAGCAAGAGGATAGGCCAACATCTGTGATGCTCTGTTCACCAAAAAGAATCAAGTACTAATCATTGTTAGAATGATGATTTGCTGTATTTCTTACACTTATACATGACACTTAGAAGAGGAGTCTTTTACCTTTCTATTATTTCCTTTGATTATTATAAACATAGGAACAGTTTAATATTGACTGTAATCTCTTCCTACAAATTACTAGATAGCCTACATTGTCATTGAGGGAAGACAGAACTGGCTTCTTTTTGTATTTCAGAATATGAATCATATATCAGGCACAGAAAAAACAAACAAACATGCTTCCAGCACCATAGTTATTTGTGATTCAGAACTATTTTGCAGATAACTGCAAATAAAAATAACCACAACAACACAGGAGAATGCAAATATAACTCATTAATTTTCAAATCACAAAGGACTAGCTTGAAATTGAAAATAATATGAGTTATGTCATATTGATTTATAATCTACTACCCTGGAGCACACCAGAGCACGTTGTGATCTTTGCTGAACAACTGACATAAACATGAGTGATTCCCAGCATGGTTCCTGTAAGGAATTTTTAAAACAGCCCAGTGACCTATATCGTAAATATAGAAGAGTGCATAAATAGTATTGCCCGCCTTGTAAAATTTCCATAAATTTATATAAACCTATAGTCAGCATCAGATAAGATATGAGGCATCCTTTTCTCAGAAGGCCTCCTTTTTGCTCCTCCAGTTACTTCCTCTCATGATCACCTCTTTCTCTTCTCAGATTCTACATATGACGGTATTTTGGCTCTTGCTGAACTTGAAATTTCTAGAATCACATAGCACACACTTGGAATCTGCTTTCCTCAGCTCTGTGGTATGCTTCAGATCCCTCCTGCTTACTTTTATTTATTACTACCATTACACAACACTGATAGTTTTGTAGAAAAACTAGCATTTTCTGGATTGAAACATTTCTTTTTGCTGGATGTATTCAGCAAAATGTATTGCTCATCCTTACTCTTTCTCTTTGTCTCTTTTTATTTAGAAAAATATTAATTCAAGGCAAAAACCACAGAATGTATAAATCATTTATAATTCCAACACACAGATACATATAATTTGTGTTCCCTGGGAGTGGAAGCAGATGTCTGTTAAGGAAGATCTTTATAATTTCTAAGTCTTAAATTTCCTTTCCTTTTCTTTTTTCTCCTCCTAGTCCTCCTCCTCATTTTTCCCCTTCCCTCTTCACGTTTTTTTCTCTTCCCCTACTTTTTCTCTTTCCTCCTCCTTCTCCTCTTCCTTTTCTTCCTCCTCCCCCTCTCATAACCACTGAAGTTTTTTTTGTACAGGAAAGTTCAGTATTACAAATAAGTCAATCCACAAATCTCTGTGGGTGAGTAATTGGAAGCCAAAAGGAGAATAAGCTTCTTTCTTGTATCAGGATGACAATGGTGATACAAATAGGCAGATTATTCTAACACAAAGAATGAATGCTATTACCAGACAGATTAGCATTATCTGACGAGATACTGTAAAAGTACAAATACCACGATCTGTACTTCTTCTATCATGCATGAAGTATTAATTTGGGTCAGTGCATTAATAACATGAAATAAGATCAGAGACTTTTCTCCATTCTACACCTAAAGGCTAAATCTGAGTGATGTCTCTTGTTTGATGTAAGTATGAATTTAGCAAGATTTATATAAAGCTTGGCATGGCTCCTGTAGTCATATATGTCCATCATTAGGTACAAATAAGAGTGATGAGCTATGTGCTGCTGATCTGAAAACTCTATAGGTTGGCTAGTCCACGGCAGAACCACAGCATTGACCTAAGAGGAGGCTCCATGCATGAATAGTCTCCATGCTGTATCCTGTGAAGATGATTTCTTTTTCATTAGGATTTGGGAATCTGGACCTTTTTGTTAGTGACATGGATCACAGGCTTTCCAAATGACAACAGGACATATCTTTCTTGTCTGTATCATTAGTAGCTGTCATTCCTGGTCTTGGTTGGTTGGAGGTAGACTGCGGATGATTTAAGAACCTGAGTTTCTTCACTATCCCTGCTTCTTGCAGCAGAGAGGCATTAATATTCACAGTTGTTGCACAGTCCTCATAATCAGGTAACCAGGCAGATTTTTCTCAGTGGATATTCTTGTATGTGTCATTGGTGCTGAGTCCTGCTCATGTGCACAGCCTTCTAATCTTGTACATTTTTTTTTTGGTGTGGGCTTAGAGGATCCCCAGTCACAGCTTATTATGTTTATAAAGTAAAGCTGAAAATGGAGTTCCTGGTGCTATGCTAGTCTTAAGAATTATGAAATCATACAATGCTTAATGGATGAAGGATCTTCCATTACTTCTCATTCAAACATTTTATATAGAGGTTAGATATGTAGCTAAGTGTAGATAGATAGATAGATAGATAATAGATATAGATACATGTTAGACAAAGTATTAAAGACTCACAATTCTTGTAAATATATATTGAGGATCACTTCACTTGATGTATAAAACATGGATGTTAATGACATATCTACCTAATTAAAAAACAATGAGAAAAGATAGATTCCATGCCCAAAGTTATATAAATAGTAAAACAAAAGTATTTAAAAGTATGGAATATGCACCTCCAAATTCCAAGCTCAATTTTCTACAATGTCCACCACCTTCCAGGGACAATACATGCCTGGCTCTCACTCATTTTCCTTTACAACTGGCTGCCTTGCCCACTCATAACTGGAGAAAATGCCACATGGTTTCTCCATCCACACTCAGAGCAGCTCTGTTCACACCAGGGAAGAACTTCCCTATTGCTGCTCTGTCCCAGAGTCTGTTCACACAGCCAGGGACTAATAGAGATCCCAGAAGTTCCTGGCTTTGCTGACAGCATCAGGGGCAGAAGAATGCAAAACAGGAGCAGCAAATACTTTCCAGAAGAAAATGGGCTCCCTCCTCAGGCAGACCTCACTTGACCTTTTGGACAATCATAGAATGTGGGAATATGGTTGAGAAACAGTACTGGAGTGTCTCATGCTGCAATGGAAATGAAGGCTCACAGTTTTCACTGGAGCAAACTTCCCCCACCTCATCCTTTAAATTATGACATACTTTATGTAGTACTTTATTAAATTGTTTGCTAATATAACTGATAATTTCCCGAGAATGCATCACCGTTTTTTCAGACACTACAAAGCAGAGAGATGATGGAGGATAATACAACCACACATAGTGCTTACTAGACTTGATTTCTCTAGTATAAAACAAGGGTAAATAACCGGCATTTTCAATGCACTGTGACAGGTGTTACAGAATCCATGTTCTAAGAAAGCACAGGATGCGCACAGAAAGAAACACCATTGGATGTGAGTCAGGATGGACTGTAGAGGGGAGGTGATATCTGAGAGAAAAAGACTTTCAGGAATGGGATGAAATTCAAAGCCTTCTTTATGAATCAAAATTCACTAAGCATGAAGGGCTAAGTTTGAGAGTATAGATGCTGACTGCAACAATTTCAAGTTAGTGAGAGCTGACTGTGTGTCATATCAGGAGCAGGGGAGAGGCTGGGGAGAGGTGTGTGTTCTAATGTGAGGAGTAATTTAGATCTTTATAGAAGATTGGGTTTTATCACTCTCAAAACAGTTTGGTGAGACTGATTTTGTAGTGTCTATTATACTCAACTACAAAATTGACAGTTACCCTCACAATAGCAATAAATGATTTGAAGTCACACCTAGGCATAGATGGACTAAAGAAGCAATGCTGTAATGATAGGGAATGTGAGGAAACAGCAGAATACATGTTGCTTTCATCAACTGTAGTTTTTGGTGAGACACTCCTCACAGATCAAAGGACAGCCCTGCTGTGTCTACATGATGGAGTTATGAAGACAGAGTCAACAGTGACCTAGAAATGACTCTATACATTTCTTTATGTACATATTTGTATATTTATTTATTTCAGTATTGAATATAGAACTCAGTGTCTCCTATATGCTATTCAAGCACCTTAACACTGAGCTATATCCACAGCCTTTTGAATACTTTTTCAATTGGAGACAGGATCTCACTATATAGTCCACACTAGCCTCAAATTTGGTGTCCTCCTGCCATAGTCTCCAGAGTGGCTGGGATTGCAAGAGTGAACCATTCCACCCAGGTGGCTATGTACTTAATGATAGTTTCTCCTGGAAGATTGCTAACAGACATGTCACACACTAGCCCACATGTTCTGAGGTTTTAGTCTTCAAAAACCATTAGATCCTCTGTGCTAATGTGTAGCTCATGAACTCATTAGGGAAACTGAAAGCCTTATCTCTGTTCATTCTGCCCAGCATCCAATGTTATGCACATTTTGTTTTCCAATTCTAATGTACTTAACTAACCAAAAGTAAGCATGCAAAAGGAACACAAATGCAATGTTAAAGGGTTTCTTCTCTCTTCTATAAGTTTGATTCATCTCCCTGTCCAGAGTCCCTAACTCAAGGTTAATCAAAGGAGTTGACTATGACTTCATGCCCCTTACACATGTGCTCACTTTCCAGTTGTCCACTTTCTGTTTGATTCCTGAACTCATTCTCAGCCCTCCCTCCTCTGAGAAGCCTCATCTGACAACTGGTACAGCTATAGTTTACATCCCTATCCTTGCTGCCCACAGAAAACCCAACCTGTGTTACTATAAACCTACCCTTTAAACTTAGAAAGGTTAGCCACAAGTGATTGGTTTTCCCAATAAATCTCTCAGATTCATATGTACTTAATTTTTATATATAATATATAGTCATATATATTACTACAATACATGATTAAAATATTGCTTATTTTTCCAATGAAAAATAAAAAAATCATATTTTTTAAAGAAATTGACAACAAAAGAACTGAAACTTTTATAAATGAGATCTCAGGGGAAACCTAGAAATGAATTCAGCCCCAGCTCTACATTAAAGTAAGAGCACTGCTGTCAGGTAACTTTTCCACTATTGCTTTTAGCTGCCAAAACTGTCTTTCTGAAAACTGTTAATCTTCATTCTCAATGCTCATGTTGGCCCATATTGCCAATGAGTTTCACTTCTCCCTTCTAAGTTTGAAAAGGCTTATTCTAGCCAAAGGCTCCCTTCTTTTGGTGACTTTATCTGACCGTTTAGCTAGACAAGACTTACTCACTATTTCCCAGAATGCTATATGTAGTGGGAGGTGCTGTTACAAGATACTAAGAAATTACTATTTTCAAAATCTTGAATAATGGCTATTTGCTGCTCTCTGGTGGTTCAAGGAAGATTCTGCAGCTGTGCAAAGACATTTTCTTGAGCTATATACTTGGTTCTTGTGGGAACAGTTAATGTTAAATATATATTTAACATTATATATATGTGAACACACATCCTGCCACCATGAAACTTCTGAATAAGTTCTTATTTACTTACATCCTAAAGTTAATAGATTTAGGGTGCTTGTGTTTAGTAGCCTTTTATAATGTATAACATTTGTTAGAATAAAAATTTAGAACATGCAATAATGATAAAAATAAGAGCAATATGCAAAGGATGTTAATCAGATAATACCAAGAAATTCAAAGCAATGATTCAAGCAGAAAGGAAAGACTCTACATAAAGAATACATGTTAATGTGTTTATTCTCTTTCTATTTGTGGCTCATGAGCATAGGAACTGTGCTGATTTAGCATTTGATGTCTATATTGCTTCATGTTTTACATACCTGCTTTCAATGTTCAGAAAAACCTAATCACTTAATGAATTCTACATTAGAAAGAACTGAGACTTGAGGAGGCAGAAGAACTTGCTGAATACTTGAGGTGCAGCATGTGGCCTGTATCTTGAATTTAGTTCAAGCATACCATGTTCCAAGCTGTGTCTATTCTATCACCCAGTCTTCCAGAAGGCTTTGACATAAATTCATCCCTTTGTCCCCTTTACAGAGGGACAAACTATGACTTAGATATAGAGTCTATTTCTACAATGAAATGTTAACAAATTTTTAACAACCAAGTCAGGGTGGTGGTGGGTAAGAAAATGTTTAGTGTTTGCTGATTCTGGTGAAAGTACACATTCCAAGGGCAGTTAATGTGGAGTTGGGGAGACATTGGTACAACTGGTTCTTGTGGGTTCAGCTGGTATATCACAGACTGCATATGTTACAAGACATTTTCTAAGTGCTAAAATCAGCATATTGCAGGAGCCTATGAGCAAGAACCCATGTGCATGCCCAGTTCTGGGCTTGCTGCTTCCTTGGTTCTGATCACACATCTCAGAATTTAACCATTTCATCCCTTTTCACCCTTTTCACCCTTAGTTTACCTACTTCTTAGCTTCATGGCAGGATATTAAACATCTGATGAAGTGAAGAGGCACTCATGGATGTTGAAATAGACCACTATTTTCTTAGAATAGTGTCCCTAAAGGAAGAGCAAAGATGTGCCTGCAAAGGATGGAAACCACAGGCAGGTTTCTTTATATTTTATCCCAAATAATGCTCCATTACAGGAAGTATACTATATATTTTATATTTAATTGTATTAGGTCCAGAATGTAACATTGCATTTATCCATCATAAGGATACAATAAATACTTTTTAGTAATCAGTGAATTAAAATTTTACAATTGAAAGTACCAGCTCCCCATTTCGGCATCCATAACAGCTGAACATGTGCTTGTCTGACCTTGCCTTAGTCACTAAGAGGTTAGATGTCTGCCTCCTGGCAAGGAACCAATCAGTAGTTAGCTGGTGGTGGTATGCTTTATGGCTCTGGGTGTACTTTACGGACAAGTGCACAACAATGACACGCAGAGCATAGTAACCACCCTGGGAGGGCCTATGGGCCATAACAACCAGTTGACTAATCAACACAAGGCAAGCCCTCCAAGCCTGGAGCCACACCAATCCTGAGCCTGTGCATACCCCTAGACACTCCCCTTCCGCTGCCCTACAAGATCTCTATGCAGACACTTCGGACTGTCTTTCCTAGCTATCACCATGGTGGATGGATAAAAGGCCTGAGCTAACATGGGGTTAGCTCATTAAACAACAATAAAGACTCATGCTGTTTGCATCAAGCTTTTGACTCCACATGGTGATTGGGGTTGCTGCGGTCCTGGGCTAAGATCCTGGAGGCCTGAGCTTTCCGGGGGTCTTACACAATTAAAATAAATTTCTTATAATCCTGTGGTTTTGAACAGGTGGTTTTAAACTCTATGGAAATCATTTCTCTATCTTTAAAATAAGAAAAATATTAGTTACTATGAAGGTATTTATAGAGTTCAAATTATATACAAACATATATAGTTTTATATTCATAGCAAAGAATAAATAAAAATTCTTTCTTCTTCAGCATCTTCATCTTGTCCCTTTCTCCCCATTCTGTCTTCATTTTGATCTCTTGTTTCTCATTTATTCTTCTTCTATTATTACTTTTATCATTATAGTTAAAATACTTTTCTCATATGAAACTGTTCAGGACAGATGTTTTCAGGACTGTGAATGGAGCCAGCCATACAGTCCAGGGTCTAGTTCTGAGTGAAGGTGTGTGGACTAGGGAAGTTTAGTTACCCAACAATGCTAATGATGAGACAGGAAACACCATATCAGGAGGGCTCCCAGCTGATGCCAAGAAGACAGGGTTTATTGAGAAGTCCATTTAAATTGTCCTCCAAGAGCAGGGACAACATCAGGAAGCATCTATTATGATGTATATAGCTAACATCAAGTGATTCTATTGACTCAAGCATTACCTAAACAATTCTTGGTCACATAGGCAGAGTCCTCACCCCAGGCATGGGCCTACTCAAAGCTTAAGCCTCAGAGATGCAAATTAGGAGGCATACTACCCTGAGGCCATGTTAAACAATAGTAGCCCTACTAGCAATTAACAATACAATGGTGGGCCAGAGCTTTCCTGTGCTCCATGTTTACTGAAGCTGGAGGCTGGTCCCCAAAATATTTCATAACAGAATTATGTGGTCCCCCACATGAAACATTATTATCATCACATGAAACAGAATCTGTGGGAAAGGTAAATGTTCACTGTAATGCCTTATACATGTTCGGTATAAGTAAGTTTACTTATATAATCAGGATGTAACCTCTCTCTGGTATAAAAGTCATGTAGACCCTGAATTCAGGAGCCAAAGGTAGGTGGATATCTATGAGTTCAAGGCCATCATGGTCTGTACATTGGTTTCCAGTCCATCCAGGACAACCTAGTGAGACAGTTACTAAAAACTAAAAAACATTTTAAAAAATAAGATGACTTACAGATAAACACACAGAACCCTTAGAGTGTTAGACCCCTGGAAAAACTCAGGCTTCCAGGATCTCAGCCCACAACCGTGGTCACCCCAATCACCAGGCAGATTTGACTGGCTGCCGAGAGATCTTGTAGGTCAGCATAAGGGGAATGTCTAGGGGCACACACAGGCTCAAGATTGGTGTGCCTCCAGGGTTGGAGGGCTTGCCCTGTGTTGATTGGCCAACTGGTTGTTATAGCCCATAGGCCCTCCCAGGGTGGTTGCTATGCCCTGCGTGTCATTGCTGTGCACTTGTCCGTAAAGTACACCCAGAGCTGTAAAGCATAGCACCACCAGCTGACTTCTGATTGGCTCCTTGCCATGAGGCAGGCATCTGACTTCTTAGTGACCAAGGCAAGGTCATAGTGAGCACATGTTACTGTCATGGTTGCTGAAATGGGGGCTGGTCCCTTCAAGAGCTTCCTGAAAGATCTATGCACCATTGTTATATGGTCTTCTGGGATTTGCTGTAATGCAGAGTTAGATTACTCCAGTGTATTCAAAGGCTCTTTTTGCATAGAATAACCTCATCTGTCATAGCATCTTTCATTTCTCAAACCTATTTCAACCAATGAGTCAATTTCTGTTCCTGTAACAAAATACTTGAGTTAAGGAAGAAAGATAAACTTTATCCCATGATTTGGTGGTGGGTGGATGAATACAGGAAATAATCACATGGTTCCATTGCTTTAACCTGGAGTGAAACCCTTCAGTACGATGGAGGTCATGCTCAGAGAAGCTGTTCACCTCTTGGTGGCTAGGAAGCAAAAACAATGAGGAAATGGATGGGATACTGATGTCCTTTTGATTGGCATGACCCCAGTGGCCATAGCTTCCTTCTTCCATGCTATGATTCTTAAAGATTCCACTACCTCCCATAGGTCAGTCATCATTCATTTAGAATAAGTGATTTGGGGGAACATTCAAGATCCAGACCAAAATAAAACTTATTACTATCAGATCCTCTGTTTAGTGTCAGGGATACAGTGGATTGAAAAACAGAACTCGATTCCTACTCTGAAGGAGCTCACCACTCATGAGCTAAACATTAGACAGTTAATCACAAATATTATAGCTAAAAACAGGTAGACAGATTCTGATGGTGTCATATTGGTCATTCTGTTATTGAGTGTGTTCTTATTCTGTCATCTTTCCATCCTTTTTTCCAGTGGGTGCAGGTGGGGTCTCTCCCTCTCTCAGGCAGCAGGCAGAGGGCTCAGGCTCAGGCAGCAGGCTCAGGTTCAGGCCACAGGCAGAGGGCAGAGGGCAGAGGGCAGAGGGCAGAGGGCAGAGGGCAGAGGGCAGAGGGCAGAGGGCAGAGGGCAGAGGGCAGAGGGCAGAGGGAGGACAAGGGTGAGGTGAGTCCAGACTCAGGGTAGACCTTCCATTCTCGGCAGGTCAACTCTTGCCCAGAGGGAGGCTCAGGAAGAAGCCAGCAGAGGGTGATGGGGAAGGTTGGGGGCAGAGCAGTGCCCAGACTCACCTCAGGGTCAGGCAGCAGGCAAAGGGCAGTGGGCAGAGGGCAGAGGGAGACAAGGGTGAGGTGAGGTGCATCTGAACTCAGGGTGGGCCTCCAGGTCTGGGCAGGTTGGTGTGCAGAACTAAATAGAGAATTCTCAGCAGAGAAATCCAAAATGCCCGAAAGACACTTGAGAAAGTGCTCAACATCAGGGAAATGCAACTGAAAACTACTCTGAGATACCATCTTACTCCTGACAGAATGGCTAAAATCAGTAACACCAATGATAATCTATGCTGGAGAGGATGTGGAGAAGGAGGAACTCTTCTCCATTGCTGGTGGGAATGCAAGATTGTACAACCACTTTGGAAATCATTATGGCAGTTTCTCAGGAAAATGGGAATCAGTCTACCTCAAGATCCAGCAATTCTTCTCTTGGGCATATACCCAAAGAATGCACACTCATACAATAAGGACATATGTTCAACTATGTTCATAGCATCACTGCTTGTAATAACCAGAATCTGGAAGCAACCTAGATGCCCCTCAACTGAAGAATGGCTAGAGAAAATGTGGTACATTCACACAATGGAGTACTACTCAGAGGGAAAAGAAAAATGGAATATTGAAATTCGCAGGCAAATGGATGGAACTGGAAGAAACCATCCTCAGTGAGGTAACCCAATCACAAAAAGATAAACATGGTATGCACTCACTCATTTTTGATTTTTAGACATAGAGCAAAGGATCACTAGCCTACATTACACACTGCCAGAGGAGCTAGGAAACAAAGAGGAGCCCAAGAGAAGATTGCATAGTCCCTCGAAGAAGGGAATGGGGACAAGAACCCTTGACAAGGGGGAGCCCAGGAGCAGGGAGAGGAAGGAGAGCCTTCATCTTGTTGCTGTTCAAAGCAGAAACAGATGCCCACAGCTAAGAACTGAACCATACTACTGGAATTCAGTTGTGGAAAGGGAGGAGGGACGAGCAAAGGAGCCAAGACAGAGCTGGAAAGACCTGCAGAAACAGTGGACCTGGCCTACTGATAGCATGGAGACCCTTTTCATAAAGCTGGGGAAACAGCATTGAACCAAACCAAGCCCTCTGAATGTGGGTGCCAACTAGGAGGCCAAGACAGTCTATGGGACCCCCTAACAGTGGAGCCAGTCTTTATCCCTAGAGTGCAATGGACTTTGGGAGCCCATTCCCTATGGAAGGATACTATTGCAGCCCAGGTGCAGAAAGGAGGGCCTGGACCCTCCCTCAAACGATATGACAGACATTGAAGGTCCCTAGTGGGGGGCCTCACTATCCCTGGGGAAGACTTGGGGGGGTTGGTAGGGAACATGGGGGAATGGGAGGGCAAGGGAATGGGGAGATGGATATGTAAATATGAGCAGTAATTAAAGAATTTAAATAAAAAAGAAAAATGAAGGAAAAAATAAAAATAAAAAACAGGTAGACAGGATTTTAGGATTATACAGTAATTTAAGATTGTGAATATGTTTATGTATATGTGTGTGTATTGATACTTTTTAAATTGCAACAATAATACATTATGGCTAAGGATATTATTATATTAAGGGCTTAAAGTTTTTCATTCTATGAATAATAGGAATCTCCAAATTGATTTAAGTAGAGCATGAACTTGGTTGGAATCTAATTTTAAAATATTAGTGCCTTGTTTTACAGAGCATGAAACTATTTTCTGTTACTTAAGGCAGAAATCATATTTGTTGTTTTTGTAGCATCCAGGAAAGTTGTTTGCATATAGTTGTATTTAGGATTCATTTGGTGAAATAATATAATTAGCATTTATAATGAGTTAAATATGTAAGTAATAATTATAGCAATAACAAAAATAGCAACAACTAAGACTTTTCAGAAAATATATTTATATTCCATAACAATGTAAGTGGCTCACCAAAGTTTGCTAACATTTTAATTGAAGAGGAGAATGCAATTAAGATTTGGTACAACTGGTGGGAGGTAATGCCAGATATCAAACCTTGTTTATGAGTTAATGCAGTGTCTACACTGTTTTGAATACACCTGGATTACTAAAATGGCATATGCCTTGTCATGGAAGTCATTCTGTGTGGTGTTTAATCTTTATCATCAATTGTTTGGACTTAGAATCACATGCTGAGACATCTCCCGGTGTACCTTTGATAATGTTTCCTGAGAGGATTTACTAATATAGGAACAAAGGCTCTAGACTCTAAAGGTGAAACATCCATCCTATGGGCTCAGATCCTGAATTAAATAATACAAAGGGAAGAGAGAGCAAGTGAGTAGAACACCATTATTCCTCTCTGTATGATTCCTGACTCCAGATGCAAAGTGATGAGTTCCCCCATGTTTTTGCTGCCAATCTACAGCTTCTGTGCCTGCCCTGCCTTGATGGATGTCTTAGTTAGGGTTTCTATTGCTATGAAGAGACACCATGACCATGGCAACTGTTATAAAAAACAAAACAAAAGAAAACATTTAATTGCAGAGGCTCAGTTATAGTTCAGAGGTTTAGTCAATTATTGCCATAGTGGGACATTGAAGCATGCAGGCAGACATGGTACTGAAGCTGAGAGTGCTACATCTTGATCCTATAGTCAACAGGAAGTAAACTGAGACACTGGGTGTTGCTTGAGCAAATATGAGACCTCAAAGTCCACCTCCACAGTGATACACTTCCTCTAACAAAATCACACCTACTCCAATAAAGCAACACCTACTAATTGTGGCAGTTCCTTTCAGGACCAAATTTCTTTTAAACTATCCCAATGGACTATATTCTCAAACTGTGAGGCCTAACGTTTATCAGACATTTTGTCAAGGCAATAAGAGTATAATGAATAATATTACCGCTGTAGATTTTCAGGTGATAGAGGCTGGATTGTTCATATCCCCATATCTTTATCGCTAAGTCATTCTGAGTCACCTTCCCCTTCTCTCAGAGTTCCTATTATAGAATCCAAGAATCCCCCAATTTATGTAGCAAAATCTACTTTATAGTATTTTTGGCTCAATGCTTTTTCTAGTATGTGAGGGATTGTTTTAGCTCTTGATAATTAATGTTCTTTTACTAATTAAAAAATAAATTACAGTAGGAAAATAAATATTACTGTCAATCCTAGGACTGGGATGGTGGAGGTTAAACAGTTGAGGTTCCAAAGTTAGTCAGGCTACATACTGAGGGCCTGTGTTGAAGAAACAACAAACAAATGTACAACCACCTAGAAAAATGTCAGAAGTTTTACTGTTCTTACTTAAGTAGAGGTAAGCATTCTTTGGTCCTATAGCTGTTTAATATGACAACAGGAACCCAGGGTTTGTTTAGACCTATGGCTAAACCATACTTTCTTGATTCACATACTTTAATCAATAAACAGGAAAAGGGTCAGAAATAAAAGTACAGAAATTGGGTATTTTCATATCACATTTTAATTGATCTAGATTTCTCATTATGAGCACATAATGTTCTATTGAAACATAGAATAGGAATAAGAAAGCTTATCATTAGACCTTACATATTTTAATAAAGTACATGTATTACTATCAAAAGGTACATGCTGGCTTAGCAGTTCCTCTTTGAAAGACATTTCTCTGAAAGCCTTACCAACAACTCTGATGTCCAATTAGCTGTGCATTAGTCATATGACTACTCTCAGATGACCTCAGGAGAGGATTCAAATTCATGTATTGCTAAAGTAGTCCTTTGCTTCAACTCAGTGCTCTTTCTCTCTCGCTGTTACTTCCTTTGTTCCCCAGGATATCTCCACTTAATAGCACATCATGAACTGAACCTAGAACTAAACAAATATTTCATACGTCTTTTAGCAATTACCTTATTTTCATTTCTTTTAAGAGAGAGTTCCACAAAAGAGAGTAAGCTTTTAGATCAGCATATTTTAGTTTGCTTTTCTTCCTTTTTAGTTTATTTAAAACAATTTTTAAATTTAAATGTATTTTGATCATAGTCTTATCCTTCCCAAAATCCTTCCATATCCTCTTCTACCTCTATCCATCCAACTTTACGTTTTCTCAAAAAAAAAAAACCTCAATACAACAACAAATCCCCAAACCAAGAAAACAACACCCAAAGAGAAAAACAACAAACAAAACCCCCAAAACTAAGAAACAGACAAAAACACCGAACTGTATAAATAACAAACACCGAACAAATAAAAGCAAACACAAAAACTATGGAATCCAATATAGTTTAGTTAACTACTACTCCTGAACTGAGGTCTGTCCTGAAGTGGTTGATATAACCAGTGTCATCTCTTGGAGAAAACTCATTTTGCCTCTTCTAGCAGGTATAAATGACAGTTCTAAAGACAGAAGTCTAGGGATTGTGTTACCTTTTATTAGTATCAAAATCTGTGCACAAAGATTACAAGACAGAATGAGGAATATGAGTTGCATCACAAGCTGCTCCACCATTCCTGCTGGGAGCCAACTCTCTGCTTCTGGCACAGTAACCTTGCTCCCAAAGTGTGATGGGGAAGCTCCAAGCTGTAGTTCTGCCAGTTCCAACACTGTGCAAGAGAGCATGTCATCCTTCTCCCCGGATATTGGCAGGTCATGTATCTCCAGAGAAGACCATGCCCATTGGGCCAAACTGGCTCATACAATTGGCTATCGGACCAAATTGCCATTTCCCACAACACAGTTCAGTTGTTATTTTTAGCCCTAGAGGTTAGGCATTCATTCATTCATTCATTCATTCATTCATTTTAAAAAGATATATAACAAAATAAAATATAAGATAAAACATAAACTACCACATTGAAGTTGGATAGGACAAATCAACAGAAAGAAAAGAGCCCAAGAGGAGGCATAAAAATCAGAGATCCACTCTTTCTTTTATTTATTTATTTTTTCATTATACATACCAAACACAGTTCTTCCTCTCTCCTGTAGGGAGACACTGTAGCCCTGCCTCCTAGTAGCCCCTACAAGTGTGCCTGGCTATGCCCGTGAGGGCGTGGCCAGGGGAAGTCGAAGATGACTCGCAGAGAATTCTTAAGATGCCAGGAACACGTGGATGCCCCTTCTCTCTGGTCATGCTAGCTTGCAGCCTCTGGGCATCTCTGGCTTGCATTTGGGCTGGTGTTTATCTGAATAAAGAAATCTTAGCCTTGCAGACTATGGATCATTTTTGAGAGCACGCAATACTCTCCCCGCTCTTCCTCCCCTCCCTTACTTTCCCTGCTTTCCACTCAAATTCACTCCTCAGAGTGTTAAGGCCTTCCTTGGGGAATCCAAAGTCAGGCATACCAAGTCAATGCAGGACCAAGCCCCTCCACCCTGTAACAAGGCTGAGCAAGGCATACTATCATAGGGGATGGGCTCAAAAATGACACTTCATGCCCCTGGGTTAGGTCCTAGTGCCACTGCCAGCCTCCCCACCCCCAACAGATCAAGTCACATAACTGTCACCCACTTTCAGAGGGTCTATGTCAGTTTCATGAGGGTTCCCAAACTGTCAGTCCTTAGTCCTTGAGCTCCCACTAGCTGGGGCCAGCTTTCTTTGTGGTTTTCCCCAATCATGATCTTGAGCTCCCTCCCTCTCTTCAACTAAACTCCAGGAGCTCAGCCCGGTGTTCATTCTTACATAAAAAACACTAAATTGGAAGCCATAATATATATGCAGAGGACCTGGTACAGAACTGTGCAAACCCTGTGCATGCTGCTTCAGTCTCTGTAAGTTCACATGAGCTTTGATCATGTTGATTTAGAGGGTTTTGTTTTCTTGGTGTCCTCATCTTCTCTGGCTGTTATAGTCTCTGCTCCCTCTTTTCCTGAGTTCCCCGGGCTCTGAGCAGGGGATAGATTTGATGGAGATGTTAGTATAGGGCTGAGGATTCCAAGGTCTTGCACTCTCTGAGCAATGTCTGGTCTTGGGTTTCTATGTTTGTTCCCACCTGCTGCAGAAGGAAGATTCTCTAATGATTTCTGAGAAAGGCACTGATATATGAATGTAGTATAATATCATTAGGAGTCATTATCACTATATTTCTTGTTTGTGGGGTTTTTATTCATTTAAATTTTTTTGTGTTTAAAGACTAGTAGTATTAGGTTTTATCCTAGGTCCCTGGGCTATTAAGTCTCTTGTTCTTGGTCAACGATGCATTATTTGTTATGAGTTCTGTCTTGTGGAGTGGGCCTTAAATCAAATCAATTCTTTGTTGGTTACTGTTACAATAAATCTTTCCGCCAAAAGCCGCTGAGCCCCACCGCCACGTGTATGCTTTATGCCAGCAGCCTGCCCGAGTTAGGCCCAAATAAATACACAGAAACTTGTATTAGGTGCAAAGCTGCTTGGCCAATGACTAGGATTCTCATCTGTTAGCTCAGTCTTAATTATCATAAATCTATATATTTTATAAGACTTATCTTATCGGACACCTTATTGGCGTCCCTCCTTGTCGGTGGATCACATCTTGCCGCTGGAGGAGGCGAACGGGAAAAAGGGACGCTTCCTGTTTCTCCTTCGCTTAAATATGAGTCTCCTTGCTATGTCACTTCCTGCCTGGATCAGCACTTCTCTACTACATTTCCCAGAATCCTCTTTGACTCCTAGTTCCGTCTAACTTGCTGTCTCATTGGCCAAACAGTATTTTATTTAACAATCAATAAGATAAACATACACAGCAGTACATTCCCCATCATCTCCTCTTTTCTGTCTAAATAAAAAGGGTAACTTATCTTTTATAATAACTGAAGAAAACTATAACCATAACTATCTTTCTTCAACTCTATCAAAGACCACAGAAGGATAATATATGAACTCTAGAATTGACAGAGACTTCTCACTACCTGGACAGTCACCCAAAGTTCCTCTGTAATGTTGGGGCATCCATCTTTAACCCATAGGTCATAGTGTGTCTGGCACACTTCTCCATTTTAACAGGAACCCTTTAGTATTGTCTTGTTTTGTAAGTTCAGCAGTCACTTTCTTATGGGTCCTGTATGTCTAGTTTATATAGCAACAAACAGTCCAGGCAAGAGCAATTTCTTGCTCAAATGGCTAGTCTTGCCATGTTGAAAGCAAACTCCATAACAAGTTTCTTTGATGCCCATCCTCCTTTCTGACGTAATTGGTGTGCCAGGAGCAGTTGTGTCTCACTGCCAAGAAAAACCCTAAACCATTTAAATGCCATATTTCTGTAGGTCTTTGAAAGGTTTGAAGAATACCTATCCATATCAAATACATCTCTGTATATCTAGAAAATCTAACTAACCTAATTATAAGTTCTGACTATTATAGGTAAAAGATCTGTAAACACAATACCTAAACAAGAGGAGACATGTGCCTATCACAAAATTGACCTTAAAGTTATATCAATAAATGAAAATCTATACCAATGTAAAGTATTCATTCCCATATCCTATTCCCCTTTTCTTTCTTTAAAAAGAGATTGACCATGGTCATTATCATTTATAACTAAACCCATTTAAATGAAAACAAACATTTATAAACAATATTTGGGAATATGGGCGTCGTTCTTTCTAAACTGCTTTCTGCTGATTGGGGACGATGTTCATATACCATAGGGATCATGATAAAACATAGAAACTTGACCAAGTCCTTGTTTTTGTAGTCTGTAAGGCTGTATCGTCTTAGCTTTAGGGGGTCTTGTTTGATCAAACCATATTAGTCTGGAAGGAATCAACAGCTTTTGATTTTCTGTGGAAATAAAAGTAAAACCTTTATTTCTAAGTAGCCTGTCCTTAGACTTAAACTTTAAAGTTAAAGTATTTTTAAAATGTATAAGTTGGATTAATTTAGCAGTATTTATAATCAAATGTATTTTAGCAGCAGTAATTCTTTCCTTGGCAATCAAACAAATTAAAGACAACAGTATGGCATTTAGTATCCAGATTCTCTGTATATTTTTTATCTCTAGGTGGCTTTTTTACTATTCTACTTTTACTTCCTTTTGTTTCTTTTTTTTTTTCTGAGACAGCGTTTCTTTGTGGAAATCCGCCTGCCTCTGCTTCCTTCAGCAAATCCTACCCGTGTTGGCCACCACAACCGGTTACTCTATTTCCTCCTGTTACTTTTTCTCTCACCTTTATCATCTCAGAAGTCCGAGTATAACGCCCAAGAGTACCGGGACAGTGAGAGCATATGGAAGCTGCTCCAATGCCTTTTAGCAGCCCGACAGGGCAGGCTGTGGCAGCAGGTTTCCCTCTTTCTCTGGAAACCTTGGGTCATGGGGTTATCCCACTTCTGACACCATTCTGTTACAATAAATCTTTCCGCCAAAAGCCGCTGAGCCCCACCGCCACGTGTATGCTTTATGCCAGCAGCCTGCCCGAGTTAGGCCCAAATAAATACACAGAAACTTGTATTAGGTGCAAAGCTGCTTGGCCAATGACTAGGATTCTCATCTGTTAGCTCAGTCTTAATTATCATAAATCTATATATTTTATAAGACTTATCTTATCGGACACCTTATTGGCGTCCCTCCTTGTCGGTGGATCACATCTTGCCGCTGGAGGAGGCGAACGGGAAAAAGGGACGCTTCCTGTTTCTCCTTCGCTTAAATATGAGTCTCCTTGCTATGTCACTTCCTGCCTGGATCAGCACTTCTCTACTACATTTCCCAGAATCCTCTTTGACTCCTAGTTCCGTCTAACTTGCTGTCTCATTGGCCAAACAGTATTTTATTTAACAATCAATAAGATAAACATACACAGCAGTACATTCCCCATCAGGTTACTCCCACAACATTTGGGACAGCATTGCCCTAGCATATCTTGCAAGCAGTACACCATTTTAATAGATCAGCATATTTAAAATTATTTAATTTTCTGTATGTATTGGGAGTGAGTGTGAACACAGGTGCTTGTGGAGGCCAGAAGAAGGTGTTGGATTTCCTGGAGCCAGAGTTACACATAGTCATGGCTATCTTCACGTGGGTGATGGAAAGGGAACTCAGGTCCTCTGAAAGAGCAGTGTGTGCTCTTAACCACTCACTCATCTCCCCAGTCCCTAGATCAGAGTTATAATTACAGTATAACTTAAAAAAAAAACAAAACATAAAATTACTGTGGCTCCACAAGTTTGAGAACTGAGGGACAGAGATGAATAACACAGTCAGTACTGAAAGCTTTGTTGGAGCTAATCTCACAGTCTCACAGTGAGGACATGTAAATAATCTTTTTTTCTACTCCAGTCTCTGCTGTAGTTCTTCCTAAATGTAACCAATCATTAAAATCACCCAAGAAGTTCTTGAAAACAATGTTTCCAAATCATTTCTAGAATCTCAACTTAAGCTGTCTAATGCCAAGCTTTTCCACTTTAGCTACCAGCAAATCAATAAACCTCTGTTCCACTTTCCAGATGATGTTGGAGGTCTTCAGGGATTCCTCACATGGAACTTGGCTTATATTTCCTTAGTGTAATTGCTGCTACACACCTTATGCCTTTTTTTTTCCTTCAGACCCTTATTGAAGCCTCATATTTGTGTGAGACAGATAGACCATGTTATTCCCAGCATCTGTACAGTCAACCGAGGGTCTGAAGTAATTTCACTTGACTAAGAGCACATAACTAATCTATGGCATTTGCAGGATTCTGACCCAGGTCATGATGACTCTGAAAACAATGGACTTTTCTACTCTGACATGTTGCATTGGAATTTGCATAGCTGATGGAGAGACCATCCTTGAGACATTCCAGGTCCATTTTCACCAGTCTCGTCATAGACCAAATGCAGATGAATGAAGGCCTACACAAGTCCTTGCTTCCAAGATATCTTTGCCACCATGTGTTGCCCAAGGCATGTTCTGTAAGGCCCAGAGGACTGATAAAAGTCATCTCTACAGACAAATTGAGAGCAGGTTGAATGGGAGCTGGGGAAGAGATGAGAATATTAAGCCAGGCTGGAAAATTAATGTTCTAAGCAATTTTCAATGGGCACAGAATGATTTTTCCTTGGGCAGTTTTCCTCTTCCAGTTTTATAATTCATGTTTATATATATTTAAATTCAGTCCATCTGTATCTGCTTCATTCACACTTAATTCATCAGCAGAACTATTCTGTCAGAGAAACAGATTCTAGTGTGCCTGTGATGTTTTATTGTAGAACCAGAGTCTGTCTGGAAAGCCAAGGCAAGGTGGCTTGTGGGAAGCATATGGAAAAGCAGGCAACGCTGGTTTTACTATACCTTCCATTGAAACACAGCTGTTCCTCATTGTGCTGTCTGTCTGTCTTAGGAAATCTGTTGATGTTCCCAAGTTATTCTTCAGTCAGACATGCACTAATTTTCCTGCTCTGCTGGCTCCCTTCCATAGCTTGCTCATATTTGTCACTTTAAAGCACAGAAACAAGTCCCCACAGAAAAATACCATAAGCCAAATTACCTTACTTTCTTATTTAGGGCTTCCATTGCTGTGAAGCAACACCATGACCACAGCAACTATTATAAGGAAAACAATTTGGGTCCGGGTCACAGTTTCACAGGTTTAGTCCATTATCATCATGGTGGGAAGCATGGCACGGTGTTATGGTGGCAGACATGGTTCTGGAAAAGGAGCTGAGGGTGCTACATCTTGATCTGCAGGCAACAAGAAGTAAACTGTGTACCACACTGAGAATAGCTTGAGTAAAGGAGACTTCAAAGACCACTTCCATAGTGATATATTCCTCCAATAAGACCACACCAAGTCCATACCTCCTAATAGCAACACTCCTTTTGGTAGTCATTTTCTTTCAAACCACCATACCTCCTGTACCTGCAATTACACAAAATGCATTTCCATCCATAGGCCCCTGCAGCTTGCACTCTGTCCTTGGTGACTCCACTTGTAATTTCATTTTCTAACCTGTACATTTTCTTATGCTCCATTCTGCCAAGACTTTCTAATGAAAGTTGTATTTTTGGGGTGTGAAGAAGATCACCCACAAGTCTACATGCATGGTGGACCCTAGAAGAACCAACACAGCTCCCCAACCTATCCCCACCCCGGGTCACCAGACTTGGTGGAGTAGGAAGAAGTTCACCCACAAGGCTGCCCACTGCTTTTTTTTTTTAATTTATTTATTAGTTCTAGTTAGGGAACAAGCTTGTTCCACATGTAAGTCCCTTCTCCCTCTCCCTCTCCTCACCCCCATTCCTCCTCCCCCACCCCCAACCTACCCCCCACCCCATCCACCCACCAATCCCCAGGCAGGGTATGGCCCTCAACAGGGGCTCTGCAAAGTCCACCGAATCTTCCTGTTCTGGGCCTGAGCCCTTCCCCATGTGTCCAGGGCCAGAGTGTATCCCTTCATGTGGGATGGGCTCTCAAATTCCCTTCTTACACCAGGGAAAAATGCTAATCCACTTCCAGAGGCTCCCTGGAGTACAGAGGTCTCCTTATTGACATCCATGTTCAGGGGTCTGGATCAGTCTTGTACTGGCCTCCCCGACAGCATCTGGGGTCGATGTGCTTTCCTTTGTTCAGGCCAACTGTTCCTGTGGGTTTCTCCAACCTGGTACAGACCCCTTAGTTCTTCATTCTTCCCTCTCTTCAACTAAATTCCCAATTTCAGCTCAGTGTATATCTGTGGATGTCTGTCTCTGCTTCCAACAGCCACTGGGTGAGGGCTCTAGGATGGCATAAAGAGAAGTCATCAATCTCATTTTAGGGGAAGGGCTTTTAGATTATCCTCTACACCATTGCCTGGATTGTCAGATCGTGTCAGATTGTGTTGACATGATCTGCCCACTGCTTTTAAGCCTGGCAGACCCTGGCAAGACCAACGCAGCTCTGCCTCAGGTCACAAGACTTGGGGCTCAAAGAAGTTCATCCATGAGCCTGCCAGGCACCAATGGCACCTAACAGTCAAACACTCTTATGAATCTTGGATGCAGTGTCTTGCCCAAGACAATTGATGGACTGGGCAGATAAAGAGGCCTTTATATGGTGCTGGGCAGATGGGCACTATTATGGTGAACAAATATATGGTACCCTATGGGAAGGGGAGAGAGTCAGAATAGTTCATGTTCTGTGGGCAGAGGCAAATCAAAGACAGTGTAAGTGGTAAGGAAGAGACTGACACACGCCACTCAGGGTCATGTAATCTCTGATTCTGGGCTGCAGCAGGGACCATTTCTGGGTTCATAGTCCTGTTGTATCCTTGGTCTGTTTTGATGTCTGAATCTCCTGATACCACCAAAGGCCAAGAAGGAAGGGCTGTATAGAGTTTGCCACACCACCTCACTGACTTCTATACTAGGGAGAATTGTTCCTGTCCCTCATCAGCTGAAGCACTCAGGAGAGAGGGTCCTATGCCTCACTGGGCAGCACAATAGAGCTGACCCTCTTTGTAGGATTAAGGAAAAGCTATCCCTGGGTGTATGAAAAGGAGACAGCAGGTCATGCCAGCTATGAGGTAAGGGAAAGACGCCTACCCTCACTCCTTACCAAATGCAGTGGGTGGGCGACATGACCTTACCCCTCACTGGCAGCAGCACTCAGGAGAACAAGCCCTGTGCCCCTTGACATGCCCCTTTGGAGCAGCATATTAGAGATGACCTTGAGGACAGGGGCATGGGTAAACCAGCACTGAGTGTATGAGAGGAGCATAGCTGCTACTGCCTCCCTCGGGCAAGGTGTGGTGATGGGGATGAAGGAAAGATGCCCTCCCCCTTGTCCATATTGTCCCCAGTGGGCAAGAGCTGACCCCTTTACCAGCTGCAATACTCAGGATAGTGGACCCTACACCACATTGGGGCAGCACAGTAGAGCTGACCCTGTTGACAAGGGCACAGGTGAGCCAGTCTGAGATGTGAGCATGAAACCTGGCCTCACCCTTCATCTGCCATAAGGTGGCATGGAAGGGGAGAGATGCCCTCCCTCCCCATCAACACCTGAGGCAGGTGGGAGAGTTGGGATTGATGTCACAAGGCAGGAAAGCTACTCCTGTTCTCCCTGTCCCAGCTACACCACTCCCTGAGCAAGTCCTGAACCTCACCTGTGCTGCACAATAGAGCTAATCCTGTTGGTGGAGGTATAGGTGAGCCATCCCTGAAGGTGTAGATGTGGGAGATATGATCCTGAGGAATAAAAGCAGGATATTCTGTGCTGCATCTTGCTTACTGCTGCAAAGGGTGAACTTGCCAAGGTAATGCAGGGGAACTCACCATGCATGATGGTAAGGACAATGGAAAACAATGACCAACCATGCAGCTACCTAGGCTCAGAACCAGGGTTTTGGGTTGGCCTGCCCCAAGATACACCTCATCTTTGATCTGCTGGAGCACATGAAGGGACTGGTGCTTGTCCTGCATACCAAAAGCTACAGGATTTTCACAACATAGAGCAATAGCGGTGTTGTACCTACCAAGAGAGGGACCCCAAGACCTCAAGGAACCAACAAAACCCGAATGCAAGTACAAGAAGGTTTGTTTATTTACAAGGAAAAACCAGCTAGTGGGGATTTCCCTTTGTCAGGAGAGGTGAAGCCTCTGAACCACAAATGCAAGGCACTTTAAAGGAGAAAAAGAAGAGGGTGCGTCCTGAGACCAAAGGTCTCAGTTCCCGAGGTTCCCATGGTTAAAGAGATTACTTAGCACATAAAGTTTCCATACAAAGTTATCATGAAAAGAAGGGCCTTGAAGAAGGCAGTATCTGCCACCTTATTAGGTAAAATTAATTGGCACATCTGTGGGCTAAGGGCTCCCAACCAGAGTTTATCCTGCAATCTAAAAGTTTTGCTACTGATAGGGCAAGAGGCTATCTGGTTCCCAGTCCTCTCAAGGTAAGGGGGTAGCAGTATATGTTGTTGCAGCTGCTCTCCAAGCTTCTGGTCACATAATCCTTGTTTGGGGGGGTATATAATTGGCAGGTCAGGGGGCCATCTAATTCCCAGTTTTCTTAAGACTAATGGGGTAGAGACCCATGTTGGCGCAGTTGGTGAGGAGCTTAGGTCTGCTTCTTGTGGGAACTGCTTGTGACCTCCTGTCACCTCCCCTAGTTGGTGACTTTTATTTTCCCCATTACACTTCAAGCAGGATAGCCAAGAGGAGTTCCAGTGAGGGACCATCATCTATAGTGTAGCAGAAACCAGAGGCCTCAGATTAGACCAATGACTCTTGGCAATAAACACTTGCAGATAAAGATATATGGACAAAAACTTTTGCTGTGTGACTCAGTCACACTACAGCTTCCATTACAAGATCTCTCCCATGGATCTAACAGATGTTAAGTTTCAAGTGAAGTTAATAGATGCCTGTAGAATATTCCACCCAAACACACACACAAAAATGTACCTTCTGCTCAGCTCCTCATGGAACCTCTAAAATCGACCAAATACTCAGTAACAAAGAAAACATCAAAAGATACAAAAATCAAATGGAATAAAGCCCTGAATCTCATCAGATCATCCTGGTTTAAAGTTAGAATTAAACAACACTAATTGAAGAAAGCCTACAAACTCATGGACATCGAACAAGGCTCAACTGAGTCAACACTGGGTCAAGGAAGAAATAAGCAAGAAATTAAAGACTTCCTAGAATTCAATGAAAATGAAAGTACAATGTACCCAAACTTATAGGACACTATGAAAGCAGTGCTAAGAGAAAGGTTCAAAGCAGTAAGTGACTACATAAAGAAGCTGGAGAAATTGCACACTAATAACTTAAAAGCACACCTGAAATCTGTAGAACAAAAAGAATGAAATTCACCCGGGAATAGTAGATGGCTGGAATAATCAAACTGAGGGCTGAAATCAATGTAATAGAAACAAAGAAGACATCACAAAGAATCAATGAAACAAAGAGTTGATTCTTCCAGAAAATCAACATGATAGAAAAAACCTTATCCATCTAAACCAAAAGGCAGAGAAAGAATACCCAAAGTGACAAAATTAGAAATGAAAAGGGGTCATAAAAACCAACAGACACTGAGGAAATCCAGAGAATAATTAGGTCATACTTTGAAAACCTGTACTTGACAAAATTGGAAAATTTTAAAGAAATGGACAATTTTCAGGATAGGAACCACATACCAAAATTAAATAGACCTATAATCCCAAAGGAAATAGAAGCAGAGATCAAAAGTCTCCCCCCCAAAAAAAAAACCAGGACTAGACAGTTTCAATGCAGAATTCTTATAGAATTTCAAATAAAAACTAATACCAATACTTCTCAAGTTGTCCCACACAATAGAAACAGAAGGAACACTGGCAAACTCTTTTTACAAGGTACATTTACCCTAATACCAAACCCACATGACGACATAACTAAGAAAGAGAATTACAGACCAATCTCTCTCATAAACATTGATGCAAAAATATTCAATAAAATACTGGCAAACTGAATCCAAGAACACAACCAAAAGTATCATCCACCATGATCAAGTAGGTGTCATCCCAGAAACACATGCATCATTCCACATAAGAAAATCTGTCAGTGCAATCCAATATAAATAAACTGAAATTAGAAAACCACATAATCATCTCATTAAATGCTGGAAAAGCTTTGGAGAAAATCCAATATCATTTCATGATAAAGGTCTTGGAGAGATTGGGGTACAAGGAACATACATAAACATAATAGAGGCAATATACAGCAAGCCAACAGCCAACATCAAATTAAATGGAGAGAAACACAAAGTGATCCCAAAATTCAGGAATAAGACAAGGCTGTACACTCTCTCCATATGTATTCAATACAGTACTCAAAGTTCTAGCTAGAGCAATAAGACAACAAATGGAGATGAGGGGATAAAAATTGGAAAGCAAGAAGTCAAATTTTCATTATTTGCAAATGATATGATAGTAAACATAAGTGATCCCCAAAACTCTACTAGGTAATGCCTACATCTGACACATACCTTCAATAATGCAGCAGGAAACAAGATTAACTCAAAAAATCAGTAGCTCTCATATATAAAAATAATAAATGGGTTGAGAAAGAAATCAGAGAAACATCACCATTTACACTACCCACAAATAACATAAAAATATCTTGGGGTAATTCTAACCAAACAAGTGAAAGACCTGTATAGCAAGAACTTTAAGTTTATAAGAAAGAAATTGAAGAAAATATCAGAAAATTGAAAGATCTCTTATGTTCTTGATTAGGTAGGAATAACATAGTAAAAATGGCAATCTTACCAAAAGCGATCTATGGATTTAATGCAATCCCCATCAAAATCCCAATACAATTTTTTACAGCCTTTGAAAGAACAATACTCAACTTCATATGTAAAAAACAAAAGTAACCTATGATAGCCAAAACAATCCTGTACAATGGGATGATGAAGTCATCATCCCTGACTTCAAGCTCTACTATAGAGCTATAGTAGTGAAAACAGCTTGCTATTGGCATAAAAACAGACACATGGATCAATGAAATCAAATACTAATCCACATACCTATGAACACCTGATTTTTGACAAAGAAGCCAAAATTGTACAATGGAAAAGATAAATCCTCAACAAATGGTGCTGGAATAACTGGGTATTGACATGTAAAAAAATGCAAATAGATCCATATCTATTCCCCAAGCACAAAACTCAAGCCCAAGTAGATCAAAGACCTTAACATAAATCCAGTTACACTGAACCTGATAGAAGAGAAAGTGAAAAGTAGCCTACAGAATTGGAAAAGATCTTCACCAATCCTATATCTCTTAGAGGGCTTATCTTCAAAATACCCAGAGAACTCAAGAAACTAGACACCAAAATACCAAATAATCCAATTAAAAATGGAGTACAGTTCTAAACAGAGAATTCTCAACAAAGGAAACTTATATGGTCAAGAGACATATAAGGAATTGCTAAATGCCTTAACCCTCAGGTAAATATAAAGCAAAGCAATTCTGAGATACCATCTTATACCTATCTGAATGGCTAAGGTCAAAAAAACTGATGATGGCTTATGGTGGAGAAGATGTGGAATAATGGTAACACTCTTTCATTGCTGATGGGAGTGCAAACTTGTACAGCCACCTTGGAAATTAATATGGCATTTTCTCAGAAAATTGGAAATCACTCTAACTCAAGACCCAGCAATATCACTCTTGGGCATATACACAAAGGATGAACAATCATACCACAAGGACATTTGCTCAACTATGCTCATAGCAGTATTATTTGTAATAGGCAGAACCTGGAAACAACCTAGATGTCCATTAACTGAAGAAAGGATAAACAAAATGTGGTACATTTACACAATGGAGTAATAATAAGCAGAAAAAAAAACCAACAAAAACAATATCATGTTAAAATTTGAAGGCAAACAGATGGAACTAGAAAAAGTCATCCTGAGTGAGGTAACCCAGCCTAAGAAAGACAAACACTGTATGTACTCACTCATAAGTGGATATTAGATGTAAAGCAAAGGACAACCAGGCTACAATCCACAAACCCAGAGAAGCTAAGTAAAAAGGAGAACCCTAAGAGGAACACACAGAGGGCCCCAGGAAGGGAAAACAGTTAAGATCTCCTGGGATAAACTGGGAGAGTGGTAGAAGGGAGAGAATGGGGGATGGGAACATGAAGGATCACGAAGACCCAGTGGGGGAGGAACAGAGTAGGAGAGAAATGAAAGAGATATCTTGATAGGGGGAGACATTATGGGGCTAGGGAGAAACCTGGTGCGAGAGAAATTCTCAGGAATTCACAAGGATGACCCCAGCTAAGACTCCTAGGAATAGCTGAGAGGGTGTCTGAATGGGCCTTCCCCTTTAATCAGGTTAGTGAGTAACCTAATTGTCATCATAGAACCTATATCCAATAACTAATGAAAGCAGATGAAGTGACCCATAGCCAAATACTGGGCTGAGCTCTTAGAGTTTGGTTGAAGAGAAGGAAGAGGGCTCATATGAACAAATGGGGGTCAAAAATATGATGTGGAAAATTGAGAGCATGGGAAGAAGGGGAGGGAGCTACGAGAATGAGAAGGGAAGAAGAGGAAGGATGCAGAGGTCATGAGGGAGCAGAAAGCTTGAGTCAGGGAAAGAATAGAAGAAAGGATATGTGATAGTAGGGTTTTAGTTAGGGGATGCTAGGGAAGGAAGGGAGAGAGAAGGGAACTGGGATTGTCATGTAAAATAATATTGTTTCTAATTCAAATAAAAATGATTTAAAAAAGGAATATGATGTGGAAAACCACAAAGATAGATGACTGAAGCTAGTGGGAACTCAAAGACTAAAGGACTGTGGACTGACTTCTGGGGAACCTTCGTGGAACCCTTTGAATGTGGTTGACAATTATGTGGCTTGATCTGTTGGGGGAGGTTGGCAGTGGCTACAGGACCTATTCCAGGTATATGAACTGGGATTTTGGAGCTCATTCCCTATGGTGGGATGCCTTGCTCACCCCTGATATGGGTGGAGGGGGTACTTTATCCTGCCTCATCTTGGTTGGCCATATTTCTGTGACTATCCAAGGAAAGCCTTACCCCCTCTGAGGAGTTGGTGGGGAGTGGGAAGTGGGGAGATAGGGGTTAGGAGGAGGAAAGGGAGACAGAACTTGGGTTAGTATATAAAATGAAAACTGAAGTTTTTTAAATAAAAAAGTTTAGTATAGAACTAGTATATAGTACTGGTGCCTATGAATCTTTCTTAGACTCAGTGTTTGTGGATGGGTGCTAGTATAATATGACATGTGTGATTTGGAATAATACTTAATGACAAAAATATTATGATGGTTTATTCCCAGTACTGATTTGACTAGTTTGACTAGTTTGATGAATGTCTGGGGACTTTGTACAGAATAATTCTGGGTATGTCTGTAAGGGGGGTTTCAGTGAATATTGGAGTATGCGGTACAGCAAATTGAGAGGAGACCCTTTCTAATGTGGGCAGTATCATCACATAGGTTGGGGACCCAAATGGGATGAAATATTACAAGGAGGGGGAAGCTGCCAGAAGTAGTGGATGACCATAGAAAAAATAACTCTTATAGATAATAAACTTGATGGTATCTAAAGAAAGTCCAGTTATGTTTCCTTAATGTATTTTTTTGTTAAGATGCATTTTGAAGATGATTTTTGAGGAACAAAGTATTAGGAAAAATATGTCCCCAGTATTAATGGCAATTAGGTAAACTTAGAACAGTATTCTTTACATGTCCTAGATACCTTTACACTTTAATAGGAAAATAACTACATCATTAATTAAAATACATTTTGATTTCTAACCTAAGTACAATGTCTGCAAATCAAGAAGTGCACTACCTCACTGAAATTTATTTCACCATCTATATTTGTTGTGAGTTCTATAAGAGAGTCAAAAAACAGAGATCAAAATCTGAAGATTTTGATGGCCTGAGAGATGACCTCTAAGGTGAGATTACTTTGGGCCTATGATTGAACATGGTATACTTAGTGATTCATGGACTCCTCAACCATATCCAGAGGATAAATCTTCACATAAGGTTAAACTTTAAAAATGACATTGTAATAACTGCTATAGTTTAAATCATTACTGTGAACTATAGTCCTTGCTCATGTTCTCTAACTTTCAGAACATGACTTTTTGGGGACATGCATTACAAAACAAAATGAAGATCAGAACTCCTTAGGATTGTCTAAATCACTTTGGCTAGTATGTACCTGACTGGAGGTTTTCAATGTATGTTTTGGCATTAATAAGCTGGTGTGCTTTCTGTTCAGTCCTTTAGCCTAAGTTCTCTTCAGTTCTAACATCTACAAGCTTCTTCAGTTACCACCATCATACCAAATTCTTTCTTTTAAGATAAAAATATAGGGTGACTGCAGTTCAGTACAATGAAGCTTGTTCTAGACAATGTGAACTCATGTGAATACTTTCTTTTCCTCCTCTTCCTTCTCCACTTCTTCCTCCCATCCTCCTCCTCCTTCTTCTTTATAACAAAACACCAAATAATAATGTTACTTATGAGATTATGTTACTAGGTAGTTTTGTTCTCCCCAACTAAGGAACATTTCGTTCTTATTTCCCAAACAGTTAATCTTTTTTTTCTCTTTTTATTATTATTAATTCAAGTTGGGGAACAGGCTTGTTTCACATGTACTTCCCCTCTCTCTCTCCCTCCCCTTACCCCTATTCCTTCTCCCCCACCTCCAACCTAGCCCCCACCCCATCCACCCACCACTCCTCAGGCAGAGTAGGGCCCCCAACCGGGGCTCCACCAAGTCCACCTAATCTTCCTGTGCTGGGCCTGGGTCCCTCCCCATGTGTTCAGAGACAGAGTGCATCCCTTCAAGTGGGATGGGCTCTCAAAGTCCCACACATACACCAGGGCAAAAAGCCAGTCCACCTCCGGAGGCTCTCAGGAGTGCAGGGGCCTCCCCGATGGCATCCATGATCAGGGGGCTGGATTAGTCCCGTACTGGCCTCCCAAAGAGCGTCTGGGGTCGATATGCTTTCCCTTTTTCAGGCCAACTGTTTATGTGGGTTTCTCCAACCTGGTACAGACCCCTTTGTTCTTCATTCCTCCCTCTCTTCAACTAGGTTCCAGAATTCAGCTCAGTGTATTTCTGTGTATGTCTGTCTCTGCTTCCATCAGCCACTGGATGAGGACTCTAGGATAGCATAGACAGTAGTCATCACTCTCATTCTAGGGGAGGGGCTTCTAGGCCATCCTCTCCTCCACTGCCCGGACTGTCAGATCGTGTCATCCTTGTAGGTCTCTGGAGATCTTTCTAGTTCCAGATCTCTTCTCGGACCTATAGTGGCTCCCTCTGATATGGTATCTCTCATCCTGCTCTCTCTCCTCTATTCTTCCCCCAACTCAATATATCTGCTCCTCCATTTCTTCTCCTCTACTCTTCTTCTTGTGCTCTTATTGTGGCAGCACCCACTCCCCTACCCTCATGCTCTCAATTAGCTCGGGAGTTTATGCCACTTTCCATTCCTGGGGTCCATTTATCCCTTAGAGTCATTCATGATTTCTAGTTTCTTTGGGGAAGAGGATTATAGGCTGGTAAACCTTTGCTCTATGTCTAAAAATCATATATGAGTGAGTACATACCATGTTTGTCTTTTTGTGATTGGGTTACCTCACTTAGGATGGTTTCTTCTAGTTCCATCCATTTGCCTGCGAATTTCAAGATTCCATTGCATTTTTCTGCTGAGTAGTACTCTATTGTATAAATGTACCACATTTTCTCTTTCCATTCTTCAGTTGAGGGGCATCTAGGTTGCTTCCAGGTTCTGGCTATTACAAACAATGCTGCTATGAAGATGGTTGAACATATGTCCTTGTTGTATGAACATGCACTATTTGGGTATACCCAAGAGAGGAATGGCTGGATCTTGAGGTAGACTGATTCCCATTTTTCTGAGCAACCACCATACTGATTTCCAAAGTGGTCTTACAAGTTCACACTCCCACCAGCAATGGAGGAGTGTTCCTTCTTCTCCGCAACCTCTCCAGCATAGGTTGTCATTGATATTTTTGATTTTAGCCATTCTGACAGGTGTGAGGTGGTATATCGGAGTTGTTTTGAGTTGCATTTCTCTGATGGCCAAGAATTTTGAGCACTGTCTTTCAGCCATTTCAGATTCCTCTGTTGAAAAATCTCTGTTTAGTTCTGCACCCCACTTTTTAATTTCATTGTATGGTGTTTTGGTGGCTAGCTTCTTGAGCTCCTTGTATATTTTGGAAATCAGTCCTCTGTCAGATGTGGGGCTGGTGAAGATCTTTTCCCATTCTGTGGGTGGTCATTTTGTCTTACTGACTGTGTCCTTTGCCTTACAGAAGCTTCTCAGGAGGTCCCATTTATTGAATGCAGACCTCAGTGTCTGTGCTTCTGGCATGATGTTCAGGAATCGTTCTCCTGTGCCAATTTGTTCAAGGGTTATTCCCACTTTCTCTTCTAGAAGATTCAGTGTGGCTGGATTTATGGAGAGATCTTTGATCCATTTGCACTTAAGTTTCGTGCATGGTGACAGGTATGGATCAATCTGCAATTTTCTGCATGTCCGAATCCAATTGTGCCAGCACCATTTGTTGAAGATGCTATCTTTTTTCCATTGTATGGATTTAGCACCTTTGTCAAAAATAAGGTGTTCGTAGGTGAGTGGATTAATATCTGGGTCTTCAATTCAATTCCATTGGTCTATCTGTCTATTCTTGTGCCAATACCAAGCTGTTTTCAGAACTATGGCTCTATAGTAGAGCTTGAAGTCAGGGATGGTGATGCCTCCAGAAGATCTTTTATTGTAAAGAGTTGTTTTGGCTATCCTGGGTTTTTTATTTTTCCATATAAAGTTGAGTATTGTTCTTTCAATGTCTGTGAAAAACTGTGTTGGGATTTTGATAGGGATTGCGTTGAATCTGTAGATTGCTTTTGGTAGGATTGCCATTTTTACTATGTTAATTCTGCCTATCCAAGAGCACGGGAGATCTTTCCACTTTCTGGTATCTTCTTTAATTTCTTTCTTTAAAGTCTCAAAGTTCTTATTGTACAGGTCTTTCACTTTTTTGTTAGTGTTACCCCAAGATATTTTATGTTGCTTGTGGATATTGTGAAAGGTGATGTTTCCATGATTTCTTTCTCAATTGAGTTTATCATCTGTATACAGTAGGGCTACAGATATTTTTGAGTTAATTTTGTATCCTGCTACCTTGCTGAAGGTGTTTATCAGCTGTATGAGTTTCCTGGTAGAGTTTTTCGGGTCACTTATGTAGACTATCATGTCACCTGCAAATAGTGAAAGTTTAACTTCGTCCTTTCCAATTTGTATCCCTTTGATCTCCTGTTCTTGTCTTATTGCTCTAGCTAGAACTTCAAGTACAATATTGAAGAGGTATGGAGAGAGTGGACATCCTTGTCTTGTTCCTGATTTTAGAGGAAAAGCTTTGAGTTTCTCTCCATTTAGTTTGATGTTGGCTATTGGTTTGGTGTATATCGCGTTTATCATGTTTAGATATGTTCTGTTATTCCTGTTCTCTCCAAGATCTTTATCATGAAGGGATGTTGGATTTTGTCAAAGGCTTTTCAGCATCTAGTGAGATGATCATGTGGTTTTTCTTTTTCAGTTTGTTTATATGGTGGATTACATTAATGGTTTTTCGTATGTTGAACCATCCTTGCATTCCTGGGATGAAGCCTACTTGATCGTGGTGGATGATTTTTCTGATATGTTCTTGGATTCGATTAGCCAATATTTTATTGAGTATTTTAGCATCAATGTTCATGAGGGATATAGGTCTGTAGTTCTCTTTCTTAGTCTTATCTTTGTGTGGCTTGGGTATCAAAGTGATTGTAGTCTCGTAGAAAGAGTTTGGCAATATTCCATCTGCTTCTATTGTGCGGAACAGTTTGAGGAGTACTGGAATTAGCTCTTCTTTGAATTTCTGGTAGAATTCTGCAGTGAAGCCATCTGGTCCTGGGCTTTTTTTGGTTGCTAGGCTTTTGATTACTGCTTCTATCTCATTAGGGGTTATAGGTCGATTTAAATAGTTTATCTGATCTTGATTTAATTTTGATAAGTGATATTTATCCAGAAAGCTGTCCATTTCCTTTAGATTTTCCAATTTTGTGGAATACAGGTTTTCAAAGTATGACCTAAAGATTCTCTGGATTTCCTCAGTGTCCGTTGTTATATCTCCCTTTTCATTTCTGATTTTGTTAATTAGCATGCTCTCTCTCTGCCTTTTGATTAGTTTGGCTAGAGGTTTGTCTATCTTGTTGATCTTCTCAAAGAACCAACTCTTTGTTTCATTGATTCTTTGTACTGTTTTCGTGTTTCTACTTTGTTGATTTTGGCTCTCAGGTTGATTATTTCTTGGTGTCTACTCCTCCTTGGTGTGTTTGCTTCTTTTTGCTCTAAAGCTTTCAGTTGTTCTGTCAATTCTCTAATGTGACTTTCCTCCAGTTTCTTCATGTGAGCACTTAGTGCTATGAACTTCCCTCTTAGCACTGCTTTCAGGGTGTCCCATAAGTTCGGGTATGTTGTGTCCACATTCTCATTAAATTCTAGGAAGTCTTTAATTTCTTTTTTTATTTCTTCCTCAACCCAGGAATGGTGCAATTGGGAGTTATTCATTTTCCACGCTATT